>NW_027361759.1:7442500-8042500 GCF_039654945.1 Dendrobates tinctorius | reverse complement strand
CCCAAGAGATTTTAGGAGGCTGAACTATTATCTCAGGCCCACTATAGATTACACCTCAATTTAACAGGCTGAAAGTGGTTGGTGTATGACAAAGTACAAGGTGTATATAGTATTGGGGAGAATTTTAATCTCCCTAGAGATTTTAGGAGGCAGAACTATTATCTCAGGCCCACTATAGATTACACCTCAATTTAACAGGCTGAAAGTGGCTGATGTATGACTAAGTAAAAGGTGTATAAAGTATTGGGGAGTATTTGAATCTCCCTAGAAATTTTAGGAGGCTGAACTATTATCTCAGGCCCACTATAGATTACACCTCAATTTAGCAAGCTGAAATTGGCTGGTGTATGGCAAAGTACAAGGTGTATATAGTATTGGGGTGAATTTGAATCTCCCTAGTGATTTTAGGAGGCTGACAATGATGCTCTCAGTCCAAGTGTGGCAGCAGGCAGCCTAATAAGCAGGACTGCTGCACACAAAATTGTGGAAAAATGAACGCTTGGTATCTGTGCAGAAAAGAGGAGGAAAAGTATTTTTGCTTTTAAAAAAGCAGATTGCACAGCAGTTTGCAACAGCAATGCAGCTGTCAGGGAGCCTTATAAGGCAGCCTAATAACAACAGTGCTGATGCACAAAAATATAGCCTCCGCTGTCACTGCACGCAAACTGTTTTGCTGTACAGTGAAAATCGCTACCAGCAGAAGCAGTTTTTTTGTTCTTCTTCCCTGCCACCGCTCTCCCTTATTCCGAATCAGCAGCAGCAACCTCTCCCTATGCTAAGATCGGCAGAAGTAAGATGGCGGTCGGCGTGCACGCCCTTTTATAGCCCTTGTGACGCCACACAAAGCAAACCAATCACTTGCATGCCCTTCTCAAAGATGGTGGTGACCGCTGCCCATGTCATCGCGTTGCCCACAGTGTGCGTCCTCCATCGTTGGCTGAAAAAGGGCACTGGAAGCATCATTTGAAAGGCGATTTTGGCACTTTGGTCACTGACCTCATGGTCGACCTCACGCTATGGTCGGGTTTCATTTCATGAAACCCGACTTTAGCGAAAGTCGGCGACTTATGAATTTGACCGACCCGTTTCGCTCAACGCTAATGACAACTACTGGTTGGCCAGCATTCTGGATCCACGCTCTAAAAGCAAAATCCAAAACATCATGCCACAGGAGAATCTACAGTAGAGTTAATATTGGCTAACAAACAAGCAACTCTGGTAAACCGTTTGTTTGAGGCATTCCCAGCACACAGCAGCGGTGATGGTTCTCACAGGAGCCGTAGGGGGCAACATGGAAGAGGTGTTCGTGGTGCACACATCCGAAGTGGCGTTGGAGACAGGGGTTTCATGACCATGTTGTGGACTGATTTTTCAAGTACCGCTCACACGACTGGTAATACTGCATCGATTGAATGTGACAGGAGACAGCAGTTGTCAACTATGGTTACAAACTACTTCTCCTCCCATATCGATGTTCTCCCTCACAGGTCATTCCCCTTTGACTATTGGGCCTGTAAAATGGACACCTGGCCTGAATTAGCCCAATATGCCTTACAGGAGCTCGCTTGCCCTGCTGCTAGTGTGCTATCCGAAAGAGTCTTCAGTGCTGCTGGATCAATCCTGACAGAAAAAAGGACCAGTCTGTCGACCCACAATGTTGATGATCTAATCTTCATGAAAATGAACAAAGCATGGGTTTCAAAGGATTTTGTCCCACCTTCCCCTGCTGACACATAGGTTGCCAGAAAAATGGCTCGCTTTTGACCTCCTCTTCCTCGGACTTCTCCAATTCCTCCATTTGCAGCTGCTGAATGTCCAACATCAACATATGCCATTTTTTCAACCTCCCTAACTGGGCTGCCTCCACCCCCAGGGCCGTGGTCACCACCTGGCGCATGCACCCGTGCGAGTGCCATTGCCCTGGACAGGTGGGTGGGCCCACTCTTGGGCGACGGCACTGGCACAGGGTCCCTCATAGTACAATCAAGTGTCTCTGACGGTGGGGGTGCACAACCGCTGTCAGACACACCAGCGGACTATGAGGGGCCCTGTGCCAGTACTGCTGACGATGAGTGGGCCCCCCCTGCTTGCTCAGGGCCCCAGTACTTGCCATACTTACCTCTCCCTGTTCCACCGCTGTGTAGTCTGGGCTGTTAAATCTTTCACTGGGACTGCCACTACAAATTTGGTGAACTGATAGATGATGGTTAAGACGTAGCAATGCCCTGTCCTGCTGGGCTCTATCTTCAGATGATCAATGGCTTCCATTTGTTATGGACGTCGACTCATAATGAGATGCAGTGGTGGTTTATCATCAGCTTTCACAGCTTTCCTACTCACAGACTTGTGACATTCCTGCCCACATTTTTAAATGTGTCCTCTCATGCCAATCCAATAGAATCGCCTACGGCCTGTGGCTTCTGTCTTTTGCACTCCAAAGTTACCTGACAGATCATGATAGGCAGTGAGGACCATGTCTACATCTCTCCCTGTGATCACAATTTGATAGAGATGAGTAACGGTGATGGGATCCACGGTAATGCGATACAGCAAACCTTTCTTCACAAAGAACTGTTTTCGCTGTCTCCACAGACAAAGTAATTGAGGGTCAGCATCGCCTCTGAGAATTCTCCCGGGAGTTTTTCCCGTGATTAGCAATTCCAAAATTTCTGCAATCACTCGGCTTTCCGTCTGTACTTGTATCCATCTCGTTTCCTCTTGCATAGAGTCTGGACTGTCTTACTGAGACTGAAATATATATGAAGATTCAAAAATACCCCAACAGTGTATACTGGTGTACGCTTCGAATACATTACCCTTTTTCTACTTTTTAGATTCTTGTCTAATCCATACTGAGGCTGTGAGTGTCTTTGTTGGACTCCGGAAATATACACAGAGATTTTTAATGTTTAAACTATGCTACATATACCTGTTATCTGGTGATACTGTACCCTTTCTCAACTTTCTACAATCTTGTCAAATCCATACTGGGCCTGAGACCGTCTGAGTATGCCTCTTGATTAGAGATGAGCGGTGTTCGAGTCGAATTGTTTGCAAAGTTCAAATTCGAGCTGTTTTGGGCGGTGTTACAGCCGTTCGTCGAACTCGAATACTTTGCTTAAAATTCGGCTATTCGAGGTTCAGTTCGAGAACGGTTTGTTTATTTTATTTTCATGTTAATATTGCTTTTCAATGTTAATAGACAGTTTCATAGCATAGTAGTGGTGTCTGGTAGCCAGTGGTCTAGTACACCTGTCAAGGAGTTTCACCGTGTGTGCTTCTAATAGTTTTTTACCGCATCTTGTCCAGGAAATCCTTTTGGGCCTTGTAGCACTGTCTGCTACTCAGCAGAGGAGCCCACCCGTGGACATAGCTATGCCGCCTCTTTATGGAAGAGCCAGTTTTTGACTGCATTCAGGGCAGTTAATACTTTGGGCCTAGTAACTGTGTCTACTGCTCAGCAGAGGAGCCCACCCGTGAACCAAGCTATGCCGCCTGTTTATGTAAGAACTGTATGCTACTCAGCAGAGGAGCCCAGCTGTTAAGCAAGCTACAGCACCTGTGGTTTGGACACTTAATTTTTGCACATTCTATCTGGATTGCCGGTTAGGTCTAATTCCGGAATTCCGGTTGACCTGCACTTACTGGGAAATCCTCGTTCGCGGGGAAGAATTGGAATCCCTGATCCCCATCACTAACGGGGTTCAGCGGGTTATCCGCACCTGTAAGCGACACACGCTGGTCCTTTTAGTGTAGTGCGCATGCAGCCCCAGACATGTAAGGGCATGACAGACCTGTTATTGCTCGATCTCGCGTGCCAGAGCCTCACGTGTCCCTCTTGTAAGCTGGACACGGACCACGGGGGCATGCCTCGTTCATTGCCGGAATTAAGCTGACAAATCGCTAGCACAACTAAAAACGGCCATGCACCACCACCCACAGAATCCAGAAAGCTTGCAATCTGTCCATCTTTTCCGTGGCTGGCATGGTTGAGGTTGCCCGTGTGGAGATCAATTAAGCCGCAGGCTCCACTCCTTGTGGTGGTGCCCTTCTGGACATTCCTTTAAGGTCCAGCTTTGCAACCATACTGCCCCCGTAAACCAAACACTTTTCCTTCATGCACGCTCTTCGGAGGGTCGTGGGAATAACGCCGCCTGATCGGCAGTTTGCTTAATTTATGGTGGGAAGTCCAACGGTATATGAACGTCTTCGATTTTAGAATTTTAGAATTTTTTTGTATTTTAGATTTTTATTCCAGCCTTTCTTGACTTTATAAGGGCATGACATGCCTATATCTGTGTCTCCTCCTCCTCCTTTTACTCCTCCACCTCTTTTGTATATGTAGTTGCCCTTTTCCATGTTATTTGTGTCTTCTGAGCATTTTGTCTGCTTTAAGGTGTTTTGTATGTGTTTTCTAGGTGTTTGTATGTGTTTGTGTTTGCCTGCCATTGCTTTCAATGGGGTTCGATGGTGTTCATCGAACGTTCGCCGAACTTGCCTCCTGTTCGACGAACCGAACCGAACTCGAACACTAGCGGGGTGGCTCAACACTACTCCTGATATATAGACGTACATTTTTAATGTTTAAACTATGCTATATATACCTGGTATCTGGTGATACTGTACCCTTTCTGCCAGAAAGTCCTCCTCCACCCACCACTCTAAGTGTATCATTGACACCTGGAACATTGGCCCACATGCGTGATTATTTCTTGCGGATCTTCTTTTTATATTGTGGTGTGATCCATCCTGAGCTTGGGAGAGTGTGTGGGTTACTCCTGCAATTTATATGTAGATTTAAAAATTACCCCAACACTGTATACAGCTCTACGCTTGTGATACATTACCCATTTACTGGTTTTTATATTCTGGTCTAATCCAAACTGACCAAGTGAGAGTCTGTTTCTGACTCTGGAAATAAATACTGAGATTGACAATGACCCCTACACTGTATACAGCTGTACAATTCAGATCCATTACCGTTTTATGGCTTTTTATAT
The DNA here is from genome assembly GCF_039654945.1 of Dendrobates tinctorius. Taxonomy (NCBI): domain Eukaryota; kingdom Metazoa; phylum Chordata; class Amphibia; order Anura; family Dendrobatidae; genus Dendrobates; species Dendrobates tinctorius. Next base: position 8,037,500 of record NW_027361759.1, on the reverse strand, counting down.
TGTGTTGTAATCCATACTGAGCCTGAGAGCGTCTGTGTCTGCCTGCTGAAATATATAAGGAGATTTAGAATGTTTAAACTATACTATATATACCTGCTATCTGATGATACTGTACCCTTTCTCTACTTTTTATATTCTTGTCTAATCCATACTGAGCCCGTGAGCGTCTCTGTGTGACTCATGAAATTTATATGGAGATTTACAAGTATCCTTTGACTGTATACAGCTGTACGCTTCTGATACAATGCCATATATCTGATGTTATTTTGGGTACATTTTCTCCAAAATTTGGAAGTATGGTGGGAGGCCACGGACGTGGGCGTGGGGGGGCCAGCTGGTACTGTTAGGAGTCAGGTTCCTGCGTCTGCTCTGCAGGAATCCATACCCTTACATTCTGCGGTCTCTTGCTCTTTATCTACTGCAGAGGAGATTGTCTTGCAGCAAATCTCTCCATGGGCTAAGTCCCTCTGTCCTCCTACTGAGCATGCTCATGAGACGGTTTCCCATTGGAGATCGGGAGTCATGTGCTCACGTCCTGCTCCAGACCTCATTGGTCCATCTCGGAGATCTGGAAGCTTCCGGAAGGTCCCGGCTGCTATAAAAATCCCGCATGGCCGTTCCGCCATGCACTAGTATAGACTATACTGCTATGTGTAAGTGGTGACGGATGTATGATTCTGGTGACTGACTTATTATGAAACCCCTTCCCTCTGATATTACGCATGTGGTTAGGGAATTAGTTCAGTAGTCTGTGTCAGTCTGTGGCAAGCCTTAGGCCACTGTGCACGCCACACCTCTGCGCTAGCGTCCGACATAGCCCCTGCTTTGTAGCTGTGTCGTCCAGCGGCAGTTGCAGCCCTTCTTGGCGTTCAGAGTAGTGACGCCGCACACACGGTAGGTCTACACGGATGCAGCCCCTCTGTCTTAGTTCCTGTTCCTGTGACCTTATACCGTGTGTGCCTTTACCTGAGGCCTGTGACTCTAACAGGCTCAGCCTTTTTGTATGTTTTTGCTGCAGCGCCTCTGTTTGTGAACAGAGCCCGCTCTGCACACTTCGGTTGAAGTTGAACTCATGCGCATTATATCGCCATATTGCTCGTCTACCATTACTCAGCAGCGGTGGTAACACCTACTGCATGGTGGACCCCGAGTGGCGAAAGCACTTTATTATTTTTATTTAATGTGTTCCGCCATTCCTAACAGGTACTGATGGTGGTGGTGCATCTGCTGGTAGTGGCAAAAGCACAATAGCAGCTAAGGCAAGAGGTGTTGGGCCTGCATCATGGTCTGGCTCTGGAAGGCTTGGAAGGCTACCTTTTCTGGGAGTAGGTTAACCGCTTTTAAAGCCGGAGCATCGGGAACTGGTTTGGGCTTACATTGTCGAAACAGACTCCAGCTAATATGCCCTCCTCTTCTGAAGTTTCAAAAAATGCAAGCATGTGCTGGCTCCTGGTCAGGAACAACCCCTTTCCTTGTGTCCTTCACCCCCACCAAAAGTGAATGATGCAGCAGGCCACACTTCACATTAGTCCATGTAGCTCTTTCTCACATACCATGCCTGGGTTATCAAGTCAAATCATGAATTCCACAGTCCAAGATGAATCTGACATGGAGTGTGGGTCGCCAGCCAGGGCAGTGGGGTTAATTGGTACCAGGCCAGTGTCTCAGAGAGATGTGTCATGGTGGTGGTGACCCGGTCCGTGGCCCTGGGCGTCCATGCAAAGGGGTGAATAACGTTTATAGGTGAATGATACGTGACGCCACCTGTGGTTTCTGATCAGATTGACCAGCGCTGCAGTGTCGCTTCTCTGGGACAGATGTTGTGGTGCAGCTAAGATGTAGAAGCCCAGCACAGGTAGGGCCGTAGTCGCAGGGCAGATGAAAGAGTTGGTAGATGGTGTGCAGTGCAGTGTTGTGAGTTCATTTTTCTCTTCACCATTGAGGTCTGATGAACTCCCTCCTCTGGTGAAGGAAGGTAGTGAGGCTGATTACCAAACACCTGGGCAGCTAGATGATGACTGGCTGGCTGGAATTGAGGACTGGATATAAGGCTGCCGACGCCCTTCTTCCTGGATGGTGATTTTCCTGCTGGATTCTTGGAGACCAGTCTGATTCCTGCGTCTTAAAGCTAAGTTTTTCTGCTCTGCTTTGTACTCTTCAGTTTTGTTTTTGTTTTGCCTTGTTTTTTGGGAGTTCTGCCATCCCCGGCCGGGGGTGAGCTGAATTCCATTTTTGTCTCTGATCTGTTGATCTTTTGCTCTGTCTTCAGAATATACCTGAGTGCTGATATAGTCTTTTGAAGCCTAGCGATTTCAGGGCCTGTTTTTCCTATCAGTCGGTTGGCTGTTTTTGGATAGGGTTTTTGCGGATGGCAGACAGCAGCTTTCCTATCCTGTCCTATGTAGTTAGCTTGGGCCCCATCATTTGCTCAACCTATCTTTCTATCTGTGTTAGTGTTTTCATCTTGCTTCACCGTCATTATATGTTGGGGGCTGCCTATTGCTTTGGGGTCTGCTCTGGGGCAGTTTAGTTTTTCCCCTTTCTGTCTTTAGGCTATGTAGTCCTCCGGCTGTGATTGAGGGGTCTAGGGCACCGTAGGAACCCCCCACGGCTACTGCTAGTTGTTGTGGATAGGTTCAGGGGTCTGCAATCCGATAGCTGCCAACCTCTCTGGTTTTTCTGGCCTTAGCTAGTATTTTGTTTTTTCCTCCTTCGGTGACTCATCATAACAGTGCAGGATGTAGCAAACACGTGCGCCAGGCGCAGGAGAAAGATGACAGACACAGTCGTGCAGTTCCTTTACCTGTACTTGGTAAGTGCCGTCCAGGACCCAGAGTACAGATGGAGAAGGAGTTGGTCAGCCTGGAAGCAAATTTTGAATTCTCTCTCTGCAGATAGGTAGTGTGGCCTCCGTTCTAGCGCTTATCTGAGGTACTCGCAGTACTGTGTTCACTGAAGTTCCCCCTGTTGACTCTCTTTTGGAACTTTCTCGTATGGCAGGCAGCCTTAACCTTTTCCTTCTGGCTCACACACGTCGCTGCTGGGGCCTCCAAGCCTTAGTTGGGAACAGAGCATTTACAGCAGCTACTTCCTCCTGTTTCTGCTGCAGATCCGTCAGTGTCCCTACAAACTAGGAGACCGGAATCCGAAGCATGTGCTCCAGCTAGGAGTGAGCCTTAACTCTGCTCATCCTCCAGCTCCCCTTCTCACGTCCACACACATCCCCTTCCTTTCACTGACTGCCCTAACTTCCCTCCTCCCGACCACAGAGAGCAGCTTCTCAGCAGTCAGGTTCAGAGCTCTCCCTGCTGGCCTGGAGTGGGAACTGTGTTGTGTGTTGGTTTAACTGCTAGAGAGATCCTTCGTTGCTCCCAAGCATGACATCGCACTCCCTAGGAGGAAGGTAATGCCACTATCGCGACCAGACTCCTGGTGGTGCCACAAGTGCACTGATGCCCAGCCACTGCTAGATGATTCTGCTGGTACATTGACCCATACCACTACATTCCCCTCACACTCTGCATAGCCAGAATCTGACCCTGATGAAACTCAGGTTCCCCTTGCCGCATACTATACCACTTTACACGGTGACAAAGAGGAAGGTGCAGATGAAAGTGCAGGTTCCTTGAGAAGGTGTGGGGAGCATACTCATGGGTGATGGCACTGGTACAGGGCCCCTCAAAGTACGCAAAAGTGTCTCTGCCGGTGGGAGGGCCCGAGGGCCCACCCGCCGTCAGACACACCGCCGTACTATGAGGGGCCCTGTGCCAGGGCCGTCGCCAATGAGTGGGTCCCCCCTGCTTGCTCAGGATTACAGCACTTGCAAAGTTGAAATACTTACCTCTCCCTGCTCCACCGCCGTGACGTCTTCCGTGTTTCCTGATAGTGACATTCTGGTCAGAGAACGCGATGACATCACATCTGTATGCCCTCTGCCTACACAGTCCAAGTGCAGAGAGATGGAAGATGGGGATGACGAGGAGTCCAGAGTACAGGGATTCCCTAGCGAGGACACTTATTTAATTTTTTTAAAGGTTGGGAGCAATTTTTGGGGAGCACTATACTCTGTAGAATGATAGATGGGGCCTACCATGCAATGGAGCATTCCAAAGGTGGACATCATGCACTGGAGCAGCATTTACAGGGCCCATTATACACTAGAGCATTAGAAATGGGGCCCATTATATATGGATCATTATTTGGGCCCATAAGACAGTGGAGCTTCATCCTTGGGGACCAACATATACTGTAGCATTATGTGGAGCTCATCATATACTGTAGCATTATGTGGAGCTCATCATATACTGTATCGAACATTATATGGGACCAATGATTCTGTATGGAGAAATATATGGGCCTCATTACTCTGTATGGTGCACTATGCGGTGGCCATAATACTGTATGGAGTAATATACTGTCCGTTTTTGGAGCTATTGGAGAATTTTAATTGGATATCAGTCATGTGATGCAAGAAGTGAAGTATTTTTCATTGTACTATACCGCTATTTCTCTGCCGTATCAGAGGATCATGAATTGTGGCATGTGTTAAAGGAGTCCAGTGACACTCTTTGGCCCTGGGCCCACGAAAATCTGGAGCCAGCCGTCCCCCCCACAACTTTAGCCAAATAACCCCCAGTTTTCAATGCCTAACTATTATTATAAAGTAAATTAAGTTTGACAAGCTTAAGTAATAAGAATTGATGTTTTTGGCATTAAAATGGGCACTGTAGGTGTGTTTCCTGTCCTCCACTCACTGCCGACTTTTCTTCCCCATTGTCTTGCATTGGGTTTTGTGTTTCAGTCGGCCTTCGACTTTTCACGATAATCGGCCGATTGCGTTCGACCCGACTTTTGCGAGTCGGGTTTCATGAAACCCGACTCGACCCGAAAAAAGGCAAAGTTGCTCATCTCTAGAGATTACCTTGACGTTGGTTAATGGGCTCACATTTTTTAGCCAAATTTTGTGCTAAGCATCTCATGTGTTTTTCCTAAATTTCAAAAGCCATTATGCTTTACAAACTTCATGTATTTCACATTGATATGCGTTAATGCAGTTAAGTGCAACCATTTCCTCATTTTAATATGCAAGTTGTTTTTTGGTGTGCACCTGTTTAGACTAGTTCTTGATGTGCCGTCAGGTTTCTGTTAGCTGGAAACTGCAGCCCGTAGCTGTCAGCGTTACCTGCGCTGGTTAGTAAAAGTAGAGTAGAACGCAGTCCATTTTTTACTTATTTATTTATTTATTTATTTACTTACAGGAGCTGGCTGATGAATATGCTCATCAGCCTCTCCTGCTCTTACTGCTATCAGCAAAAGAGAAGTCCCTGATCAAGGTCTGTGAAGGGACAATAAGTGTTTGTTATGGTCCCCAAACTCCAGTGGCATTTTGTAGGCTTGTATCTACTAGGCCACACATGGATTTGTCTTCGATCAGTACATTCATCACTGGATGTCAGGACATAGAGCATTTCAGGCCTTGCCTACATGTGGTATTTCCTCCAGTGCACCCTTCCACTGGAGATGATCCTGGTTTAAATGTCCTGACTCGAACTCTACCATCCAAAGTCTGAGCTGGGTGTAGTTTCGGGAGATATGCCCTCTTATCGGTGCCTCCAGCATATTGGGCTCTGGAGTAGTGAGTATTTAGGTGTTTTCGGGTTTGGCCCTGGTTTGGACAAGATTGTCCTTCGGGGTGGGTCAGGTTTCACTGGGTTTCTTCTGGTGATCGATACAAAGGGACATTTGTCAGATGTTTAAGTTCTTCCTATGCCATCTGTCAGGGCAACGGGTTATGTATCAAACGGACCAGCTTCCCCCACCCCACTTAATAGGGCAACAGGGTGTAAGACCTTCTGATCCACTCGTCCGGTCAGTTCCTGGGTTACGATCCTCCTTTCAGCCAAGAAATCAGACTGCTGATTATGAGTCTGGACTCCCTGTCCTCAGGGGCCATATATCCGCACAGTACTGGAGCCTATATCATTCTCACCTTCACGAGCCAAAGATTCTGCGGAAACCTGTGAAAACTGAACTGTCTCATTTTTCCGCATCCAGTCCCGCAATGTCCATCTCAGCGATGAATCCATCAGTCCCTGAAAAAACTCTTCTTTCAGGATGGTGTCGAGATCGGTGAAAATAGAGGCTCCAGCCTTGCATTTTTTTGTCAGGTCTGCTACATTCTCTGTAAAGCATGACATTATAATGCAGATTCTCCGCTAGGTAATACAGTCTTTATATACTTTGCATAGTGATCCACCCATTCTTTGATTGGCATGCTATAGCCATCAAATTTTGCAAGTTGTCTCAGTATGGACTCTGTTAATAAGCTCAGTCTCAGAGCATTTAAAATTGTTGAGAGAGCAACTAGGACAGGTGCTCCCTCAAATCCTGTGGTTTGCACTGCACTACCATCCCTGGTCGTGTTATGCACTGAAATCCTGTACCCTACTCACAGCATTAAATGAAATGTGGATGAAGTACGGCTACAGGACGAGGGGTACAGCAACAACCAGCAGACACACACAAAGATTAGAAAATATAACATGAATATTTACTAACCAGTTTATAAAACAAAGGAAAGGAGGGTAGGTAAACAGTGTATAAGTAATAAATACAGTGACAGCAGTTACTCTCAATAACACCGACTAAGAGTATAAGCAGGTACACTTAACCTTCTTCCGGCTGAGTAGGTACAATTGTACCTATTCCGTTTTAAAATTGCAATAACTTTTTTTCGAAAAGCCATAGAGGGCTGAAATTTGATGACATCTCTGCAGTTTTGGTCCAGAATATATTGGCCAAATTTCAATAAAATATCTCCAACCCCTTCCGAGATAAGGGGTTGAGATATTTTTGCATCCATAACAAGCTGCATAGGTACAAAAGTACCCTCATATATTTTGAATGAAGATAATGCAAGGAAAAAATAATAATTTTTTTTTTAATGATAATGCTATTTTATTATTATAAACAAGTAAAAAAACTGTTCATTTACATTATAAAAGAAAATCTAAGAAACTTTTTTTATTGATTTTCTTCGCAAGTAATGCATGTTGTCTTTGCTACCAAGTGTTCATCGCAAATGGGTTTCACACAAACCACACAAGACTTTCTAGTCTTACGTTGTTTTTGCCTCAGGTCTCGGCAGACATAGCAACTACCAACAACAGGGGAGGGTCCACGACTACCATGAGGTATTTGAGGGCCAGCTGCTGCTTGTGATGCTACCAGAATGCATCGTCCAAGCACCATTTCTACTGCACCTCGAAGAAAATGGTTCCTCATCATCATTCGGTTTGTACTGCGATCTTCAATTGCAGGCATACACAGCTGATTTGCGAGATCTTTCAGGAACTTTCTTTGTTGATCCTTTGTCCTGAAGCTTGGATTGTGTTCTCTGTAGATGATGTAGGATGCAAACCCAGTGACGTCAATCATATTGTAGAACAATGCCAGAGGCCAACATAATGTTCGTCGTTTCACAGTGTACTCTCCCAACATTTTATCCATAACATCAACTCCACCTTTTGTTTTGTTGTAGTATTTTATTATCTCTGGCTTGGCTGCTAGTGTCTCCTCAACTTCTCCCGTCATGTGCATAGATGATAGAAGCACAACTGATTTGTTCTTCTTTGGTACATATGAACAGACTGTTGCATCATGATTGTAGGCAAAATTTGTCGAGTTTACAGGCCTTTCTTTGGCAGGCTGCATGTTGCTAGGTAGGAACGTTTTGTTTTTTTTCACTGTACCAACTAGTGTCATGTTCCAGGAGTTCAATACCTTAGCTAGTTCCATGGTTGTAAAGAAGTTATCGGTGGTGACATTTCTTCCAGAGCCTTTATACGAGCTCACTAGGTCCAATACTGTTCGTTCACCAATGTTTACTTGTCGAGGACCATCAGTTGGTTTCCCAGTGTAGAGCTGACCTTGTAATGGGTAGGCGTTTGACGAGTCACAAGCCCAGAAAATCTTTATGCCATATTTAGCTGGTTTTGAAGGTATATACTGGGTAAATTTAGTATGGCCTCTAAATGGAAATAATTGCTCGTCGATGGTGATACAATTATATGGCTTGTAGGCTCTCTTCAGATTTCTGTTCAGCATTGTCCAGATGTCCCGTATTGGTGCAGCTTTATCTGTTTGCACACGTTCTGCACGTGTATTTTCGTTGTCAAATCTGATAAATCTGAGTATCATCTTGAAGCGCTCACGAGACATGGCTGCACGTATAAGAGGCAGAGCATCAACATTCCACATTTCCTCCAGATTCTCTTTGTTGTCTCTGTGCACACCAGCAGCAATCAGTATGCCCAAAAATGCATGGAGTTCAGTTTCAGTAAATTGCTTGAATGTTTTTTGTGGTGGCCGTTCAGAAGAATCAGGAAAACGTTGCACCAGTTCGTTGTTGTAAGCATCACAAACTCTCTTGGCCTTTCGATTCGTTTCTCATAATATGATGTCACACATCTCGGGAGTCATGATTGACTTGAATATCTCTTTTGCTGTATACAGGTTGCTGATTGCTGCAGGGCCATCTCTTTGTCGTAGGACATTACGAGATTTTGTGCATTTGGCAGTGGATCACTAGCAGTCCAAATGTCGCCTGCACTTTGAGGCACAGACTCATCCTCAACACTTTCGTCTGAGTCGTATTCTTTTTCCTGCTCTGTGACTATTTCTTGTTCAATGTCTGAATATTCTTCAGTAACATCCACTTGTGGTACATAGTTTTCATCATCAGATGCAACATATGGTTCTTCCTCATGCTCAGAATCAGATTCTTCTAGCATTCGCATTATTTCGTCAGACGTAAATCTGTAAATATGAAAAAATGAAAAATAAATAATTTTCCGAAATACTACACAATACTACATTATTGGCTTTTCACAAAATGATACTAACCTGCAAACACGTTTTCTTGGATTATGGCGGAAACTAGATCCAGCATCACTATCACTCATGATGACTTGGTAGATGAATTTTGGCTTCGTAATTTAGTTCAGTAACACGTGGCAAGTAGAATGAAACTCGATTCTACAGTGCAGATAAAAAAGTAAAAAATTTCTAGTGATAATTATTTATAAATGTCATTTATATATTATGTAAACCGTATACGGTTTCAGAATTTTCATTCCATCTTCGACTGTTTTTTCGACCAATAGGAAAATTGTAACAGAGCCACCATCTTTATTTTGTGCTGAATATAAGTAAAACATCGTAAAACAATATGTAGATACTAATTATTATCCATTTTTCGTATAAAAATCATACCTATAGTGATAAGTTTCATACAAAATATATGTAAGCCAAGTTCAGGCTCAAAGACAATTTCTGACTGTTCTGTCCCCACATAAGGCGAATGAAGGTATAACTGGCTGTTAGATGCTGTGAGACTTTCCTACCTTCGTATCCAAGAAATTGAAGACTTCACAAGCCTAGAAATGTGAGTGCTCACAGCAATGAGATGAACAGCAAAATGGCTACTGAGAGGAGGGAGGCAGAAAGAGAAGTAGAAGCCACTCCCAGTTTGAATCAACTTAATTGACAGCAACATAAGTGAGCAGTAACAACACTGGCCAATAGATATCAGCATAACATTTGTAGCTGAATGAACTTTAGTTTCTGAAACCAAGTAAAGGAGAAAATCTTCCCACAGTGGAGGTATATATGAAGGTACAATTGTACCTCTGCAGCCTGTTAACGTTTTAAAATTATGCAGCCTGACGAAGGTTAAACAAAACTAATAGTTATGTGAGAGAAAAATACAATGTGATTAATGCTTTCTAGGCATAAATCAATAACACAACAGTATTGTGTCAGTACTTTAGTAATCACCTACTCGGAGAAGTTTTCAAAGTGTCTCTTACAAAAAAGCCCTTTCTCCTAATTGGACCTCTAGTAAGCTATTTATATATGCACATATATATTCAGATGTAAGATAGTACAGATACTGTATGTCCTGAAACTGAAGTAGAAGGCTCGTTGTTGGGTTGAGTCCCGAATAATCAGCAATGCCATCTTGAAGCTCTTAGGGAATACCGATCTCTCCAACGCTGTGCCTGGCAAATGCAAAACGATGCTGCAATCTGTTTCTGCCAATTTTGTGTTCAAATTCAAATGGTGCTCCTTACTTCCTGAGACCTGCTGTTTGTCCAAATAGAGGTTTCTGATCACTTGTGAGGCATCAGCGCTCTCATAAGAATCTGGGTAACAAGCTGTGGGGTCCATTCTCTTATGCTATTCCTTGTAAAAGTGGAAAAATTGTGGCTAAATCAACATTTTAGAGTAAAAATTATAATTTATTGTTTTCACTCCACTTTTCATTAATTTCTGTCTAGTTCAAAGGTTAAATAGTTTACTGACAGCAGTTTTGGAGTATTTTAGGAGTGTGAATTTTAAAATGGTATCACTTTTGGGGAGTTTCCAATATATAGGCACCTCAATGTCTATTTAAATCTAAATTGTTGTCCCTAAAGAAACAGGTTTTGTAAATATGTTGAAAAAAATAGAAATTGCTGCTGAACATTTAACACTTCCAGCATCCTAACAAAATAAAATTACATTTGGAAAATTATGCAGATGCAAAGTAGGTAACTGGAAAATGTTATTTATTCATTATTTTGTTCAGCATGACTAACTGCTTTAAGGATGTAAAAATTGAATTTTTGAAAATTGCTACATTTTCCAAATTTTTGACAAAATTCTAATATTTTTACAAATAATAGCAAAATATATTAACCCAAATTTACCATTAAGTTAAAGTACAATGTGTCATGAAAAACCTTTCTGAGAATGACTGAGAAAAATTGAAGCATTCTAGAATTATTACCATATAAATTGACACTGGTCAGATTAAGGTCAAAATTAGCGCCGTCACTAAGGGGTTAAAGAAAGTACAACACTAATTTTTACCAAAGGCAACTATAACCATTTACAGCTACAATTATTTTGTTATGCCTTCATCCCAAACCTCAAACGTTTCAAGGATTCTTAGTTTGATAATCTGTCCAGAGATGAAGAACATGCGATCATTGTACATATTTTTTTTAAATAATAATTATGTTAATTGCATAGAGTAAATATTTAACACCACAAGCCATTTTAATTATTAGTTATTGCATAATATATAAGGAAGGATCTGCCACCATTTTCGTTTATTGTGCTGCATTTTACTTATCTATATGTTGCAATTAAGTTAAATTTCACCAGCTTTCCATTCTCTCTATTCCTTTAGACAACAGACTTATCTGGGAAGTTATGGATTCTTTTATAATACAAGTTAGCCATATTAGGTCATCAAGCAATGCTCAAAAGGAAATTGACACATTTTTCTGACTTTATAGAAATGGAGAGCTCTCACATATTTCAAAAGACTTTTAATTAGACTATTGGCTGAAGATGTTTAAAAGGTCTATATTAGACATGATAACAGCCTTACAATTATAGCTCAAGTGTTAATGGATTTACTTAATCTTTTTGATTTCTGCGTGCAATTTGAAGTGTTATATTTTAAGATTTTTAATTCTTTCTATTGTCACATAAAATAATTGATGAAGGCTGCAATTAAATAAGTATTTAGAAGTTAATGTCTTAAAATATAATTGTGTTTAGGATACATACACTATATGGAAAAAATTGTCACCAGTGTATAAAATCAAATACCCAGCCATGCAAGCTGCTTTTATAAATGTGTGAAAGGATGGCTCACTGAAGATCAGCAAATTTGACTGTAAGTTTCTTGTATGATGAGACTATGCTAAATTAAGGCATGACATTTATTCCCTCTTAAAGAAGCACTCTTACCGACTTTTTTATTCATTACATGTGTGTGTATATGCATGTAATGTTGTGCAAGTGTATTAATATACCCACCTACAGCAGCTTTCTTCGCTGGCCAGCCACCGTTCTTTTCTGCTTCTCTGTGATGTCACCACTCTGCAGACTGGCTGAGTCACACTGCTCTCTGCGTGACCCCGAATTCGATTTTACAATGAAAGCCTATGGAATGTCAGAACGAGGCTCTATAGGTTTTCATCATAAAGTCGACTTCCGTCTCATGCACAGAGCTTAGAGTATGGTAGACCACATAAAATTAGTGTGGAGACACAGAGTTTTATAGCACATAGGACATATACAGGTGCTTCTCACAAAGTTAGAATATCATTGAAAAGGTAATTTATTTCAGTTCATATTCAGCTCATATTGTATAGAGTCATTACAAACAGAGTGATATATTCCAAGTGTTTTTTTCTGTTAATGTTGATGATTATTGCTTACAGCCAATGAAAACCCAAAAGTCATTATCTCAGTAAATTAGAATAATTAACAAAAAAAACACCTGCAAAGGCTTCCTAAGTGTTTAACCCCTTTCTGACATGAAACGTACTTTCCTGCCCATGTGCCCTGGTCCCCCATGCCCATGGACGGGATAGTACGTCTCAGCAATCGGCCACGTGCACACGGGTGCCACAGGCTGATCGCCTCCATGCCATGCCACAATCATGCAGTAATAATGCAAAAGGAGCCTCAGCCAAGCACTGAGTGCATTTACTGAACATACATTTCAGTAGGCTAACATTTCAGATATTAAAATCATTTTTCAAGCTGGTGTTATAAAGTATTCTAATGTACTGAGATAATGACTTTGGGGTTTTCATTGGCTGTAAGCCATAATCATCAACATTAACAGAAATATACACTTGAAATAGATTACTCTGTAACAACTCTATATAATACAGGGTGGGCCATTTATATGTACTGTATACACCTAAATAAAATGGGAATGGTTGGTGATATCAACTTCCTGTTTGTGGCACATTAGTATATGGGAGGGGAAACTTTTCAAGATGAGTGGTGACCATGGTGGCCATTTTGAAGTCTGCCATTTTGGATCCAACTTTATTTTTTCCAATGGAAAGAGGGTCATGTGACACATCAAACTTATTGAGAATTTCACAAGAAAAACAATGGTGTGCTTGGTTTTAACGCAAGTTTATTCTTTCATGAATTATTTACAAGTTTATGACCACTTATAAAATGTATTCAAAGTGCTGCCCATTGTGTTGGATTGTCAATTCAACCCTCTTCTCTCACTCTTGACACACTGATAGCAACACTCTGGCGAGCACATGAAGGGCTGTGCGTCCCTCCAAAGAAATGCTACCCCACACCATTACTGACCCACTGCCAAACCGGTCATGCTGAAGGATGTTGCATGCAGCAGATCACTCTCCACTGTGTCTCCAGACTCTGTCACTTCTGTAACATGTTCACAGTGTGAACCTGCATTCATTTGTGAGGTGCACAGGATGCCAGTGGCGAATTTGCCAATCCCGGTGTTCTTCTGCAAATGCCAAGTGTCCTGCACGGTGTTGGGCTGAGAGGGCAACCCCCTTCTGTGGATGTCGGGCACTCAGACCATCCTCCTGGAGTCGGTGTCTAACCGTTTGTGCAGACACATGCACATTTGTGGCCTGCTGGAGGTCATTTTTCAGGTCTCTGGCAGTGCTCCTCCTGCTCGTCCTTGCAAAAAAGGTGGAAGCAGCGGTCCTGCTGCTGGGTTGTTGCCCTCCTATGGCCCCCTCCACATCTCCTGGTGTACTGGCCTGTCTCCTGGTAGCGCTCCAGCTACTATGCTGATAGACACAGCAAACCTTCTTGCTACAGCTCGTATTGATGTGCCATCCAGGATGAGTTGCACTACCTGAGTCACTTGTGTGGGTTGTAGAGTCCATCTCATGCTACCACGATTGTGAAAGCACAACCAACATTGAAAAGTGACCAAAACATCAGCCAGAAAGCATTGGTACTGAGATGTGGTCTGTGGTCCCCACCTGCAGAGCCACTCCTTTATTGAGTGTGTCTTGATAATTGTCATTAATTTCTATCTGTTGTCTATTCCATTTGCACAACAGCATGTGAAATTGATTGTCAATCAGTGTTGCTTCCTAAGTGGACAGTTTGATTTCACAGAAGTTTGATTTTCTTGGCGTTATATTCTGTTTTTTAAATGTTCCCTTTATTTTTTTGAGCAGTATATAATATATCCAAACAAAAATGAAGGCAGCACTCCAGTAGTAAATCTCAGATGTAGTTTAATGGCCCATGTGCGACGTTTCGGTCCCAAATGTGGTCCTTTCTCAAGCAGTCTCAAAGTGCACGTGCATAACATTATATAACAAAGAAAACATTGAAACAATTAATATCAATCAGTGAATAGTGCAATACATGATGATGATAATAAGATCACAATCACATGACTAGATCCATAATGATAGAAATAAACTGCCATAAAGTGCATAGACTCAGTGTACTTATACAGTCAATATAAGATTGTATATCAGAATAATTGACAATCAGTGGCAGCTGTGCATAATATATATTTTTTGGATAGGATTCTCAGTCCTTTGACCAAGATGTCGGCGTCTTTTATTTTGGATACCACGGATTTTTTATGTAAATTCATGGACACAAAAATTGATGGTAATACCATTTTAGCCACATTTGATGTGGTATCACTTTATACCTCAATTGACCATGAAGTAGGATTAGCATCGGTTCGAAGAGGTCTTGTGAACACTACCTATGATCCACCTTGGATATTATTATGAGGTTTGGTACATGCCTGGAAGGCTTTGTTGCACCCCTTAAAGGTTTTCCTTGGTGCTGCTTTTTTTGTTTTCTTATTAATACTATATTTAGCATGCACTAACTTTTTTGTCAATATGGCCACATCTAGTGGCATTACTTCCCTGCTCGATGTTTTCAGTTACACCATGGAGGATGAAGAAAGGATTCTTGGAACCATAGAGGGAAATGCCAACTTTTCAATTGTACCTTCACCAGCAGATTTAAAACGCAAGTATAGTTTTGAGACTAAACGTATTATTACTCTACAGTTGCATTCAACAATGCTTAGAGAATATTATAAGGATCGTAAAATCCCACGAGGTCTAAGATCTAATATCCGGCCGAACCTTTTTTCTGATAATGATGTTTTGTGTGAAAAGTTTTTTGCATTGTCAAATAAGTATGGCATGGACATTCTCTTGTTAAACATGGAGTTTTTACAAGCAGAAATTGCAGTACTCAACTCTACCGTCTTGCATACTGAGAACTGTGACAAGCGTCAGCTTACGCTGAGTCATTTTCCTTTTTAGAGTGGACCCTCTGGGCTGTGGCACCCACCCACCTAGGGCGAGCTGACTTAGTGAGATCCCACCCCCTATAGAGGGAGTGTCAGGGGCAAGACCAAGGAGGTGAGCCACCACAGCAGCTGGACCAGACGGCTGGCTCAGGGAGACACTATTGAGTGTCTGGCAACAGGACGAACAGGATACGAAACATAAAGCGAAGTCACAGGGTTTCTTCAGCAAACGTGGTTACACACTTTGTTCAGGTGCAAGGTATAAACAGGGAATCAGGTGCAGGGCACAAACGGTGAAACACGGCAAGGTGTGTGCAAGGACACGCCAAATGATCCAGACATAACACGTGCAGAAAACATACCAGGGTCCAGGGCAGGGTACTTGTTAGGGTTCACACCAGAGTTCCTAGGAAGGATGCGTGCTAGGACACGCTAGAGTCCAAGACAAGGTGCGTGCTAGGAGACATGCCAGAGTCCAAGGCAGAGTGCGGGCAAGGAGACACGCCAAGGTCCAAGACATGGTACGTGCAAGATGGGAGGCAAAGGCACGCTGGCATTGGACTCCGGACATCTGGCAATGATCGACATGATCAGGGCATCAGGCCGCAGTCATCAGGCTTACGATCTCTGGCAGCGATCGGCAGGTTCCGGGCATCCGGCAGGCAAACCAGGGTTCCATGCAAGGAGACAAGACAATTTAGAGACACAATGCGTGTTAAGGAACATGCCAGGGTCCGATTCAAGGACGGAGGCCTGCGCGTGTAGCGGGACACGCCAGGGTCAGGCGAGACAGAGTCCTGCGCATGCAGAGAGGCACGCCAGGGTCAGGCGAGGCAGAGCCCTGCGCGTGCAGAGAGGCACACCAGGGTCAGGCAAGGCAGAGTCCTGCGCGTGCAGAGAGGCATGTCAGGGTCAGGCAAGGCAGAGTCCTGCGCATGCAGAGAGGCACACCAGGGTCAGGCGAGGCAAAGTCCTGCGTGTGCAGAGAGGCATGCCAGGGTCAGGGTTCAAGGACAGGGTTAGGACCTGTGCGTGCAAGAGGGCACGACAGGGTACATGGCAAAACCTGAGTGTACTTTTACAGAAGCACGGGGAGGTATGCCAAGGAGCAGGTGAGGGCCTGCGCATGCTTTAGAGAGCACATAGAGCGCAGTGCAGAAACAGCATGAGGTGCAAGGGAGCACAGAGAGCACGGCTGGGGCACTGGCTAGCTGATCGGGCTGTGGCACTGACAGACGGGCAAGACTCCAGCAAACCCGGCTGAGGCATGGCAGGCGACACAGTTGTCACTGACTGATGAGCACGGCTGAGGCATAAGCAGGTGGGCACGGCTAGGGCGGGCACGGCTGAGGCACAAACAGGAGGCTAGGAAGGCCAGGCGTATGCAAAGAACACACGAAGCAACAAGGAAAGGCGAGACGAGAAACAAGACAAACCTTAGGCAGAGTACGGAACCAGGAATGGAAGCATAGGCAGAAACACGGAATCAGGTCAGAGCAAGAACAGAGCTAGCAGCGGAGCGTAGGCCGAAGCCCAGAGCCAGGCCAAGGCGGAGCCTTGGGACTAGCCTAGAAACGTGCAAGAGAGCACAATAGGAAAGAGTCTAGCAGCGGAGCGTAGGCCGAAGCCCAGAGCCGGGCCAAGGCAGAGCCTTGGGACTAGACATGGAAAAGAGCACCAAAAGTAAGAGAGGAGGAATCGTGCGTGCGCCAGGGAGCACTACAGAGCACCATAGGAGAGAGTGAGGCAGAGCAAGCAAAGACAGAGACCATAGAGAGGAACAGTGCAAAGCAAGGCAAGGTACGGAACAAGGAACGGGAGCTTGTCAGGAGCACAGAACGGAATCAGAGCAAGGAAGGACTACAAGGCAAAGCAGAGCAGAGACAAAACATGGCACGAAGGACAAACATAAGACCAGGCAGGTACACAAGAGACGGAGTACGAGCACGGAGCGTGTGCAGAGACGCACGACAAGGCAGAGTGCAAGGGCACAGAATAGAGGGAGCTACCCAGCAGACCAAGCAGCCATGCAGGGAAGCAACACAATACTCAGGCCCAGAGCATAGGGAGGGTCAGTCTGATATAGGGCACTATCACCTCCACTTCCGGGTCAGGACCAGGGGAGAACTTCCAGTTCAGTCCTCCAGGATCACAGAGAGCAGTCACATGACCAGAGATTCGAGACATGCAGAGATGATTGCAGAACCAGACAATGCTGGAACCTAGGAAAAGGTCACATGATCAGGGGTTTCAGACATGCAGAGATGATCACAGAAGGCAGAGCAGAAACGCAGGCATCTTGCAGCCCAACAGTCATGAGGTGAGTGTGCACACTGCTCTAGGGAGCATGCAGGATAGCAGACATGAGATGTGCGTGCACACCGCTCCAGGAGTCAAGAGGCAAAACAGACATGGCGGACATGACAGACATGGCGAGCATGACAAGAACAAACTTAAAGATGCTATGGGTATCGAAATATTTGATAAGTTAAAAGAGGCTGTAAATTGAGACTCAATAAAACCAAGGAAGAATTGGAGGAGGTCAAAAGACGCAAGTGGATCAGAGACACAGATGATTATTGCTTGGGAAATGTGTATACTTGGCAAAAAGATAATAGGAATAAATAGGAAAAAAGATATACTAAAAATCCAGGTGGCTACAATAAACAAAATAATTTGAATTGTACATCCTATGAACATTTTCATTCTTACCGTCTTTCTAGACCTTCCATCTACCATGTTGGAGGATCGCACAGAAGGAATAGAAGAGGAGGGAGGAAACATCACCGTAGACAAAAAAGAAAGGAAACAGAGAGTGCGCATCAACCCTCCAAGGCAAATAATGACCAGGAAAAAGGACTGAATTTGGTGGTAAACCACTCTTCAAAAATTCTTTCTGAGGATGAGGTCATATCTAAAGGCATGTCTTTCAGCTTGAACTGTCATGTTAATTGGTTTAAACTTGAAACTGAGCTTTTTAGATGTTTTAGACAAATCAAACGTAGGCATTGGTTTGCTTTTGGAGACAAAATTGGATCTTTAAATTCCACACTCAAATTATATGATTTTGGTCTAAGAAATAAAAGTGATTATGTCCCGCTTGAGAATGTACCTGTCATTGAGGCCTTTATTTCTGCAGTTAATAATGACATAGAATCTCTCAAAAAGATTAATCACCGGGGTCACTTTAATTATACAAATAGATCCAGCTGACAAAAGATTGCCTTGGAAGCTTTGGTCCATGATGGTGACATTACCATCAAGCCAGCTGACAAGGGTGGTGCTGTCGTCGTCATGGACACCAGTAGTTATATAGCTATAATCAGGAGACAGCTGTCGGATGACATATTTTATAAGAGAATACATGCTGACCCTAAATTTGTCATTGCTACAAAACTTAGAATGATCTTGGATGGTGCATTGAATACAAATATTATTGATGAGAATCTTTATATTTTTCTAATAATTGATAATCCTATCACTCCAATACTATACATCTTGCCCAAGATCCATAAGACTTTAAATAATCCACCTAGCCAACCGAATGTTGGGGAGGGGCTCTATTTTCAATCATGTGGGTATTTTTTTGGATAGGATCCTTAGTCCTTTGACCAAGAAGATGGCATCTTTTATTTTGGATACCACAGATTTTTTATGTACATTGAGGGACACAAAAATTGATGGTAATATCATTTTAGCCACAATTGATATGGTATCACTTTATACCTCAATTGACCATGAAGTAGGATTAACATCGGTATGAAGAGGTCTTGTGAATACTACCTATGAACCACCTGTTGTGAATTTCATTCTTGATCTTTTAGGATGGGTTTTAAAAAATAACTATCTTCTTTTTGGTGAAGATTTTTATGTGCAATTAAGGGGTATAATGATTGGTGCTAATATGGCACCCGCTTATGCTAATTTGACCATGATGGCATTGGAGGAGGACCTCATCTATGTATCCCACCACTTTACTCATGTACTCAGGTGGTGGAGGTACAAAGATGATGTCTTCCTCCTTTGGACTTGTTCCTCTAGTGAGTTAATTGATTTTCATGGGTTCCTTAATAGTATAAGTGAGGGGAAAAAATTTACTTTAGCACAATCGGAGAGTGAAATCCAATTTTTAGACGTGCTAATTGAAAATTTTGACAACAATATATCCACTGAACTCTTTGTAAAACCGACAGACGGGAATAATCTATTGTGCTTTGATAGTTTCCACCCACGTAGAATGGTAGAATCTCTGCCATTTAGTCAATTACTACGAGTAAAACATATTGTCAGTGAGGATGACCAATTGGTCCCAACATTGAATGATATGGTGAAGAAGTTTGAATGGAGGGGTTATCCAAAGAAATTAATGAATAAATATAATTATTATTATTATTATAATAAGATACAGGATATTGATCGCAATAGTTTGTTGGATAAATGCAAAACCGATAAATTAGGCTGGTTTCACATTTGCGTTTTTTAGCGCTGGAAAAAAACGCATATGTGCGCATGCGTTTTTTCCCCTATATTTAACATGGGTGCGCATACCTGCGCGCTTGTAAGCGCATGTATGCGATTTTCATGCGGTGCGGTTTTTTGGGGTGTGCGTTTGTATTTTCCAGACGCAGCATGTTGCATTTTTTGGCCCTGCAAAAAAGCGCATGCGCACATATGCGCACGTTTTGCGCTAAAAATGGCCATTATAGCCTATGGATGCGCATATGTGCGCACTGGCATGCTCATGTATGCGTTTTTTTGCATATGCGTTTTTTTTTTTAACCATGGAATTTAGGGGTTTGGGTTAGAGTTAGGGTTAGTTAAGGGGGTTTAGGGTTAGGGTTAGGGTCAGGGTCAGGGTTAGGGTTGGAGTTTGGGTCAGGGTTAGGGTTAAGTATGGTTTGGTTAAGGGTTAGGGTCAGGGTTAGGGTCAGGATTAGGGTTAAGTATGGTTTGGTTAAGGGTTAGGGTCAGGGTTAGGGTTAGGGTTAGGGTCAGGGTTAGGGTTAGGGTTAGGGTTAGGGTTAGGGTCAGGGTTAGGGTTAAGTATGGTTTTGTTAAGGGTTAGGGTCAGGGTTAGGGTCAGGATTAGGGTTAAGTATGGTTTGGTTAAGGGTTAGGGTCAGGGTTAGGGTTAGGGTTAGGGTCAGGGTTAGGGTTAGGGTTAGGGTTAGGGTTAGGGTCAGGGTTAGGGTTAGGGTTAGTTAGGGTTTAGGGTTTGGGTTAGGGTTAAGTATGATTTGGTTAAGGGTTAGGGTCAGGGTTAGGGTTAGGGTTAGGGTCAGGGTTAGGGTTAGGGTTAGGGTCAGGGTTAGGGTCAGGGTTAGGGTTAAGTATGGTTTTGTTAAGGGTTAGGGTCAGGGTTAGGGTTAGGGTTAGGGTTAGGGTTAGGGTCAGGGTTAGGGTTAGGGTTAGGGTTAGTTAGGGTTTAGGGTTTGGGTTAGGGTTAAGTATGATTTGGTTAAGGGTTAGGGTCAGGGTTAGGGTTATGGTTAGGGTCAGGGTTAGGGTTAGGGTCAGGGTTAGGGTTAGGGTTAGGGTTAGGGTCAGGGTTAGGGTTAGGGTTAGTTAGGGTTTAGGGTTTGGGTTAGGGTTAAGTATGATTTGGTTAAGGGTTAGGGTCAGGGTTAGGGTTAGGGTTAGGGTCAGGGTTAGGGTTAGTAAAGTCATGGTTTGGGTTAGTGTGAGGGGCCACCTAATGTTGGAAAAAAACGCAAACGCGGTAAAAACGCACTAAAAACGCATACAAACGCATAAAAACGCTGCGTTTTTTTCATGCATGCTCATAAAAATGCTTGAAAAAAACGCAGCAGTTGTATGCTTTTGTATGCGTTTTTTCAATGCGTTTTTTTGCGGGAAAAACGCGCTGCAAAAAAAAGCAAGTGTGAAACTAGCCTTACCCTCTAAGAAGGTCCTATTTGTTAAATCATTCTGTGAGGAAAGTAAGGAGATTGTTTCTATAATCAATCGTCATTGGTCTATTTTGGGTAAATGTTTACCGGATGTGGATGAGTTCAGGTCTCACCCTTGATATCATATAAACATGCTGAAAATCTGGGGCATAAATTAATGCATTCTGATATAGGCCCACAGAGGATAGGTAGATAAGTTTCATTGACGGGTAAGCTGAGGACAGGTTGCTTTCCCTGTTTGAGCTGTGTTAATTGCTCGTAAATGTTGAAAGGTTCTTCTTTCAAACATCCTGTTTCTAATGAGGTGTTTACTATAAAACATTATTTGACGTGTTCCTCTGATTTTATTATCTATATTCTGCAATGCCCTTGTAAATGTGGGTGAAAACCACATGTGATCTTAAAACAAGAATTAATTAACATAGATACACTACCAGGAAGGGCAGAATTGACTTACCTGTACCTATACATTTTATTGAAAATAAACATGGAGAGAGGGATCTGAAGGTACTGTCACACTAAGCGATGTACCAGCGATCCCGACCAGCGACATGACGCGGTCAGGATCGCTGGTACATCGCTAAGTGGTCGCTAGTGAGCTGCCACACAGGCAGATCTCACCAGCGACATCACTGGGGACGGGGGTCACTACTTACCTGTCACACCAGGCGATCCTGCGTCCTCCCGCCCGGCTCCATGCGTCGCTCGTCATCACAGCAGGAAGCGCCGCAGGAAGCTGATGACGAGAAGCGGTCCTGAACGTTCTTGCGCAATCAGCGATAACCAGCGCGGGAGCGGGTCTTAGGTAAGTATCAGACATAGCGATATCGCTAGCAATATCGCTATAACGTCACAAGTTATAGCGATATTGCTAGAGATATCGCTTAGTGTGACAGTACCTTTAGATTCATGATCATTGATCATGTGCCCCCGCTCAGGAGAGGGGTGATAGAGAGAAACTTCTTAAGATCAAGGAGTTAAAATGGATCAAGAGATTAAATACGCTGAAACCATTTGGCCTCAATGTTGATTACAAGCTTAATACTACATTATGAGTTGGATAGTTGTTCTTTCTCATTGTATTTCAATTATCGCTCTGGAAGTCCTTTGTGATATAAAGGGGTAATTATTATTGGTCATTTTTTTAATGCAGTTTTATTTTTATTTTTCTCTTACAGATGAATTGGTGACCTAATTCCACTATTTGAATGCATGACTCGTCCCACTTGTATAACTTGAAGTTAAAATTAAATTGATTCTTGAACCCATTCTTACAATATTTTTATGTTGTTGCCACATCACTGTGTATTTTAATAATAAAGAATCCATCAGCGTCTTTTAGGCACACATTTTTCTGTGGTTTCATTTGACCTTTTGTGGATAGTTACTCAATTGGTTTGTGGTTGAGTGATCTTCTATTCAGGGGATTTTTCCCACCGACCTTTGGTGTTTTGGGAGACCAAACCCAGCTAATGGGGGGTGCTCCTGATGCCAATGAGTTTTTCCCGTGGTCTGATTTCTCCATTAAAGAATTGTATGTTCTCTTTATGTGTACATTTAATGATCTGTGGGGACCGTGATGTCCAATTTCTAAAATTCCTGAGGAGGATCTTAATCTGATTGCTGATATCGGCAGAGCAGATCTGTGTTAAAGCGCTGTAACTTGGATTCTTGTTTCTGCACCTGTGCAGTGTTCACCATATGTTGCTGTTAGTACACTAGTGGGCATGTGCGTATGAACGCTCTGTATTTTAGATTTTGTCTTGTTGGCGCCTGTGCAGTATGTTGCTTAACATGACGCTGAGCTAAGGACTACAACTCTCATCCGCACATGAGCGGAAGTAGTGGTGATGTGACATAAAAATCCCTGACATGCGCACTGTACTCTTGAGAACGCTGAGTACCGGCGTGATTTTTTCTATTGCATGTGGGGTGAGTCATGCGTTTTTTATATATTATGCACAGCTGCCACTGTTTGTCAATTATTCTTATATACAATCTTATATTGACTATATAAGTACACTGAGTCTATGCACTTTATGGCACTTCATTTCTATCATTATGGATCTATTCATGTGATTATGATCTTATTATTATCATTATGCATTGCACTATTCACTGATTGATATTAATTGTTTCAATGCTTTCTTTGTTATATAATGTTATGCACTTGCACTTTGAGACTGCTTGAGAAAGGTCCGCACTTGGGACCGACACGTCGTACATGGGCCATTACGCCTTCATTTTTGTTTGGATATAATTATGAGGTTTGGTTCATGCCTGGAAGGAGTTATTGCACCCTATAGGTTTTCCTTGGTGCTGTTTTTGTTTATATATATATATATATATACATATATATATATATATATATAAATATACACACACATCTATCATTTGAAGAAAGCTCACACCTTGAGTTGAAATGTTGCATAATTTTGGCATGGAATTAAAAAGAAAATTTTCAGGGCTTTTTTACTATGTTTTAAGTGCTGCCTGTATTCTCCTATATATTCATGCACACAGTGGGTGTGTAAAGTATTCAGAC
This sequence comes from Dendrobates tinctorius, assembly GCF_039654945.1. Classification (NCBI taxonomy): domain Eukaryota; kingdom Metazoa; phylum Chordata; class Amphibia; order Anura; family Dendrobatidae; genus Dendrobates; species Dendrobates tinctorius. Next base: position 8,013,898 of record NW_027361759.1, on the reverse strand, counting down.
CCCTTTAAATTTTTCACTCTTTTTTTCATTGCACTCATTTGATAAATTCAAAAAAGTTCATTTTTTTCTCATTAATTTAGCTTGGTTTCACATTTGTATATGGGGAGCTGCGGAGGGATGCAGACGTCCTCCGTGTAGGTCCACAAACGGCCGCACCTCCTCCAGTCAGCTCTGCCTCTGTCGGCATGTGGCCTGCATACCCTATCTTTAGCATTTGGTGCACAGGCCTTGCAGATGTATGCGGATGCCTCCGCAGGTGTTGTTTTGACAGTGCGGCGACCTGTGCCAAACACAACGTGTTGCATTTTGGTGCAATTGCCGCATCATCAAAATGACGCATGCGGAGGCATCTGCATATATCCGCATGGTCTGCATACCCGATGCTAAAGATAGAGTATGCAGGCCGCATGCCGATGGAGGCGGAGCTGACCAGAGGAGGTGCGGACGTGGGGAGAGCTTCACGGAGGACATCTGCATCCTTCCGCAGCTCCTCCATACGCAAATGTGAAACCAGCCTTACACTCTGCACCCCATCTTGATTGAAAAAACAGAAATGTAGACATTTTTGCAAGTTTATTGAAAAAGAAAAACTGAAATATCACATGGTCATAAGTATTCAGACCCTTTGCACAGACACTAATATTTAAGTCACATGCTGTCCATTTCCTTGTGATCTTCCTTGAAATGGTTCTACTCCTTCATTGGAATACAGCTGTGTTTAATTGAAGGTAAATATCACACATAGCGATATTGCTGCTGTGTCACAAAACCAGTGACGTTATAGCGATATTGCTAGCGATATCGCTTAGTGTGACGGGGCCTTAAGACCTCACAGCTCACAGCGCATGCCAGACCAAATGAGAATCATGAGGACAAAGGAACTGGCCAAGGAGCTCAGATAAAGAATTGTGGCATGGCACACATCTGGCCAAGGTTACAAAAGAATTTCTGCTGTAGTCAAGGTTCCTAAGAGCACAGTGGCCTCCATAATCCTTCAATGGAAAAGTTTGGACCACCAGAAGCCTTCCTAGACCAGTCAGTCCAGCCAAACTGAGCAATCATGGGATAAGAGCTTTGGTGAGAGAGGTAAAGAAGAACCCCAAGATCACTGTGGTTGAGCTCCACAGATGCAGTAGGGAGATGTGAGAAAGTTCCACCTAGTCAACTATCACTGCAGCCCTCCACCAGTCGGGCCTTTATGGCAGAGTGGCCCGACAGAAGCTTCTCCTCAGTGCCAGATATATGAAATTCCACATACAGTTTGCTAAAAAACACATGAAAGACTCCCAGACTATGAGAAATAAGATTCTCTGGTCTGAGGAGACAAAGTTAGAACTTTTTGGTGATAATTCTAAGTGGTATGTGTGGAGAATACCAGGCATCATCAACTGCTCAATACAATCCCAACAGTATTTTGACTGGGAACTCCCGTCTCCAAGACTTTACACGTGCCGCGCCAATTCTTTGGAATGCACTTCCCAGGTCAATACGATTAGTCCCCAATCCCCACAATTTTAAGCGTGTCCTGAAAACGCATTTATTCAGACTGGCCTATCGCCTCAACACATTAACCTAACCTATCCCTGTGTGGCAGAGCCAAAAGTTTTACCATAACCAGGTTCCCAGCATCATGTCCCACATGCTTTATGCATCCATTAGCCCTCTGTGTCTGTACTGTCACACACCTAACATTATGGCTGGTCCATACAATCAGGGTAACTGTTACCACCCACCTTTCGTGTCTACCTCTTTCCTCATAGACTGTAAGCTTGCGAGCAGGGCCCTCACTCCTCTTGTTGTTTGTTATAATCTACTGTATGTGATTATTGTTATGCTGTAATGTCTATTGTCTGTACAAATCCCCTCTGAAATGTAAAGTGCTGCGGAATATGTCGGCGCTATAAAAATAAAATTTATTATTATTATTAACAGTGAAATATGGTGGTGGCAGCATCATGCTATAAGGGTGTGTTTCAGCTGCAGGGACAGGACGACTGATTGCAATTGAAGGAAACATGAATGCAGCCAGAGGATACACAAATCCAGGTGTGAGAAACTTGTTGCATCATTCCCAATAAGACTCATGGCTGTACTAGCTCAAAAGGGCGCTTCTGCTCAATACTGAGAAAAGGGTCTGAATACTTATGGCCATGTGATATTTTAGCTTTTAGCTTTTCTTTTTAAATAAATTTGCAAAAATTTCTACATTTCTGGGTTTTTTTCCAGTCAAAATGGGGTGCAGAGTGTACATTGATGAGAAAAAAATGAACTTTTTTGAATTTACCAAATGGATGCAATGAAACAGAGGGAACATTTTAAAGGGGTCTGAATACTTTCCGTACCCATTGTATACATAAGCGAGAGTACTTAAAGAGATTCTGTCAACAAGTTTTTGCTGCCTCATCTGACAGCAGCATGATGTAGGCAAAGAGAAGCTAAATCCAGCGATGTATCACTTAGATTACCGGGTGCAGCATTCTCAAACAATCAGCGCTTTAAGATGTAGCAATGCAGTAGACCTGAGAATATTTACCCCGCCCACACCAGCAGTGGCGTAGCAACTGTTTGTGGCGCCCGGGGCGGTCAAAAAATTTGCCGCCCCTTTGGTTGTTGATAATCCGGAAGAATCCGAAGAGCCCACACTACACTCAAAGATCTAATTTTTAGTCTACTACTAACTCTGCTGTTATTATTTCTAAATTTCTAGACTTTCATCTTCTTGCAGTTCTCTCTCTCTATATATATATATGTGTGTATGTATTAACGTGATGACACTACTGAACCTCCACCACTGCTCTGCCGAGAGCTGCACCATAAAACGGTGTAAGGAGACCCACGTGTCCTCCCCCTGCACAGACCCACAGTACACCCCCTACAGAGCCCTCATGTTCTCCCCTTGCACAGCCCCCCTCCCCCGTATACCCCCCTGTACAGCCCCTCCATGTCCTCCCCTGCACAGCCCCCCATGTCCTCCCCTACACAGCCTCCCCATGTACCCCTCAGCACAGCCTCCCATGTCCTCCCCTACACAGCCTCCCCATGTACCCCCCAGCACAGCCTCCCATGTCCTCCCCTACACAGTCTCCCCATGTACCCCCCAGCACAGCCTCCCATGTCCTCCCCTACACAGCCTCCCCATGTACCCCCCTGCACAGTCCCCCATGTCTCTCCTACAGAGCCCCCATGTCCTCCCCTACACAGCCTCCCCATGTACCCCCCAGCACAGCCTCCCATGTCCTCCCCTACACAGCCTCCCCATGTACCCCCCAGCACAGCCCCTCCATGTCCTCCCCTGCACAGCCCCCCCATGTACCCCCCAGCACAGCCACCCCATGTCCTCCCCTACACAGCCTCCCCATGTACCCCCCAACACAGCCCCTCCATGTCCTCCCCTACACAGCCTCCCCATGTACCCCCCAGCACAGTCCCTCCATGTCCTCCCCTACACAGCCTCCCCATGTACCCCCCTGCACAGTCCCCCATGTCCCTCCTACAGAGCCCCCATGTTCTCGCATACACAGCCCCCCATGTCCTCCCCCTACAGAGCCCCCCATGTCCTCCCCTGCACAGCCTCCCCATGTACCCCCCAGCACAGCCCCTCCATGTCCTCCCCTACACAGCCTCCCCATGTACCCCCCTGCACAGTCCCCCATGTCCCTCCTACAGAGCCCCCATGTTCTCGCATACACAGCCCCCCATGTCCTCCCCCTACAGAGCCCCCCCATGTCCTCTGCTGCACAGCCCCACCATGTCCTCCCCCTACAGAGCCCCCATGTCCTCCCCCTACAGAGCCCCCCTATGTCCTCCCCTGTACAACCCCACCATGTCCTCCCCCTACAGAGCCCCCATGTCCTCCCCCTACAGAACCCCCCTATGTCCTCCCCTGCACAGCCCCCCCATGTCCTCCCCCTACAGAGCCCAACTCTTTTGCATAATATCAGCTATATGAAGTTGTAGGCAATCCAACTCCAAGGATTAGGGAGCCTCAACTTTAGAATTAGTAAATGGGGGAGAGGGAGTAGTTACCTGTATGCCCCCTGTAGCATAACATTACATGATGGAATGAAATTCAAGGGGCAATCACATACTGCGATGTCTCCCTCCCCTCACAGACATCACAGGCAGGCTGGGCAGCACTTCCCGCCGTCCCCCTCACTCACCGGCTCCTGTGTCCCGGGATCCGCTCCTCCTGCGTCATCTCAGCCACACGCCACGTGTTCTTCGGGCAGCTCTGACCGAACAACCAGCCCCGAGCGGCCAACACCTCCGCCCAGCACCGGCTCAGGAGCGGAAAGCAGCCGGGGCTCCGAGTCCGAGTCCAGCAAGGCAGGGGTGTAGAAGGTAGAAAGCACCTGCACTGTGCCTCCACGGAGTCAGCGCTGTTCTCCCACAGTCAGAGGAGAGGAATTGAATTGCTGCTGCCGTGCCGCCCCCACACACGTGCCGCCTGGGGCGGACCGCCCCCCCCCCGCCCCCCCCACGCTACGCCACTGCACACCAGGGTCTGTGTACAAAGTCCTTAGAGATTGAGGTGTTTAGTTGATGGACTAGTCCTGCAATGTTAATCTCTTTGTGATAAATCCTTCACAGTTAGTAAACAACAGCACACACTATGACAAGTGACACATCTCTGAGTTCTGTGTTTCTGGCTCATTCTCCTGCTGTCTTCAGATTACATAGCAAAACCCTGCTGACAGACTTCCTTTAAGTATAATGAGCATGCAATATTTTTTAGAGCGCATTATGACAATTTTCTGCCACATTTCATCTCAGAAATGTGCCCTAGTGTGTTATCATCACCACATGAAAATGTATAATTTAGCATTGGAATAATGCTAGCATACGATTTGATATACCATGCAGTTAAAATCAGGCAAGGAGATTTGCCAGAGACTAAGGTGTTAGAAGGTAATTCATTTCATCCTCTGTATTAAGTGGGTCAGTGTGAAAAACAGTCCATTTAGAATTAGATCAAACAGTTAATAGGTCAGCCAGCTCATTGCGCTAGTAATGAAGTCATTAATAAGTCATTTAGCTTATCTTTCTGTTGACTAAATGATTAATGGGCCAACCCCTTGCTGACTTTACGAATAAAATACTAAATGGGGCAGCCAATTTTTACCTCTAGCAATAAAATGTTAATGGGCCAAATCATATTCTAGAAAATGTATGGACTAATGGACCAGATTACATCTAGCTGTATTTAAATAGTTAATTTAGGACACCTAATATAAATGTTCATTGTTTTCAAATGCTCATTATACTTTACTTGTCCAGCCTAATCAACATTAGAATCAATTGTAAGCAGACAATGGAAATGGCAAGATCACCGAACGCATTGTTATGAACTCACACTTTGCATGTAGAATTATTCACAAGTATTGATTATATAGTGTAATGAACAGAATATTCCCGGCAGCAGCTTTTTTTTTTCATATTCACTAGAGATAAAGAAATACACATTAGAACTTTGATCACTTTGGACAGAAAATCAATGGAAAAGTTTCCATACCATATATCAGTTTTAATGTACATTTCTGACCTGGTGAATGAGAGGTTAATTGCACTGATTGGGAAAAATGCTGAATAGTGGATTCATACAATACCGAGACACATTCCTTCCCTCAATCAAAATGTAATTTGTGCTGATTTATATTTTGTATCAGATATAGTTACATTAAATACACTAAGTACCTTCTAAGCAGAAGGACTGTTCTTTGGAGGACACTGTCACATATATAACTAATTACAAGTGACCAGGACTGGTTTTATTCAAAGTGGGACCCAGGGCAAAATTTTAATTGGGTCCCATATGATATTATATTGGACCATCACACAAACATTTAGAGTTCATTTACAAGAGACGATTTCAGACTGTTAGGCTGGGTTCTCACTGCTCTATGGCAGTCTGTTAACACTGCCATACACCACCATTATGTGGCGCATCGCGACGTATGCCGTAAAGCGGCACGCGTTCGCGATGTGCCGTTAAGCACTGATGGAGCCTCAGACGTGGCCTGCAGCGTCTGAGGCTCCGTCACAGCTAGCGCTGATGATTCATCAGCGCTAGTGGTATAGCATGTCACCGCTAGTGCTGATGAATCATCAGCACTAGCAGTATAACATAACGCATATCACGTTATGCTATAGCGTTAATGCAGCCTGTCAACGCTATGCATTGATAGGGCTGGTTAACGCTATGTGAACCTGGCCTAACACTGAAAATTCACAATATTTAAATCGTTCAGCACTCATTTACCATCCTTTTTACACAGACAAATGAATAATGATGGGGACAGAACTATTGCTAATATGGTGCAGCATGTCACTATGTAACATCATGTCATTAGCAATAAAGGACACTATAGGAGTGAAGAGCACAAGTAGGGTCTTATCTGATAGAGATTTCATGGTATATAATCAGATTGCACTCACCTGATGTATCTTTACATTAGAGCATAGAAGCTCATCAGGGTTGACAGCTGCTGCAGACCCACAGGTCAAAGTAGTGACCGAATCATAACATTAAATCTGGAAAATATGTGGATACCATCCGAATGCTGCATAAATAAAGGTCCAGGCGAGTTGAAGATAAAGAATGGTGGTTTATTCTCAACGCGTTTCAAAGTCAATAGGACTTCTTCCTCAGGAGATACTAAATGATATAGAATCTCCTGAGGAAGAAGTCCTATTGACTTCGAAATGCGTTGAGAATAAACCAACATTCTTTATGTTCAACTCGCCTGGACCTTTATTTATGCAGCAGCACAGATGGTATCCACGAATTTTCCAGATTTAATATCGTGTCATTAGCAGCATATGTTATCTCTACATCACGTGATGTGCTGCTGATAGCACTCATGTTTGTTCTGGTATAAACATTCCGGCCACCTGAGCGTTTTGCACATTGGTAGAGTGATTTCTGCCATGAATACTTCTATGAACGTTCATCTGTACTGCAAATATTTTTAAATGTGGATGCTAGAGACCAAAGTGCATGCTAGTTGCTTATTACACACAATCCATTGTACAGAAACACACACTCCATGATACACACACCTTTAGATTACTTATTTTTCTCACTAATACAGCACCAATCATTTCCACAGCGCTTTATAGACAATCATCAATCATCACTATACCTTTTGGGGTTCTCAATCTAAATTTCCTATCGGTAGGTCTTTGGAGTGTGGGAGGAAACCAGAGAACCCAGAGGAAACCCACACAAACATGGGAAGAACATACAGATTGCCTACTGATGTTATGATGTTGAGCTTGGAGGGATCTGAACCCAGGACCCCAGTACTGCATGGCTACAGTGCCAACCACTGAGCCATCATTCTGCCCCACTTGTACTGTATGTTTGGCATACACACTCAGGTTTGGACTTGTCCATAGGGTAACAGGGGAATCCCCCGGTGGGCCCCTGTGCAGATATGGGCCTCCAACCCCACTGTATTGGCAATACTTGGCATAATTCACTTGATTTACTCTGTACAGAAAAAATATTCATTATTTAGACTACATAGTTTATTATTATATAAAGAATAGATGGAGGCCAGATGCTATCGCATCGGAAGGGCGGTAATGTCACGATGGGGGCAGGCTTTGTAGCGTTGATAATCTCTCCCCCCATGTGCTCACCCACCTTCTCCCATCTGTGCTCTCTTCTTTGACCTGTCTACCCCATGTGCTATCCCCCTTGTCTGCTGTCTCTCCTTTCTTTGCTGTGTTTTCCCCTCATGTGCTGTCCCATTTGAGCTGTCTCCCCCCTGTGCTCTCTCTCTCACCCCTGTGTCTGACCATGTACAGAAAATACCACAGCTCCTGGGTAGGGGAGGAAGCAAAAGACAATACTGACGTTACAGCAGGAGATCGCAGAGGATACATTTCATGAGGTAAAATATTGCCAGTGAAATATTTTACCTCACAAAATGAATCCTCTGTGATCCCCTGCTGTATTGTCATTATTGTCTTTTCCTTCCTCCCCTGCCCAGGAGATGTGGTACACGGTCAGACACAGACAATTTTTAAAATGAACGTTCGTTCATGGGAAAACCCCTTTAATGTGACCGGCTTCCTCTGCCTGTAGACATGTTGCTCATCTGCCACCGGGATCAGCTGAATGATTCACTGTGACTGAGCGGAATCCGTGCAGACGCAGTGCGATGGTGTTCTCCTGGTGGTACTGTGCAAGAGGCTGTGTGAGTGTGAGTGTTGCGTAAGGCGTATACAGTGTGTGTGTGTGTGGTGCGTGCAGTGTATAGAGTGTGTGTGTGTGCAGCAGTTTCCATATTGAGACACCCATCACTTGGGTGTCCAAATATGGCGGTCGGTGAACATCCTCCGCTTGGAATTCTGGGATGCGGTGACATCTGGACAGAACAGGAAATTAAAACATTACAAGGCAATTATATAAATAGATGTAGGTACATTTGTGAACGAGGGTAGTGTATTATTTGAATGCAGATGAAAAGTGCCCCCCAAAATCAATGTTACTGGTGTGCCCTTGGCACCCCAGTCCGACACTGTACACACTCCCTATGCTGCACACTCTATGTTCCACACAAACTGTAAGTTACATATACACACTTCATTCTACATAACACTTTGATACAAATTCTCCATCATATATATAAACTTAATGCTACAGACACTCCTTGCTACACAAACTCTGCATGTTATATAGAAATACACACACTGTATTAAGAAATCTTCTTGCATGATATACACAAACATTGAATGATGCACATGTCGCAAACATGCTGAATGTTACACACAGACACACACACTTAGGCTGGAGTTATCCATAATCAAGGTGTGGTCGCGTATTTTGCACATGTAAGCATCCGTATGTAATCCATCTGGCATCCGTATGCCGAGATTTTCTCGCAGGCTTGCAAAATGGACATATAATGAATCCCTATGACAGGTTAACCCCTTTCCTACATTGGACGTACTATTCCGTCCATGTGACCTGGGACCTAGGTCCCAAGGACGGAATAGTACGTCATAGCGATCAGAGGCGCCCCCCGTGGGGAGCGCCGCTGATCGTGGCCGGGTGTCAGCTGATTATCACAGGACTGCCCCCGACACGTTAACCCCTGGCACACTGCGATCGCAGTGTACCGGGGGTTAAGGGAAGCAACGGCAGGGAGGGGGCTCCCTCTGTGCTTCCCTAAGCCCCTCGGAGCAGCGCAATGTGCAGCGCTGCTCCGGGGGTCTCCTTCCCTGCAGGTCCCCGGATCCAAAATGGTGATGGGGACCTTCGGGGGCCTGCAAGGAGCTGGTTTCCTCACTGCCTGCAGAGTGCAGGTGTCAGGAACACCGCACTGCATTCGCTCACTGAGCCAGCATGTCCTGAGTACAAAAAAACATGCTCAAAGATACCTGTGGAGCAGGACAGCAGCGGTCACAATGCGTGCTTCAAACTATCGGGACATGAAGCATGTGACTGCTGGGGGCGTGTCCTAAGCTACACAGAACTAGGAGCTGCAGGGAAACTCCTAGAAAGGTAACTACAGGACAAGTTACCAAGGGGCATAGACAGGGGTGAAAACCAGATCAAGCCTAGGTCAATGCACGAGATAGCAGGACAGTACCAAAGGGTTAGACAGAGCGGATTGTCAGGACATAGCAATAGATCAGAAAACCAGAACGGGCAATAGATGATACAATAGGGGCAAACGGTAGCGGAGTAACAATAGCCAAGCCAGGAGGTCAGAACCAGAGAAGACAATAGTACCTAAAATGTGAGACGGAGTTCAGAGTGAGGGGACAGGCCGGATCATACACGGGAATCAAACAAGCAATGCAGTACACGCACACCAGGGGGGGTCGGTCAGACACACAGCCAGAATAACAGTATAGCTGACAGAGAATGCTAGTCTGGAGTGAGTATAAATACCCCTCCCAGATCCAAAGAGAGGCAGGCCAAAGATTACCCTGTGAGAACAGGACATTAACCATGTCCTAACCATGACAGTACCCCCCTCTTAATGGGGGGCCACTGGACCCCCAGGTTTCTCACGGTATCTGGCATGAAAAGCCCGCACCAGTCGATCAGCGTGCACCGAACTGGCCGGAACCCATGACCGATCCTCAACGGAATATCCCTTCCAATGTATAAGGTACTGAAGTCTCTGGCGCACCCACCGTGAATCAACGATGCGCCCTACCTCGTACTCCAGTTGACCCTCTACCAACACTGGTGGAGCCACAGATGAGGGATCTTCTCTAACTGTCCCCACAGGTTTTAATAGGGACCTGTGGAAGACGTTAGAGATTTTGAATGGGGTGGGCAACTGTAATCTGTATGCCACCGGGTTGATCACCTCTACAATCTTGTATGGGCCAATAAATTTGGGGCCCAACTTCATAGAGGGTATTTTAAGTTTGATGTTACGGATGGACAACCAGACTTTTTCCCCCACTGTCAACGCAGGAACCACCCCCCTACTCCTGTCTGCAAAATGTTTGAACTTCTTCTGGGCTTTGGAGATGTTCCCCTGCACCTCCTTCCAGAGGGTTTTTAATTGTTGTACCATCCCCTCGACACCAGGGCAATCCGAATCCATACGGGAAAATTCCCCAAACTGCGGAACAAACCCATAATTGACCTGAAAGGGAGACTTTCCGGTAGACTGATTAATCCGAAGGTTGAAAGTAAATTCTGCCATGGGTAATACCTCACACCAGTCCTCCTGTCTGGAGGAGGCCAGGCATCTCAGAATCTGCTCCAATGACTGATTGGTGCATTCAGTTTGTCCGTTGGATTCCGGGTGATAGGCAGAGGAGAATGACAACGTGACCCCCCAACTTCATACAAAACGCTCTCCAAAACCTGGCGACAAATTGCACACCCCTGTCCAACACCACATTCACAGGCACTCCATGCAGTCGAACAATATGCTGTATAAACAAGCGGACCAAGGTTTCAGCAGATGGTAATGCAGGTAATGTCACAAAGTGGGCTTGCTTAGAAAATCTATCAACCACTACCCATACCACTGAGTTGCCCTTGGAAGGAGGAAGATTAGTGATAAAGTCCATGGACAGGTGTGTCCATGGTTTATCCGGAATTGGCAAAGGCACCAATTCCCCGGCCGGCCGGACCTGAGAGCTTTTAGAGAGCGCGCACACCCCTCAAGTATTCACAAACCTTTTTATATCAGTACCCATAGAGGGCCACCAAAAACCCCTAGCTACTGCCCCTGGGTAGCTGCAATACCAGGGTGTGCACTTAACACAGAATCATGAAATTCTTGAAGGAGTGTGGGACGGAATTGTTCGGGTGCAAACAATTTACTTGGGGGTTTATTCCTGGGAGCTTGTGCTTCCAGAATCTCTCTCTGTAACTCAGAGGAGATTTCGGCTACAACCACTCCCGATTGAAGAATGGAGGATGGAGGTTCTGGAGGGGACACAAAATCAAAACTTCAGGATAAGGCATCCGCCTTTATATTTTTAGACCCTGGTCGGAACGTGATGGTAAAATGAAATCGAGAAAAAAAAAGTGCCCACCGAGCCTGTCTGGGGGTCAATCTCTTAGCAGACTCGATATAGGCCAGGTTTTTATGATCAGTGATGACCGTAATGGGATGAGCGGCCCCCTCCAAAAAATGCCTCCATTCTTCGAAGGCCAATTTAACTGCTAACAATTCCCTGTTACCGACATCATAGTTTCTCTCGGCCGAAGAGAACTTCTTAATGAAAAAGGCACAGGGTTTGAGGTTAGTCAGGGTAGAGGGGCTCTGTGACAATACTGCCCCCACCCCCACCTCCGAAGTGTCGACCTCGACTATAAAAGCTCTTGACAAATCGGGTTGTACCAACACAGGGGCTGTAGTAAAACACTTCTTTAATGCGAGGAAGGAATTTTTTGCGGCCACGGACCAATTTTTTTACATCTGCCCCTTTAAGAGTGAGGTCCGTCAAGGGTTTCACCACCTGCGAGAACCCTTTAACGATCTTCCTATAATAATTAGCGAAGCCCAGAAATCGCTGTAACCCCTTCAGGTCATGAGGCTGCACCCAATCTGTAATGGCCTGAACCTTCCCTGGATCCATGCGGAATCCCTCCCCGGATACAATTACACCCAGAAAAGATAGTTCTTGCATAAAAAATGAGCACTTCTCCAGCTTAACATACAAATGGTTCTCCCGGAGTCTCATAAGAACCGTACGCAGATGGTGAAAGTGTGACTGACTGTCCTCAGAGTAAATCAAGATGTCATCCAGGTAAATGACTACGTAACGTCCAATCAAGTCAGAAAAAACAACATTAATAAAGTTCTGAAAAACCGCAGGAGCGTTAATGAAGCCGAAGGGCATAACCAGGTTTTCAAACAGCCCCTCAGTTGTCAGGAACCCTGTTTTCCATTCGTCCCCCTCCCGGATCCTTATAAGGTTATAAGCCCCTCGTAGATTGAGCTTAGAAAACCATTTGGCCCTCGTGAGTTGATTGCATAGATCAGGAATCAACGGGAGAGGGTACGTGTTCTTAACAGTAATTTTGTTCAGTTCTCGAAAGTCGAGGCACGGTCGCAACCCACCATCTTTTTTCTTTACAAAGAAAAACCCCGTTGCCATGGGTGAGACCGAGGGCCGAATATGCCCCATGTGAAGGCTTTCTTTAATGTACTCTTTCATAGCTTGACGCTCAGGCCCGGACAAATTAAACAAATAAGCCTTGGGTAATTTGGCTCCAGGTACTGAATCGATAGCCAATTGTATGGTCTATGTGGTGGGAGCGCCTCAGCCTCGCTTTCGGAAAACACATCTTTAAAGTCTCTCAGGTACTCCGGAATACCCTCCAGACCGACAGATGACACAGATACAGATTTTATCGGATTGACAAAAGGAACCGGGTTACAGCACAGACCAATATCATTACATCCCCATCGGGTGATCTCCCCCTTCACCCAATCAATAAGAGGATTGTGGCATTGCAACCAGGGCACTCCCAATACCAGTCCTGCAGGCAGATTATTCATAATGAAACAACTTAAATTTTCCACATGAGTGGAACCCACTTTCATAGAAAAAACTTCAGACATAAAACAAATTCCATCCCGGGTAAGAGGATGCCACAGCAACAATTTTAACAGGGTCTTTTAACCTGACTGTCCCTATCTTATTAAGAGTCACAACTTGGGCATCAATCAGATTAATGGAGGAACCACAGTCGACAAAGGCGGTGGTCATAGCAGGACCGCCAGCAAGTTCCAATTCAACCTGGAGCACCATTTTTATACGTGAGAAAAAATGTACCTGGGAGTCTGGACAACCTCCTCGATTGTTGCCCAGACTCAGTTGTTTCTCTGATGATTTCTCTGAAGAAGGGCAGGAGGAGCAATTCCTTTTCCAATGTCCAGAGGCTCCACAGTAAAAGCATAGTAGGTTGTCTCTATGGTGCCTTCTCTCTTTCTCCTTAACCGAGACTGACCCAACCTCCATGGGCTCAGCTACAGGTGCAGTGTCACACAATTTGGGGTACAAAGGAGACTCTTGTTGCATCATTCCTCTAGCACGGAGTCTCCGGTCCATACGGACCACCTGCATCATGGCGTCCTCCAGGGTATCAGGAGGCGGATGTAATGCCAGAGCGTCCTGCAGACGGTTAGACAGGCCCCTGCAAAACAACCCTCTCAGGGCGGCGGCGTTCCAGGATACTTCGGACTTCCAACATCTAAACTCATGCTGCAGACGTCCATATCCATTTTACTACAGGATTTTCAGACCCACCTCTGGGTGGGTTTATAGGTAACCAGACCCGCCCATCTCTCTAGTTACCTGGAGACTTCTCCCTCTCATATTAAATCAGCATCTCAGCAAAGACCTTGCTGATCACACATACATAAGTCTCCATCTCAAAGCCACCCACTTTGAGATACCTAACGGCCATTCAACATTCTGCCATTCATCCTTTCTCCTGGGACCTCCACACAGTGCCCCTGAGTGGACACAGTGGTTACTACACCACAACACATATACTCTACCACTTTGTCTGCACATGTGTGTATTTGTCTACCTTCTAAGTCTGAGCTTCTTATGTGTTATTCCACTTGGCTTAGCATCTGTCTCGTTCATGTGTGCTGTTAGTACAGTTCAGTTACAGAGCAAGCTCAATCTATGTGCTGTACTTCTCTGTGAAGTCAACAGGGTTTTGTACCTAGCGTCATTTCAGTTGTTTCTCTTGACTTAGCATCTGTTTTGTTCTAGTGTGCCATTAGCACAGTTCAGTTACAGAGGAAGCTCAATCCTTTTTGCATTACCTCTCTGTGAAGTTAACAGAGCTGGGTATTCTGCATTCTGTTTATACTGTGTGGAGTTAAAGCAGTCTGATTTTTAGGAGAATGCTCGCTGCTTCGTCCCATCATTGTTCACACTAGCAGCATTTATACATCTCTGCCCAGTGGACCCCAGGTTGCGATTGCACTTTATTTTTTTATTTTATTTAGTGCAATCCGCCAACACTAACACAAGGTACAACAATATATATATTTACTGTGTCTCTCCACAATAATTTAGGAATGTGCTCCTCAGACCTGTGAGGTCATCACAATCATGGAGCAGACTTCAATCATGGGACAATAAAACTTTCACTCTCCTTATCTATGTACTGCTCCAATATTTACTGGCACAACTGTTTCTTCCCTTCCCATATTGATAATTGTGCTTCACGTTACTCGTCTTATTTACTGCACTCTTCTGAGTTCTATTGTGGATAAATATGTGATTCTTCAGATTTTGTGTTATACTATGCCTGATGGTGAACTAGAATAGTTTTGAAAGCATACACCATATAGAGCTGTCCGCTTCTCAAACAGTATCATATATCTGCTGTTTGGATTGCTGTCAAAATTATACAGAGGCAGCGTGTGTGTGTGTGTGAGACTCCGTAAAAAAATAGACGGAGATGTCAATTTTCATCATATAGAGCTGTCAGCTTCTCAAACATTATCGTATAGCTGCTGTTTCTATAACGGTCAAATACATACAGAGACAAAGTGTGTGTGTGAGTCCGTAAAAAGATATACGGACATTTCCATATTTCCATACACCGTCTAGAGCTGTGCGCTTCTCAAACAGTATCGTATAGCTGCTATTTGGATTACAGTCAAATACATGCAGAGACAAAATGTGTGTGTGTGAGTCCGGTAAAACATATATGGACATTTCCATATTTCCATACACCGTCTAGAGCTGTCAGCTTCTCAAACAATATCGTAAAGCTGCTGTTTCTATTACGGTCAAATACATACAGAGACAAAGTGTGTGTGTGAGTCCGTAAAAAGATATACGGACATTTACATATTTCCATACACCATCTAGAGCTGTCAGCTTCTCAAATATTATCGTATAGCTACTGTTTCCATTACGGTCAAATACATGCAGAGATGTTAGCAACGGCGGAACGCACTAAATAAAAATAATAATAAAGTGCGTTTGCCGCTCAGGGTCCACCGTGCAGTAGGTGATATAACCGCTGCTAAGTGGTGGCAGGAGCAATATGGCGGAAATGCGTACAGGGTTAAACTTCACCCAGGTGCGCAGAGAAATCTCAGTTAATTCACAGAGATGCCAAATAAGTACAAACACAAAAGACTGAGCCTCTTGAGGTCACAGTACTCAGTAAAAATGCACACACGGCATCAGGTCACAGGAGTAGCCCAAGACGGCGGCACTACGTCCGTCTAGACCTATCGTGTGCGCTGCGTCACAACTGCGTACGCAAAGGGGGCTGCTACTGCAGTGCGGCGTGGACACTGCCGCTAAACTACAAGGTTAAGGTGCAAGCACAATGTCGGACGCTAGCAGCTGTGGATGTTGCAGCAGAGGAGCGCTGGTGCTGATTCTAAACTCAGTCCCTAACCACATACGTAATATCAGAGGGAAGGGGTTTTATAATGAGTCATTCACCAGAATCATACATCTGTCCTCATACACACAGCAGCAAGTAAGTCTATACTAATGTTCCACCATGCGCGCCTTTTATAGCAGCCAGGACCTTCTGCACACTTCTAGATCTCTGAGATGGACCAATGAGATCTGGAGTGGGACCTGAGCACATGACTCCCGATCTCCAATGGGAGATCGTCCCATGAGCATGCTCAGTAGGAGGACAGAAGGACTTAGCCTCAGGAGAGATTGGCTGCAAGGCAATCTCCTCTGCAATCTCCTCTGCAGTAGATAAACAGCAGGAGACTGCAGAATGTGAGGGTCTGGATCCCTGCAGAGTAAACGCAGAAATCTGATGCCTAACATTACCCCCCTCCTAGGGCCCCCTCCCCCCTGAGCCTTCTGATCCAGCAACTTGTGCCAATCAGAGGTATAAGCCTCAGACTCGTCCGAAGGCAAGTCAGATGTCCTGGTAGGTGACAGAGAGACTCGGGACAAGTGGAAGGCATCAGGGACAGCAAGGTCGCCAGGTTTGAGAAGGGACCCGTGGGAGACGATGGGAGCAGAAGTTAAAGTGGAATGCCGGCATGTGTCGGCACGCGTCTCCACCCTTCGTTTAGGGAGGCTATTCCAAGCACAAAAGGTGCAGGCCCGAATATATTTTTTAACATCCAGAGCCCTGTGCGGCCACCAGTAAGACCCTGCCAGGAGTTTTGTGGTCTGCATATAGCCACAGTGACCACCCCTCCTGAACGCGTGTGCCCACGTGAGAACCTTCGGCCGAAGGCGAGGAGGAACTTGCCCTGCGGCACATAGTTTGGCCGTTGCGGGGCACTGTTGTCCTGAGAAACAGCGTGTTGACAATGATAACCGCAATTGGAGTCTTGTGCCAGACGCGCCTGGAGATGCGCGAGACACCTCCATGGGCTCTGGGGGTGGAACCTCTGGCTCAGGTGTGACGTATACTGACCACGGGTAGGTTACGTCCGAGATTGGACCCTCTGGATCGCGGCACTGGAGCTCCCAGGGGCAAGCGCGCCAGGTGGTGCCGACCCCTATACAGGGGCCGTTAGGGGCAGGCCCTCTGAAGACAGATGCCGCGACTGCTAGACCCAAGAGGGGCAGCTCACAAGACTGAGTGAGGGGTGCAGGACTGAGGCACGGAATGCAGAAGGGAGTAGGAAGTACGGAGTGGGAGCAGGGCGGAAACACGGAGTATAGGACCAGGCACCGAGAGGGGAATACGGGACAGAGACACGGAGTACCGGACTGGGCACTGGAGTATAGGACGGAGACACGGAGTATAGAACGGGGCACTGGAGTACAGGACGGAGACACGGAGTACAGGACTGGGCACTGGAGTACAGGACGGAGACACGGAGTACAGGACGGGGCACTGGAGTACAGGACAGAGACACGGAGTATAGGACGGAGACACGGAGTATAGGACTGGGCACTAGAGTACAGGATGGGGCACTGGAGTACAGGACGGAGACACGGAGTATAGGACGGAGACAGAGAGTGTGAAGGGGAAACCCCTAAACACTTGGCCAGGATACCGTAGAAAGGCACACAATAATCAGGCGTCTCCACCATGTTGGAGATGCCTGATATACCCTGTGCTGCCGGCTGATTGGGCGCCTAGGCTTCTGGGCGGGCGCTCCAGGGTTAAGAGACCAGGAGAGCGCGCGCCCGCGGCCTAAGGTGCCTGCAGGAAGCAGGCACGTGCCAGACATAGGAGAAGGAGGAGAAGGTGGGCACAGAGCGGGGAGGTGAGCGCTGGTAAGTATAGGCGGCGGCATGCCCCGCCGCTGCTGGGGCGGCGGCTACCGCCGCCGACGTGACAGTACCCCCCTTTACGTCTCCCTCTCCTGAGGTTAGACAAAAATCTCCTTAATAGAAGAGGAGCATTAATATTCTCCCTGGGTTCCAGGACCTCTCCTCGGGACCGAAACCCTTCCAATCAATGAGGTAGAAGATACGCTCCCGAACTTTTTTCATGGCAAGAATTTCTTTCACCTCAAAGACGTCTTCGGCCCCTACTGGCTGAGGAGAAGGAGGTGGAACTGAGTGATACCGATTGAGAACAGCAGTCTTAAGGAGCGAGACATGGAAGGCGTTAGGGACCCGAAGCGAAGCAGGCAACTTCAATTTATAAGCCACGTTGTTAATGCATCCCAAAACCTCGAACGGACCGGTGTACCGAGGACCCAGTTTGTAAGAAGGTATCTTCAAACTGATATACTTAGTTGACAGCCAAACTTTGTCGTCAGGTTGGTACGGTGGAAGATCTCTGCGCCTCTTGTCTGCATGTCTCTTAATCCGGATACTAGATCTTTCAAGTGCCTCTCTGGTTTCCTTCCAGACTTGAGAAAATTTGGTAGCGAGGGCATCTGCTGCGGGAACACCAGAGGGCGTAGAGAGAGGTAGTGGAACACCAGGGTTCTGGCCGGAAGTCACAAAGAACGGTGTTTTAGTGGTGGACTCATTAGGATGATTGTTGTGGGCAAACTTTGCCCATGGCAGAAGAGACACCCAGTTGTCTTGATGGGCGTTAGAGAAATGACGCAGGTAGGCTGTTAATGCCTGATTGATCCATTCCACTTGCCCATTGGACTGAGGGTGATAAGCGGAGGAGAAGTCCAGAGACATACCGATGAGCTTGCTGAGTGCCCTACAGAAACGGGAGGTAAATTGGACCCCTCGATCGGAGACAATTCGTTGAGGAAGTCCGTGAAGCCTAAAGGTCTGGTGTATGAAGACCTTGGCTAGCTCAGAGGCCGTAGGCAACCCGGGCAGTGGGATGAAATGGGCCATCTTGGAGAAGCGGTCGACCACTACTAAGATGGTAGTGCACCCGGAAGAGCATGGTAGATCGGTGATGAAATCCTTACCAATCTGTCGCCAAGGGGCTTCAGGAAGAGGCAGAGGGTGGAGCAGACCGGACGGCAGACTTCTAGGTACCTTGTTCAGAGCACAAGTCATGCAGGAGGCTATATAATCGGTCACATCTTGGCGAAGGGATGGCCACCAGTAGTAGCGCAAAAGGAGGCTGAGGGTTTTCTTGACCCCAACGTGACCCGCAACCTTGGAGGAATGCCCCCAATCCAGGACCTCCGACCTCTTATTCTGCGGGACGAAGGTTTTGCCTGGCGGAATGGGAGAGTCACGGGCGCAACGGTGATAACTTTTGCCGGCTCAATGATGTGAGATGAACCCTCCTCTACCTCAGGTGACTGTAGGGACCTGGACAGAGCGTCTGCCTTGATGTTTCTGTCCCCAGGCCGAAAATGAAGTTTGAAGTCAAACCGGGAGAAATATAGCGACCACCTGGCTTGCCTAGAGTTGAGCCTTTGCGCAGACTGAAGATACGCCAAATTCTTGTGGTCTGTGAAGATTATGAAGGGATGAACTGCCCCTTCTAAAAGATACCGTCACTCCTCCAGAGCCATCTTAATGGCCAGTAATTCCCGGTCTCCAATTGCATAATTGCATTCTGCGGGAGAGAATGATTTAGAAAAGTACCCACAAGGTACCACTTGACCCGAAGTTGTCCGCTGAGAAAGGACCGCTCCCACACCAGTAGAAGAGGCATCCACCTCTAGGATGAAGGGCCTATTGACTAGCGGCCGATGTAAAATCGGGGCGGAAGCAAAGAACTGTTTCAAGGCGAGGAAGGCTTCTTCAGCCTCTGGAGTCCAGGCATTTGGTTTGGTCCCTTTCTGGGTCAACGCAGACATGGGCTTAGTCACTGAAGAGAAGAAGGGCATGAACTGTCGGTAGTAATTTGCGAAGCCCAGGAACTGTTGGATGGCTTTTACTCCAACCGGACGTGGCCATTTGAGCACAGCAGATAACTTTTCGGGATCCATCTTAACTCCGGAGTCCGTGATGATATACCCTAGGAAGGGCAGTGAGGTTTGCTCGAAAAGACATTTTTCTAGTTTAGCATAGAGTCTGTTCTCTTGTAGACATTGCAGAACCAGCCGAACACTCCTTCTGTGAGTGGATAAGTCAGGGGAAAAGATGAGAATGTCATCTAGGTATACGACGACACATGAGTAGAGTAGGTCTCGAAAGATCTCGTTAATGAACTCCTGAAAAACCACCGGAGCATTACAGAGACCAAAAGGCATAACTAAATACTCGTAATGCCTGTCCCGAGTATTGAAGGCCGTCTTCCACTCATTGCCGGCGCGGATCCGGATCAAGTTATAGGCTCCCCGCAGATCCAATTTGGTAAAGATCCGGGCCCCTCTCAAGCGGTCAAAGAGTTCAGGGATCAACGGAAGGGGACACCGATTTTTGACCATGATGCTGTTCAGACCTCGGTAGTCAATACATGGCCGAAGGGACCTGTCTTTCTTCCGAACAAAAAAGAATCCGGCCCCAGCAGGAGAAGATGACTTCCGAATAAAACCCCGAGCCAAATTTTCCTGGACATATTTGGACATGGCCGCGGTTTCTGCTGGAGACAAAGGATAAATTCTTCCCCTGGGAGGAGTCGCTCAATTGGGCAGTCGTAGACACGATGCGGCGGTAGAGTCTCAGCCTCCTTCTTACTGAAGACGTCAGCATACAAGTGGTAAGCCAAAGGAAGCCCGGGAAGATAGATAGGAGCTTGCTGCGGACTTGGGCGAGATACAGGCAACAGGCAGCGTTCATGGCAAAAGTGTCCCCAGCGGAGGATCTCCCGGAATGCCAATCTAGAACGGACTCATGTAGACGAAGCCAGGGTAAGCCGAGGAGCACGGCGTGGGACAAACAGGGCAAAACATAGAAGGCGATTTTCTCTCGGTGAAGAGCTCCAACTTGTATCTCCACCTCGACAGAGGCCATGGTGATGGGTTCAGGTAGTGGTTTGCCATCCACGGAGGCGATAGAGCGTGGATTCTCTAATTTAACAACCGGAATTTGGAACTGGTCCACTTCTTTGAGCTGGATGAAGTTACCAGCCGCACCAGAGTCCACATACGCCTCCACCGAACTGCGCTCCCGACCTAAAACAATTAGAGCTGAAATAATAAGGGGCAGAGAGGAATTGGTATCACCTAGGAAGGCCTCTCTTACCTGGCCTAGGCGGAGGCGTTTACCGGCCGTACTGGGCAAGTACACACAAAATGATTAGCCCCACCACAATAAAGGCATAGGCCCTGCATCCTTCTCTCCCTGCGTTCTTGCTCGGACAACTTTACTCGGTCCACTTGCATGGGCTCAGGAGTGGAATTACTAGAAGATGCCGGGGAGCGGGGGATGGGCGCTTGGTATAGCCTAAAAGATCTTTTTTCCCTAACTGACTCCCGGGTGTGTTCCTGAAACCGTAAGTCTATACGGGTAGCTAGAGATATGAGATCTTCCAGAGTGGTAGGAGTGTCTCGGCTGGCAAGCTCGTCCTTTATTTTACCGGAGAGGCCCCTCCAAAACGCCCCAACCAAAGCCTCATTATTCCACCCCAGTTCCGAGGACAGTGTCCGGAAGCGGATAGCATACTGTCCCACAGTGAGGGAGCCCTGGCGAAGATTGAAAAGAGCCTCAGTGGTAGAGGCCACACGGCCAGGCTCATCAAATACCCTGCGGAAAGTATCCAAGAAGTTATGGATACTTGATACCACCGGGTCATCTCTCTCCCACAGGGGATTCACCCACGCTAAGGCCTCCCCCTCAAGATGGGACACAATGAAAGCTACCTTGGCCCGATTAGAAGGATATTGCTGCGGCAGGAGCTCAAAGTGCAAGCGACACTGGTTTAAAAACCCCCGACACAACTTGGGGTCGCCACTAAACCTGGGAGGTTTCCCTAGGCGTGGTGGCGGATGGGATTGGTGGTCCCGAGGTAGGGCTGAGGCGGCCGCAGAGGACTGTAGGGATTGGAGTCGGTCGTCCACGAACGCCATGTAGCTCAGAATATGGGATTGGGCGTCCCGCTGCTGCGCGAGCTCCTGCTGGAGTCCCGCTAGTAATGGGGCGTTTGCAAGGCGGAAAGGTGGGTGTCCATGGACTTCATAAAGGACATTATCCTAGTTTGATTTTCCCGCAAGAAGAGCAATTCTTTCTGGGTGGCCGCTGAGGCGCTAGCAGGGTCATTGGCCTGATTATTCTGTGACGTATACTGACCACGGGTAGGTTACGTCCGAGAGTGGACCCTCTGGATCGCAGCACTGGAGCTCCCAGGGGCGAGCGCGCCAGGTAGTGCCGACCCCTATACAGGGGTCGTTAGGGGCAGGCCCTCGGAAGACAGATGCCGCGACTGCTAGACCCAAGAGGGGCGGCTCACAAGACTGAGTGAGGGGTGCAGGACTGAGGCACGGAATGCAGAAGGGAGTAGGAAGTACAGAGTGGGAGCAGGGCGGAAACACGGAGTATAGGACCAGGCACCGAGAGGGGGATACGGGACGGAGACACGGAATACCGGACTGGGCACTGGAGTACAGGACGGAGACACGGAGTATAGGACTGGGCACTGGAGTACAGGACGGAGACACGGAGTACAGGACTGGGCACTGGAGTACAGGACGGAGACATGGAGTACAGGACGGAGACATGGAGTATAGGACGGAGACAGAGAGTGTGAAGGGGAAACCCCTAAACACTTGGCCAGGATACCGTAGAAAGGCACACGATAATCAGGCATCCCCACCATGTTGGAGACGCCTGATATACCCTGTGCTGCCGGCTGATTGGGTGCCTAGGCTTCTGGGCGGGCGCTCCAGGGTTAAGAAACCTGGAGAGCGCGCGCCCGCGGCCTAAGGTGCCCGCAGGAAGCAGGCATGCGCCGGACAGAGGAGAAGGAGGAGGAGGCGGAACAGAGCGGGGAGGAGAGCGCCGGTAAGTATAGGCGGCAGGCCCCACCGCTGCTGGGGCGGCAGCGGCTACCGCCGCCGACGTGACATCAGGTAGACATCAGACATCAGAAGCTCAAAAAAATTGGGAGCCGAGGTATCCTTCCGTTTGGTTTGAGCACGCTCCATACCACGCTCCGAAAAACAGAGATCAATGCAGGTGGAAATGGCAATCAGCTCTTCCAAACTTGCAGGAACCTCTCTGGTAGAGAGAGCATCTTTAACATGCTCTGCCAAACCTCTCCAAAACACAGGGATGAGGGCTTTGTCCGACCACTCCAGCTCGGCAGCCAGTGTCCGAAAACAGACGGCATACTGACTAACCGAGAGAAAACCCTGAGTCAAAGCAAGCAGCTGAAGAGAGGTGTTGTGTGTGACCCGTGGACCGAGGAAGACCTGCTTAATAGCTGTTAAAAGCTGAACAGCAGTCCAAACCTCTGGGTCACCATGCTCCCATAGTGGCGTAGCCCACTCCAACGCCTTGCCCGACAGAAGGGATACAATAAACCCCCACCTTGGCCCATTCCGTAGGGAATCGCACAGCCAGTAGCTCCAGCTGGATAGAGCACTGGCTGATGAAACCCCTACAGGAGGCGCCCTCGCCAGAAAATTTATCGGGCAATGGGAGGCGGGTAGCTGTCGGCGCGAGGGAGGACGTGGACACACGTGAAACCGCATCTGTGATTGCCTTCACAGCAGCTTCGGTGGATTGTGCAGCTGAGAGAGCCCTCTCAAGAGTGGCAAACCGGCCCTCAAGCTGCCGAATACTCTGTAACAGTTGCTGCTGTTCTGCCATCACTAGCCAGACCCTGGCGCTAGTATAATGTTAGGAACAGCGGAATGCACTAAATAAAAATAATAATAAAATGCTTTCGCCGCTCGGGGTCCACCGTGCAGTAGGTAATATAACCGCTGCTAAGTGGTGGCAGGAGCAATATGGCGGAAATGCGCACAGGGTTAAACTTCACCCAGGTGTGCAGAGCAATCTCAGTTAATTCACAAAGATGCCAAATAAGTACAAACACAAAAGACTGAGCCTCTTGAGGTCACAGTACTCAGTAAAAATGCACACATGGTATCAGGTCACAGGAGTAGCCCAAGACGGCGGCACTACAGCCATCTAGACCTACCGTGTGCGCGGTGTCGCATCTGCGGATGCAAAGGGGGCTGCTACTGCACGCGGCATGGACACTGCCGCTAAACGACAAGGCTAAGGAGCAAGCGCAATGTCAGACGCTAGCAGCTGTGGATGTTGCAGCAGAGGAGCGCTGGCGCTGATTCTAATCTCAGTCTCTAACCACATGCGTAATATCAGAGGGAAGGGGTTTTATAATGAGTCATTCACCAGAATCATACATCCGTCCTCTTACACACAGCAGCAAGTAAGTCTATACTAGCGCAAGGCGGAACAGCCATGCGCACCTTTTATAGCAGCCGGGACCTTCCGCACGCTTCCAGATCTCTGAGATGGACCAATGAGATCTGGAGTGGGACCTGAGCACATGACTCCGGATCACCAATGGGAGATCGTCCCATGAGCATGCTCAGTAGGAAGACAGAAGGACTTAAGGGCATGTCACAGTAAGAGATATCGCTAGCAATATCGCTATAACTAGTGACGTTATAGCGATATTGCTAGCGATATCGCTGTGTCTGATACTTACCTACGACCGGCTCCCCCGCTGGTTATCGCTGATCGCGAGAGAACGTCCTTGACTGTTTCTCGTTGTCAGCTTCCTGCGGCACTTCCTGCTGTGACGACGAGCGACGCGTGGAGCCGGGCGGGAGGACGCAGGATCGCCTGGTGTGACAGGTAAGTAGCGACCCCCGTCCCCAGCGATGTCGCTAGTGAGATCTGCCTGTGTGGCTAAACACTAGCGACCACTTAGCGATGTACCAGCGATCCTGACCGCGTCATATCGCTGGTCGGGATCGCTGGTACATCGCTAAGTGTGACAGTACCCTTAGCCTCAGGAGAGATTTGCTGCAAGGCAATCTCCTCTGCAATCTCCTTTGCAGTAGATAAACAGCAGGAGACTGTAGAATGTGAGGGTTTGGATCCCTGCTGAGTAAATGCAAAAATCCGACGCCTAACACAGAGACAAAGTGTGTGTGTGAGACCGTAAAAAGATATACAGACATTTCCATATTTCCATACACCGTCTAGAGCTGTGAGCTTCTCAAACAGTATCGTATAGCTGGTGTTTCTATTACGGTCAAATACATACAGAGACAAAGTGTGTGTGAGTCCGTTAAAACATATACAGACATTTCCATATTTCCATACACCGTCTTGAGCTGTGCACTTCTCAAACAGTATTGTATAGCTGCTATTTGGATTACTGTCAAATACATACAGAAACAAAGTGTGTGTGTGTGTGTGTGTGTGTACAGTTGTGGCCAAAAGTATTGACACCCCTGCAATTTTGTCAGATAATACTCAGTTTCTTCCTGAAAATGATTGCAAACACAAATTCTTTGGTATTATTATCTTCATTTAATTTGTCTTAAATGAAAAAACACAAAAGAGAATGAAGCAAAAAGCAAAACATAGATCATTTCACACAAAACTCCAAAAATGGGCCAGACAAAAGTATTGGCACCCTCAGCCTAATACTTGGTTGCACAACCTTTAGCCAAAATAACTGTGACCAATTGCTTTCGGTAACCATCAATGAGTTTCTTACAATGCTCTGCTGGAATTTTAGATCATTCTTCTTTGGCAAACTGCTCCAGGTCCGATATTAGAAGGGTGCCTTCTCCAAACTGCCATTTTTAGATTTCTCCACAGGTGACCCATGGGATTCAGGTCTGGACTCATTGCTGGTCACCTTAAAAGTCTCCAGTGCTTTCTCTCAAACCATTTTCTAGTGCTTTTTGAAGTGTGTTTTGGGTCATTGTCCTGCTGCAAGACCCATGACCTCTGAGGGAGACCCAGCTTTCTCACACTGGGCCCTACATTATGCTGCAAAATTTGTTGGCAGTCTTCAGACTTCATATGCCATGCACACCGTCAAGCAGTCCAGTGCCAGAGGCAGCAAAGCAACCCCAAAACATCAGGGAACCTCCGCCATGTTTGACTGTAGGGACCATGTTCTTTTCTTTGAATGCCTTTTTTTCTCCTGTAAACTCTATGTTGATGCCTTTGCCCAAAAAGCTCTACTTTTGTCTCATCTGACCAGAGAACATTCTTTCAAAACATTTTAGGCTTTTTCAGGTAAATTTTGGCAAACTCCAGTCTGGCTTTTTTATGTCTCGGGGTAAGAAGTGGGGTCTTCCTGGGTCTCCTACCATACAGTCCCTTTTCATTCAGATGCCGACGGATAGCCCGGGTTGACAATGTTGTACCCTCGGACTGCAGGGCAGCTTGAACTTGTTTGGATGTTAGGCGAGGTTCTTTATCCAACATCCGCACAATCTTGCATTGAAATCTCTTGTCAATTTTTATTTTCCGCCCACATCTAGGGAGGTTAGCCACAGTGCCATGGGTTTTAAACTTCTTGATGGCACTGCGCACGGTAGACACAGGAACATTCAGGTCTTTGGAGATGGACTTGTAGCCTTGAGATTGCTCATGCTTCCTCACAATTTGGTTTCTCAAGTCCTCAGACAGTTCTTTGGTCTTCTTTCTTTTCTCCATGCTCAATGTGGCACACACAAGGACACAGGACAGAGGTTGAGTCAACTTTAATCCATGTCAAGTGGCTGCAAGTGTGATTTAGTTATTGCCAACACCTGTTAGGTGCCACAGGTAAGTTTCAGGTGCTGTTAATTACACAAATTAGAGAAGCAACCTCAAAAATTGTGGAGGGCACCACTAAGGGATCACCAATTACATGCTTAAGACCAATATCATAAACCAGAAAAGAGGCATGTAAAGAGGAGGGATCACCAATAAGGTATAACAAAATGCAAGATAATAAACTTTTTATTAATCATCCAAAACAAACAACATGCAGTGCAATTATAAAAACAGTTAAAACCGCACAATCGCGTTCATTTAACACAATAACCCCTGCACAAACCCTTCATGATGCTATTATTTGCAAATGTGCTAACAAAGCACCTGGTATAAGTATATAAAATCTTATCAACAGGTAATGAAAAACATACACTCCACCTTCCACCTTATATAATAATGGATGCAAACTACCTAGTTAGTCTAACAAAATGTTAGAACAAAAAACCTGCTCAAATTAGCACAAAAAACCCCTAACAAATAAACAGTGTGTATGCACAAATGAGAGCATAGGGGTTGATAGGGTAAAAGGCTGCTAATGCAGTATAAACAGGCCAAAAATCAAGGGTCCCAATTGCCAATGGCCCCCTCTATACAACCTGTTAAGAGCAAAATAATGCTGGCAGGTAAAGCCCTAATCCAGTAACCAGTGGAGGTAAGAGTGAGAAGTGGTGAGGCAGGGGCAGAGGAAACGCCCGACGCGTTACGCCAGAGCAACTGGCTTCATCAGGAGCAGTGTCATGTTGTGAGTGGATGGTGTATAAATACCCATAACATGAGCTTTCAGCCAGGGAACAGGTGTGAGAGCAAGGCTCAAGGGTTGCCATGACATAGTGCAATGATCACAAACCGGAAGGGAGGTGTCTGGTTTTGCACAGCTGCAATAGACTGAGATGAAGTCTTCATAATGGTGTACCAAAATGGCGCTGAGAAAACTCTAATGCGCATGCCCAAAGTAGCGCAACTTCCGGGACCACACCGGAAGTAGAATGTCCGGTGTTGCGCAGCCGTAATAGGCCAAAATAAAGCGTACAAAGTACACCAAGATGGCTTCTGGCGGGCTCCAGAGCGCATGCATAGAATCATAGAATCATAGAATCATAGAATCGTAGAGTTGGAAGGGACCTCCTGGGCCATCTGGTCCAACCCCCTGCTCAAAGCAGGATTCGCTAAATCATCCCAGTCAGATGTCTGTCCAGCCTCTGTTTGAAGACTTCCATTGAAGGAGAACTCACCACTTCTCGTGGCAGCCTGTTCCACTCATTGATCACTCTAACTGTCAAAAAGTTTTTTCTAATATCTAATCTGTGTCTCTTCCCATTCAGTTTCATCCCATTGCTTCTAGTCTTTCCTTGTGCAAATGAGAATAAAGTTGATCCTTCTACAATGTGACAGCCCTTTAGATATTTGTAGACAGCTATTAAGTTTCCTCTCAGTCTTCTCTTTTGCAAACTAAACATTCCCAAATCCTGCAACCTTTCCTCATAAGACAGGGTTTGCAGACCGGTCACCATTCTGGTCGCTCTTTTCTGAACTTGCTCCAGTTTGTTGATGTCTTTTTTAAAATGTGGTGCCCAAAACTGGACACAATATTCTAGATGAGGTCTGACCAAAGAGGAGTAGAGGGAAATAATGACTTCACGTGATCTAGACTGTATGCTTCTGTTAATACATCCTAGAATTGCATTTGCCTTTTTTGCTGCTGCATCACACTGTTGACTCATATTCAGTCTGTGATCTATTAGTATACCCAAGTCTTTTTCACATGTGCTGTCACTTAGCCCTATTCCTCCCATTCTATATATGCTTTTTTCATTTTTATTGCCCAGATGTAGTACTTTGCATTTCTCCCTGTTAAAAACCATTCTGTTAGTTGCTGCCCACTTCTCCAGTTTATTTAAATCTTTTTGAATCCTCTCTCTCTCTTCTCTAGTATTAGCTA
The DNA here is from genome assembly GCF_039654945.1 of Dendrobates tinctorius. Taxonomy (NCBI): domain Eukaryota; kingdom Metazoa; phylum Chordata; class Amphibia; order Anura; family Dendrobatidae; genus Dendrobates; species Dendrobates tinctorius. Next base: position 7,985,475 of record NW_027361759.1, on the reverse strand, counting down.
TCCCTCCTAGCTTTGTGTCATCAGCAAATTTAATCAGTTTACCCTCAATTCCTTCATCTAAATCGTTGATAAAGATGTTGAACAATACAGGGCCCAGGACAGAGCCCTGTGGTACCCCACTTGAGACATTCTTCCAACTGGATGTGCAGCCATTTACGACCACTCTTTGGGTCCGATCACTAAGCCAGTTATGAATCCACCTAACAGTTGCCTTGTCCATTCCATACTTAGTCATTTTTTCAATAAGGATTGTATGAGAGACTTTGTCAAATGCTTTGCTGAAGTCAAGATATACTATATCTACAGCATTTCCTTGATCCACCCAATCAGTGATACCGTCATAGAAGGAAATTAAGTTAGTCTGACATGACTTATTAGTTAGAAACCCATGCTGACTCTGTTTAATCACTTCATTCTTATCCAGGTATTGACATACATGTTGTTTAATAATTTGTTCAAAGATCTTTCCTGGTATAGAAGTCAGACTCACCGGCCTATAGTTGCCTGGGTCCACCTTCTTCCCCTTTTTGAAGATAGGAACAACATTTGCTCTTCTCCAGTCTTCTGGCACTTCTCCTGTTCTCCAAGAATTTTCAAAGATTATGGAGAGGGGTTCAAAAATTTCTTCTACAAAAGACATTAATGAGCGGGTAAGGGTCACCAGCCATCTCCCACATCCTCTCAGAGACCGGAAGCCATAAAAATATGAAAAAAAAAAAAAAAAAAAAACACCACTCTGCAATAAAAATAATAACGGAATCCCAGTTTTAGAATGAATGCGCTAAGAGAGCTTAAAGTCATAAGCCACAGTTCTATTCAGGTGCTACTTGGTATAATAGAAAAGGTGTATGAAAAAATACCATACAGAAAGGGATAGGAGAGAACGAAAAAGGGGTTAAATGGGGAATTAGAATAGCGGCTAGTTATATCATGATGAGACCACATGTGTGCCTTACAATAAAATTAAGGCAACTAGCCTGAAAATATAGCCTGAAAATATACACAAAGAGAGAAAACCCAAGTCTCATATGAGTTTGACAGACTAACAGTCCCATGCTTTCTTTTGCATTTAATTAAAAAAACCATGGTTTTTTAAGCAGATAGAATACAATTCATCTGCAGAGTTGAAATACCAAGAAAAAATAGGTTTTAAATTTATATTCCTTAAATTTTAATCAGATTTTACCCCTATAGCTCATTGCAATTACAACAATAAATATACACTAATGAAAATAAGAAGAAAAAAAAAAAAAAAAATCTATAAATATACAAAAGCCAGTATATGCTGATATAATAATTGACTAGCCCCCATGAGAAAGCGCAAGGACCGGCAAACATTATGAAAATCAAAATAGGTCCATCAAAGATCTAAAACGGATTTGATTGCAGTGACCAATTCTCAGTCTGTGAGCACAAAAGTTGAATGCTAGGCAATAAAGATGTCCATGTCCAGTTGAGCCGTAAAGGAGAAGGAGACTAAGGCCGGTTTCACACTAGCGCATTTTCAACGCGCGCACGGCCGGGGGTAGCTCCGCCCCCGATCCGGCTCTCTGCCCGGCGTGCCCGCCCCTTCCTTGTAGCGCCGCCTCCTAGCGGACAGCGGCGCCTGCGATCGGCGCACCCTATCTTTAGCATAGGGTGCGCCGATCGTGCGCAGGCCGTGCGCTAGTTGCGCTTTGACCTGCGCTGCGCACTTTTGACGGTGCGCCGTGCGCGCCAAAATCCGAAAAGTTTGATTTTGGCGCGCACGGCGCACCGTCAAAAGTGCGCAGCGCAGGTCAAAGCGCAACTAGCGCACGGCCTGCGCACGATCGGCGCACCCTATGCTAAAGATAGGGTGCGCCGATCGCAGGCGCCGCTGTCCGCTAGGAGGCGGCGCTACAAGGAAGGGGCGGGCACGCCGGGCAGAGAGCCGGCTCGGGGGCGGAGCTACCCCCGGCCGTGCGCGCGTTGAAAATGCGCTAGTGTGAAACCGGCCTAAGAAATCTGTTGAAATAAAGAGTGATAAGATATGAAAAAGCTATACACAAAAACCATAAAGTAGAAACCCAGAGGGAGCACAACAGAGTCACGATCATTTATAGTTGTTTGTAAAACCCTGTAAAGAGTAATTCTGCATTCAGACCCCTTGGAGAGAGACTGCCCAGATCGTGTATCCATTTGGATTCACATCTGAGCAGTCTCAGGCCCACATCGCCCCCTCTAATATTGGTAGGCACTTCTTCGAGGGCCATTGCCCTTAGTCCCATGGAACGTCCATTATGTACCTCTAAAAAGTGTGCAGCCACTGGGGTGATATGTTTGCCCTTGTCACGATCCCTGTTGGCAGTGGAGATATTAGAAAGATGTTGTTGTAATCTCCTTCTGAATTCTTGAGTGGTTTGTCCCACATATATCTTTGGACAATTACAGACAAGGGCATAGACTAAATTTCGTGACTTGCAATTAAAGTATGCCTTTTTGGGTACAATCTGGAAAGGGTAGATAGGTAATGAAATGCCATGTCTGGCAACCATATGCTGGCACACATTGCAATCACCACAAGGGTAGGTACCCAAAGTCCTAACCCCCCTGTTCAGTCTAACCGTGGGGCGTATATAGTGGCTATGGCAAAGCCGATCCTTGAGATTCCGAGCCCTTCGTGCTACCAGACTGGGCGTATTGGAGATATGTGGTACCAATTTTGCCTCACTCAATAGAATACCCCAATTCTTGCCCAAGATTTTACGTACATCGTGCCACTGATTGTTGTAAGTGGTCACTATCCCTATAGGTCTAGAAGACTCACGTGGCTTTCTCTGTAGCAATTCTGCGCGTGTACTTGTTCTTGCTCTTTGATATGAGGCAGAAATAACTTTCTTGGGATAACCACGGCTCTTAAAACGATCTGTCAATGTTCTTGCTTCCGACAAAAAGTCCGATGGATCAGTACAATTTCTTTTAGCTCGGAAAAACTGACCTGTGGGGATACCGTTTTTTAAGTGTTGGGGGTGAAAACTGGTATAATGTAGGAGGCTGTTGGTGGCTGTAGGCTTACGGTATAATTTAGTTGAAATATGCGAACCTTCCAAAGAGAGACTGAGATCCAGAAATTCCACCGTCGTACAAGAAATGTTAAACGTTAATTTGATATTATAGGGATTCTGGTTCAGCTCACTGATGAATGATCTGCAACTTTCTTCTGTGCCTGTCCAGAAAAAGATGACATCATCAATATACCGTAGCCATTTAAGGCAGTGTGTTTTAAAGCCAACATGAGAATACACCACCAACTCCTCCCACCACCCCAAAAACAAATTCGCATAAGCGGGGGCACAGCGTGCTCCCATAGCAGTCCCCATACTCTGTCTGTAAAAGGTCCTATCAAATACAAAATAGTTTTTATCGAGAATAAAGAAAAGCAAATCCAAAAGGAAGCGGTTGTGTGCCCTGTCGCCCATGGAATCTTTGTTTAAATGAAAGGCAATAGCCTCCAGGCCCAAATCGTGGCTAATGCTCGTGTACAGGGACTCAACATCCAAAGTGACCAGTAAGGTCTGTGATGGTAAGCAAAAATTATTCAAAATTTGAATAAGATATGTCGAGTCCCGAATGTAAGAGCTCAAATTAACAGCAAGAGGCTGTAAAAAGAAATCAAGGTAAATACACGGTTTTTCAAACAAACCCCCAATACCAGAGACTATTGGTCTGCCAGGTGGATTTTCCAAAGATTTGTGTACCTTGGGAAGAAGATAAAAAGTAGGTACTATTGGGTCATCAGTAGTCAGAAAATCAGCCTCTTTCTTATTGATGGTCCCCTGACGCAAAGCTTGTCCAATTAGAACATCCAACCTCTTTTTGAATACTTCACTGGGATCAGCTGGAAGGCGGGTATAACATGGAGTGGCTTGTAGTTGACGCATCACCTCCTGTAAATAGAGAGAGTTAGGCCACAGAACAATATTTCCCCCCTTGTCAGCTTCCCGTATCAAAAAGTCCTTGTTACGTTGTAAATCAAGGAGTGCTTTGTATTCGTCCTTACTTAAATTTTGATTCTTAAGCGTGTCAAGAGGAAGATTCTGAATGTCCCGACATACATTCATAAAGAAAATATGAACTGCTGGAAAAAGGGCCAAAGAAGGTGTACTTTGGGAAGGCAGACGACTAGTAAAAGGTCTTCTGGAGGTCGTATTTTCATTCTCCTGCAGCAGGTCCATCAGGTCTCTAAGGACTTGTCTATCAACATTCGGAAAATTATCGACTGGAGAGGGATGATGGTAAAGCAGCTTGAACGTCAGCTGCCGACAAAAGAGATACACATCCTTTACAAGGGTAAATTTATCCAAGGTGTTCATGGGAGCAAAAGTTAGACCCCGTTCCAAGACAGATCTCTCAGCTGTAGTGAGATTATAAGATGTTAAGTTGATAATTTGTAAATTACCTGGACCGGATGTACCACCTGTTGCAGATGATGAGGAGGGGGTGGTCACCGTTTCCTGCGGTTGTACCTCGTTTCCCTCTTGTAAGCTGGAGACTAGAGTTGAGCGATACCGTCCGATACTTCAAAGTATCGTATCGGATGGTATCGGCCGATCTTTAAAAAAAGTATCGGTATCACCGATTCCGATACCGGAAGTCCCATTCAAGTCTATGGGACTTCCGGTATCGGAATAAGAAAAACCCTTTCCTGCCCTTGTACAGCCTCTCTGGGGTCTGTACGGGCCTTTCGGGGGGCTGTGCCGGCCTGCCAGGGGGTCTGTGCAGGCTCCGGTGGTCTGTGCCGGCCTGCCGGGGGGCTGTGCCGGCCTGCCGGTGGTCTGTGCAGGCTCCGGTGGGCTGTGCCGGCCTGCCGGGGGGCTGTGCCGGCCTGCCGGTGGTCTGTGCAGGCTTCGGGGGTCTGTGCAGGCATCGTCCGATGGGACTACAAGTCCCATCGGGCGATGCCTGCTACCATGACAGTGATTGACACATTAGCCAATGATGGGACAGTAATAGTCCTATCATCCGGCTAATGTGTTGAATGTAAAAAAAAAAAAAAAAAAAAATTACATGCTACATACATACAACATGCATACTACATACATGCTACATTCATACTACATACTACATACATGCTACATACATGCTACATTCATACTACATAAATACTACATGCAACATACATACTACATATATACTACATACATACTACATATATACTACATGCATGCTACATACATACTGCATGCTACATACATACTACATGCTACATACATACCACATATATACTACATACATACTACATACATACTACATGCATGCTACATGCATGCTACATGCTACATACATAACACATATATACTACATGCATGCTATATACATAGTACATGCTACATGCATGCTACATACATACTACATGCTACATACTACATATATACTACATGCATGCTACATACATACTACATGCTACATACTACATATATACTACATGCATGCTACATACATACTACATGCTACATACATACTACATATATACTACATGCATGCTACATACATACTACATGCTACATACATACTACATATATACTACATGCATGCTACATACATACTACATGCTACATACATACTACGTATATACTACATGCATGCTACATACATACTACATGCTACATACATACCACATACATACTACATACATGCTACATGCTACATATATACTACATATATACTACATGCATGCTACATACATACTACATGCTACATACATACTACATATATACTACATACATACTACATACATACTACATGCTACATACATACTACATATATACTACATGCATGCTACATACATACTACATGCTACATACATACCACATACATACTACATACATGCTACATGCTACATATATACTACATATATACTACATGCATGCTACATACATACTACATGCTACATACATACTACATATATACTACATACATACTACATACATACTACATGCATGCTACATACATACTACATACATACTACATGCTACATACATACCACATACATACTACATACATACTACATGCTACATACATTCATACATATATACTACATGCATGCTACATACATACTACATATATACTACATGCATGCTACATACATACTACATGCTACATACATACCACATACATACTACATACATGCTACATGCTACATATATACTACATATATACTACATGCATGCTACATACATACTACATGCTACATACATACTACATATATACTACATACATACTACATACATACTACATGCATACTACATACATACTACATGCTACATACATACCACATACATACTACATACATACTACATGCTACATACATTCATACATATATACTACATGCATGCTACATACATACTACATATATACTACATGCATGCTACATACATACTGCATGCTACATGCATGCTACATACATACTACATACATACTACATGCTACATACATACCACATATATACTACATACATACAATACATTCATACAATACATACATAGACATACAGTACATATAACATAGAGTAACATACTTACCAATACTTGTCACATTGTTCCCCGAAGCCATTGTCTTTTCCGGAATAAATATTAACATAACAAACCACAAAAATACTCACCCACGATCCGAAGCAGTCCACGAGTGTGTCCCACGACGATCTTGGGTAGAGAACTGCAGCATCAGCTGATGCTGCCGTTCTCTACGGGCTGCAGGAATCCAATGACGGAAGGTAGGTATCCTTCCGCACTGTATTCCTCCGCCACTTAAAAAAAAAAAAGTCCCTAGTCTCACTTTATGCCATTGCTGTGTGGGAAATTCCCACACAGCAATGGCATAAAGTGAGACTAGGGACTTTTTTTTTTTTAAGTGGCGGAGGAATACAGTGCGGAAGGATACCTACCTTCCGTCATTGGATTCCTGCAGCCCGTAGAGAACGGCAGCATCAGCTGATGCTGCAGTTCTCTACCCAAGATCGTCGTGGGACACACTCGTGGACTGCTTCGGATCGTGGGTGAGTATTTTTGTGGTTTGTTATGTTAATATTTATTCCGGAAAAGACAATGGCTTCGGGGAACAATGTGACAAGTATTGGTAAGTATGTTACTCTATGTTATATGTACTGTGTCTATGTATGTATTGTATGAATGTATTGTATGTATGTAGTATATATGTGGTATGTATGTAGCATGTAGTATGTATGTAGTATGTATGTAGCATGCATGTAGCATGCAGTATGTATGTAGCATGCATGTAGTATATATGTAGTATGTATGTAGCATGCATGTAGTATATATGTAGTATGTATGTAGCATGTATGTAGTATGTATGTGGTATGTATGTAGCATGTAGTATGTATGTAGCATGCATGTAGTATATATGTAGTATGTATGTAGCATGTAGTATGTATGTAGTATGTATGTAGTATGTATGTGGTATGTATGTAGCATGTAGTATGTATGTAGCATGCATGTAGTATGTATGTAGTATGCATGTAGTATGCATGTAGTATGTATGTAGCATGTATGTGGTATGTATGTGGTATGTATGTAGCATGTAGTATGTATGTAGCATGCATGTAGTATATATGTAGTATGTATGTAGCATGTAGTATGTATGTAGTATGTATGTAGTATGTATGTGGTATGTATGTAGCATGTAGTATGTATGTAGCATGCATGTAGTATGTATGTAGTATGTATGTAGTATATATGTAGTATGTATGTAGCATGTATGTGGTATGTATGTAGCATGTAGTATGTATGTAGCATGTAGTATGTATGTAGCATGCATGTAGTATATATGTAGTATGTAGTATGTATGTAGTATGTATGTGGTATGTATGTAGCATGTAGTATGTATGTAGCATGTAGTATGTATGTAGCATGCATGTAGTATGTATGTAGCATGCATGTAGTATGTATGTAGTATGCATGTAGTATGTATGTAGTATGTATGTAGTATGTATGTAGTATATATGTAGTATGTATGTAGCATGTATGTGGTATGTATGTAGCATGTAGTATGTATGTAGCATGCATGTAGTATATATGTAGTATGTAGTATGTATGTAGTATGTATGTGGTATGTATGTAGCATGTAGTATGAATGTAGCATGCATGTAGTATGTATGTAGCATGCATGTAGTATGTATGTAGCATGCATGTATGTATGTAGCATGCATGTAGCATGCATGTAGTATGTATGTAGTATGTATGTAGTATGTACGTAGCATGCAGCATGTATGTAGCATGTATGTAGCATGTATGTAGTATGTATGTAGTATATATGTAGTATGTATGTAGCATGTAGTATGTAAGTAGCATGTAGTATGTATGTAGTATTTTTTTTTTTTAACATTTAACACATTAGCCGGATGATGGGACTACTACTGTCCCATCATTGGCTAATGTGTCAATCACTGTCATGGTAGCAGGCATCGCCAGATGGGACTTGTAGTCCCATCGGACGATGCTTGCACAGACCCCCGGACATCAGCACAGCCCCCCGGCAGGCCGGCACAGCCCCCCGGCAGGCCGGTACAGACCCCCACAGGGTGCACAGACCACCGGCAGGCCGGCACAGCCCCCCGGCAGGCCGGTACAGACCCCCACAGGGTGCACAGACCACCGGCAGGCCGGCACAGCCCCCCGGCAGGCCGGTACAGACCCCCACAGGGTGCACAGACCACCGGCAGGCCGGCACAGCCCCCCGGCAGGCCGGTACAGACCCCGGGCAGTCCACACAGCCCCCCGGCAGGCCGGCACAGCCCCCCGGCAGGCCGGCAGAGACCCCCGGAAGGCCCGAAATGACGGCGCATCATGATGCGCACACACCGCGCATCATGATGACATCAGGCTGTCAATCAACTGAACTTCCGATTCCGATGCCGAATTCCGATATTGAAAAAATATCGGAAGTCGGTATCGGAATTCCGATACAGCAAGTATCGGCCGATACCCGATACTTGCGGTATCGGAATGCTCAACACTACTGGAGACGTCTGTTTGTATCCCCTGTTTCTTTTCCTTGTGCCACCTATTCTTGCGTCTACCCCTCCTGTTGCTCCTTCTGGGTCGCTGTGGTCCGAAGATAAAAAATCACTAGAAGACTGTTCGTATCTAGGGTTAATTTCTTTATGGGTCACTGTTTGAGAGAAGGTAGCCCGCTTGTTCCCTTTATGTCTCCACTTATAGGCTCGGCCATTATTGAAATCCATTTTATCCCGCTGAAATTTATGACGTTTCCCCTCTATGATCTCCTTTTCAAATTTGTCTATAACTGTTTTTAGTTGCTGTTTAAATGGAGAAACCATAGTGGGGTCAAAAGTTAGAAGTTTAGTCTCCAACAGTTTAATATCATCCTTAAGTTTGACCAACAAACCCTGATCATGGGCTATTAACATGTCCATCAATAAAAGGGAACATTTAACCAAACCAGCCTCCCACATATCCTGAAAAGTCTCATCGACTTCCCAGGCTGGAAAGATTTGTACTCTCAAGCCCCTTGGTATGAGGCCTGTGACCTTATACTCCTCCAAACTCCTTATATTCCACCATACTTTTGTGAGTGATTTATGTAGATTGATCAACTCATTAGTAGTGGCGGTAACGCTCTCATCTGTATTAGATGGACCACCTACATCACTACTGCCCGTATCAAAAATCCCCTGAGCCCTTTGGCTCCAAGCCGTTTCCCTGGCAGATAAATCCATCTCTCAGTGGTAAAATACCAATAAAATTGCTATAGCGTGCCTCCTCCTATGAAAAGGGGAACCAAAAGAGATACCCCAGAAAACAGTTACAACCTCAAAAATTGTGGAGGGCACCACTAAGGGATCACCAATTACATGCTTAAGACCAATATCATAAACCAGAAAAGAGGCATGTAAAGAGGAGGGATCACCAATAAGGTATAACAAAATGCAAGATAATAAACTTTTTATTAATCATCCAAAACAAACAACATGCAGTGCAATTATAAAAACAGTTAAAACCGCACAATCGCGTTCATTTAACACAATAACCCCTGCACAAACCCTTCATGATGCTATTATTTGCAAATGTGCTAACAAAGCACCTGGTATAAGTATATAAAATCTTATCAACAGGTAATGAAAAACATACACTCCACCTTCCACCTTATATAATAATGGATGCAAACTACCTAGTTAGTCTAACAAAATGTTAGAACAAAAAACCTGCTCAAATTAGCACAAAAAACCCCTAACAAATAAACAGTGTGTATGCACAAATGAGAGCATAGGGGTTGATAGGGTAAAAGGCTGCTAATGCAGTATAAACAGGCCAAAAATCAAGGGTCCCAATTGCCAATGGCCCCCTCTATACAACCTGTTAAGAGCAAAATAATGCTGGCAGGTAAAGCCCTAATCCAAATTATCGTGACTCTGTTGTGCTCCCTCTGGGTTTCTACTTTATGGTTTTTGTGTATAGCTTTTTCATATCTTATCACTCTTTATTTCAACAGATTTCTTAGTCTCCTTCTCCTTTACGGCTCAACTGGACATGGACATCTTTATTGCCTAGCATTCAACTTTTGTGCTCACAGACTGAGAATTGGTCACTGCAATCAAATCCGTTTTAGATCTTTGATGGACCTATTTTGATTTTCATAATGTTTGCCGGTCCTTGCGCTTTCTCATGGGGGCTAGTCAATTATTATATCAGCATATACTGGCTTTTGTATATATATATATTTTTTTATTTATTTATTTTTTTTTATTTTTTCTTCTTATTTTCATTAGTGTTGTTTGTTTTGGATGATTAATAAAAAGTTTATTATCTTGTATTTTGTTATACCTTATTGGTGATCCCTCCTCTTTACATGCCTCTTTTCTGGTTTATGACAAATTAGAGAAGCATCACATGATTTTTCGAACAGTGCCAATACTTTTGTCCACCCTCTTTTTTATGTTTGGTGTGGAATTATATCCAATTTGGCTTTAGGACAATTCTTTTTGTGTTTTTTCATTTAAGACAAATTAAATGAAGATAATAATACCAAAGAATTTGTGTTTGCAATAATTTTCAGGAAGAAACTGAGAATTATCTGACACAATCGCAGGGGTGTCAATACTTTTGGCCACAACTGTACATAGCATTAATTCTATGTGGTGATATAGCAACTGAATATACTGTACATAATAAGGTCCAACTCACAAGCTGAATAATGAGAAGCACATTTCAAATGCCAAGTTACTTAGTCTTTATTTTCTATCACATCGAGAATCAAAATAATACATTGTAATTCAATATAAATATTTCCACAATAATTAGTACGTTTATGGACTCATCTACATCGCTCCACAACTTATTACTTATGTATTTACTATGTCTAAAAACAGAATCTTAATCTAATGAAAATTATTCTTTTCTGGATATCTTGTTTTCTGCAGTCTCCTGTGCATAAGAAATGCAATGCCTCCCATGAGTGTACAGAGCAAAGCTAGGAATCCAACAGTTATTCCCAAACCAACAGCAGTGCTCACGATTTCATGAGAATCCTTATTAGAATTGCCTAGAAGGTTAAAAACAAGATATGAATAATAGATCACAAAATAATTCTTGGCAAATAATATTTTTTTATATTTTTTTATTATACTGAAAAGCCATTTCCAACTTTAAAAAGGACATACATGGGAAGATTCATCAATGTATTCATAATAGTTTTCTGTTGGACCATATTATCAAGTACATGCATTAGTAAAATGTATAAGAATTCAGAGTCACACTGATTAAGACTAATTTGTTCAAAATATCCAGTTCTATTCTAACTGGTTTGTGCTGTTTTAAGAATCCTGTTTCTGTGATACATCAGTAAAACTAAATGTCCCTCAGCATAAACAATAAAAACCCCAAACTAGTCACAAAAGCTTAAAAGAAATTCTTAATCTTTTAATTGTAAGAAGTGTGGAACAGCCATATGCTTGCTGCATGTGACCAAACAAGATTCTACTGACAATTTTTACATATAGACTCAAGAATTCACAGAAAAGTTCAAATTTACATTTTAAAACCATTGATGAACTGATTTCTGATTTAAATGCAGTTACGGACAGGGGTGCCAAGGACCCACCAGTAACCAACTCCCCTTTTTTCAGCTTCATGCAAATGTGACATAATCCTCAATCACAAATTTATATAGTAATGAAATGATTAGATTTTTAAGTGAATAAGATGCAGCCTTTGTCTGTTAATGGAGATTCTAGCATATTGTGCCAAGTACAGTTTATATAAGAGGGTGGTGGCCGACTGTTAGGGTTGGCGGATTGCAATTACTAAAGTAAACAATAAAGTGCAATCGCAACCCGGGGTCCACCATGCAGAGATGTTAACCTGCTGCTAGTGTGAACAAATGATGGATAAAAACAATCAAACACACTGCGTTAAAACCACACAGAGCAAACGAGACGCAAAGTGCCAAGCTTCGCTAACCACCGAGAGGGAAACAAAATATAAGTACCAAGCTCAGCTAACCACCGAGCGGCACTAAAAAATGAGACGTGTGCAATACCCTGCTAAACCCGCAGGGAATAGACATGGGTTGAGTTTGCCCCGCAACTGGCCCATGCTAATCGCACACGTGGCCGAGACAGGTGCTAAGTCAAGTAGAAAGGCAAAATATACACTACCTATCTGAAGCTGACCAGTGCTAACAACACAAAAGCATAAAGACAGAGCGGTAGAGTATCCACCCACACACATCAAAGCACAAGTGACGCTAGCACGCCCGCATGCACCACTGGAAGCCTTTTATGCACTAGACTCCATCCCAAACACTCACGCCTAGTTGGACAGAGCATCGCCCGTTGCCCAATCCTCAGCTGCTTCATCACCAGGGCAGTCAGCGTCCGAGCACCAATAAGAAGGCACCACATCACAGACATGCTCAGTAAGATGATTTCTGGACTTCGACTCCAGAGGGTAGGGCTGCCTCTGTATACCATTAGTTATCATAGACTTAGCCAGAGAGCCAGCAGAAACCACATGGACACTACAATGCAGTGCAAGATGCTGGGACCGACATCTGTGCTGAGCTGTAATCACAGCGGCCAGACTTGAATGGGAGACCACAGCACCAGGCAATGCTTGGGATCTATCCTGTGCAGTGGGAGAATCCAGGTGCCTAACACCCACTCTTTCACAAGGGCCCACTGGATGATTCTCTTGTTCTCCTGTAGGCCAATCCAAGCCTGTTTACATGTGACCAGCATGGAATGGGGAAAAAATGGATAAATAGTTCAGGGGTTTTAATATTTGAATCTTGCACAGCCAAACTAAGCCACGCGCACATTTTTGGATCGCTGATTTGTTCAGGTGAGTGTTTATTCAGTCAGTGTGCTGACTGTATACAGAACGGATAGTATATGGACAGCAGACTGACCAATGTAAGTCAATGTGGTGGATGAAATGAGTGTTTTTAACATGGACTGATGCTAAAAATCTGCATGTGAAAAATCGCAACATACAGTATACTCTGACCCATTTTTCACATCAGACTTTCCCATTAAACTAATTGGTTGTAATAACAATGCAGATTACATACAAGCACTATACACATTTAGTCATTTGTGTCTAGCTCTATTACAATTATTATAATTATATTTGGCAAAGTATTATTGTTTAATTACTCATGCTACATGGATGTAAAATATGGACATATACTGTTCATGAAAATATAGATGGAAAATTGCTTGTTTTTTTCTGGATGAAAACATGATTTTGCAATATATCTGTAATTTTCCAACAGCTGGAGTGCCGGAGGTTGCTTATCCTGGACCATAAGCAGAAGTCATGGTAAAACTTTAGCTCTTGGCATCAACTATGAAGACCTTTTTTGATGGCGAAAGTACATACTACTGACTCTTTATTCTTTTAAGTGATGTGACTATTCTTAATTCTCTGTCTAGGTTCACTATCACATATACTGTAAATGTAGAAAATGTTTTCTTGCTTCCGTCGCTACATAGAAGAGCCAACTAAGTATCCTCGACCACCATTTTATAAACCAATATGAGTAGGTAAATCTATTCCTGGCAGTTTAATACTGGGATTTTTTAATTATATTTTAATTTTCTGTCAAATTAGACATTTATTTAGCAAATCAAATTGACAAATTTTAGTAAAAGTCTAATTAATAAAAATAACATTTAACACTTTTTCCAGATCATGTTACAGTACAATGCTTAAGTCCATGTCCACACGTTCAGTATTTGATCATCATTGTGCATCAGTATTTGTATCAGGCGAAGCCAGAAATGTGTGGAAAAATCCGGAAGTGGTAACCTGTTTCTAATTCACTTTTCCTCTGACTGTTCCTCTCCTAATTTTTGGCTTATAAATATTCATGTAAAATAATGACCAAATACTGAGCGTGTGAATGTGGCTCAAATGTGATGAGCCTTAGCAGATACTAAAAATTAATTATTATTTTTTATTTTAATTGATCGACTCTTTAAATAGAAAAGCATTAAACATGTTAAATTTTAGTTTCTTAATATATAACTTGCAAATGTACATTTTACTTGAGAAGGAAACTATTAAATACTTACTGGAGACTGAATGTGTTAATTCTTCTGTAAGGAAAAAATAGTAAAAATTATTTATTATGTGATTTTAATATGTAATACTTTTATCTTACAAGAACTGCCTAAAAATTCCTGGAATATAATACCTTTCTTTGTGATATAATGAGACATATTAAAGCTATTTTAGGAATTTATCAAACATTGGCAGAATAATAAGATAGTAAAAAGACATAAAAGCATAGGACTTTAAGACACATTCTTTCAGAATATTTTTATTCATTCCATATAGTGTTGATGCACAAGATAGTAAATGATATCTGACAAAGCTAAAATTCTAATTGTATAGATGAACTTTCCTGTGACATTATATTAGTCAGCAATTTTATTGCTACTAATACATCAATTTCCTTTGAAGTGACAAAATATTTAAGGTTGATGATGATTTCTTCATTTTTAAATGCACCTATTAAGTAGACTTTTGACGTCATATGGATGTTATGATCATTGAATCCAGGGGCAAAAGTCAGTTTCCCAAATGGGCATGAACACATTGATTTGTTCACCACATCTCAAATGTCACTGACTTTTCTAGGTAGGACTCCACTGCAAATGCAGAGTTAAAGATAAGCCACAAACTGTATAAATTAATCCTTTCTCAGCTAAGCCAGTTTTGGCCTTTAAGACTATCCATTGTTTTGTTTTTGTTTTTTTCTTTTGTTGCATTCCAGAAGCCATAGCTATTACATTTTTAAGCCAAAGTAGCCATATGATGGCTTCTTTCTTCCACTTAAGGTGTATTTGAAAATTTAATTTTTTTAAGGTACATGTAATATAGTAACACACTTTTCTTAACTCTTTAAAAGTAAAACTATAAACAAAACAGCAATTCTGCCACTGTTTTTTTGGAGAGGGGAGGCAAAAACTTTTAGCAATGAACATTGCTGCAAATGTAAACTGTTAACATCATTTGGTTCACAATCAATGTTTATTTTTTGTAGCTGTAGTTTTTATTGGTATAATTTATTATTACAGTACATGCAACTCTTTAATCATTTTTTATTTCGCACTGCGGCTATGTTCACAGGGGCATAATTTTGATATGGGTGCTGTCCATGAAGAAAACTTATAGCACACAGACCAAAGTTAATCAACAGTACTGATCAGCTGACGATCTTTTTTTCACTAACTAAATGTTCACATGAACAGAAAAAATTCAGCATGCACTAGACTGTTTCATGTCTCAGATGTATTTATTTATTTTATTCACTTATATAGTGTTAGGCTTCAGGTTCCTGCCTCTGCACAGGAGGAATCATGAGCCTTGCCTGCTGCAGTCTCCCATTCAGTCCCGGCCACAGAGGAGCCTGCTCAGCAAAGATGTCATTCCCAATGCCTTGCTCAAGCTAGTGCTGTCAGGTTGGTTGCTGCTGCCATCCCTAGTTCAGCTATAGCAGCCTGTACTAGGCAGCGGCGAGCAGCTCCTGGGACTAAGTCCCTTTTTCGCTCCACTGAACATGCCCATGGCTCTACCTCCCATTGGAGCTCAGGGGTCATATGCTCAGGTCCCGTGCCTGCTCCGATTGGACCATCAGGAAGGTCATGGAAGGACGCTGCTATAAAAGGTTCGCATGGCCGCTCGGCCATCCGCTAGTACGATGGGTGCCTGAAAACTTCAAGGCCCACCCATGAAATCTTTTTTGCATGGTCTTGTTTTGCAATGCAATATGTTATTTATTTAGTTAGTTGAATGGTCTCATGAGCAATCTGGATTTATTTTGATTTTTTTTGTTTCCGTTACAGCATTTTAAAGTTGGGTCGCAAGGCTGAAATATGGAAATGGAGAAATTGGCAAAGTTCACACATCGGCTGCTGCAATTCACTCCTGTGGTTTCCAACTGCTTCAGCACCCACCCTATTCCCCTGATTTGGCTCCCTCAGACTATCACCTATTCCCACAGATGAAAAAGCACCTTGGTGGAAGGTGGAATTGCAGCCATTGCAACAGCCGATGTGTGAACTTTGCCAACTTCTCCATTTTCATATTTCAGCCTTGCGACCCAACTTTAAAATGCTGTAACGGAAGCAAAAAAAATCAAAATAAATCCAGATTGTTCATGAGACCATTCAACTAACTAAATAGCATACTGCATTGCAAAACAAGACCATGCAAAAAAGATTTCATGGGTGGGCCTCGAAGTTTTCAGGCGCCCCTCGTATAGACAGTACTTTGTAGTTGTGTGTGTGTGAAGATGGATGTATGCCTTCTGGTGACTCATTATATACTTCCTCCCTCTGGTTGTGCATGTGTGTAGGGTATTGGAGTTAAATCAGCGCCTACAGGTGGCATTGCCTATGTGCCACGGTGCATCCAGTCCTCTGCACCACACTTAGTGCTTAACTGTGCCATCCAGCACAAGGCACTACTGTACTGCATCAAGTAGCAGCAACTGCCAGTGCAGCACCATGCACTTTCCTAGCCCTAAGTTTGGGTGGTTAGTGGCGCCTTCCAGAGCGGTGCTGTGCACACTATGTGCGCTATATCTTCAGTTTACTTTCTTCCTGGCACCGCAGTTGCAGCGCCAAGCGCTAGTGGTCTAGAAGGACTCTAAACCAGTGTCTTTGGGGCTGAATCCTGAGACTGCACACTAGCACTCACTCCGCCGAGTCCTGTGAAGTTAACAGGCTCCGGCATCTGTTACAGTGGCTCTGTGAAGTAACAGAGTTCGCTCCTGTACAGATCGGGTCAGTGGTTAACCCGCCGGTGTTTAATTAGTACTCCACCATTACTGAGAAGCAGTTTTCCATCTCTGCACAGTGGACCCAGGGTCTCAATCACACTTCCTTTTATTTTATATTTAGTGAGATCCGCAACCCTAACAAATAGCACCCATGATTTCACAGTGCTTTACAGACATCATCATCACTGTCCCCATTAGTATTCATAATCTAGATTCCCTATCTCTATGTCTTTAAAATAAAGATGACTTCAATTCAAGTCTATGGGTGTGGTTAAAAATTGGATTTCATACTGATCAACCAGATAGCATCTGATTTTTATGGATACATTACAATTCTTTAACATGGAAATACGAAATACAGTTTTCTAGCAACTATTAATTTATAAAGCTGGATGCCATTCAGGTGACATTGCAGATTAAAAATTGTCTGTTTTTCCTTGATGAGGGTCAGATTATTTTTTGTATGGCAGAGAGAACTTAGCCGTAGGGAGGTTTTACTCTGTGGGTCAGCACGATTATGATGCTATAAATTATTATTATATGCTATGATTTCTGATTTATTACTATTTTTGCTAAAAAATATCTTGAAAAAAATATTTTTTTGTTGTTGCTATTTTTTGAGAGCCATAAGTTTTACAATTTTCTGTCAGTGAAGCTGTGTGAGGCTTGTATTTTGCATGATGAGCAATAGATTTTAGATAACTTTTTATTAGATTTTTTGAGTGATTTAATTAGCAAAAAATAGCTATTCTTTTATTTTTTGACACTAATGGGGTTGTCCAGTTAAAACAGATCATCACCAAGAGATAAATTTTAACTTGGAGATTGAAGTGCTTTCCACCGTTGGGAGCCACATTGATTGGCAGAACAGAGAATTTTTATCCACAAAGTGAAACTTTCATCCCTGTTACAAAATAGTGTGGCAGGTCAGACATCCCACCCCTGATCCATTCATTTTCCATGGGACTGTTAGAAAAAGCTGAGGGCAGCGCTAATCAGCCCCATAGGAAACGAATGGAGCAGCGGTTGAGCATGCATGCTGTTGACCCTTTATAACAGGGGTACATGTTATTTTTCCAAATACAGAGTTTGACTTTTGGGTGGCAAGTTGTAGTTTTAAAAAACACTATTCCTTTTACCAGTGTATGGAGAAAGAAACATGTAAGATGAAATTGTTTAAAAAAAATGAAAATAATCCATTACTTTTACTATTTTAATTCTTTTTTGCTTTTCACTTTATTTTTCAGAAACAATATGGACTTGAACTTGCAATAATTTTATTGTTTGTTCTTCCGCATTACTGCAATTTCAGTGATAATCACTGTCTCTTATGAGGTTCAGACTGTGTCTGGACATCACAGGAAAATCCTACACGGCAGTGACAAGGAGCTTCATCAGGCTCCTGGTTACAATGGCAATTCATTGCATCCAATCAAATTCTCAGGCAGAATGATGGCAATTAAATTATTATGTCTATGATTAACACCAGCATTTAAAGGGTTAACAGAAGTGATTGGCGAGATACATTCAGCTTCATTAGATTCCAACACTTTATTTTCTTAAACATATTCCTATCCTTTATGAGGATGCCATCTTGTCAAATATATTAGAGCCTGGTTGTCTGATTGTTGTCAAAAGAAAATTTAAGCTTGGCAACATTTTATCCAGTAGTTACTTCAATTCTACCGGGTTTTTTTCAGATTCCACAGCAATAGATGTTGAATGTGCACACATTCTCTGATCACGCGAAACTTTATCAATCATGATGGTTCAAAATATTTTATAATCATGGAATAATTGTAATTCTTAAAATATTATCTACATGATAAAATGTGTGGATTGTAACCTTATTTACATAGGTTTCACTACTAAGAAACTAAAGGTTTGAATCTCAGAACATTTAACTGATATTGATTCCCCTTTAAGTTCTAATTGCTCGGCTTCTCATGCATTTAAGCACTTTTTTTTTACCTTTCATGAAATCCTCACAACTTCTTTGAAAGCCTCGTGTATTGAAAGAGTGCGGAAATCCCCCAGAGGCGGCACACCAAGACATGCTTCATGTCAAGGGAAACATTTTGGCTATACAATCTTGGCACCTTCTTCCCCACAGGTTTAAACGCTCCCACAGAAATCATGTTCCATTATTGTTTGTCTTTTACTATTTTTAATCTTTGGTTAAGCACATGTTTGTTTATATGTTTTATCATGATATTTGTTTATTTGTCTTGGTTTTGGTCTTAATTTTGTATTCATTATTCATCCTTGATCATGTGATTTTTGTTAAGAATTCTCATTGGCTGTATCACTGTCTTAGAACTCTGCTGTGAAATATTGTTATTAACTTTGAGAAAGAGTGCAGGACAGTGTTTCAAAAGCGGTGCTCTTAAATAACACCATGAAACTCTGGAATAAAGCTTTCTAAATTTTACTCAATAAAATTTTGGAATTTTATAAAGCTGTATTCCTTTTTTTCTGGATATTTTCATGTGTGGCGACACAATTTCCATTTGCTTCGGAGCTCCATGAGCTCGTCAGGTGACCTGGATAATCTCTCTATGAGAGAAATATGGCAGTTATATAAGACAGTCAGTATCTGCCCTTTGTGGAGCAAATTCAGCTCTTGAGCCCTCTCCACACACCCTGAAGAATGGGGATTAAACACTTTTCACCATTAGGTATAGTTGACATGTTAACCTTATTATGTGGATCAAAATATTGTTATCTACTTTATTCTGTTTATTTGTATGTTTTGCACAAAAATTACTTTAAAAAATAACTGTTTTTCATAATATTGTGATTCCTAACATTTTTGTCTGTGCACAGAACTTTTCTCTCACAGCTCTGCTGTATTGTAATATTATTGCAGAAAAGTCTGCCTGTGAGATGAAAGCTGAAGAACTGTGAGGACACCTGCAGATGTGTCAGGGGCATATCTCAGGGGGGACAGGTGGGGCATTTGCCCTTGTCGCAGCCCTCAGTGGGGCACTGTTGGAGCGCCACATGTAGCAATCCAACATGTCTCCTTGGCGGCTGCATTTTTCCGACCCCAAGAGTGGGAGTCGGCAGCTATCTGTGCTTCCTGTCAAGCTGACAGCTGGTTCAGAGAAGCCAGTACACTTTAAAGGGAATCTATCACCTACCCTTTGGCGGGCGATGAAAACGAGGTCGGTCCGGTCCGATGGGCGGTGTTCCCAATGTGTGCCGCCTCCCCATCCTTGCCCGCCGTCCGCAGGTTATTGCTGAATTGGAGTAGGTGTACGCCATTTTTTGCACGTGCGCTAAGCATTCATAGCTAGCGCACGCACAGTATGCTTTGCCCAACTGCGGGCAAATCCGAAAAGCCGGACTGCGCATGCACCGGTTAACGATGCCCCGGAAGTATTTTGATATGTTCCGGGGCACACTCTTAAGATAGGAGGGTGAATTGGTGCGGACACACTGAACAGGGGTAGGATTGGGTATTGAAACCGTATGGGAAGTGGTAATGTATGAGGAGACAGTATGAAGAGTGACGGGGAAATGTGTGAGGAGACAATATAAAGATAAAGAGAGAAGGGAAATATGCAAAGAGAGTTTTGATGGGAATAGTGTGAGTGTACAGTATGGAGGGAAAATGTGTGAGGAGGCACAGAACATAAACTAGGTAATGTGGGGGCAATATAGAGATGGGAGAGTATGGGGGGCTCTGTTAGGGCATGGCAAGGAGGGGACAGTATGCTGAGGAGGAGGAGTATGATAAGGAAGCACAGTATAGTGACAGGGCATTATAGGAGGGGACGTAATGTGAGAGGACAGTGTGAAGAAGGGGGCCCAGTATGGAAAGTAGGGGGCAGTGTGGAGGACATGAATCATAAGAGAGATAATGTGACATATTTTGTGAGGCACACTGTGAGAGACACAGCATAGGGAAGACCTTGCTATTCAGGAGCATTATTATCATGCTGCTATTTTAAGGGCACTATGTCAGGATATGATACAGAAAAAGGATGTGCTGCAGAGAAGATGGGAGTATGAAGAGATGAGCTGGGAATGTGAAAAGTCAACATGACATCTGAACAAGATGAAGAAGAAAAGAAAGAACAATTCCCATTAGAGACAATATCATCTATAAGGTACCTGGATGTAAATATTTATTTGTGATACTGCCTGCATCTCATCAGCACTGTGGTTCCTTCATAGTCCACAGTCTGATGGCTGGTAACAACAACTCCCTGTGCCACCTTACTATTATTTAGGACTTATGGCGAGTTGTAGGTTCATGTGATACAATTGTATATGGGGCTGACCTGACATTACAATTGATGGCTGAACTAAGCTTGGTGATGTATTCGTGTACTGATGGTGGTTCTGGTGATGTATTCCCTACTGATGGTTCTTCTGTACTGATAGTTGTTTTGAGGATAGATTCTTGTGCAGTTATTGTTTCTGATCCTCTATACATGTAGTAATTCATAACTTGTAAGGTTATGTGATACATGGCTATGTTAATAAAATGTTGTGCTGTCTGACAAGTTAAGGGTTGCTACATTTGTATTTATGTTAGGAGCATTTGTTAGGAGGACAACAGGGGTTGTCCAACTTTGTGATAAAAGTCAGCGGTCACTCTATGCAACTTCAGACTTTTGAATCCTTTTAGCACATGCATTTCATGCTGTAAGGATTTTGAGAGCAAGAAGTCATGCACTGCAAGTATGCAATCACTTGCCAACTACATATGCCTGGCCTCACTCAATACAAGTGAATTGAGAGAGGCCCGGCACATTTATTTGAGTGGTCATGAAGTATGCAAATCTCATACTAACACTCATATGACCATCCACTCTTACTGCTGGCACCAGAGTATCCTGACAGTGTGTGGTGTGCATGTTGTGAGCATTCAGAGATCTGCAGTCTCCAATCCTAACAGTGTGTAATATACTTACTGTCAGGACTCAGCTCAGCAGCATTTATCACATCACACTGGTAATGTCCCCTTCAGGTTAAAATAAGGTATCAAGGGAGATTGTCATTCAGATCAGTGTCTGGCCCATAGCCTGGAGCAGCTTATTTACATATGAGAAAAACAGTTATTTATCTAGAATAAGACATCAGATCGCAGATACCAAAGTACTATTTTTTCAGCTTCCTATGACTGCATACCAAGATAATCAGCATAACATAGTTCATCCTACTGACAAATTCCCTTTAAGGATGGAAAATGCAGATAAAACTATTATGAAGTTGTTGTGCTCACTGCCATAGCTTCACATGTTACATAATATGCCTTTTTTGCATTACTATCAATGGAGAGATTCAATTATTATCTTGGGGGCAGTTATGGTTACTTACCATTTTCTGTAGTGGTGATAATTCCTGGAGAAGTAATGGTTGCAGGATCAGAAACTGTTCCTGAATAGCTAGGCACAGCTCTAACATTCCTTTTTCTTCTTAAGCATGGCTGTAAAGTATTATATAAAAGACGAAAATGTGTAATAAATTCTGTTATATTTGTTGCTGAGCTACATATTTGGCTATTTCCATCAGTTACATAAACACTGAAGTGATAACATTCATGCATGATCAGCATCACACTGAAATGCGAATATAGGATGCTCCTGAAATCTTCGGAGCACTATTCAGAGGAAGACATGACTTTGGGAGGGGTGCAATATCTAATTGAAATTTGTATATTCTCATTTTGATTTAATGTACATCTTTCAAGTAAAACAGCAGCCACCTATATGTTAAAAGTATATTAACAGCCTCTAGCGCAGTTACTGTTTTGTTTGTAAGCCAGTCTGAGAAAGAAGTGAACCCCTTCACCACCTTGGGATTTTTCATTTTTGCATTTTCGTTCTTTTCCTTCCCATCTTCCTAGAGCCATAGCTTTTTTACTTTTCAGTCAATATGACCTTATCGGGGTATTTTTTTGTGGGACAAGTTGGGCTTTTGAGCGACACCCTTGGTTTTACTATGTAGTGTACTGTAAAATGGGAACAAAATCTAAGTACGGTGAAATTGCAAAAAAAAAGTGCAGCTTCACAATTGTTTTGGGGTTTTGCTTTTACCATGTTCACTAAATGCTAAAACTGACCTGCCATTATGATTCTACAGGTCATTACGAGTTTGCAGATGCCAAACACGTATAGGTTTTTCTTTTGTTTAAGTGGTGAAAATTTTTTTAAAAGTTTGGAAAAATGGCGCCATTTTTCTGGGGTTGGGTGAGAGCTTACATTTTGTGTGCCGAGCTGATGTTTTTATTTATACCATTTTGGAGTATATATGATGTTTTGATAAACCTTTTATTGCATTGTATTGCAATGTTCCGGCTAACAAAAATAATAATTCTGGTGTTTTTATTTGTTCCTGTTTACCAATCAGATTAATTCTTTTTATATTTTGATAGATTGGGTGCTTCTGAACACAGCGATGCCAAATATGTGCAATTTTGTTTTGAACGCTGGCCATGTTAACAGCGGCATTTAACATGTTATCAGCTGAGGGTGGATCGCAATTCCACCCACGGCTGTTAAGGGCACATGACAGCTAATCAAATCAGCTGTCATGTGCCTGAAAAAAGGGGGAGGTGACCTATGATGTACTTATATGTCATAGGTCATAAATGGGTCAAAAAATGAGCCCCACTAAGAAGGAGGCTTTCAAGAGCTGGGTGTGGTTGATTAGAAATATATAGGATGCAGTTTGGAGGCACAATGTATTATTACAAATAATAGAGTGAACTATGCATTAAGATTTAATCTTTTTTTGCTGGTTTTACACATTTTAAATGAACACAATAATAAAAAGTTTAAAGTTAAACAATGTCATACTCACTGTTTTAAATGTACTACAAGCAGATGTTTCACAGAGACGTGTTATACAGTGCAAGTAGAATGTGGACACCGGCTGCCCATATTGTTCTAGAAAACGGAAAGCTGTGAAATAAAATTGTGCAACTTGACTATCTCCATTAACTTTTATAAAAGTAAATTGATCCTTGTTACATCTAAAAAAACAAACAAACAAACAAATAAGTAGTGTTACTTTTGCAGACAAGTTAAAAACAAAAAAACAATACATTTTTTAATTAAAAAAATAACTAATACCAAAATAGGTTTTACATATATAGATGAAAATTGAAAGCATTAGCAAAAAGTTGGGCTAGCATACAGAATTTACCATCTCCAGTTATATTCTCAATATCAGATGTAAATTTTTGCAAGGTTTTCTCTTCAACAATTTAACTATTCGAATTTGCTCAAATCACAAGTACAAACCTACATTTTCTGGTTAGCAAAGTTTGCATGGTACAGGAGACTATATCATTTTTTAGTTCTGAAAACCTGTGTTAAATTATCGTATTGGAGCATTAAAGAGAATCTGTATGCAGCTTTTCTTTGCTATGTAATCTGAGAGCAATACGATGTAGGTGCAGATAGTGCTCAATTGCTAGAATCTGGCTGAGAATAACCTAAGGAGATTGACTGACCTGGGAGGGTTATAGTATTCTAATTGCCTAGAAAGGCAAAGCCCCTAGAGGTATGGCCCCTCCCCAGCAGGCCATGAAGCTTAACCTTGATTAATTGTTAAAAGAAATGCATTTAATAGGGTGTAAATAAAATAATTCATATTTGGCACAAAATAATATTACATTTGTTTAGATTATGTTCAGTAACAGCTGCTTATCTGTAATATTATAGATGACACCCCAGGGAGTCATCCAATGATAGAGTGGCAAATAGCAATTGTATAAAACTTTAACATGCAGCACATGTCCCCCTGACATGTTTCACCCAATACTCAGTATCATCAGGGGATGGGACAATGGTTTTCTCTGTTGAAGAAGTGGTCATAATGCTGAGTTGTGTATATATTGTGAGAGATCAGAATCCATTTTATGCCATTGTTATCCTGTGTAATGGTGATCAAATAACAATAATGGTTGAGGAAGTTTCGACTTTCTATGTTAACCCCTAATATTCCTACTGGCTCATAGTTTGAAGGGAATGTTTCCTTTGTTTGTGACCCTATTTAAAGGGCCTACATGTGCTAATAAAGCAGAAGTCCTATCTAGTACACCAAACAAGCTCTCAGTATTGACTTCCTCGAGATCTCGAAACATACTTTAATTTTTGGAGTTTAAACTGCATAAAAGAGTGTGGACTTTGCTCACAAAATTGACACACACCATTGCTTGGAAGTGTTCTGTCAACACACTGCCAATAAGTGGTGGGGGCAAGCTTAGACAGATTAGCCTGATTGGCCTGCATGTGAAACCAAAGCCCCCGTTACACATAGCGATATCGCTAGCATTATTGCTGTAACGTCACCGATTTTGTGACGTAGCAGCGATATTGCTAGCGATATCGCTATGTCTGATACTTACCTCCGACCGGCTCCCCCGCTGCTCATCGCTGGTGGCGCGAGAACGTCCTGGACCATTTCTCGTCGGGCGCTTCCTGCTGGGCTTCCTGTGGCGCCGACGAGCGACGCGTGGACGCGGGCGGGAGGATGTCAGGATCGCCGCGTCTGACAGGTAAGTAGCGACCCCCGACCCCTGCTATGTCACTGGTGAGATCTGCCTGTGTGGCAGCTCACTAGCGACCACTTAGTGATGCACCAGCGATCCATATCGTTGTCGGGATCGCTGGTACATCGCTAAGTGTAACGCTACCCTTAGTCATCTTGTGATAATCTCCTGCTGATAAAACACTGATTGTATTGAAAGTACAGCACATAGTCTAATTAGTGACACATTAACTAGAACCAGGGTCTCTGTTCTTGCATCATGCTGCTCTCAGATTAAAAAGCAAAAACTTGCTGACGGATTACATTTTAATTCAGAGAAAAAAGTATATTCAGGGCAATGTCTGCCCTGCTGCCCCAGAAACTAAAGTAGAGCATTGGGTATTTTGGGTTCAAACTATTTTTTGGATATTATTCCAAAATTATATTTTAAAATTTGTATACACTGGCAATAAACATGAAGAGGGGTTTATGCATGCACTATTCTTCTGGTAATGAAAATGTGAACCTATGGTTGGAGCTGGCAATATCTAGGCTACTATAATTGCAAAAAGCAAAAAGGAAAATGACAACTGAGATTGTAAAGGTTTGGAGGACATATTTTCAAATTTGTGCATTAAGCATTAAAAGTGATATCAATTGTCCCGACAATAAGAATTCAGTGCGGAAGTTTAAAACATTCCAGATAACATAAGAAGACTTGTTTATATAGTGGGGAACATATAGAAATGTTCATTGGACAGTTGGAGAGACTCTTTAGAGGATTTTAACCTTTAGTCATCTTTACAACATGGTGAAATTGTTAAAAAAGAAGGAAAATACTAAATGTTCTTACCCAACAAACAGGTCATATTTAGTTGAATTAGTTGGATAGGGTGATACAGATGCATAACATTGATCCAGCAAAACATTGAACCTGTCAAAAAGAATATATGTAAATGCTTTTTGCAATTTGTGTAATATTACTTTTTTATCTAATCCTATTTTCTTCTAATGCAAAATTAAGTACGGTATTTCAAACATATACACTGGATATGTGCACAGAGTATTTTTACTGAGTGTTTTTTAAAGGAAACTGAGCAGAACCTCCAAGTTTTTGAGGAGTTTTGTACATTTGAGAAGGATTTGAGAGTTGTCTCTTTTATTCCTTCAACGATTTCTCGAAAAACTGTGAGTGCACATAGCCACTGCATGCACAATTATTAACAAAGTGAGTATTTTGGCCATGTCATCAATTTTATGCAGATTTTCCAACTCCAAGCTGTATGCTGCTTATTTGTTAGAAGCATATCAAGTGATGTACTAAAAGCACAAAAAAAATTCCAAGCAATGTGAAAAAGCAAAAAAAGTGCAATTTCACAATTGTTTTTAGAGTTATTTATTTCCTATGTTCACCATATGGTAAGATGGACCTGGCAATATGATTCTGCAAGTCAATATTAGTATGCGGATACCAAACATGTACATGTTTTTTCTGAAAAAAAAAAATTTGTAAAAAATAAAATTTGGCTTTTGTTGCCATTTTCCGAGACCCATAATGTTTTCATTTTTCTGGATATAGGGTTATGTGAGCGATTATTTTTTGGTGCACTTTAATGATGTTTTAACCGATAGCATTTTGATATAGGAACAATGATTTGATCTCCCCAGATGGCATTTTATTGCAATGATGCCACAACAAAAAAAAATTAATTCTGGAATTTTGATTTTTTTTTTCTTTGCTCCGTTTACTTATCAGATTAATTTACTTTATATTTTGATAGATAGGAATTTTTCGAACTGACAGCCGACCCTAATGCTGAGCTGCCGTCAGTTAGGGCTCTTTCACACGTCCTTGTCTCCAGTACATGTGGTGACAGTTTTCATGCGCACCGGAGACAATGACACATGTACTGTAGACCCATTCAAGTAAATGGGTCTGTGGACATGTCAGTATGTTTCCACAGATGTGTCTGTGGGTTAAACAAGCTGACATATCTGTTTTTCACCATCAATACAGGCCAAAAAATGCCCTGCACACAGAGAACACGCATGGATGTCATCCGTGTGACATGCACTGGTGCCAGGGAAGAAGCGCTACAGTGAGCATTGTTCCCCTGTGCCGGGTGCTGAAGATGCTCTCATAATTCTCCCTTGCTCTGCTGGTGATCAGCGAGAGCAGGGGAGATTGATGAGATTTATATTCAAGAGATAACAATGACAGTAGGTGGCGGTTGATGGGACTATTACTCCCATCAGCCTACACCTGCTGCCACTAATAACAGTGACAGCAGGAGCGGCTGATGAGAGGATTCCTCATCCTCCGCCTGCGCTGTAAATAAATAAATAAATAAATGAAAAAAACTGGTCTGGGTTCCCCTCTATTTTTTATAACCAGCCAGGCAAAACTCACAGCTTGGGCAGGAACCTTCAGCTATCAGCTCCAGGAAAGCTAGTTATCAAGAATAGAGAGGTCCCCAATCTGTTTTTTTAATTTAAATAAATAGAAAAAAAACTTTATGGGGTCCCCCACATTTTTAACAATCAGCCTTGCTAAAGCTGACAGCTGGGGATGGTATTTCTGGCTGGTAAGGGGCCATTGATACAGGCGCCCTGCCTAAAAATAGCTGCCCAGAAAAGGCACATCTATTAGATGCGACAATTCTGGCACTTTGCTCAGCTCTTCCCACTTTCCCTGTAGAGGTGGCAAATGGGGTTCATATTTGTGGGGTTTATGTCACCTCTGCATTGTCAGGTGACATCAAGCCCATGGCATAGTAATGGAGAGGCGGCATAAGACACCTATCCATTACTAATCCTATAGTTACATGTAAATAAAGATAAAGTCAGCCATGATGTCACCATAGTTCAAGCTCAGTGTCTTCACATCACATCACTGTGAAAAATTCTCACGGTGATTTGCTGTGAAGACAGTTTTATTTTTTTTAGACATTTTTAGGTCACTGGTGTTTTTGGTACAAATGTGTTAGGAACACAATGTTAAAGCACTTACTAATATATAACTATTACTGGTTGGTAGAGTTGATTGACAAGTTTTTCCCAGAGTGAAAGACCTGTCAATCACCAACAACAATGCTAAGAAAAGCCAGCCAAGGTCAGGCTGGACTATTTTTGTCTACAGCTATGATCTTCAGCTAGACTTTCCAACTATATTTTATCTAAAATGCTGGAGTACGTCAGAGAAATGTATATGTAGCTGCAATCATGCAAGAAGAGTCTGAGGTTTGGGCAAATTTAATCAGCTGACATGCTCCCTTGAAAGATAATAAAGTTGTCTGAGGCCATCATAAATGAAGGCTGCAATTGTGGACAGAATTTAATTTGTATGCTGGCTACTATATCTCCACTTAGCGAAGTGATAGGATTCTCAATAACTAATAGGTAAATACAGGATATAAGCATTACAAATATGATGAAAAATCTTTTTTTTTTAAATCATTTGCACTTTCAGTTTATTTTTATTGACAGTAAAAATTAATCTAACAAAGTATATTCTTTGGTACCAATTTATAGTAATACATGTTCATCAATAAAAAATAACAGGATTCACAATTTTATGTAAAGTGTTTCCCTTACTTTTCTGTTAAGTTGGTTGCCCTTACTTCAACATAGACCGTAGTGTTTATTTTGATTCCAGTTGAAGGAATAACAAGAGGTCTACCATATGATTCATCCTGAAAATACATACATGAATGAAACTGAAATCTATTCTAGGACACTATACATTTACAATAATTATTCATTAAAGTATCAATGTGTTTAGCTCCATTTCTTTCCAATGGCTTGCAGTCCACAATTAAGCTTATAAATAGCATATAGCAACCTCTCAAAGTGTCTCATTGGTAACCAGATATATATTTTTTTTATTTATCAGGACGCATAATGAAATAATTTATTTTCACATTCTTATTCTGTAAAAGCAAGAAAATAAATTGAATCACAATGATAAAATAAACATAGCTACATGATTTATCTTCAGCTGTGTATTATAAAGCCAAAGATATAAATTATTAAAATAGGGAACCTGTAAGACTGTGAGCATACTATCAAACATATGTTTGTTATTCACATTAATAATTGTATTAAGTGAGATAAAAAGTATAATAATATAGGGAATCTGTCAGCAGAATCTACCCTAAACCATCCACATGGGTATGCAGGTCATAGAAAGTTGAATACAATGCTACCTTGATATCTGCTATCCAATCTCTTAGGCTAGTTTCACACTAGCGTTTATTTCCTGCAGCGCACGGTGCCGCTAAGCCCCGCCCCTCCGCGGCTCCCTGCCCACCCCATCCGGTCATCGGCGCCTACTAGCGCACATGGACGCTTGCGATCTGCGCACCCTATCTTTAGCATAGGGTGCGCAGATCGTGCGCTGGCCGTGCGCAAGTAGGATTTTAGTGCGCGCTGCGTACTTTTGAAGGTGCGCCGTGCGCGCCAAAATGCAACATGCTGCGTTCGGCGCACACCGGCGCACCTTCAAAAGTGCGCAGCGCACGCTAAAATCCTACTAGCGCACGGCTAGCGCACGATCTGCACACCCTATGCTAAAGATAGGTTGCACAGATCGCAAGCATCCATGTGCGCTAGTAGGCGCCGATGACCGGATGGGGCGGGCAGGGAGCCGGGAGGGGGCGGGGCTTAGCGGCGCCGTGCGCTGCAGGAAATAAACGCTAGTGTGAAACTAGCCTTATTCCACAGAAAGACACATTTTTTTTAAATATTAAAGCCCGAAAGGACAGGCTCATCTCCCCTCTGTATCAGTCTGTCATTGTTAGTTGGTTTACTGTAAGTGATATCTGTAATTTGTATGTAACCCCTTCTCATGTACAGCACCATGGAATTAATGGTGCTATATAAATAAATAATAATAATGTCAATGAACTGTTGGGATCTATGGACTGGAAACGGATCTGCCTTATTATAAATGAAAGGGTGCATTACCAATGTGATACGTAATGACAGCAAGTCTACACTTCTGGTCTACATGTCTCACTCTGGAAATGGCCCCTGTTATTTAAAAATGTAAAATAAGATTTGGAGGTAGACTCTTCAGGAAATCTGTGTCCGGCCCATAGATCTTATCAACTCAATCACATATTAAGAAAAACATGGATGTCTCAGAAATAAGAAATTGGACTGCAGATCAAGGTAACATTCATCTTTCTATGACCTAGATTCCCATATAGACGGCATATGAGGGTTGATCCAACTGACACATTCCCTTTAATACTGAACATATAAAGGCAGTGCATTCTAGTATAGAAAATAATACACCGGCTTTAGGTGAGAAATACTTACTACATATAGTTGCATTGAGAGTGTGCTAATGAAGCTTCCATTATTGGTAATGACAGCTATATTATTTCCAGCCCTTTAAAGAGAAATATATGTCATTGCTACTTAGAAAACAATAAAATATGATATAAAGAGCATTTTAGCTGAGATAAATTATACAGTAAGGCAATTCCTTTCCATGTCTTTTAACAGATCTCATGGACATCAGTGAGGTGGATCTCCTACTCTTGACGATCTTCTACTAGGAGCCAATTATAGCTGAAAGAAGAGTAGATGATTGATATGGCTTGGCTGCGTATTACAATGTTCCATCTATATTGAAATGGTCAGCATGTAATACTAAATGTACACGATCAGGTTACTGAATTTAGATATTTCGGCATTACTCATCATAGTCGGGTCCATAAAATCAAAGTGTACAGCTATACAGTTTCCATTCACAAACAAATAATGTGGGATGAACTAAAGAGCTCAGCCACTTTAAGCATGGCAATGTCATAGGGTGACACTTTTTCTTCTAATCAGAAGAACACTGCCAACCTGAGCACCACCAGCATGCAGAAGCTCGTGGCAGCCAAGCACCCTAGTAGGTGGGTGAAAAATCGTGGGTACAAAATCTGTGTGAGAAGGTGAAACCACTGCCCCTTCCCCTGTGTTACGGCCTTCTGAATCTGCTGTCCAGGAAGCAGGCGCTGATGCCTCCAGCCCACAACCTGCGGTTGCGCAGAAACAATAGTCAGCAACCACGTCCAGTTCCTTGTCCCAGTGCAGCGTTCAGTTGTCCCTGCCCAAGACATCTCACAGGAAGCAAAAATATTCACCCACCCACAGGCCCAAATGCTAAACATCCACATTGCCATATTGCTAGCCTTGTGTCAGGAACACCGCACTGCACTTGCTCACTGAGCCAGTACGCGTGTCCTGAGTACAAAAACAGTGCTCAAAGATACCTGTGGAGCAGGGCAGCAGCAGTGACGATGCGTGCTTCAGACTCACAGGACCTGAAGCACGTGACTGCTGGGGGTGTGGCCTAAGCTCCACAGAGCTAGGAGCTGAGGAAAACTCCTAGAAAGGTAACTACGGGACAAGTTACCAAGGGCATTGACAGGGACGTAAGCCAGATCAAGCCGGGGTCAAAGCACGAGATTGCACAACAGTACCAAAGGGTTAGACAGAGCGGATAGTCAGGACATAGCAATAGGTCAGAAAACCAGAACAGGCAATAGACAGTACAATATGGGCAAACGGTAATGGAGTAACGATAGCCAAGCCAAGAGGTCAGAACCGGAGATGACAATAGTACAAAAATGTGAGACAGAGAACAGAGTGAGAGGACAGACCGGGTCATACATGGGAATCAAACAAGCAATGCAGTATATAAGCACACCAGGGGTCAGACACACAGCCAGAATAACAGTATAGCTGACAGGGAATCCTAGCCTGGAGTGAGTATAAATACCCCTCCCAGATACAAAGGGAGGCCAGCAAAATTAACACTGAGAAAACAGAACATTAACCATGTCCTAACCATGACACCTTTGAAATGTTGCCATTTTGTCTTATGGAAACAGAGTCTTTCCACCACCTCTTGGTGGTGGCAGCCTCACGGTACTTGATTCCCAGCCGCCACTATTTTTTCAGGTGTGCAGTCACCACGTTACAGAAGCACGTTTTACACAATATCAGCCATGCTCTGACCAATGCAGTCAAAGGGAAGGTCCACTTAAAAGAAGATATGTGGACAAGTTCTTGTGGACAGGGATGCTACATTTCTCTGACAGCACACTGGATAAACCTGGTGGAGTCTGGGACCGAGTCAGAGACTGGCACTTCAGACATTACCCACACCATGAAAAGCAGGCCCAACTTCCATCATGGGTTCAGACTCCTTGTTTGCCAGTTCATGTCTCTACTCCTTTTCATCCTCAGCTGAGCTAGCCTCCCCATTACTCCCCAGCTGGGAGATCTGCAGCACTGCCTTGGCAAACAGAAGCACGCCCTATTGTAGCTCTTCTGCTTAGGTGATAAATGTCATAATGCAGAAGAGCTGTTGAAAGAGATAAAAGACCAGACCGATCAGTGGCTCTCCCTGCTGAACCTCCAAACAGGTCTGGTTGTGTGCAATAATGGGCATAACTCGGTGGTTTTAAAGCTCAGTAAGCTGGTCACATTCCATGCATGGCCCCTCGCTAAACTTGGCTGTACAGCAGTTTTTAAAAACATAACCTGAGTTGCTGGACCTACTTTCCAAGGTGTGCCGTGTCATTACCCATTTTCGAAAGTCATCTCCAGCTTTTGGTGGTCTAGCTATGCTGCAGCAGTGGTTTAATTTGCTTAGTCAGCGACTGACTTGTGACCTGCCCTCACGCTGGAATTCAACCTTTCATATGTTGACAAGGCTTAGTGAGCAGCAGAGAGCAGTGTCTGAATTCTAGCTTCTCAATGCCGAGTGTGTTATGAATGAGTCACCGAAGGAGGAAAAAACAAAAATACAAGCTAAGTCCAGAAAACCGGAGAGGTTGGTAGCTATCGGATTGCAGACCCCTGATCCTATCCACAACAACTATCAGTAGCCGTGGGGGGTTCCTACGATGCCCTAGACCCCTCGATCACAGCCGGAGAACTAAATAGGCCTAAAGAAAGAAAGGGGAAATCTAAACTGCCCCAGAGCAGACCCCAAAGCAATAGGCAGCCCCCAACAAATAATGACGGTGAAGCAAGATGAAAACACTAACACAGATTGAGCAAACGATGGGGCCCAAGCTAACTAAAAAGGACAGGATAGAAAAGCTGCTGTCTGCAATCCGTAAAAAACCCTACCAAAAAATGTCCCAACCTTCTGATAGGAAAAACAGGCCCTGAAGTCGCTAGGACTTCAAAAAGACTATATCAGCACTCAGGTAAATTTTGAAGACAGAGCAAAGAGACAAACTGATCAGAGACAAAAATGGAACTCAGCACACCCCCGACCGGGGATGGCTGAACTCCAAAAAACAAGGTAAACAAAACAAAACTAATAAGTTCAATAGCAGAGCAAAAACTTATCTTTGGGAAGCAGGAAACAGACTGGTCTCCAAGAATCCAGCAGAGAAATCACCAGCGACTCAGAAGGGCATCGGCTGCCTTATATCCAGTCAGAATTTACTGTTACCCAGTCATCATCTACCAGATCAGGTGTTTGGTAATCAGCCTCACTACCTTCCTTCACCAGAAGAGGGAGTTCATCAGACATCGACGGTGAAGGGGAAAATGAACTCACAACAGTACCTCCCCCTTGAGGAGGGGTCACCGAACCCTCATCCACGCCACCAGGGCGATCAGGATGGGCCCGATGAAAGGCACGAACCAATCTTTTCGGCATGAATATCGGATGCAGGGACCCAAGAATTATCCTCCTGGCCATAACCCTTCCATTTAACCAAATACTGGAGTCTCCGTCTAGCCAGGCGAGAATCCAGTATCTTCTCAACCTCATATTCCACATTACCTTCAACCAATACCGGGTCAGGAGGTGCCACCACAGGAACTACTGGCTCAACAAACCTCTTTAACAGAGACTTATGAAACACGTTATGGATCTTAAATGTAACAGGAAGAGCCAATCGAAAAGAGACTGGATTAAGAATCTCCAAAATCTTGTAAGGTCCAATAAATCTAGGTTTAAACTTTGGAGAAGCCACTTTCATAGCGATATTCTTTGATGACAACCAAACCATATCACCCACCTTAAACTGGGGACCAATGGTCCTATGCCGGTTGGAAAACCGCTGGGCCTTTTCCTGGGAAAGAGACAACTTATCCACCACTTGGTCCCAGATCTGGTGCATTCTCTCCACCACAGTGTCAACACCTGGGCAGGCAGAAGGCTCCACCTGCCCTGAAGAGAATCGAGGATGAAACCCAAAGTTACAAAAAAAAGGTGACATCAAAGTGACAGAACTAGCTCTATTATTTAAAGCAAATTTGGCCAAGGGCAAAAATGAAACCCAATCATCCTGATCAGCAGAAATAAAACATATCAAATACGACTCCAAAGTCTGGTTTGTTCTCTCCGTCTGCCCATTGGTCTGAGGGTGAAACGCAGAGGAGAAGGACAACTGAATTCCCAGCTTGGAACAGAAAGTCCTCCAAAATCTAGACACAAACTGAACTCCTCTGTCAGATACAATGTTCTCAGGAATCCCGTGCAAGCGAACCACCTGTTGCAAAAACAAGGGCACCAACTCTGAGGAAGATGGCAACTTAGGGAGTGGTACAAAATGGACCATCTTAGAGAATCTATCACAAATCACCCAAATAACAGTCATTCTCTGAGAGACAGGCATATCAGAGATAAAAATCCATTGAAATATGGGTCCATGGCCTCCTGGGCACCGGCAAAGGCATCAACAAGCCACTAGAGGGAGAACAAGGTTTAGGCTGGGAGCAAGTCCCACAGGACTGCACAAAATTCCTGACATCATGAGACAAGGCGGGCCACCAAAAAGACCGACTCACCAGATCTCTAGTACCAAAAATACCTGGATGACCAGCCAATGCAGAGCAATGAACTTCAGACATCACTCTTTTCCTCCACTGGTCAGGAACATACAATTTTCCAATGGGACAATGCTCAGGTTTGTCCTCCTGAAACTCTTCCAGAGCACGTCTCAAATTGGGCGAGATGGCAGAAAAAACTACCCCCTCAACTAAGATGGTAGCAGGCTTGGTCACAACAGGAGAATCAGCAAAGAAACTCCTAGAGAGGGCGTCTGCCTTGACATTCTTAGTGCCTGGAAGAAAAGAGACCACAAAATCAAAACGTGTGAAAAACAAGGCCCACCTAGCCTGTCTAGGATTCAAGCGTTTGGCCGACTCCAGATAAATCAAATTCTTGTGGTCAGTAAGGACCACGACTTGATGTTTAGCTCCCTCCAACCAATGTCTCCACTCCTCAAATGCCCATTTCATGGCTAACAGTTCCCGATTCCCCACATCATAGTTATGTTCGGATGGGGAGAACTTTCGGGAAAAGAAAGCACAGGGATTCATTTTAGATGTTACAGGATCTTATTTGGGACAAAACAGCTCCTGCACCAATCTCAGAAGCGTCCTCCTCTACCTGAAAAGGTAGTGAGACATCAGGTTGCCGCAAAACCGGACCAGAAGTGAACCTTCGCTTCAGCTCCTGAAAGGAAGAAACAGCCTCCGGAGACCAATTCAGCACATCAGCACCCTTCTTAGTCAAATCAGTCAATGGTTTGGCAATACCAGAAAAATTAGCTATAAATTTACGATAAAAATTAGCAAAACCCCAAAATTTCTGAAGGGCCTTCAAAGAAGTGGGCTGAACCCAATCATAAATGGCCTGTACCTTGGCCGGGTCCATTTCGATAGTTGACGGAGACAAAATAAATCCCAAAAATGAAATCCTCTGTACACCAAAAAGGCATTTTGATCCTTTGACATACAGGGAATTCTCCCTCAAAATCCGGAACACAGTCCGAACATGTTCCACATGAGAGTCCCAATCCTTGGAAAAGATCAAAATATCATCCAGATAGATGATCAAAAATTTATCTACCAAGTCTCGGAAAATATCATTCATGTAGCACTGGAAGACAGAAGGGGCATTAGTGAGCCCAAAAGGCATCACCAGGTACTCAAAATGTCCCTCCGGAGTATTAAACGCCGTCTTCCATTCATCCCCATGCTTAATGAGAATAAGATTATACGCCCCCCTGAGGTCAAGCTTTGTAAACCAGCAAGCACCTTTAACTCTGGAGAATAGATCAGAAATCAGGGGTAACGGATACTGATATTTATCAGTAATTTTGTTGAGGGAACGATAGTCAATACAAGGCCTTAATGACCCATCTTTCTTAGCCACGAAAAAAAAACCCAGCACCTAAGGGTGAAGAGGATGGTCTAATATGACCCTTCTCCAACGACTCCTTAATATAGGATCGCATAGCCTCGTGCTCGGGTACAGATAAATTGAAAAGTCGACCCTTGGGAAATTTACACCGAGGGCTCAGCTCAATTGCACAGTCATAACTCCTATGAGGAGGCAAAGACACAGACTCATTCTCACTAAATACATCATAATAATCAGCCAAATAGTCAGGAACATCATGCGACTGGGGAGAGGTGGAGAAAACAGGAGCATCACTAAGGGCACACCGACAACCCCAACTCACCACAGACACAGATTTCCAATCCAAAACTGGATTATGGATTTGCAACCAGGGAAACCCCAGAACAATGGTATCATGCAAATTATGCAGCACCAAAAATCTGCAATTCTCTTGATGGTCTGGGGCGACCCGCATTACCACCTGGGTCCAAAACTGAGGTTTATTCTTCGCCAAAGGAGTAGCATCAATACCCCTCAAAGGGATAGGCGTCTGCAGAGGTGTCATAGGAAATCCACAACGTTTAGCAAAATCCAAGTCAATCAGGTTCAGAGCTGCTCCCGAATCCACAAAAGCCTTAGCGGAAAATGTGGACAGGGAGCAGATCAGAGTAATTGCCAGAAGAAACTTAGGTTGAACACCACCCACAGCAAATGTGTGTGCAAAACGTTTCTCTCGTTTAGGGCAGACAGAAATAATATGCGAGGCATTACCACAGAAGAAACACAGCTTATTACACCTTCTGAACTCCTGACGTTGCGCCCTAGACAAAACTCTATCACATTGCATAGGTTCAGACATTTGTTCAACAGGTGGCAACACCTCTCGTGCGGTTTTCACGCAAACGCCGATCAACCTGAATGGCTAATGACATAGAATCGTCAAGACCAGAGGGAACAGGAAATCCCACCATAGTATCTTTTACGGTTTCTGACAAACCCTTCCGAAAGAGAGCTGCCAAGGCACCATCATTCCAGGTAGTAAGGACCGCCCACTTTCGGAATTTTTGACAGTACAACTCTGCAGAATCCCGACCCTGGCTCAATGCCAACAGGGCCTTTTCAGCCTGATCAATAGCATTAGGTTCATCATACAACAACCCCAAGGCTTGAAAAAATGCATTCACATTAGTAAGAATAGGATCATCAGGTTTCAAAGAAAACGCCCAATCCTGGGGATCGCCGCGCAGCAAAGAGATGACAATTTTAACCTGCTGCCTGGAGCTCCCCGACGAGTTAGGCTTCAAGGCAAAAAATAATTTACAATTATTCTTAAAATTCAAAAATTTAGACCGATCCCCAAAAAACACAACAGGAGTAGGGATCTTTGGTTCAGCAGCATGTGAATGAGCAAGATAGGCGGGAATTCCCCGTACTTCAGCAGTGAGCTGCTCCACACGATCAGACAATTGCTTCATCTCCATTGAGAAAGAAAAAAAAATTCCCCCTATGGCCTCAGAGCATAGAGGAAAAAATATACACAAAAAAAAATTCTGACAAACTCTTTTTTTTTTACAATTCTTTCCTGCTATTGAGTACCCTAGGATCTGCGGTATGGCTGGTGATTCTGTTATGAGTGAGTCACCGAAGGAGGAAAAAACAAAAATACAAGCTAAGTCCAGAAAACCGGAGCGATTGGTAGCTATCGGATTGCAGACCCCTGATCCTATCCACAACAACTAACAGTAGCCGTGGGGGGTTCCTACGATGCCCTAGACCCCTCGATCACAGCCGGAGAACTAAATAGGCCTAAAGAAAGAAAGGGGAAATCTAAACTGCCCCAGAGCAGACCCCGAAGCAATAGGCAGCCCCCAACAAATAATGATGGTGAAGCAAGATGAAAACACTAACACAGATAGAAAGATAGGTTGAGCAAACGATGGGGCCCAAGCTAACTAAAAAGGACAGGATAGAAAAGCTGCTGTCTGCAATCCGCAAAAAACCCTACCAAAAAATGTCCCAACCGTCTGATAGGAAAAACAGGCCCTGAAGTCGCTAGGACTTCAAAAAGACTATATCAGCACTCAGGTAAATTCTGAAGACAGAGCAAAGAGACAAACTGATCAGAGACAAAAATGGAACTCAGCACACCCCCGACCGGGGATGGCTGAACTCCAAAAAACAAGGTAAACAAAACAAAACTAATAAGATCAATAGCAGAGCAAAAACTTATCTTTGGGAAGCAGGAAACAGACTGGTCTCCAAGAATCCAGCAGAGAAATCACCAGCGACTCAGAAGGGCATCGGCTGCCTTATATCCAGTCAGAATTTCCTGTTACCCAGTCATCATCTACCAGATCAGGTGTTTGGTAATCAGCCTCACTACCTTCCTTCACCAGAAGAGGGAGTTCATCAGACATAGACGGTGAAGGGGAAAATGAACTCACAAAACGAGTGTGTGTGGATAGCTGACATATGTAAGGTTCTTCAAAGCTTTGAGCACTGCACCAAGATGGCGAGCACTGATGGTGCTATTGTCAGCGTAACCAGCCCCATGCTGTGTCTATTAAAACGTTCGCTGAGGAATCTCAAAGAGGAAGCTTTGAATGCCGAGCATGTGGCAATGAAGCAAGATTTTACAGTGGCTGATACCATGCAGTCCAGCCTAAAGGGGGTTTTACACATAGCGATATTGCTAGCAATATCGCTAAAGCATCACCGACGCTTTTCAGGCAGAACAGCCTTTAAAAAGTTATGCAGGAAAGCAGGCAAATCCTTATCTATGACCTCCTCAGGGATCTCTCTTACTCAAACGTTATTCCTGCGCGATCTATTCTCCAAATCATATGTTTTATCACTGACATGAGCCAATTCTTCCTTTAAGGCTTCATTTTCATTGACTAGGGCATTAAAAGAAGTGGCATATTCAGCCATTTTATTCTCTAAATGAGAGGTGTGGTCTCCCAGAGCTAAGATTTCTCCTTTCAGCTCTCTAAGCATATTATGCATGTCCTCTTTTAAAGAAGCTCTCAAAGAGGAAAGAAACTCCTGCATATCCTCCTTAGTGAGTGGGGCAGAGTGGTGTTGATGAATCCCCTCTCTGTCTGCACCTCTCCCAGAGCTCCCAGAGGAGCATGGGGAGCCTGAAGGGGACACAGGCACCATTTTACCTGTTGCTTTGGTGAACTTCCCCGTTGCAAAGAAGTCGGGCTATCTCGATGGAGATCACCTCTTCTGTGATCTGCCTCGTGTCATCATGTGCCTGGGTGTTTGCATAAGCTGCAGGTGAGTAGTTGGAGGAAGCTGGGTGCTGAGTTGAGCCAGGATGGACTGCTAAAGGTCCTGGGCTGCAGGAGCTCTGAAACTATGCAGCTGCTACACTTGCTAGCAGGCCACGCCCCCTTAATTTCAATTTAGCGGGGACAGGCTTTAGCCATATCAGCCATCTTCAGCCTCCTGTCACCCGCTGCTGCTCTGCTGGCACTGGGGTGCACCATAACAGCTGCTTGGTGTGCCACAATTAGTGAAATGCCACTGGCTGGGGGCCTCTGGAGCAGGGGGGGCACTAGGCAGCTGCTGGCCCTGTATGCCAGCAGATGTCAGTGCCTGGGCCAATCGGAGAACCCTCCAGTTCTCTAGTGGGCCAGTCCATCCCTGGCTATAACGTTTCAATTTTATCCATCAACATAGAGATAGAAAGAGTTGTTTTTTGCTAGATAATTTGTAGATATGAGCTACACTATTAATTTTACAATACAGTGTACTACCAAGCATAAATGCCAATTTGGATGAAATGGTGGAACAAAAAACAATTCTGCCATTGTATTTTTGGACTTTGTTTTTACACATTCATTATATAGTAAAAATGACCCCGCAATGTAATTCCTTAGCTCAGCATAAATATGACAACACCAAACTTGTACAGTTTCTTTATTATATTACTTGCTAAAAAATATACAGAACTTTGAAAAACAAAGTACAGTTACATCCATTTGTGCAAAGGAGAAAGTCTACCTAGTCAGACTTGCAATGTACTGTAATAATGTTTCAGGAAAATCTCTTGATATTGTATAAACTAAATGTATTAATCTCAATTATTCAGGCTATGTGTCCACGTTGCAGAAATGCTGCGGAAATGTCCACAGCATTTCCGCAACTCCATGCCGCTGGTAAAACACATGCAGAATTCGCATGCGCTTTCCATCAAAACACAATCGTTTTGCAAGCGTTTTTATCTTGTAGAATGCTAGCGCTTTTCCAAGTGATTTGAAGCATCGCTTGGAAAAGTGATTGACAGATTGGTCACGTTTTGCAGCATCAATAGTAAAAGACAGAATGTTAAAAATAATACAAAAATAAAAATAGAGATATTCTCATCTTCTGATGGCCCCCGGAGTCCTCAGAGGCGCTCCCGGTACGGTCCGTTCCCAGGGATACATTGTGCGAAGGACCTTTGTGATGTAACGGTCGAGTGACCGTGATGTTATCAGGGGTGATTCGTGCAATGCATCCCTGGGAACGGAACTTGCTGGCAGCACCGCTGAGGACTCCGGGGGCTGTCAGAGGGTAAGTATATCCCTATTTTTTATTTTAATTCTATTTTTGACAGGAATATGGTACCCAGGGCATGGAGGAGAGTCTCCTCTCCTTCAGACCCTGGGTACCATCCGTACATGAAGAGCTCACTTTACACATGGTGGGCATAGCCACATGCATAAAGTGAGCGTTTCAATGCAATCCTATGGTGGCAGAATCGCTGAGATTCCACAGAAATAATGGACATGCTGCGGATTTTACCGCTATGCGATTCCGCAGTGGTAAAATCAGCAGCATTGACACAGCAACTGCGGAATCCCATAGGATTGCAAGGGAATGCATTTTTAAGCGTTTTTTAAGCGTTTCCGTGGCCGCAAAAATGCGGCAGAAACGCTAAAAAATTGCAACGTGGGCATAAAGCCTTATAATTAGGGGTGTAAATGAAGTTAAACATAACTTGTTGCTGCTCTCCTTTGCAACTTACACATCCAGTCGCGTGTTGTTCATAATGTATTCCAGTGGATAACTGCAGGAATACAAATACTTCAGTTCTGGGCTCCGGGTGATGACTCCCACAGTTGGATCTTTTGACTTTATTATTCCACTGATATTAACAGTTTGGATTGAGGAAAAAGGACTGAAAATACCCTCACCAACTGCACTGGTTATCTAGGACAAAGAAAAAAATGCAATTACATATCAATATGTATATCTAATGAATAATTTCAAATTTTCCACTGGATAACGAGCCAATGATTTTCTAAAACACTTTTGTGGCAAGGACAGTCATATATATATATATATATATATATATATATAGTGTATATATATATTATATATATATAAAGTTATATACATATACTGTATAGACATGCTCAAAAAAATAAAGGGAACACAAAAATGCCACATCCTAGAAATCACTGTATGAAATATTCCAGTTGCAAATCTTTATAAATTTCTTAGTGGAATGCATTGGTACAATAAAACATAAAATTGATAAATATAAATCAAAATTAATATCCCATGGAGGTCTGGATTTGGAATGGTACTCAAAATCAAAGTGGAAAATCAAATTACAGGCTGACCCAAATTCAGTGGAAATGCCTCAAGACAAGGAAATGATTCTCAGTAGTGTGTATGGCTTCCACGTGTCTGTATGACCTCTCTACAATGCCTGGGAATTGTCCTGATGAGTCGGCGGATGTTTTCCTGAGGGATCTTCACCCAGACCTAGATTAAAGCATCAGTAAACTTGTGGACAGTTTGTGGCACAACATGGCGATGGTGGATGCATTGAGACATGATGTGCCAGATGTGCTTGATTTTATTCAGGTCTGGGTAATGGGCAGGCCAGTCCATAGCATCAATGCCTTCATCATGTAGGAACTGCTAAGATTGTTTTTCATTCTGCGCTGTAGTATGTATTCTGGGGCATGCGCAGTGACCTCTGCCCGTCCTCTTTCATGACTTCCTGGCCTTCCTATCGCACCTGCATGGACGCGTGGCCAGAGATCCTGCCCTGCAGTCGCTTATGATTTAATCGCACTGTGGGGCTAGGAATCTTGGGCATGAGAGCCGCAGATAACTACTGCGCATGCCCAAAATTCCCAGCCCTGCAGTGTGAATAAATCAACGACTGCGAGGCGGGATCTCTGGCCGAGCAATAGGAAGGCCAGGAAGTCATGAGAGAGGACAGGCAGAGGTCACTGCGCATGCCCCAGAATACATACTACAGCGCAGAATGAAAAACAATCTTAGCAGGCAAATGGGTATCATTATTTAAATAGAAAACAAAGTATGTAGATACAGTCATTCATTGATACCCCAAATAATGGACAAATACGTGGACTTATCGCAATATAGCATATAAACCACAACCACACAAAAGAAACGATCATAAAGTCCGAGAATGGTCAAAGATATATCAAATTTTATTGAATTAATTCATAAAAATAGTAGCAAGTGTAAGGTAGTATACACCAAAGTGCTATGTGCAGTACAAGAAACACCAAACAAACGGGACTCCAGTGTGTTGTCTCAAAGAATACTAAAAATATCTAGCATTATTATATATAGGGATGACAAAGACACCTCCACTTATAATACTATAATGTATATCTAAATTCCCTCAAAAATATTTAGCAATATTGCGCTAGTTGGATCACCGATACA
Source organism: Dendrobates tinctorius (assembly GCF_039654945.1). Classification (NCBI taxonomy): domain Eukaryota; kingdom Metazoa; phylum Chordata; class Amphibia; order Anura; family Dendrobatidae; genus Dendrobates; species Dendrobates tinctorius. The sequence continues at coordinate 7,941,839 of NW_027361759.1, read as the reverse complement.
GCAATCATTGTCATGCCCCCTGACGAAGGCTCGCCGAAACGCGTGTCGGGGTGACGCGGGTTCGTGACTGTCTCCATTCCCTCTTGTCATCATCTTCCTAGCGGCCTGGTGATTGTTACTAGGTATGTACTGTGAGCCATTGGGCCCTATTGGTGGTTATACTATATGCCACAATGATTGCTGTATCGGTGATCCAACTAGCGCAATCGTGCTAAATATTTTTGAGGGAATTTAGATATACATTATAGTATTAAAAGTGCAGGTGTCTTTGTCATCCCTATTAATAATAATGCTAGATATTTTTAGTATTCTTTGAGACAACACACCCGTGTCCCATTTGTTTGGTGTTTCTTGTACTGCACATAGCACTTTGGTGTATACTACCTTACACTTGCTACTATTTTTATGAATTAATTCAATAAAATTTGATATATCTTTGACCATTCTCGGACTTTATGATCGTTTCTTTTGTGTGGTCGTGGTTTATATACTACAGCGCAGGTGCCAGGATTTGAAAAGAAAAATGAATAGGCGGAGCAAACAACGCCGGAAGACATGAGTGATGGATGTGCGGCATCTCAGTCAGATGGGGAAAGACCTGCCCCCCTGTCAAATATCAGGTATGTCCTCCTTGCAGTAGCTTGAAGGCTTTGATGCAAATTTGGCTGATATTTGATACTGCTAATGCTCTCCACCTTGACTAAAGCACTAGTTTAAGCTGCAGAAAAGCAGCTCCAAAGAATAATGCTGCCTTAACCATGCTTTACTGTGGGTATGGTATTTCTTATAACCTTTATGTTACACTGTACATTGCTGTACAGAAGATTATGAAAATTATGGGACATTGTTGTCACATGCAGTACATAACTAGCACTTTCTAGAAATTCCTGTGGCTTTTTTAATGCTGCTGTACGCCTCTTGGCAGCCTCCTGGACCAATTTTTTGCCTTTTCATTTTCAATTTGAAGGAAAGTTCATTTCTCACTTTTGTGTCAAATTTATACCACATTTTGATGACCACCTTCACAATGTTCCATAATATATCTAATGCTTTGGAAATGTAATGCAGACTTGGACTTAAAAAAAAGATTAATTTGTTAGGTGCCAAATATTTTGAATGCAAATGTCTCCACAACAGTGAGATGAAATTAAACAAAAAAGTTTTAACTATTCTCTTGCCACTATTGCACCTTGTGTCTATTTCAAAATGAAAAATTTAGTTATAGGACCTCTTTAAATGTGATGAAAATTCTGAAATTATTCTTCTTGGTGTGATTTTTTTAGAAGACAGAAACTTGACATTTTTACAGTTGTGTGTAAAGTTAATATTTCCACTTTATATAAATCTAAAAATATACACAGATAGTTCTTAGGTTATAAACTAAGTTCTGTAAGTTTGATTGTAAATTTAATTTGTCTATACAATTATTATTTTAACTGAAATAGGGCCTGGAAAAAAATCTATTGCTCATCTCATCGCTGACCTTTCCAGCCACCCCACTATTCATGGCCTGCCCTATCTGGTCCTCTTTTCCCTAACATAGCATGAAGAATATCAAGCCTCCTCACTTAAATTCTGGACATCTGGCCACATCTGAGCCTCAGACGCTACTGAGCATCATAAGTTCATAATGTCAACATTGGGACCTTATGTCACACAATAAACTCTGGCACCTGGCTGTGGCTAGAAATTCTAGTCTACAAAGAATGAGACAGAGATGCACCATGCAAACTTGGAAAAAAGAGGACTGGACAGCAGCTGGCCACAGAGGGGAGCAATGATGGTGAACATTTGCTTTTTTAAACATCTGACGTTTGTATCTAGGGGTTTTACGTAAGTCAGATGTACATAAGTCAATAACTGACTGTAAATATAAAAAAATTATGAAAATGAACAAATGAAAGTCAGACATTACTTTTCAACCATGCTACCACAGAATTAAAAAAAACTAATGAAATAAACCTGGACAGAAATGATGGTACCCTTAACTTAATATTTTGTTGCACAATCTTTTGAGACAATCCCTGCAATCAAACGATTCCTGTAACTGTCAATGAGACCTTTGCACCTCTCTACAGGTATTTTGACTCACTCCTCAAGAGCAAACTGCTCTGATTGTCTCGTGTTTGAAGGTTGCCTTTTCCAGACAGCATGTTTCAGCTCTTTCCAAAGATGCTCAATAGGATTTAGGTCAGGGCTCATAGAAGGCCACTTCAAAACAGTACAATGTTTTCCTCTTAACCATTCTTGGGTGTTTTAACTGTGGGTTTTGGGTTATTATCCTGTTGCAAGACCCATGACCTATGACTGAGTCCAAGCTTTATGACACTGGGCAGCACATTTCTCTCTATAATCCCTTAATTGTCTTGAGATTTCATTGTACCCTGCACAGATTCTAGACACCCTCTGCCAGATGCAGCAAAGCAGCCCCAGAACATAACAGAGCCTCCTCCATGCTTCACAATAGGGATGGTGTTCTTTTCTTGATATGCTTCATTTTTCCATCTGTGAACCTAGAGCTGATGTACCTTGCCAAAATGTTCTATTTTTGTCTCATCTGTCCATAGGACCTTCTACCAGAAGCTTTGTGGCTTGTCAATATGTAGTTTGGCAAATTCCAGTCTGGCTATTTTATGATTTTTTTTTCAACAATGGTGTCCTCCTTGGTCGTCTCCCATGAAGTCCACTTTGGCTCATACAATGACCCATGGTGCAATATGACAATGATATTCCATGAGCTAATATGCGTATATTCATTACTTTAATGTGAGGCACCACTGACCGCTGAGCACAGGAAGAGCTGCGGCACCAGAGACCATCTGAGAAGCAGGTACTGCAGAGACCGCGCCAGGAGGGGATGAGTATGATCTGACAGCCATGCTCCCCCTCCCCCGCCGACCCCCTGGGACAATGCAATGACTCGAGTATAAGCTGAGAGGGGGCACTTTCAGCCTAAAAAAAGGGCAGAAAATCTCAGCTTATGCTCAAGTATATACTGTAATTAATTTGCATTTTATTGCATTAAATAAGTATTTGGTACAATAAAAAACATAACCTAATAATTGGTACACAAATCTTTGTTTGCAATTACAGAGGTCAGAAATTTCCTGTAGTTCTTGGTCAAGTTTGCACACATTGCAGCAGGGATTTTGGCCCATATAATGCTGCACAATGGTTAATGGTGGCCCATAACATGCTCCATATTAATATATGCCCCATATAATAATGCTGCACAAAGGTTATTGGTGGCCCTTAACATGCTCCATATATGCCCCATATAATAATGCTGCTGCGATTTAAAAAAAAAAAAAAAAAGACATAATGACCTCTCCTTATGGCATCCTTATGGCATCCTTATGGCATGGCTGGCTCACCCTCCCCCAGTGCTACTCACCCTCCTGGAGTCTGCATATCCGGCTCTGCTACATCTCAGTCCCGGCATCTGTATTTCCCTTCCTGTCTTCTTCCTGTCTGGTCACATGGTACCGCTCATTAAAGTCATTATTATGCGGCTCCACCCCCATGAGAGTGGAGACACATCCATATTCATGACTTTAATGAGCGGTACCATGTGACCGCACAGGAAGAAGACAGGAAGTGAAATAGAGACACCGGGACTGAGATGTAGCAGATTCGGATAAGCAGACTCCAGGAGGGTGAGTATCATGTCTCCTGCTCCCCCTCCCTTGCTGGCTTTCAGGTGTATGACTCGTGTATAAGTCGAGAGGGTCTTTTTAAGCCCCAAAAAGGGGCTGAAAAACTCAGCTTATGCACGAGTATATACGGTATATGAGTTTAATTTTTTTTTATTAAAGAACTGGAATGAATTAACTTTTTGATGATATTCTAATTTTGTGAGAAGCACCTGCATCTGCCATAAATCTTGAGTGATGCAATCACATTACTGCTATCGATTTTTATTAGACACATAAAATTAGGATTTTTTTTACTACTAAAACATCTTTTGACATGTTTATATGTTACATATTTGAGAGACTGAAAAATTACGCGAAAATATGACATGATAAACGGAATATTCAAGCAAATTGTTTTTAGCACGTATTACACAAATTATGTAAAAATTGAAACCTTACCTGGAATGAACTTCTACAAGTTGAACTGTCATTGATTGAAAAAACAAACTTCAAGAACGGTACTGAATCCATTGCTCCAGATAAATCAATTGCACCCTGACAACTTGGGTTAGAAAAAACGTCATTCATATAAAGTTGGCTTTCATTATACCCAGCAAAGTAAATGGGGCACAAGTAAATGTAGAGTTCAATTTCTTGTGGACCGCACGTCACTAAGATGTCATTATAGTCTGCAAGAAAAATGAAAATTGTATATATTGAAAATAAAATTCTGCTAATATTTTGACAAATAAATTTATGGGAAAATATTTTATAATCAAAAAGTCATTAGCCTACTAAAAAAAATCTTATTAACAGAATGTGCTAAAAAGTCCTACCAAGGAATATGGCACCAGATTTTTCATTACCTATAAGGCACCATCTTCCGGAAGGTTCTTTAAACTTAAAGGAAAAATGTCACCAGATTACAAAGCAAAAACCTGCTGTCAGATTCCCTTTTAATATGTGTTAATTTCTTCATCTAGAACACTGAATTTACCGAGCAGATCCAGTTGATTTAATTTTCAACATATTGCTGGTGGCTTAATGATGCCTGCTTATCAAATCATTTCACCATGTTAGAAAAGTTGTTTTGTTGTTTTGTAACCTCATACAGTTCATTGCTACTCTAATGCCTGACTATCAGATTTTTTTGTCAGTGGAAGCATTTGACCAGCTCTTAGAGTGGTTCTCTGTTCTTGCAAAGTTATAATAGTTACTTGCCAAGAACGACCCTCTTTGTCATTCATATGCCATAACAAGGAAACCCTTTGTAATGTCATACATTGGTGAATTTTTACAGAAACATTAAAAATACTTAATGTTATGTTGTGCATAGATTTAGTGAAAAATAAAAATGCTGCTAATTCTGTGCTTCTCCAGCCTGAGTGTCAGGTGCTTGACACTATAATGTACTGTATTCCTCAGCAATTGCTGTCACCACTAATTAGCTCATTAGTTATAATAAGGTCACTGATAGTAAATGCTAAAATCTATTAGCAGAACATATCATTTATAACCTGCTACAAATAGCTGTAGGTGTACATTTTGTAAATGAGAAAAAAAAGTTACATATTAAAAGGGGAATAAAACTAAGGCAATGCAGATACTCAAGATTTTGCAAAATATTTGGTTTGTACAATCCATGATCATTGTACAGTGGCAGCTGGACAAGTCATGAGAGATATGTGTCCCCGTGGTAGCAAGCCTCAGTGATGTAGGACCTTGAGAAGCAGGCTCCAGCACACGTGGTGCCGAGAGGTGTTTTAATAGGCCCGGATTATATGTCCAGGTTTTGCAAGCAGCTGAAAGTGGGATAAGCGCTCCTCACTTTCCACCAGTCCAGGTCTTGGAATGTTCAATTTAAGGCAGCTGGTGTTGTATCACTTGGCCTGTGTGTGTAAAAGGTGTGGAGGCCTTGTACGTGTGGCTCAGACCCTGCCGGAGTCTGAGAGTGAAAGTTTAACACTGAAATAGGTTAGCTGGTGCTTTATATGGACTAGTTATTTCCCATTTTTGCTCTGTTATACTTTTTTGTACCAGGAAGAGTCTGTTTTATTTAGTTACACTAGACGATTTATGAACATTTAATAAAATGCCATTTGTTTTGAACCAACAAACAGAATCCTTGTGTGTGAACCAGCATCTATCATAGAGCCAGAAGTGTAGCTAGGGGTTTAGCTCAGGAAGTGTGAAACTTCTGAGTGGGCCCCTAACCATGTAACCCTGATTACAACTATGGCAAAGCACCCTAATTGTGGGCATAGAGGAACCGCAGCAGATGACCATGGTATTACTAAAAATAAATCTCTATAAAAAAACAACACTGATATTACCGCCATATGGTGCCCATACAGTGGTAGATACCAATACTGTAGATGATATAGGAGATTAAAGTACAGATATAGATAGAATGGAATCATTCATTTTTCATGTCTTTCCACCTGGCCCAGACTGACACGATAACTTCTTCCAGCCACGACTCGTCTGCAGAAATTAAAAACACACATTAGACTTTTCACATTTCCAGCCCTGTCCCCATCTAGTCTCAATCTACACAATCTGACCATCCTACTGATGCAGCAGTAGCGGGTCAGCGTTGGGGTATGTGCCTCTATTACAACACATGCTGTGTGGTACAATAACTGAGCTCCTCTTACTGTTCCACATAGTAATGCCTGCACTGTGCTCCTTACAAAGTAATAATGCCTCCTTTGTGCCCTCTAATACTTTTTACTCCCTAAAAAATATTAATGCCCTGTGCAAGTGCCATAGAAATTAGTTTCCACGTTTTGCCCCTAGAAAGTGAAAATGTCTCATGTGCATCTTTGACAATCACAATACTCTGAGTGTAACACATAACAATAATGCTTCGTAAGTGCCGACTGAACATTTAATAATGTCCCATGAGTTCATTCATGTACAGCTCCTCTATACATATTATGAGAACTCACAGTTCCCCTATATACAGTATGATGGGCCCACAGCCCACCTCCAAAGTAGTTCTCACACTATTTAATGGACCCCACAGTAACACCAACACTATATAATGGCCCCCACACTGTATAATGGCTTATACAGCAGCCCCAATACTATATAATGGCCCCCAGACTTTATATTGTCCCCTCACAGCAGTCCCCATAGTCTATAATGTCCCCCAAGCTATATAATGGCCCTTTCATTAGCTCCCACACTGTATAATGCCCCCCACACTATATGAGGGCCCCCTACAATGTATGAGGATCTCACCCATACTTTATGGTGTCCCCACAGTCACAAAACATGTTTTAATTAAAAAAAAAAAAAATAATATACGCCACCAAATCCAGGCTCCTAAAAAGTCCACCGGCAAAGCGTGAGTGGACCAATGCGATGTCATGCGCACAGGACATTAGAGTCCTGACTAGTGTTGAGCTTTCCGATACCGCAAGTATCGGGTATCGGCCGATATTTGCCGTATCGGAATTCCGATACCGAGTACCGATACTTTTTTCGTATCGGATACCGGAATCGGAAGTCCAAAATGCAATGAGCCGAAATGACGTCATCATGATGCGCTGTCTGTGCGCATCATGATGCGCCGTCAGTTCGGGCCTTCGGGGGGGCTGTGCCGACTGTCCGGGGGTCTGTACCGGCCTGCCGGTGGTCTGTGCAGGCTCCGGTGGTCTGTGCCGGCCTGCTGGGGGGCTGTGCCGGCCTGCCGGTGGTCTGTGCAGGCTCCGGTGGTCTGTGCCGGCCTGCCGGGGGGCTGTGTCAGCCTGCCGGTGGTCTGTGCAGGCTCCGGGGGTCTGTGCAGGCATCGTCCGATGGGACTACAAGTCCCATCGGGCGATGCCTGCTACCATGACAGTGATTGACACATTAGACAATGATGGGACAGTAGTAGTCCCATCATCCGGCTAATGTGTTGAATGTAAAAAAAAAAAAAAAATTACATGCTACATACATGCTACATACATACAACATGCATACTACATATATACTACATGCAACATGCATACTACATACATGCTACATACTACATGCATGCTACATACATGCTACATACTACATACATGCTACATACATACTACATATATACTACATGCATGCAACATACATACTACATATATACTACATGCATGCAACATACATACTACATATATACTACATGCATGCAACATACATACTACATATATACTACATGCATGCAACATGCATACTACATATATACTACATGTAACATACATACTACATATATACTACATGCAACATGCATACTACATACATGCTACATACTACATGCATGCTACATACATGCTACATACTACATACATGCTACATACATACTACATATATACTACATGCATGCAACATACATACTACATATATACTACATGCATGCAACATACATACTACATATATACTACATGCATGCAACATGCATACTACATATATGCTACATATAGTATGTAGCATGCATGTAGTATGTAGCATGTATGTAGTATGTATGTTACATGTAGTATATATGTAGTATGTATGTTACATGTAGTATATATGTAGTATGTATGTTGCATGCATGTAGTATATATGTAGTATGTATGTTGCATGCATGTAGTATATATGTAGTATGTATGTTGCATGCATGTAGTATATATGTAGTATGTATGTAGCATGTATGTAGTATGTAGCATGTATGTAGCATGCATGTAGTATGTAGCATGTATGTAGTATGCATGTTGCATGTAGTATATATGTAGTATGTATGTTACATGTAGTATATGTAGTATGCATGTTGCATGCATGTAGTATATATGTTGTATGTATGTTGCATGCATGTAGTATATATGTAGTATGTATGTTGCATGCATGTAGTATATATGTAGTATGTATGTTGCATGCATGTAGTATATATGTAGTATGTATGTTGCATGCATGTAGTATATATGTAGTATGTATGTAGCATGTATGTAGTATGTAGCATGTATGTAGCATGCATGTAGTATGTAGCATGTATGTAGTATGCATGTTGCATGTAGTATATATGTAGTATGTATGTTACATGTAGTATATATGTAGTATGCATGTTGTATGTATGTAGCATGTATGTAGCATGTAATTTTTTTTTTACATTCAACACATTAGCCGGATGATGGGACTACTACTGTCTCATCATTGGCTAATGTGTCAATCACTGTCATGGTAGCAGGCATCGCCCGATGGGACTTGTAGTCCCATCGGACGATGCCTGCACAGATCCCAGAAGCCTGCACAGACCACCGGCAGGCCGGCACAGCCCCCCGGCAGGCCGGCACAGACCACCGGAGCCTGCACAGACCACCGGCAGGCCGGCACAGACCACCGGAGCCTGCACAGACCCCCTGGCAGGCCGGCACAGCCCCCCGAAAGGCCCGTACAGACCCCAGAGAGGCTGTACAAGGCAAAAATAGGGTTTTTCTTATTCCGATACCGGAAGTCCCATAGACTTGAATGGGACTTCCGGTATCGGAATCGGCGATACCGATACTTTTTTTTAAGATCGGCCGATCCATTCCGATCCGATATTTTCAAGTATCGGCTGGTATCGCTCAACTCTAGTCCTGACACCACGCAACGATGTCAATGCACCTGGACTCTAAAGTTCTGTGCGTATGCCGGCGCCTCAGCCAGTGTATCACCCTGCCGTTCTGTAAACTGCAGGCTTAAAGTCACATGCATTCTACAAAATGGAGAGCAGCGGTGCAGGGAGACCATGTCACCCTGCAACACCACAAGGCTTAAATCTATCAGTATGCTGTGTATTCCACTACTGTTATGGGCTGGCGGAACGCACCAAATAATATAATGATAGTAGGTGCGTTCGCAGCCCGGGATCTACCGTGCAGAGGTGGCAAAACTGCTGCTTAGTAATGGCGGATGTATATAGCGGTATACAAAGGTCATACGCGGGTTAGCGTCACCCGGTGTGAACAGGAGAGGTCTCTGTTACATCACAGAGCCGCAGTACCGCAAAACTTAAATACCGGAGTCTGTTAGCACTCACAGAGCTCAGCAAGGGGGCGCTCAGAATGTGGTCACGGAACTCTGCCCCAAGGACATAGGGTCAGAGTCCCTCTAGACCATCTGAGCACATGGCGTCACACCTGTGGACACCACTATAAACGCTGACCTTGGAGAAGTGTCGAGCACGTACACCGTGGCATGTAGAGCCAACGGTGGACACTGATTCTAGTCTCTGACTCAGCCTCTACCTACACCTAGACCAGGGCGCTTGACAGGCTAGGCTGCACAACACATGCGTACCAAGGGTAGGGGTTTCCAATGCGTCATTCACCAGAGACATTCATACATGCATACAACACTCACTCGACATGGTCTAATCTTTGTCTATACTAGCGCATGGCCTTGCGGCCATGCGACTCTTTTATAGCAGCGTCCTTCCGGGACCTTCCAGACCTTCCTGAAGGTCCAATCCGAGCTGGAGAAGGACCTGAGCATGTGACCTCCAATCTCCAATGAGAGAACATCCCACGGGCATGCTCAGTGTACCGAAAGGAGGACTTAGTCCCTGGAGTAGCTTGCTTCTGACCAGCCTGTGTTGCTATAGCTGGACCAGATGTGGCAGCAGCAACTAAACCTACAGAGCTGGTCTGAGCAGAGCGCCTGGATCGACGAGTCTGCTGAGCAGCCTCCTGTGCGGCTAGAGAGAAATGGAAGACTGCTGAATGCAAGTCTCGGGATTCTTGCTGTGCAGCGACCGGAACCAGATGCCTATCAACTACAGCTAGGGGTGGTGGCAACTCTGGGTGTCTGCTTCTGAGCAAGAGGCCCTGGAGTGACCATACCCTCTGCCATCTGGTAGCTGCGTTACTGGCGCTTCTGTACACAAAAATGCTTCCGAAGTAACTGTGACTGACAAGCGTCTTCCTACGTTTGTGTGTAAATAGAGACCTATCAGTCACTGTCAGCAGGTGAGGAGAAGCCACCAGGAACCACCTGTACGACTAGTGCACAATGATGATCTGTCCCCAGTAGCTTTTAAAAGTATGGTTTTCTCTGAAACGCTCAGCCTTCCAGAGAAAAACATACCTTGCTGAGATCGTACACCCGGGCCTGATACATTCTACACATGTTTGGGCAATATGTATCAACTGTCAGGTTGTTTATAAAAACTTTATAACAATAATAAGCAGCTTACTTACTATGACATTATTAAATATAATGCAGCTCATGCCATGTTTCTGTATGGGCTTGTTATACTAACAGACCAGGCTCATAATAAGACCCAGACTGTAAGAATAATAAGCCCCCTACCTCCCCATTTCCAGCCTCCACAAATAGCACCAATCACATGCAATGTAGTGCAGAGCACTAAACACTGTCTGGCCGGGTGCACAAAAATCCAGAAGTAGCAGCTCTTTGGAAACAGCGCATGTTCACTGCGTCCAAAGAGCTGCTGCATATTGAACACAGGTTAATCCGCATATGTATTCAATACATTGTATGGGTAAAATTTCTCTTTGAAATCCTATGAAATTCACATGCAGCAGTCTTGAGAGAAGCACCACATGTCTATCTCCGAGAATGATCCACAGGTGTCTGAGGATGCCTAATGGACATGGGAGTTTGACGCTGCGGGTTTGACACTGCAGAAGCACGCAGCTTCAACCTGCAGCAACTCTGGATCGAGTGCACATAACCTAATAGTAAGCCCCGTACACACCCATCTCCAGCCTCCCCAAACAGCATCTATTACATGCAATGTAGTGCAGAACACTAAACAATATAATAATAAGGCCCCCACCCTGTCTTCCTACCACTACCCCTTCAGTTCCCACCATACCTGCATCCTCTCATATTCACCTCACAATGACCATAATTTTTGGCCACCCTCAGATGAAATACGCAGGCAAGTAGTTTATAGATGGCACAAGAGATTTCAGATCGAAGTGCTGCAGGCAAGCAATGAGCATAAGATGTCAGACAGGGCCACACAGTGTCTGAATTAAGTGTAATGTGTGCACTTAGGACCCAAGGGAGGTCCAGCGTGTATGAACCAAAGCAAGCAGGGAGCGGAGCTGACTGTAGCAGTGACAGCCGAGCCTGTCTGAAACTTATCAGGTAAGTTCTAGCCGCACATTACTCTGCACCAAGACTCTGCACCTAGTGGGCAGAGTCTCAAGAAGATAGAGGAGCAGGTATTTTGCTGCGCTCTCCCTGAGTGTTACCTTCTGACTCTTGACAGAAGCAACTGTGGCTCCTGGGTGGCCTCTTCATGTGACAGAGCATGGGGCAATGGCACCTCCTGCTAAACCACAGTAGCTACGCTACTGCATAGAGCCAATCCCTCAGATCATGTTAAAATAATTGTATTCTATTAACTAACCCATTAGTCATATTAGTGCAAACAACTTTGTAGACACCAGATGGAAAAGGGAAACTAGTCAAAAAAGGAACTGGCCATTAAGATTGTTGTTATCATAGCATGATATAATTACTTTATCACTTAAATGTGTTTCCCATTTAATTCATTTACAAACTATCCACAGGGTAGGTGAAAAATATATAATTGGTAGAGGTCCAACCGCTGGGAGCACTAAAAATTCTAGAAATGATGGCTACAAGGGTCTTGTTTCTCAAGTGGCAAATATGGATAGATGGTAAGTAGAGCTGAGGGAAAATAGCAAAAAGTGAAGCAACAAAACTTATCTTTTACTAGTAAGTTCCTAAAAAGAGGTTAATGACCGCTATAAAATTATGTGCAAACAGCGATACCAAGACAAAAATACAATTAACCCCTTCACGACCCAGCCTATTTTGACCTTAATGACCTGGCCATTTTTTGCAATTCTGACCAGTGTCCCTTTATGAGGTAATAACTCTGGAACGCTTCAACGCATCTTAGCGATTCTGAGATTGTTTTTTCGTGACATATTGGGCTTCATGTTAGTGGTAAACTTAGGTCGATAATTTTTGCGTTCATTTGTGAAAAAAACAGAAATTTGGCGAAAATTTTGAAAATTTCGCAATTTTCAAATTTTGAATTTTTATTCTGTTAAACCAGAGAGTGATGTGACACAAAATAGTTACTAAATAACATTTACCACATGTCTACTTTACATCAGCACAATTTTGGAAACAATTTTTTTTTTGTTAGGAAGTTATAAGGGTTAAAAGTTGACCAGCGATTTCTCATTTTTACAACAATATTTACAAAACCATTTTTTTTAGGGACCACCTCACATTTGAAGTCACTTTGATGGGTCTATATGGCAGAAAATACCCAAAAGTGACACCATTCTAAAAACTGCACCCCTCAAGCTACTCAAAACTACATTCTAGGAGATTATTAACCCTTCAGGTGCTTCACAGGAACTAAAGCAACGTGGAAGGAAAAAATGGACATTTTATTTTTTGCACCACAAATTTTCTTTTATCATTAATTTTTTTCATTTTCACATGGGCTACAGGATAAAATGGATCCTAAAATTTGTTGGGCAATTTCTCCTGAGTACACCGATACCTCATATGTGGTCATAAACCACTGTTTGGGCGCACGGCAGGGCTCGGAAGGGAAGGAGCACATTTGACTTTTTGAATGGAAAATATGCTGGAATATTTAGCGCTTGCCATGTCGCGTTTGGAGAGTCGCTGTGCGCCTAAGCACTGGAGCTTCCCCACAAGTGACCCCATTTTGGAAACTAGACCCCCTGAGGAACTTATCTAGATGCATAGTGATCACTTTGAACCCCCAGGTGCTTCACAAATTGATCCGTAAAAAGTACTTTTTTTCACAAAAATTATCTTTTAGCCTCATGTTTTTTCATTTTCACGTGGGCAACAGGATAAAATGGATCCTAAAATTTGTTGGACAATTTCTCTTGAGTACTCCAATACCTCATATGTGGTCATAAACCACTGTTTGGGCGCATGGCAGGGCCCGGAAGGGAAGGAGCACGATTTGACTTTTTGAATGGAAAATTCGCTCCAATCGTTATCGGACACCATGTCGCGTTTGGAGAGCCCCTGTGTACCTAAACATTGGAGCTCCCCCACAAGTGACACCATTTTGGAAACTAGACCCCTTAAGGAACTTATCTAGATGTGTAGGGAGCAATTTGAACCCCCAAGTGCTTCACAAACGTTTATAACGTAGAGCAGTGAAAATAAAAAATCATTTTTTTTCCTCAAAAATGATTTTTTTAGCACGCTATTTTTTATTTTCACAAGGGTAACAGGAGAAATTGGACCACAAAAGTTGTTGTCCAGTTTGTCCTGAGTACGCTGGTATCCCATATGTGGGGGGGAACCACTGTTTGGGTGCACGGCAGGGCTCAGAAGGGAAGGAGTGCCATTTGACTTTTTGAAATGAAAATTAGCTCCAATCGTTAGCGGACACCATGTCGTGTTTGGAGAGCCCCTGTGTGCCTAAACTATGGAGCTCCCCCACAAATGACCCCATTATGGAAACTAGACCCCCTAAGGAACTTATCTAGATGCATAGTGAGCACTTTGAACCCCCTGGTGCTTCACAGAAGTTTATAACGTAGAGCCATGAAAATAAAAAATATTTTTTTTTCTTAAAAAAAATATTTTTAGTCCGCAATTTTTTATTTTCACAGGGGTACCAGGATAAATTGGACCCCAAAAGTTGTTGTACAGTTAGTCCTGAGTACACTGGTACCCCAAATGTGGGGGGGGACCACTGTTTGGGCACACGTCAGGGCTCGGAAGGGAAGTAGTGACATTTTGAAATGCTGACTTTGATGGCATGGTCTGCTGGCATCATGTTACATTTTCAGAGCCCTTGATGTACCTAAACTGTGGAAACCCCCCACAAATGACCCCATTTTGGAAACTAGACCCCATAAGGAAGTTGCCTAGATGTGTGGTGAGCACACTGAACCCCCAAGTGCTTCACAGAAGATTATAACGCAGAGCCATGAAAATAAAAAATAATTTTTTTTCCTCAAAAAATGATTTTTTAGCTCGCAGTTTTTTATTTTCACAAGGGTAACAGGAGAAATTGGACCCCAAAAGTTGTTTTCCAGTTTGTCCTGAGTACGCTGGTACCCCATATGTTGGGGGGGAACCATTGTTTGGGCACACGTCAGGGCTCGGAATGGAAGTAGTGACGTTTTGAAATGCAGACTTGATGATGGAATAGTCTGCGGTCGTCATTACGTTTGCAGAGCCCCTGATGTGCCTAAACAGTGGAAACCTCCCACAAGTGACCCCATTTTGGAAACTAGACCATCCAAGGAACATATGTAAGATGTGTTGTGAGCACTTTGAACCTCCAAGTGCTTCACAGAAGTTTATAATGCAGAGACGTGAAAATGAAAAAATCATTTTTTTCCACAAAAATAATTTTTTAGCCCCCAATTTTTTATTTTCCCAAGGGTAACACGAGAAATTAGTCCCCAAAAGTTGTTGTGCAATTTTTCCTGAGTACGCTGATGCTCCATATGTTGGGGTAAACCACTGTTTGGGCACATGTCAGGGCTTGGAAGGGAGGGTGCACCGTTTGACTTTTTGAACGCAAAATTGGCTGGAATCAATGGTTGCACCATGTCACGTTTGGAGACCCCCTGATGTGCCTAAACAGTGGAAACCCCTCAATTCTAACTCCAACCCTAACCCCAACACACCCCTAACCACAGCCCTAACCCTAACACATCCCTAACCACAAGCCTAACCCTAATTCCAACGCTAACCCTAATTCCAACCCTAACCCTAATTCTAACCCTAATTCCAACCCTAACCCTAATTCTAACCCTAACCCTAATTCTAACCCTAATTCCAACCCTAACCCTAATTCCAACCCTAACCCTAATTCAACCCTAACCCTCTTTCCAACCCTAACCCTCTTTCCAACCCTAACCCTCTTTCCAACTCTAACCCTAACCCTCTTTCCAACCCTAACCCTCTTTCCAACCCTAACCCTCTTTCCAACCCTAACCCTAACCCTCTTTCCAACCCTAACCCTCTTTCCAACCCTAACCCTAACCCTCTTTTCAACCCTAACCCTAACCCTCTTTTCAATCCTAACCCTAACCCTAATGGAAAAATAAAAATATTTTCTTTACTTTATTAGTTGTGCCTACCTATGGGGGTGATAATCGGGGGGTTTATTTACTTTTTCTTTCATTTTGATCACTGTGAGAGTGATCAAAATGAAAGAATGGAATCTGTAGCCAGCAGATTCGGGCGGGCGCACTGCGAACCGGACCCGCCGGACACCGGGAGCGACAGGGGGACTTAGAAGGTGCCGGGGGAGGTGAGAGAGGGTGAGGGGGTTATCGGAAGCTGGCGGGGAGCAGAGGGAATGGGAGGGGGGCAGATGATGACAGCGGCGGCAGATCGCCGCTGTCATTCAGTTGCGGGGTGGGGCGATCGCCGGTGGGGGGGTGGAATCGGTGTCTCCAGCCATGTCCGATGCTACAGCAGCATCGGCCATGGCTGGATTGTAATATTTCATCAATTTTCATTGATGAAATATTACTATCGCTCTGATTGGCTGTTTCACGTTTAACAGCCAATCAGAGCGATCGTAGCCACGTGGGGGCGAAGCCACGCCCCCTGTGGCGAAGAACAAAGCCCCCTGTATCTGCGGATTGGGTGACCTTTCAGTGACCTAGGTCACCCGACCCGCAGGGGGGCTTTAAAGTCATGACGCCACATAGGCGTCATGGGTCGTTCTGGCACGACTTTTCATGACGCCTACGTGGCGTCAAAGGTCGTGAAGGGGTTAACATATACCATTAACAGATAGTTAAACTCCGTTTGGGAAGAAGTATTCATGACAATAGTAACACAATGTGAAAGATCATATAAATAAGCGGAAAGCTCAAATCCCTGTATAGGAGGAAATATTTATTACATTAGTCCCACAGAAGGACTAACCTATCCATTTCCTTAAAAATAGCATGCAAATACAAGAACTTGCTAAAAGCCAGGTATGCAGTGGGGGTTGCAGAAATAAAGGAACAATCTCACCGAATGTTGCGTTTTCTCAGCTTTTTCTTTCCTCCTTCCTCTGCGACCTCCAGAGGTCCTTGTTGTTAGGCTGGCCCTGGCACCTCGAGGCTCCCGCCCTTACAAAGTCAGTCAACAGCTAACTCTGTGCACTAGCCAGCCCTGGACTGACCCTGTGTGCCTCCTGACTCGTTTCATCAACAGCTTGATTCATCATGGAAATGGCAGATGCAGTCTCTATCAAGAGTAACTGGCATCATATCCCTTCACCCAGGAATATCAGGTAGGCAATGGCATCCACAAAAGTAAATCCACCCCTTTTTTAAAGGATGCTTCATTTGAAGTCCAAAGCTCAAACACCTGGCTATAACATGCCAGGATTTCAATCACTGTTCTGGGAGCAACCAATGCCATAAGGCATAAGTAAAGATGGGCAAATTGGTTCAAAGGAAATTGTATTTGATTTGAATGTTACAAAAAATTTTGATTGTCCTGAATCAATTTTTTTTTCTTTTAATTCACAGTATGTGCATTCTGCAGGCCACTGACTGATTTTCAACTGTGTCTAGGATTTATTTTCATGCAGCAGATGATATCCTCTTCGGGCCTGTTTCCCTATGTGCTAGGTCTGCCAGTACTGACTGAGTAGGCCATCAAAACGCACATTGTCCAGTGCACTGACTAGGCCTTAGGCGTTGAATATCACAACATTGTGAGTGACGTCAAGAGCTGTGTTGTAATATCAGAAGCCTACCCAGTACCAGAAGCCGTGCCACATGGTGAAGATGACCAAAGAGATTTCAGCAGTTTTAGGTTTGCTTATCAGTTAGTGGTAAGTGTAATTAGAGGGAAACTCAATCTAGTCATATTTACAACATTCAACATTGTTTTTTGCTCATACAGCATTAGGCTCATGTGTATACCAGATGCTATCTTGAATAGTGATGAGCGAGTTTTCTAAACATGCTCGGGTGTCCTCCGAGTATTTTGGGCGTGCTCAGAGCTTATGTTTCAGTCCCCGCAGCTGCATGATTTGCGGTTGCTAGACAGCCTGAATATACGTGGGGAATCCCTAACAAACAGGCAATCCCTGCATGTATTCAGTCTGTCTAGCAGCCACAAATGTTGCAGGTGCCGGACCTCAAACATAATCTCCGAGCACATCCAAAATACTCTGAGGCAAGCTTGGAAAACTCGAGTAACGAGCACACTCGCTCATGACTAATCTTGAATCACTGGGCTTGATTTTCATATGAATGTATATTTATTTTTGCATGTCTTTTCTTGAAATATTTTAGACTGTGGTTCTTCCTATTGGCAACTGTTATGAAAGGAATGCTACATACTGTATTTTTTCGGACCATACGACGCACCCCAAATTTTGGGGTGGAAAATAGCAGAAAAAAGAATTTTATAAGATGGGGGTCCGTCTTATTGTCCGAATTTAAGGTATCTTACATGACAGCTGGCTGTTGTAGAGTGGGGTCACAGGAGGCATGGTCGCTTCCACAGGAAGGGGCAGTGGCAGAAGTGGGACGATGCTGCAGTCCCGGGGTGCGAGACTGTGGGATTGGTATTGGCAGTGACACAGAGCATGAAGCAGGGTCCCTTCCTCAGGATGTCAGCTGCAAAAATGTGGCGACGCCACGGCCTGGTGTCCACAGTGAGCAGAGCCGAGTGGATCATCGATTTCTCGGCGGCCACCCTCCTGAGGCTGCGCATGCACAGATTGAGATCTTGGCAGCCCTCGGCTTCAGGAAAAACGGCCGCCAAGATCTCAATCTGCACACGCGCAGCCACCAGTGGCCATTTTTCTGAAGCCGAGGGCCACCGAGATCTCAATTGGCACGCTGCTTCAGGAAGATGGCCACAGGGAAACTAACGATGCACTCTGCACCGCTGACACCGAGCCTCAGCATCTATACACCTCTGCCATCGCCAGTTCCACTGCTACACCACGGCCACGACCCCCCAGTAAGCCTGTGTTGGGACTATAAGGCGCACCCCCCATTTTTCTCCCAAATTTTTTTTGGGAAAAAGGGCATCTTATAGTTTGAAAAATAAGATAGGTGTTATTAAATGTTTTGTGATTCTTAAAATGTTCTGCTGATATAGGCCTAAAAGAGACTTTTGACTCACTCATTAAGTATATAGTGAGCTAGTCTAAAGTGCGGAGGCATCACTATAAAGCAGAGAAGAATGGTGCTGGATCTCAGAGAAAGCAGTGGTAGGTGAGTATAATAATAAAATAATACACTCACATTACACTATGTGCACATACTGTACAAGCAGAATTAATGAAAACATTTTCATGGGAGGGCTTCTTTAAAGAATACTGTGCCGCAGTTATTATTATTAAAATACAAATTAGTTATGAATTACCTGGAGAAATAAATCTGCTTTCTAAATTGCACAACATGCTCACTGATTTCCATGCATTTTTACCACTTAGTTAATAAACAATCCAAGTCAATAAACCTTTAGTGAAAAAATGCAGATCTTTAATTGCCTTCAATACCTTATAATCTGCAAAAGTTATTACATTCACAGCTAACAGCCCATTATGATGATTTTTGGAGTTTCATCTCTTTATCTGGTTCAGAGACCATTAAAGAGTCTGTAAGTACCTAAGCATAAGAGGATTTTTTTCAGCCAACTCATTTAGATATTTAATTTTAGCTTGAATATCTATTATTTTATATATTTACATGAATGAAATTTTAATTTATTTTATATTACCTGGTGTTCTGAGAGTGTTCCCACAGTCACTGATGGTAATGCATTGATATCCATGAATTAGAAAAAACAGCACAATATAAACAAAGTTCTGCTTTGATCCATTTGCCAATGAGAAGTCCTTAAATGAGATAATAAACAACCATTTTACTGTAACATTATCTGCACAAAATGTAGTTAAATGCTGGTTTGATATTTCCTGTTCAGAAAAAGAATAGATTACTGAAGTTTTAACAGACAAATATATTACTTAAAAAAGGTAGCAATAGGTTTGATCTTTAGAATGAAGGCCTTAGGACAGTTGAGGTTAAACAACTGGAATGATCTAAACCCCTATCTAAATAATATTAAAAAATAAAGTAATTCCCTTCTGTTTCATTTGTCCACTAATTAATAAAGGACTGTTTTAGCCATGGGGTAAGTGCCATTTTTTTTTCCATTTTTTACTACTTGAAATTACCTTGGACTTTGTTGAGCACCACATGTGGCCATGACAGAGCTGACTCAGAATTTAAACAGCTGAAGGTATATGCATATGTAACACCCTACAATCTAAGTTTGCTTCATTTAGAAGTGCCGATTCAGTTCTCATACTTGCAACAATAGGTTTGGCCTTCTCTCTAATCTCATGATGTGGTCAGGTGAATAGGTAATTGACAAATGAATGCTTGTAAGAACATCATTAACAAATAGCTGTGTGAACATGACATCAATCACCTATTGAATGGGCAAAGCGCGCATCCGTTGGTTGATCGGATCATTTATGCCAGCAAAACATAAGTCAATGTTATCTGCATCATGTAAGTATGTAAGTAGGACATTTGTTGCTGATAACATGATACTGCATGGTAACAGAAACATCATACTACACATCATTCTCTCCCCATTATTGTTCCTAAGCCTGTGTTGATAGGATGGCAAATAAGCATCTAAAACTTGCTATATAGTTGGTTGGAGAATTCATGGGCTGAAATCGCTACTTCTTAATGCATCTTTAATTTAGTGAAAAAAATGTTATTTGAAATGTAATTTATAATACTGGTTGTAGCAGAGAACACCTTTTGCCCCTCATGGAGCATGGCACAGGTGCAACTGTTACATCAGTAATTTACATATATACCCCTATATACTGTAACATAATGTCCGATTCACTGCCTAATAATTCCAGAAGTGGACTTATCAGAAAGTAAAAATGAGATTTATCACTCTAGCTACTAAATTTATTGATTATAATAAGCTACTATTTAGAAGCAAATTTAATATCCCAAGAAAAAAATTGGAGATTCAGTTTCTGGTGGTGGGTCAATCCAGAGATTATGATAGTCATCATGCTAACAGATTGAAAAATATTACAAAAGAAATGGGTGATTATTAAACATTTGTAAAAAAAAATATACATTTTAAATACAACAAGAATAAAGAGATTGGGCTACTAAACGTCTGACATTAACCACACTGGAAGGTAGTCCTGACCTGCTAAAAAAGGTTTGTACAGTGGTGCTGAAGGTTTCCACACTATAACAAGCAACTTCGCAGTTTGGCAAAGCTGTTGTTGACGTATTAAATTGAATAAAATGGTATTTTATTCTCAATTGAAAGAAAGACTTAGTACGAATTGTGAGTTTGCTGCTCTTACTATAGACAATAGTGCTTAGCATAAACAATAGTGCTCAATCATTTATTGGCAGCAAACAAATATTATGATAATTGACTAGGAATAAAAATGCAACATTTGCAGAAGTCACTTCTTTTTTTGTCTTGTGATTTTCATTGCTTTATTTTGTGCCAAATTCTTCAAAATTACTCTTGTGGGTTGAATAATTTGGGGCAATTTTAAATTTTTGTTTTTTTTTACCTTTTTGTGCCTTTTTGTAGCCAAAAATTGCATGAGCCATGAAAATGTTGCACACAACTCTAACATCTGTGAAAACATTTCTGGCAAACAAAAATTGAAGGGATCTGAAATGCATTTGCACAAAGATAGTTGAATTTTTAAAAAAATCACAATTGATGAATTGGTGGCAAACATCTGGAAAATAAAAACTACACCCGCAATTGCAAAAAGCCAAAAAAAGCACACAAAAATGAACAAGAAGAAAAAAACTTTCAAAACAGGTGTACGTAAAAGGAAGAAGTACCTAAAATGCACAAGTTAGGCTTAACACGTCAAAAACTAGACAATAAAAAGGTGCACAAACAATAATAAATCGGGCCCAAAGCTTATTAGAGAACAGTAGACATATTTATGTTTAGAGTGGTTAATTATGGTATGTTTACATGAAACAGGATACCTTAATATTTTTTGGGGGGTTGACATTTAACTGTACAGCTCTTGAATATTTAATACCAAGCAGGGTGTAATAATATTTATACAATTTGGTGAAACTGCAATCTTTTAGAGAAAGACAAATTGCAATAATCTTAAAGTTTGTAATATATTCCCATTCTACTTCTGAGAGACATCAGCTTAATAGAACTGTATCCAGTCAGGCACTTTCAAAAGCACAAAAAAATTATGTATAATGGTTTCTTCGTGTGTGGAATGTTATGAGTCAAATCTCTTCTAAAACAATTTTATGTTTCTATTATTCACTTTCTACAACTAAACTAACTTTCATCTTCAAAAATGAAGTAAAACTACAAAAATCAGGGAAAATAATTACTAGGTTTTTGTTATGAATACAACCATTTCTGAATATTGGTCACACTCTTACTGTGTTCAGTAAGGAAGGGGGGCCTCAAACTGTCTCTGGAACTGGGACCATAACTATCCCTGTCCTGGGGAGTACTATTGAGGGTATAGGTGCCCAAAGCTATGATCTTACTATGCTCCTGTAAAACCCTGGTCCTTCCCCTCTCCCACCCACATAAGGCATGGGACAGAAATGTAATGTAAACAGGACACAAATACAAAACAAGGATAACAGAAAACCTCTATATCATACAAAAGCCCTCACCAACAATAGGGTGGAGGATAGGGACAGGGAGGAATAAACTAAATGGGAATGGGTACCAGAAGATAAACACACATGTAATACAGCAAACCATAGACCACTTCTACAACAACTCTACTCTAAAAACTTAACTTTAGCACACTGCACAGGAAAGCAAAACTTTGACAGGGACAAGAAAGTCTGACCAGTTTATATAGGAAGAGGCAATAACCAGATCAGAAGCAGCTGAAATTTAACTGCATGTTTCTGACCAGCATACAATAGGTCATTAACCTCTTCAGCACCAGAAGAAACTAAATCCATTAATATGGGACACAAATCACACCATCTGTAAAGAAGACCTGGTATTCATTACCCAACGTGATCGTCTAACTCCAGGTCTTGTCCCTTGTGACAATATGTGATCTAGCTAGTCATCAAACCTAACACAAGTACATTAAACTATTAGTAGTATTAGTAGATTTTAACTCCTACATCTGGAAAACAGGATGTTTTGTCTTGAAAATGCCATATTTTGTAATATGACTCTCGGTAGCACAATCTAGGCTAATATTCTGTTACAATTAATGTTAGTAGAGGATTGATCATGGCATGAAAGCTTTGAATAGACATCTGGAATTATATGCCAAGGATCTTGCAATGACATTTTACAAGAATTAATTCCTAAATATGTTGCAATAATGTTTGATTCCTGTTTTACTCATTTTCTTCTTAGATAATCCTTTGTTATGGCAATGTCATAATTCTGCACATCAATTCACTTAGGTAAACTCACTGTATAATTTCTACTAGAGACATCAGAATTACTATATTACAGGAACCATAGTATGTATCTAATCCACATTTTGTAGATGTGATTTGCCATATATTTAGATTGACAGGGATTTATTGTGAGCTGCATTTGAAGAACGTATGTAGAAAAAAATGCACAAATTTTTGTTCTTCTGTACAATTTTTTGCATTTTTCAGTGACTATTAATAAAAGGTATATCCACTTTAGCAAGCATTTCTATTGCTCCACCCAAAACAAAAATGAAGTGACTTTGCATTTAGTCTTGAATTATAAATCTTAAACCAGTCTGTGTCTACAGCTCAGAAACATACATTGTACTGCATCTCCATGCCTCGGGACAACAAATTCAGTGTAACCTGATATTACAATCCCTCTCTCTTCAATTTGTTCATTACATATGTAACCTGCTCATTGCTATCGTTGCTAAAGTAGGTAAGGCTACGTGGATCCCACCCCAACACACGCTTCATAGTTGATTTTTGTCAAAACGAGTCAGTGGATGCCACACAGCCTGGGGTCTTTTTATTCTAACATTGCAGAGAGTACAACTTATACTATTATTTCCATGCCTTACCTATTTATAATATCACTGTACACTGAATACGTCTGCATTTTTTGTGTTTTATGCCTTATTCGTATACAAATTGCATGTATATACTGTATAGTACATATGACTGAACATAGATTGGCCTGACACCTGACATGACCTCGTATCAATTCTGTAAATTATTTTATCCTTTTATATACTTTATTTGTGCACCCCTGCATTGTTGTACACTTTTTGTTACTTGCCTGATTTGTTAAAGCATGTACTTTATATTATTAGTGCACATTCTGTATTTTCTGGTCATTTCCTCCCCCTTTTTCCTTCAGAATTTGTCTACGCAGCTTAGGTCTTTATTTGTTATTGTTTGTTCAGAATATAAACATTTCCAACAGTTGTCACGAAAATTAGGGTTATGTGTCCCAACTTCCAATTCTGTATCATCAAAAATAGAAATTAAGAAATATTTGATAGAAAAATACTTGATTTAATTGGATTTAAATATGTTTTTCTAACTTCCCCTTATCTGGATTGTTTACTTGTTTCTGTTTTTGCTAACAAGTAATTTAAATTTTTTTTTTTTCGAAAACCCAATAAGACATGAAAAGATTGATCACATCTGTTTGCTACTTGCAAAGAAATACTTTTTTCTGATAACTGAAGAAAATGAACAATTTGTACATGACAGAACTAGCACAGAAGACACATAAATTATCATTTTATGATCTGTTTATTTAAAGAAATATGAAGCTAGTGACAACTTACCATATCTGTTCAAGAGCTCTCTTGTCTGATCTTCAGTAATAGGTTTATTTTAGGAGTCAGCTTATATGCATTGTGCAATGTGATCTACAGTGCAGACTTTATATATCCATATATTCGGGAAATGCCTGCATCATACTTGACAACCAATATGTAGTACACTAATAAAGCATATTGTTTTGGGAGTTACTGAGTTGAGGGAAAAGAAAGGTGAGAATAAAGCAATTGTATAAATCTAACAATAATTGTCACCAAATGTCCACCCTTCTGAATTGATTGAATAATTACAAAGTGTATATTTGCTTCCTGACCCAGTAACCTGATATAACTTTTAAATAGGGATATTCACTGTATTATTACAGGATGCAAAAGATATCCATGTCATAGCTCATAGTTAGGCATTAAAGAAAAGAATTACATGAAAATAAACTGTAAACTCCTTGTTTCCTCGGCAGATTATGTTTCATTAAATGTTTATATTTTGCTGAATATTAAAAAATAATCAATTAATTTCCAGTGTATTTAGAGCTTACATTACCAGATGCGCTTGCTTTTAATAATGTATTTAGTTTTTAAGGTATTCATATTTATTAATGTTAAACAGGGGTCTTTTTTTTAGAAAAATTATGCTATTAATGTGCAAAATAGTTATAGAGTAGCTGTCATTTTAATATTTATTTGATAAACGTGAAATTAGGCAAATTTTTAATATATCTTATCACAGAAATCTGCTTCTATCTCCATCAGGTCTGATCATTCGTTTTAAAAATTCACAATTCCTGTGCAAAATCTGCATTCAGTGAAGACAGATGTTCCCATTAGGCCGGGATCACACACAGCGAGATACGGCCGAGTCTCGTAGGTTAAAACCAAGCTCTGGCGCTGGCAATCTGGAGTGGAGTGTGCAGCCGCACAGCAATACATGGAGCTGCACGCTCCTCTCCGGAGACCTGGTGCCAGAGCTTGGTTTTAACCTGCGAGACTCGGCCGTATCTCGCTGTAGTGTGACTCCAGCCTTACTGAGATAGCAGTTGACTGTTGCAGATGATGATAGTCTATGGAAAAAGGAGGAGCTAGAGTCAGAGCTCCTCTTTCCTCCTCTCTATATAGAATCTCCTCCATAGCAAATGATATCTCCTATCTCAGTAATGTAACTTTCTGCTTTCACTGAATGAAGATTTAACCCGAAAATTGAGAATTTTGAAAAGGAATGATCAGTCCTGGTGGAGAAAGAAGCAGATTTCTCTGATAAGATATATAAAAATTTAATTATTTTCAAGTGTGGTATTGATTTATAAAGTAAAACTTAAAACAACGTTTACTCTTCAATAATATAGACTTTACCAATATCTAACCAAATATTTTTTATAATCACATAAGATAACGATATTAAAAGAACAACAAGTAAGTGAACTGTATAAATATAATTAATACATATGTATGATTAAATCACAAAACTCAAGATAAAAAGCGGACGGCACTGCTGTTACCGTGTAACTTCAAATGATGTGCGGCATACAGAAGCCCAGCAGCTGGGAATCTCGGGTGCCAGACCTGGAAACAGTCAACCCTGGGAATCCATGCAAAGAGAAGAGGTCGCACTCATCGAGATGGAAGTTTCACTGATCTATTGACATATCATGAACATGTCAAGTCGGGGGAGTGACATAAGGAGTGCAAGAAAGGCTGACAACGGCCGTTTCACGCTGCTCGAGCGCTTCAACGGGTCAAACAGTAGGGGGAAGTGCAGGGTTCATATGGAAATCACATCACTCCATACCTCCTCCCTCCACAGCTGCTGCCTAAGTGACATTAGTGAATTAAAAACATGCTGAGATGCATTACAACATACAAAAAGCATTAATACAACTTACTGCACAAGCAGAAAAAGGGAATTATAGGTGTGGCCATTGTCCATATTGTAAATTTCATCGTACTGATCGTACACTACACATGGGCGCGGTCACACATACAGTAACAGATTTGATCACATGCAAGACAGACCATGTAGTCTATGTGATTTTTTGCACATGTCGGTTTTTCTACATAGGCAAAACCATACGTCCGTTATACATTCGCTTTCGTGAGCATTTTAAGTCCATTAGAACGGGAAAAGGAGTTCCACGTTTAATTAACCATGTAAGAGATGCACATGGAAATGACCCTAATGTTCTCTCCTTTGCAGGAATTGAGAAGGTGGTTTTACCGCCGCAGGGAGGGCATTTAAATAAAATCTTATTAAAACGAGAATCCAGGTGGATTATGAATACACAGGCAACAGGTCCGCTGGGTTTTAATGGTAGAATAGACATGGCTGTTTTTTTATGAAGGAGTTTACATTTTCCCTCATTTCCCTTTAAGTTGATAGGAGAACTATGTCACATATGTATATATGTGGCTTTTCTGGTTGGTACTTTTTCCTGGAGTCTTATTGTAGCTTTGATGAACTTCTACATATTTGAGGCAAAGACATCTTTTTGTATTTAGTGGGTTTTCTTTCCCGTAGCATTTGAATCGTATAGTGACTTGTTTTTTGTTTGTATAGTATAAGTGCACATATACATTGTGCGTTTTCAGTGCAGCGGTTTTTGTCCGCTATGATTGAGATCTGTCATTGATAGTTCATTTTTGTGTTCATCCATAATAAGATACAGCTATGGAGGTATATAGTGGTTTATGAGAATGCTCAAAAAACAGACATTAAGTTGCACACAATTTACATTTTTCATTTTTAGGAAAATAATTTTTTGATAGAATTTTTTTGAAAAAAATTTTTTTAAAACATTTTTTATTTTTAATTTTTTTTTTTTTTTTTTCCCTGTGAGTATATTAATAGTTCAATAATAGTGAGACAGTTTGGTCTCTGGATGCATATGACTGTAGATGTTTTCCATAAGAAAATAAAAAAATAGTAGTTTTCGACATATGAAAATAACTGTAGTCTTCGATATATGAATATGCATTGTAATTTATTATCTTTCGATGTAACCATTTTTCTGCTCGTGCAGTAAGTTGTATTAATGCTTTTTGTATGTTGTAATGCATCTCAGCATGTTTTTAATTCACTAATGTCACTTAGACAGCAGCTGTGGAGGGAGAAGGTACGGAGTGATGTGATTTCCATATGAACCCGGCACTTCCCCCCACTGTTTGACCCGTTGAAGCGCTCGAGCAGCGCGAAACGGCCGTTGTCAGCCTTTCTTGCACTCCTTATGTCACTCCCCCAACTTGACATGTTCTTGATATGTCAATAAATCATTTAAACTTCCATCTCGATGAGTGCGACCTTTTCTCTTTGCATGGATATGTATGATTAAACTTCTACTGAAAAATTAAAAATCGATAAAATGAAAGATAAATGAAAAACAAAATAAACATGTGAAAATGTTAAAAAAAATTAATGCAAAGTGAAACCAAATCGGCATCAAATTCATTAATCATACAGAAGATCAATGACGAGTCTTTTACATACACTGGAAAAAATCCTCACTCCAAAATGTCTGTGATTAAGGATGCAAAGTAAGATGCAGAGATTAAAATCATGTACAAAATCTAGAAATAAAAACAAACATTAAAAGTGTGATATGTTAAGGAAAGGACAATCAATGGAATGGGGATCAGCTAATGGTCTCATTGAGACCCTGCGATTGCAAAATATTGTGTCCAGATTAGGGATGAGTGAATGTGCTCTGTGATACTCAGATATCACTCAAGTATCTAGGTGCTCGAATGTGCTCTGTACTTGGCAAGCAATGTCTGGTACTCAGATGTAATTCTCAAATCACCGCATGTTTGGAGCCTGCTAATCAGCCAGCAAACAGGTGGGATTGCATGCCAATTACTGTAATGCCCTAGCCATCTTAGTAGTGACATTACTTTGTTTGGCTGGCCACATTATCTCACCAAAGATTACACTGAGCAACAAATTACAGGGAAGTTCTTGTCCCCTGAGAAAATTTTATTGTATCTTATAGATTTTGATATTGTAGTGAAACCTCCACCAGGGGGAACTGGTGAGGGAAGAGAGGTTACACACTAAGAGCAGCAACCCTGCGTGACAGCACAGGTGCCACAGGTAACGAGAGAGAATAGTCAGACGAACGGAGTCAGAAACTAGCAGGAGCAGACGTACCAGAAGGAGCAGCAATACACGTAGTCAAATACCAAAGCCGAGAGTCAGAAAGCCAGAACATGCGCACAGGGTCCAAAACGTGAGACGAAATACGTGGTCGGGGTACAAGCCAGGGAGTCAGATGCCAGAGAGGGAACGTAACAGCATAGACGAATACCAAGAGACGGGGTCAGAAATCAGTCCGGGTCATACACGTGAATATCAGTCAAAGGCAGGAGGATCACCAGGGTACAAGGGTCAGCGGCTCCAAACTGCAAGCTTGAGCTATCACTAACACTGGTCAGCAGGCTGTGAGGGATTGAAATAGCCCAGCTAGCTCCAGAACGAGGCTGAGGAGATTAACCCCCGCATGACCAGTCCGGAGTGAAGACAGCAGAAGATAAACTCCGGACTGGACCATGACAGTACCCCCCTCTCAATGGGGGGCCACTGGACCCCCAGGCTTCCCTGGATGATGAGCGTGAAAGGCCCGGACCAACCGATCCGCATGGACCGAACGTGCCGGCACCCATGAGCGATCCTCAGGACCGTATCCTTTCCAATGGACCAAGTACTGAAGTGAACGACGGAGCATGCGAGAATCCACCACCTGTTCCACCTCGTACTCGGTCTTCCCATCTACCATAGCAGGCGGCGGGTGCGAGGGAGACTCGTCAGAGGAAGGCACCGACGGCTTCAGAAGCACTTTATGGAACACATTAGGAATCCGTAATGACGGAGGCAACCGCAGGCGAAAAACCACAGGATTAATCACTTCTAGGATCTCATACGGACCAATAAACTTGGGACCCAACTTAGCAGAGGGAATTCTCAGCCTTATGTTTTTGGTGGATAACCATACCTTATCCCCCCCTGATAAGTCGGCCCCACCGAGCGTCGTTTATCCGCAAAAAACTTATATTTGCCCTGAGCCTCCCCAATGTTTCTCTGAACCTCCCTCCAAACTTCCTCCAACCGCAAAAAGGCTGAATCAGCCCCTGGACACTCCGAATCTAGTCTGGAGAATTCACCAAAATGAGGGTGAAACCCATAGTTGCAGAAGAAAGGAGAAGTACCAGTAGACTGATTGACACGATTATTGAAGGCAAATTCCGCCATCGGTATCACAGAGCACCAATCATCCTGTCTCGATGTGACAAGACACCGTAGGATCTGCTCTAAAGACTGATTGGTCCTTTTAGTCTCACCATTGGTCTCGGGATGGTAGGCCGATGAAAAGGTCAGACTGATGCCCAGCCTTTTACAAAAAGCTCTCCAGAATTTTGACATGAATTGCACCCCTCTATCAGACACCACACTGACAGGCACACCATGCAACCGAATCACATGCTCAATGAATAGCTTAGATAGAGTCTCAGCATTAGGAAGGCCCGTTAAGGGTACAAAATGTGCTTGTTTACTGAACCTATCCACAACTACCCAGATCACGGTTTTGCCATTAGAGGGTGGGAGATCGGTGATAAAATCCATGGACAGGTGAGTCCACGGTCTATCCGGAATTGGCAGTGGCACCAATTCCCCGGCCGGCCGGTTGTGGGAGGCTTTAGCGCGGGCACAAGTTTCACAGGCGGACACAAAGCCAGTGATGTCAGAAGTCAACGAGGGCCACCAGAACAGCCTAGTGATGGCTTTACAAGTGGCCGAGATTTCTGGATGCCCACTCAGCGCTGAGTCGTGGAACTCCCGAAGCACCCTTAACCGATACTGGACAGGCACAAAGAGCTTATTTTCAGGTATGGACGGGGGAGTAAGAGATTGGGCCTCACGAATCTCCTGCTCCAATCTCTGGGACACCAAAGCCACCACCACCCCGCGCTGAAGAATGGAGGAAGGAGGCTCCGGAGGCGATACCGGATCTAGGCTGCGAGACAAGGCATCCGCCTTCACATTCTTGGAACCTGGTCTGAAAGTAATGGAAAACTGAAATCGGGAAAAAAAAAGTGACCACCTTGCGTGTCTCAGAGTCAGACGTTTGGCGGATTCGATGTAAGACAGATTCTTGTGATCTGTAATGACGGTGATACGATGGACAGCCCCCTCCAAAAAATGCCTCCATTCTTCAAAAGCCAATTTAATGGCCAACAACTCTCGGTTACCCACATCATAATTCCTTTCAGCAGAGGAAAATTTTCTAGAAAAGAAGGCACAGGGTCTTAAGTTTGTTAATGTGGTGGGCCCCTGGGACAACACAGCCCCCACTCCCACCTCAGAGGCATCCACTTCTACGATGAATGGTTTAGAAAAGTCAGGTTGCACCAGTACCGGAGCAGTCATGAATAGAGTTGAGCGATACCGTCCGATACTTCAAAATATCGGATCGGAATGGATCGGCCGATCTTTAAAAAAAAGTATCGGTATCGCCGATACCGGAAGTCCCATTCAAGTCTATGAGACTTCAGGTATCGGAATTGGAAAAACCCTTTCCTGCCCTTGTACAGCCTCTCGGGGGTCTGTACGGGCCTTCCGGGGGTCTCTGCCGGCCTGCCGGGGGTCTGTGCCGGCCTGCCGGTGGGCTATGCGGACTGCCCGGGGTCTGTGCACCCTGTGGGGGTCTGTACCGGCCTGCTGGGGGGCTGTGCCGGCCTGCC
Organism: Dendrobates tinctorius; assembly: GCF_039654945.1. Taxonomy (NCBI): domain Eukaryota; kingdom Metazoa; phylum Chordata; class Amphibia; order Anura; family Dendrobatidae; genus Dendrobates; species Dendrobates tinctorius. Next base: position 7,910,741 of record NW_027361759.1, on the reverse strand, counting down.
GGGGGGCTGTGCTGATGTCCGGGGGTCTGTGCACCCTGTGGGGGTCTGTACCGGCCTGCCGGGGGGCTGTGCCGGCCTGCTGGGGGGCTGTGCTGATGTCCGGGGGTCTGTGCAGGCATCGTCCGATGGGACTACAAGTCCCATCGGGCGATGTCTGCTACCATGACAGTGATTGACACATTAGCCAATGATGGGACAGTAGTAGTCCCATCATCTGGCTAATGTGTTAAATGTAAAAAAAAAAAAAAATACTACATACATACATACTACATGCATGCTACATACATACTACATGCTACATACATAGTACATATATACTACGTGGAATTTCCCACACAGCTTTTACCATAAAGTGAGACTAGGGATTTTTTTTTTTTAAGTGGCGGAGGAATACAGTGCGGAAGGATACCTACCTTCCGTCATTGGATTCCTGCAGCCCGTAGAGAGCGGCAGCATCAGCTGATGCTGCAGTTCTCTACCCAAGATCGTCGTGGGACACACTCGTGGACTGCTTCGGATCATGGGTGAGTATTTTTGTGGTTTGTTATGTTAATATTTATTCCGTAGACGACAATGGCTTCGGGGAACAATGTGACAAGTATTGGTAAGTATGTTACTCTATGTTATATGTACTGTATGTCTATGTATGTATTGTATGAATGTATTGTATGTAGCATGCATGTAGTATGTATGTAGCATGTATGTAGTATGTATGTAGTATATATGTGGTATGTATGTAGCATGTAGTATGTATGTAGCATGCATGTAGTATGTATGTAGTATGTATGTAGTATGTATGTAGCATGTAGCATGTATGTAGCATGAATGTAGTATATATGTGGTATGTATGTAGCATGTAGTATGTAGCATGCATGTAGTATGTATGTAGTATGTATGTAGTATGTATGTAGCATGTAGTATGTATGTAGCATGCATGTAGCATGTAGTATGTATGTAGCATGCATGTAGTATATATGTAGTATGTATGTAGCATGCATGTAGTATGTATGTAGCATGCATGTAGTATGTATGTAGTATATATGTGGTATGTATGTAGCATGTAGTATGTATGTAGCATGCATGTAGTATGTATGTAGTATATATGTGGTATGTATGTAGCATGCATGTAGTATATATGTGGTATGTATGTAGCATGTAGCATGCATGTAGTATGCATGTAGTATGTATGTATGTAGTATTTTTTTTTTTTTTTTACATTTAACACATTAGCCGGATGATGGGACTACTACTGTCCCATCATTGGCTAATGTGTCAATCACTGTCATGGTTGCAGGCATCGCCCGATGGGACTTGTAGTCCCATCGGACGATGCCTACACAGACTCCCGGACATCAGCACAGCCCCCCGGCAGGCCGGCACAGCCCCCCGGCAGGCCGGTACAGACCCCCACAGGGTGCACAGACCACCGGCAGGCCGGCACAGCCCCCCGGCAGGCCGGTAAGACCCCGGGCAGTCCACACAGCCCCCCGGCAGGCCGGCACAGCCCCCCGGCAGGCCGGCAGAGACCCCCGGAAGGCCCGAAATGACGGCGCATCATGATGCGCACACACCGTGCATCATGGTGACGTCATTTCGGCTGTCAATCAACTTTGAACTTCCGATTCAGATTCCGGAATCCGATATGACAAAAGTATCGGAAGTCAGTATCGGAATTCCGATACCGCTAATATCGGCCGATACCCGATACTTGCGGTATCGGAATGCTCAACATTAGTCATGAAACGTTCTTTTAACAAAGAAAACGCCGCCACAGCTGGAGCTGACCAGTTTTTAAGATCCGCTCCCTTTTGGGTGAGATCAGTGAGGGGTTTGACCACTTGAGAGAACCCCTTGATGAATTTTCTGTAATAATTGGCGAAACCCAGAAATCGCTGAAGACCCTTGAGATCTCTGGGTTGCACCCAATCCACAATGGCCTGTACCTTCCTAGGGTCCATACGAAACCCCTCAGCGGACAGGATGACCCCTAGAAAGAACACTTCTTGAGTAAAAAATGAGCACTTCTCCAATTTGGCAAAGAGTGAGTTCTCCCTGAGCCTCTGGAGAACCACATGAAGATGACCCATATGACTTTGTCTATCAGAAGAATATATAAGTATATCATCAAGATAAACAACTACAAAACATCCAATAAGATCAGAAAAAACATGGTTAATGAAATTCTGGAATACCGCTGGTGCGGTAGTCAAACCGAAGGGCATAACCAAATTTTCAAACAGACCCTCAGAGGTGAGAAACGCAGTTTTCCATTCATCCCCCTCCCGCATACGGATGAGATTGTATGCTCCCCTGAGGTCCAACTTAGAGAACCACCTGGCCCCCGACAATTGATTGTACAAATCAGGTATCAGTGGGAGAGGGTAAGCGTTTCTTATGGTTATTTTATTCTGTTCTCGAAAATCGAGGCATGGGCGTAAACCACAATCCTTCTTTTTTACAAAAAAGAACCCCACTGCCACGGGAGAGACCGATGGCCGTATATGCCCTTTACGGAGGCTCTCAGAGATATACTCCTTCATAGCAGCCCGCTCAGGGCCGGAGAGATTGTACAGGCGGGCTTTGGGCAATTTGGCACCGGGAATAAGATCCATGGCACAATCGAATGGGCGGTATGGTGGTAGAACCTCAGCCTCCTTTTCGGAGAACACATCCTTAAAACCCTTTAGGTACTCCAGAATACCCTCCAGGTTGACGGATGACATAGACACATTAGCAAGACAATTTTCAGAACACCCAGGTCCCCATTTAACAATATCCCGGGACCCCCAGTCAATAACTGAGTTATGCCGTTGCAACCAGGGAAACCCTAACACCAGGCCAGCAGGGAGGTTATCCAAAACAAAGCATGACATGCACTCCTGGTGTAGGGCACCCACCCTGAGGGTAAATTCTTGAGAACTGAAATGGAGACCATCCTTAGTGAGAGGTGTAGAATCAATAGCCACAATTTTTAAGGGAGTCCCCAACCTAACTGTCCCTAATCTACAGCGAGCCACCAGCTTAGAGTCAATCAGGTTCAGGGATGACCCACAGTCTACAAGAGCTAAAGTATGGAAAAAGCCGTTCTCAGCACCAAGTTCCACCTTTAGCAGTACTCTTGAAAAGGAAGAAAAAGGTACCTGAGAGTCTGGGTGACCTCCACGATTATCACCCAGACTCAGCCGCTTGTTAGTCGGAGGACAGGAGGGGCAGTCTTTTTTCCAATGTCCGGGATCTCCGCAGTAAAAACACAATTTTCCATCACGTCGCCGTATCTTCTCTTTCTCCTGGGGGTTGGTGGCTCCCACCTCCATAGGTTCAGATGGAAGCAAAACATCAGGGTTAGCAGGGAAAAAAAAGGAGACCCTCGCTGAGTAAGACCTCTTTCCCGCAGTCTCCGATCCATACGGATAGCCTGAATCATAGCCTCCTCCAATGAACTGGGAGGTGGATGGAGAGCCAGAGCGTCCTTCAAGCAATCCGACAGTCCCTTCCTGAACAGACATCTCAGTGCAGAGTCGTCCCAGGACACCTCAGTGGACCATCGACGGAATTCGGAGCTGTACCATTCGGCTGAGTGCTTCCCTTGCCCCAGACCCAAAATAGTGTCCTCTGCCACCCTAACACAGTCCGGTTCATCATAGATAAGTCCTAGGGCCTCAAAGAACCTATCTACCGACATCCATTCAGGGGCAGTAGGGGGCAACGAAAAAGCCCAGGATTGGGGACCTTCCCTAAGTAAGGAGATAACAATCCCCACCCGCTGAGTCTCATCCCCAGACGATCGGGGTCTAAGAGAAAACCATAATTTACAACTCAACTTGAATATATGAAATTTATCTTTTTCGCCAGAAAATGTGTCAGGAAGTTTAACTGAGGGTTCAGGAGAGTGCAAAATAACATCTACAGAGTCACCTGGCGGGCAAACAATATGAGAGGGGTTTCCCTGCATGGTCTTAATAGTCTCAGTCAGTTCTCTCTGTAAGTGGGTCTGAGACATGACAAGGGACTGATGATTCACAGAAAAGTCCTGCGCCATCTGCGTCAAACTGGACACTTGATCTGCCAAGTTATGCAGCAGATCCATGGCCAAAGAAAAAAAAAATGCAAAATCCCGTTTAAATGTGAGGTTAGTGATAATGTAGTGAAACCTCCACCAGGGGGAGCTGGTGAGGGAAGAGAGGTTACACACTAAGAGCAGCAACCCTGCATGACAGCACAGGTGCCACAGGTAACAAGATAGAATAGTCAGACGAACCGAGTCAGAAACTAGCAGGAGCAGACGTACCAGAAGGAGCAGCAATACACGTAGTCAAATACCAAAGCCGAGAGTCAGAAAGCCAGAACATGCGCACGGGGTCCAAAACGTGAGACGAAATACGTGGTCGGGGTACAAGCCTGGGAGTCAGATGCCAGAGAGGGAACGTAACAGCACCTTGCAAAAGACCATCAAAGCTACTGTCATTCATTATATCTCTGATCTGTGGGCCAATAAAAATACCTTCTTTTATCTTTAAGGGAAAGAAGAAGGGCGGAGGGCACCATCAACAATATATAGGAAAGGGGATCCACCCAGAGTATGCCAATCTGAGTTATGAGCTAAAGAGAAAAAGGAAGCATACTATAGACCAGGGATCACCCACAATTATAAAAATACAAATTTTATTAGAGTCCAAAAAACACCAAGTTAAAAACATTTAAAAACAGTTGCTAAATACCCCATAAAGGGGTTAAACCCCCTGGACATGAGCACATCCAATAAATATAGATAATTGCTAGTAACAAAATAACCCAATCAATACACTCTGGACATGTAACAGTTATACTGCAAGTGCTGTGGACTAGATCAAGACACAATGGTATATATACAAGAAGAATTTTTCCATAAAGAGCAAAATGAACACAAGAGATCCCACATATATTTATGTGTACTTATCACTTGAATACTTGCAAGGAATAGCTTATGAAGAGCACAGCAAGGTACTGTTGGTGTTTAATACAAGTGCATAGACACTCATAAATAGATTCTAAAGGCCCCAATGAAAATGTATTCCTCAAATTAAATTGTTAAATATTCCTGGGTTATCAAGAAAGCCCAACCATACAGCACGAACATGCAGAAAAAAACAATAAATGTATTGTGGACCTGCCCTAAGAATGAAAGTGAAGTATAAGCTAGTACCCACAGTCATATATAGCGAAACAGAACAGTCTAAGTAGCCATATGTGCCATATGGAACAAGTGCACGAAGCTGCAAAGGTGCCCTTTAACCAAAGTGGAAAATGTACATAGAGAGTCAAAAACACAAAAAAATAATCCTGCAAATAGGGATAGAAAAGAACATAGAACATGACTGGAGATTGTGCAAACCAGCGGTCCAGGGGGTCAAAAACCCAACGTGTGTCGCCCCTGAGGTGGCTTCATCAGGGGTAGGAGAGGTGAGAGGATTAGACTCAGGGTTTATTTATATTGTACGTAAATAGTGGAACCTCCATCAGCTGTTAAGAAGAAAGAAGTCACATGAAGCGTATGACGCTGAGAGATCACTGTGCCAGAAGTCCAATAGGGTGCAGCAAGATGGCCGAATCTAAAGTAAACAGCGCATGCGCGGGCGCAGAATATTACATATGTAGAGATGGACGGTGCATAATGGGTGTCCAAAGATGGCCAAACTGAGGCGCCCAGCACATGCGCAGGTAGCCATCGACATGACATCTGAGCAGCCGGATAACTCGAGGCCCAGTCAGTGCTAGTAACAAAATTTCTTCTTTAATCTTTGCATCACTTGTTCTTGGAAATTTATGTCACAAGTAAGAAAAGGCTTTCGATTCTTTGTTCGTTGCTTTGACAAAATTATTCATAAGCCCAAGTTTAATATGTAAAGGAGGGAGAAATAGCTTTGCTGGATCAACGAGAGGATTCTTCTGTCCAGCAACCAGGTTTTTGCGGAGTTTCGGAAATAGTACATTTCTTGTGTATGACTGTCCCACTCACAAATAAAACAACAATACTTGGTATATCCAAATTGCAGTCCAAGAAGAAGTGCAACAACTTTTAGATCACCACATATGTTCCAGCTATAATTTCTATAATTAATGTGGGTCAACCGTAACTCCATATTCTCATACGTTTCTTTCATGTGTACCGCATGTCCAATAGGTATAGAGGAATAGATAATTCCGTTGTGTAGTAAAACAGCCTTCAGACTTAAAACTGACGAGTCAATGAACAGTCGCCATTCCTTCGGGTCATGTTCGCATCCAAGAGCAGCAAACAACCCCAAGATGTCGTTGCAAAAGGTTAAACTGTCGACATGGTGGAAAAATTGATTAAGGTCTTCTTGATGACTGCAAAAAACAGAAACTCTTGATCCTGGTAATAAGAGATTCCGTTCTTGTAGCCTTGATCCCAATAATTCTGCCTGCCTCTTTGACAATTTCAAGTCTCTGACCAAGTCACTCAGATCAGCTTGACTGAACAGATGTGGATTAGATGTAGAAGGCTCAAAGTCTGGGTCTGCAGCAGTTTCATTTTCCACTGACATTGTTAGGTTATTTTTGTCGTCCTCCATTATCCATACTTTGGACGGCTTTGGAACACGAAGACTTTTGTGAGGCACTGGTCTTATGGCTGAAGGAAGATTAGGATATTCTATTGATTTCTTGTTATTTGCTGAATATCCTGTTACATTTGTAAGGCAGAAGTAGCAATCTGTTACATAGTCTCTCTGCTGTCTCCATATCATTGAGACAGAGAATGGCATTAATGGTCATGATCCATTCAGCCATGCTCTAAGTATGTCAGTATTGTCTATTGATTCCTCCCCTGTCCAGGAGATATGGTATGCTCCATACACGGTCAGCCGAATAATTCACTGCGCCTGCATGGAATTCGCATAAGTTCTTGTATATGTGTAGATCAGCGATTTATGTTATTTCAGTGAAAAATTCAGAACATACTGTTTCAGAAATAGTTCATATATGAGTTTTTAGAATTATGACAGAATATTATAATGTTTTGTATCATTTCTCAAAAACCCTTGGATAGGAAAAATCTGAAGTCATTTCTGAAATCAGCATGAAAAAAATTATCAGGAGCACTCAAAATTGTCCGAGGAAGAAAACCTTGGTAACACAGTGTTATAAAAGGAAATGCTTCACCATGCTCAGCATACTGACACCATTGCTCAGCTCAGGGACAGCTATTGAAGGGAGAGTGTTTATCCAGGGATCTGTGTGCATAGTTTAACTTATCAGAATCCTCTAGCTTTGATGCTAGTGCTAATTCTGAACCATCATACTTACAGTCCTTCTAAGGCATAATCCAGGGCTTTTTGTATCAGATACATTCTGTATTTAGCCTAGGGACAGTTGCAGGGCGAGTGGTAAAATAAAGGCTCTAGGCAAGACTGAGGGCTTCACAGTCCATTGCAAAATATATAGCAGGTGCAAGTGACCAGATTTATTTTTTTGAGGGTGGAAAAATTACTATACTGTTACCCACACCCATACAGTATTACATAATTTGTGGTACATGTCTATGTTATACAATAGTCCAAAAGAGCATGGATAAATGTGTCCAGATTGAATTACTCATCCAAAGCGTACTACTGTTACATGTCAATGGTATATAAAACCGAAACAAAAATACCTTCAAAAATATTTTATGAATGCAATGATTCATCCGTTTATTGTAATGCGGTTCTTGTTAAATTACGGTGTTATATAGTAACATAGTGACATACTTAGGAAGGCCGAAAAAAAGACATTTGTCCATTCAGTTCAGCCTATGTTTCATCAGAATAAATCCCCAGATCTACGTTCTACTAAAGAACCTAATAACTGTAAGATAAAATATTGTTACGCTCCAGGAAGACATCCAGGCCTCTCTTGATCCCTTCGACTGAGTTCGCCATCACCACCTCCTCAGGCAAGGAATTCCAGATTCTCACTGCACTAACAGTAAATAATCCTCTTCTATGCTGGTAGAAAAAACCTCCAGATGCAGAGAATGCCCCCTTGTGACTGTCACCTTCTTTGGTATAAACAGATCCTCAGAGAGATATTTGTGTGGTCCACTTATATACTTATACATGGTTATTAGATCGCCCCTCAGTTGTCTTTTTTCTAGACTAAATAATCCTAATATTGCTAATCTCTCTGGGTATTGTAGTTCCCTCATCCCCTTTATTAATTTTGTTGCCCTCCTTTGTACTCATTCTAGTTTCATTATATCCTTCCTGAGCACTGATGCCCAAAACTGTACACAGTACTACAAGTGCGGTCTAACCTGGGATTTGTACAGAGGCAGTATAATGCTCTCATAATATGTATTCAGACCTTTTTTAATGCACCCCATGATCCTGTTTACCTTGGCAGCCGCTGCCTGGCACTGGCTGCTCCATGTACGTTTATCATTAACTAGGATCCTCAAGTCCTTCTCCATGTCAGATTTACCCAGTGGTTTCACGTTCAGTGTGTAATGATGATATTGATTCCTTCATCCCATGTGTATAACATTACATTTATCATTGTTAAACTGCATCTGCCACCTTTCGGCCCAAGTTTACAACTTATCCATATACATCTGTAGCAGAATACTATCTTCTCTTGTATTGACTGCTTTACATAGTTTTGCATCATCTGAAAATATCGATATTTTACTGTGTAAACCTTCTACCAGATTGTTAATAAATCTGTTGAAGAGAATAGGTCCCAACACCGACCCTTGCGGTACCCCACTGGTCACAGTGACCCAGTTAGAGAACATACCATTTATAACCACCCTCTGCTTTCTATCACAAAGCCAGTTACTTACCCATTTACACATTTTCCCCCAGACCCAGCATTCTCATTTTGTGTACCAACCTCTTGTGTAGCACAGTATCAGACTTTATGGAAAGTCAAGATATACCACTTCCAATGACTCACCTTGGTCCAGTCTATAGCTTACCTCTTCATAAAAACTGATTAGATTGGTTTGACAGGAGTTATTCCTCATAAACTCATGCTGATATGGAGTTAAACAGTTATTCTCATTGGAATAATCCAGAATAACATCCCTCAAAAACCCTTCAAATATTTTACCAACAATAGAGGTTAGACTTACTGGCCTATAATTTCCAGGTTCACTTTAAGAGCCCTTTTTGAATATTGGTGCCACATTTGCTATGCACCTGTCCTGTGAAACAGACCCTGTCGCTATAGAGTCCCTAAATATAAGAAACAATGGTTTGTCTATTAGATTGCTTAGTTCTCTTAGTACTCGTGGGTGTATGCCATCCGGACCCAGAGATTTATCTATTTTAATCTTATATAGCTGGTTTCATACCTCTTCTTGCGTTAGATTGGTGACTAGTGTTGAGCATTCCGATACCGCAAGTATCGGGTATCGGCCGATATCAGCGGTATCGGAATTCCGATACTTAATTCCGATACTTTTTTCATATCGGATTCCGGGATCGGAATCGGAATAGGAAGTTCCCATCATGCTATGAGCCTGCTTGCTTTGATTAAGCCAATGGGAATCCTCCGAAGTGTGGGCACATCCTGTTAGGCATGTAGGCATGTTAACTATTGGCATGGCTGTGATTGGCTGCCGAAATGATGTCATGATGCACTATAAAAGCCACCGCAGCCGCCATTTCTGGTCACTCTGCTGTGAATTCAGTTAGGGACAGGCTGCTGTAGAAGACTGTGAGGGACAGTTAGAAATAGCGATTCTAAAAACAATATTGTGCTTTATCCAGGCTACATAAACCACCACTGTAGCTTGCTTTTCCCTAGCAGCGCTGTTTTCACAGCTGTCTGCAAGGGCTGTGTGAGTGCAGCTCACGCTGTGGAGTGGGTCCTGCAGCCACGTCAGGCTGTAGGCCACCCAGTGTGATCACTGCTGCCTCATACATCTTTTATTTTTTGAGCTGCATTTTTTAAATAATTTCAATCTAGTGTGCTTCCATCCGTATCCATATACGTTGGTTGCAAACACTAGTAGTAGACAGCGGAGCCTTTCTGCAGCCTTTCAGTGCTAGTGTCCACTTTGCTGCACTGTTCACGGCTGTCTGAGAGGTCTCTGACTGTGTGTGAGTGCAGCTCACGCTGAGTAGTGTGTCCTGCAGCTACGTCTGGCTGTAGGACGCTCAGCGTGCGTCACTGCCTCACACATATTTTTATTTGAGTGCAGCTCATTTTTTCTTCTATTAGTGTGCATCCATCCGTCTCCATCTACGGTGGTTGCAAACACTATATAGGAGTACACAGCGGAGCCTTTCTGCAGCCTGTCAGTGCCAGTGCCCACTTAGCTGCACTGTTGACGGCTGTCTGAGAGGTCTCTGACTGTGTGTGAGTGCAGCTCACGCTGAGTAGAGTGTCCTGCAGCTACGTCTGGTTGTAGGACGCTCAACGTGCGTCACTGCCTCACACATATTTGTCTCTGAGTGCAGCTCATTTTTTCTTCTCCTATTAGTGTGCATCCATCCGTATCCATCAACATTGGTTGGTTGCAAACACTATATAGGAGTAGATAGAGGAGCCTTTTTTTCTGGCTTGTGCCCTGCCGGCGCAGCCAGATTAGTATTACCCAATTTTTTTGGAGCCTCATCTTTTGCATTGTAGGTTACCTGCCTGCATTGTAATAGCTCCAAAAAGTTGGTGATACTATCAGTTTCAATTCTTTGTTCTCATACTTTGAGTTTGTTTCAAACAAAGAAACCACATAAAAAGTTCACCAAACACTACATTTTGAACTTGTGTAGGCCACATCAGCTCCTATTAAAGTCTAGTCCACACACACACACTTCATAAAATTAGTGTTTCTTGTACCTGTAACCAGCTGTTCAGGAATAAGCACACTAAGGCCCCCCTTTGTCCTTTTTTGCCTATCTTAAGCAGTCTTGCAAGATGAAGAAGGCAGGGAGTAAGGCGCGGGGGCGTGGGCGTGGAGTTTCAGCAGGGAGAGGACGTGGGGATTCTGCAGGGAGAGGACGTGGGGATTCTACAGGTAGAGGACGTGGGGATTCTGGGCCTGCTGCGGGCACCAGTGGATCAGCATCCCCCAGTTTTAGCAGGCAACAGTCCTTTATGCGCAGCTTTGTAGGACCTCAACGTACCCCACTGCTGCGGGAGGAACAAATTGAAGCCGTTGTCGGATGGATGGCAGCTAACGCATCGACTTCAATTACTTCCGCATCCTCTCAGGGTCAGAGCACCGAAGAGCAACCATCTGTCTCTTCACCACCTGCCAAAGTGCCCAGGCAGTCAGAGAGACATGGACAGGAGCCATCACAATCTCTACTTCTGTTCTCGGAATCTGTTGGCTTGGAAAGAGGGGGCCAGCCAAGCAGCATTCCTGAATGTGAAGAAGAGGGAGTATGCAGTGATGCGCAACTTCTTTGTCCCTCTGAATCTGAAGAGGCGAGTGGGCCAGTGCCTATGGTCAGCACACCTCAGTACGCATCAGATGATGACGAGACTCAGTTGCCACTTTCTGGTGCGTACGGTGCTGGCGAGACAACCCCGGAGAAGCAGCTGTTTGAAGAGGGGAGGGAAGATGATGAGGTCCTTGACCCATCATGGCGTGAGCAACAGGAAGGTGGTGGGAGCAGCTCGGAGGAAGAGATTCCCCTACCGGCCAAAACAGGAGGCAGAGGGAGGGGGAAGACTTGGTTGCCTGTACCCTCCACTTCGGCACCCGTTAGGAGCATTCCTCCTTCCAAAGGCAAACCGGGCGCTCACAAGAGTTGCAGTGCGTGGTCCTTTTTTGACACAGTTGCAGATGACATTTGCTTTGTCAAATGCAAGCTGTGTCATCAGAGAGTCAAAAGAGGGAGAAATGTCAGCAACCTCAATACCACAAATATGTGGAAACATGTGCGCACCAAGCACGAGTTGGAGTTGCAGAGACACCCTCAAGACGTAGGCCAACGTACAGCACCACCTACCACCTCTTCAGTTCGTGTTGGGCCCTCTTCCTCCAGCTCACACACTGCTGGTTCGGCTTCCTCACAGGATCGCCAAGGAAGAACCTCTGCCACTGTTGTCCGGAGACCCTGTCAGATTCCACCCATAACAGCACGTTCCCATCCATCACAGCCATCGGTAGCACAGGCATGGGATAAAAGGCGCCCTTACTCGGCAAACCATCCCCGAGCACAGTCTCTGAATGCTGGCATTGCCAAACTTCTGGCAGTTGAAATGCTGTCATTCAGGCTGGTGGACACTGACACCTTCCGGGACTTAATGGCATTGGCAGTCCCCCAATACAACGTGCCCAGCCGCTTTTATTTCAGCAGGCGAGCCGTCCCTGCCCTGCAGAAACATGTTGAGGGCAAAATAAAACATGCGCTACTAAACGCCGTTAGTAGCAAGGTCCACCTGACCACCGATGCGTGGACCAGTAACCATGGACAGGGACGATACCTTTCCCTCACTGCCCACTGGGTCAATGTTGTGGAGCCGGGTACGGATCTGGAGAGTGGCGCTGTACGTGTTCTTCCAACGCCACGGATTGCAGGACTCCAGTCTGTACACATAGACTCCTCCTCCTACTCAAGTTCCTCAGAAACAGCAGAGCAGGAGCCTGTTACGACCGATATGAGCACAGCCGTGGCCAAACGTCAACAGGCTGTACTCAAATTAATTTCTTTGGGGAATCGAAGCCACACAGCGCAGGAGCTCTGGAATGCTATCAAGCTGGAGAGCGATGTGTGGTTTGGGCCAGCGAATCTCCAGCCGGGCTTGGTAGTGTGTGACAATGGCCGAAATCTGGTGGCAGCTCTTGGCCTAGGCAACCTCACACACATCCCATGTCTGGCACATGTTCTTAACTTGGTCGTGCAGAGCTTTCTGAGGGACTATCCGGATCTTGATGCACTGTTGCACAAGGTCCGCATAGAGTGCGCTCACTTGCGACGTTCCAGCACGGCAAGATCGCGCCTCGCTGCTCTGCAGCGACGATTTGGCCTTCCAGAACATCGCATCATATGTGACCTACCCACCCGGTGGAATTCAACGTTACATATGTTGGAGCGGTTGTGTGAGCAGCAGGCAGCAGTCATGGAGTACCAGCTGCATCAGGCGCAAACAAGTCGCACTGTGCGCCGTTCACACTTCAGCACCATTGAGTGGGCCTCTATGAAGGACATCTGCCTCGTTTTGCGTGCCTTCGATGAATCCACGCGGATGGCGAGTGCAGATGATGCACTAGTCAGCATGACTGTCCCCCTTATCTGCCTGCTTCAACAAACACTGCAAGCACTAAGGGATGAGGTTTCAGAAGAGGTGGAGGATGAGGAGTCCCAAATGCCATCTGCTTCTGGACAGTCTGCGCTACGTGTTTCCTCACAAAGGCCTAGGCAGGGGACACTTTGTGAGGAGGATGAGGAGGAGTCGATGGAGGAGGAAGACATCTCTCCAGAGGAGGGAGGTACACAAACCTCTACTCAGTATGTACAGCGAGGGTGGGGTGATGCAGAGCAGGTCGAGGTCACGCCTCAAACAGGGGACAGCGGTTCTTTGGCAGTTGGGAGTCTGCAGCACATGGTTGATTTCATGCTGCAGTGCCTGAGAAACGACCGCCGCATCGCCCACATTCTCGTCTCGGCTGATTATTGGGTGTACACCCTCCTAGATCCTCGCTACCGGGACAGCGTACAAAGGCTCATACCAACGTTGAACCGGGAGCGTAAAATGCGGGAGTACGAAGAGTCACTGGTGCAGTCCATAATGTTTTCCATTCCACCCGACAGCATTGTTGCAAGTGCTTTACAAAGCAGCTCTGTGCGTCGAGGCAGTGGAGGAAACTCTGCACAAAGAGGGAGCAGAGGCAGTGCCGCAGCACAAGGCAAGACCACTATGGCCCAAATGTGGCAAAGTTTTGTGTGTCCACCACAATTGTCTACACCATCAGCGACGCCTCGAGTCAGCAGGAGGCAACGCTTCCGTCAGATGGTGTCAGACTACATGTCTTGCCCTGTCGCTGTACTCCCAGATGGCTGTTCCCCCTTCAAGTTTTGGGTCTCTAAGCTGGATACATGGCCAGAGCTTAGCCAGTATGCATTGGAGGTGCTGGCTTGCCCTGCTGCCAGTGTATTATCGGAACGTGTCTTTAGTGCCGCAGGTGGTGTACTAACAGACCGTCGCACGCGACTATCTTCCGATAATGTTGACCGGCTGACTTTTCTGAAAATGAACAAGGCCTGGATCTCCAAAGACTTTGCCATTCCTCTTACAGACTAAATTAGTGGTTGGCAACTGTATCCAGGTCTGCTGGTGTGTTCATTTTTCTACCACCTGAACTATAATCCCTGTGCTTCAACACAGCCAGTTGTCGCTCAGATGTGTCGTCTGCACAGAGAAACACACTAGCTCCTGTGTTACTGGGGTTCAGTAATGCCAGCTGATCCCCTGCTGTGTGGACGGCAGAGTCACCAGCTCCATCAACATTCAAACCACTACTGATTTTTAACCGTGCCCAACTTAGGTCTCTGGCTCCACTGTCTCTACTATTTCCCCTGACCTCCAACCCCGCCATCTACATCTCTGAAGTGGCGTCAGCACAATCTACACTTGTTCCTGTGTTCCTGTGGCTCAGTCCCATCAGTTTATCCCCTGATGTGTGTCCGGCAAGGTCTCCTGCTCTGTCCACATTCCCATAACCAGTAGTGGGAATGAGGACAGAGCTGGCGAACTTGCCGGACAAACATCAGGGGATCAACTGATGGGACTGAGCACCAGTAACACAGGAACAAGTGTAGATTGTGCTGACGCCACTTCAGAGATGTAGCTGGCGGGGTTGGAGGCCAGGGTAAATAGTAGAGACAGTGGAGCCAGAGGCCTAAGTGGAGCATGGTTAGAATCAGTAGTAGTCCACAACCTCCATAAAAACCGCTGCCCATTGGCCTCTGCATGCGGCATGCGTAATCCTGGGCACCAACAGCGTCAGTTGGTGTTCAGAAGTGTCGTCTCCACAGAGCCAAACACATTCGTTCAAGTGTTAGTGGGGTTCAGCACTGCCAGCTGTTCCCCTGCTGTGGAGATGGCAAGTCTCCTGCTGCCTTCACCTGCCCAAATCCAGTAGGCCCCAGCCTGCTCCTCGCCTAATCCTGGGCTCCAACAGCGTCAGTTGGTGTTCAGAAGTGTCGTCTCCACAGAGCCAAACACATTCGTTCAAGTGTTAGTGGGGTTCAGCACTGCCAGCTGTTCCCCTGCTGTGGAGATGGCAAGTCTCCTGCTGCATTCACCTGCCAAAATCCAGTAGGCCCCAGCCTGCTCCTCGCCTAATCCTGGGCTCCAACAGCGTCAGTTGGTGTTCAGAAGTGTCGTCTCCACAGAGCCAAACACATTCGTTCAAGTGTTAGTGGGGTTCAGCACTGCCAGCTGTTCCCCTGCTGTGGAGATGGCAAGTCTCCTGCTGCCTTCACCTGCCAAAATCCAGTAGGCCCCAGCCTGCTCCTCGCCTAATCCTGGGCTCCAACAGCGTCAGTTGGTGTTCAGAAGTGTCGTCTCCACAGAGCCAAACACGTTCGTTCAAGTGTTAGTGGGGTTCAGCACTGCCAGCTGTTCCCCTGCTGTGGAGATGGCAAGTCTCCTGCTGCCTTCACCTGCCCAAATCCAGTAGGCCCCAGCCTGCTCCTCGCCTAATCCTGGGCTCCAACAGCGTCAGTTGGTGTTCAGAAGTGTCGTCTCCACAGAGCCAAACACATTCGTTCAAGTGTTAGTGGGGTTCAGCACTGCCAGCTGTTCCCCTGCTGTGGAGATGGCAAGTCTCCTGCTGCCTTCACCTGCCAAAATCCAGTAGGCCCCAGCCTGCTCCTCGCCTAATCCTGGGCTCCAACAGCGTCAGTTGGTGTTCAGAAGTGTCGTCTCCACAGAGCCAAACACGTTCGTTCAAGTGTTAGTGGGGTTCAGCACTGCCAGCTGTTCCCCTGCTGTGGAGATGGCAAGTCTCCTGCTGCATTCACCTGCCAAAATCCAGTAGGCCCCAGCCTGCTCCTCGCCTAATCCTGGGCTCCAACAGCGTCAGTTGGTGTTCAGAAGTGTCGTCTCCACAGAGCCAAACACATTCGTTCAAGTGTTAGTGGGGTTCAGCACTGCCAGCTGTTCCCCTGCTGTGGAGATGGCAAGTCTCCTGCTGCCTTCACCTGCCAAAATCCAGTAGGCCCCAGCCTGCTCCTCGCCTAATCCTGGGCTCCAACAGCGTCAGTTGGTGTTCAGAAGTGTCGTCTCCACAGAGCCAAACACGTTCGTTCAAGTGTTAGTGGGGTTCAGCACTGCCAGCTGTTCCCCTGCTGTGGAGATGGCAAGTCTCCTGCTGCATTCACCTGCCAAAATCCAGTAGGCCCCAGCCTGCTCCTTGCCTAATCCTGGGCTCCAACAGCGTCAGTTGGTGTTCAGAAGTGTCGTCTCCACAGAACCAAACACATTCGTTCAAGTGTTAGTGGGGTTCAGCACTGCCAGCTGTTCCCCTGCTGTGGAGATGGCAAGTCTCCTGCTGCCTTCACCTGCCAAAATCCAGTAGGCCCCAGCCTGCTCCTCGCCTAATCCTGGGCTCCAACAGCGTCAGTTGGTGTTCAGAAGTGTCGTCTCCACAGAACCAAACACATTCGTTCAAGTGTTAGTGGGGTTCAGCACTGCCAGCTGTTCCCCTGCTGTGGAGATGGCAAGTCTCCTGCTGCCTTCACCTGCCAAAATCCAGTAGGCCCCAGCCTGCTCCTCGCCTAATCCTGGGCTCCAACAGCGTCAGTTGGTGTTCAGAAGTGTCGTCTCCACAGAACCAAACACGTTCGTTCAAGTGTTAGTGGGGTTCAGCACTGCCAGCTGTTCCCCTGCTGTGGAGATGGCAAGTCTCCTGCTGCCTTCACCTGCCCAAATCCAGTAGGCCCCAGCCTGCTCCTCGCCTAATCCTGGGCTCCAACAGCGTCAGTTGGTGTTCAGAAGTGTCGTCTCCACAGAGCCAAACACATTCGTTCAAGTGTTAGTGGGGTTCAGCACTGCCAGCTGTTCCCCTGCTGTGGAGATGGCAGTCTCTCCTGCTGTCTCCGCATTACAAAGACAGTAGGCCTCTGCCTACACCCTCCTATTTCCTGGGCTTCAACACAGCCAGTTGTAGTTCGGAAGTGCCGTCCACACGGAAAGAGATACTTGCTCCCGTGTCTCAGTGGGGTTCAGTAACGTCAGCTGATCCCCTGCTGTGTGGATGGCAGTCTCTCCTGCTGTAAACTCATTCAAAATACAGTAGGCCTCTGCCTACACCCTCCTATTTCCTGGGCTTCAACACAGCCAGTTGTAGTTCGGAAGTGCCGTCCACACGGAAAGAGATACTTGCTCCCGTGTCTCAGTGGGGTTCAGTAACGTCAGCTGATCCCCTGCTGTGTGGATGGCAGTCTCTCCTGCTGTCACCTCATTCAAAATTCAGTAGGCCTCTGCCTACACCCTCCTATTTCCTGGGCTTCAACACAGCCAGTTGTAGTTCGGAAGTGCCGTCCACACGGAAAGAGACACTTGCTCCCGTGTCTCAGTGGGGTTCAGTAACGTCAGCTGATCCCCTGCTGTGTGGATGGCAGTCTCTCCTGCTGTAAACTCATTCAAAATACAGTAGGCCTCTGCCTACACCCTCCTATTTCCTGGGCTTCAACACAGCCAGTTGTAGTTCGGAAGTGCCGTCCACACGGAAAGAGATACTTGCTCCCGTGTCTCAGTGGGGTTCAGTAACGTCAGCTGATCCCCTGCTGTGTGGATGGCAGTCTCTCCTGCTGTAAACTCATTCAAAATACAGTAGGCCTCTGCCTACACCCTCCTATTTCCTGGGCTTCAACACAGCCAGTTGTAGTTCGGAAGTGCCGTCCACACGGAAAGAGACACTTGCTCCCGTGTCTCAGTGGGGTTCAGTAACGTCAGCTGATCCCCTGCTGTGTGGATGGCAGTCTCTCCTGCTGTCACCTCATTCAAAATTCAGTAGGCCTCTGCCTACACCCTCCTATTTCCTGGGCTTCAACACAGCCAGTTGTAGTTCGGAAGTGCCGTCCACACGGAAAGAGATACTTGCTCCCGTGTCTCAGTGGGGTTCAGTAACGTCAGCTGATCCCCTGCTGTGTGGATGGCAGTCTCTCCTGCTGTAAACTCATTCAAAATACAGTAGGCCTCTGCCTACACCCTCCTATTTCCTGGGCTTCAACACAGCCAGTTGTAGTTCGGAAGTGCCGTCCACACGGAAAGAGACACTTGCTCCCGTGTCTCAGTGGGGTTCAGTAACGTCAGCTGATCCCCTGCTGTGTGGATGGCAGTCTCTCCTGCTGTCACCTCATTCAAAATTCAGTAGGCCTCTGCCTACACCCTCCTATTTCCTGGGCTTCAACACAGCCAGTTGTAGTTCGGAAGTGCCGTCCACACGGAAAGAGATACTTGCTCCCGTGTCTCAGTGGGGTTCAGTAACGTCAGCTGATCCCCTGCTGTGTGGATGGCAGTCTCTCCTGCTGTAAACTCATTCAAAATACAGTAGGCCTCTGCCTACACCCTCCTATTTCCTGGGCTTCAACACAGCCAGTTGTAGTTCGGAAGTGCCGTCCACACGGAAAGAGATACTTGCTCCCGTGTCTCAGTGGGGTTCAGTAACGTCAGCTGATCCCCTGCTGTGTGGATGGCAGTCTCTCCTGCTGTCACCTCATTCAAAATTCAGTAGGCCTCTGCCTACACCCTCCTATTTCCTGGGCTTCAACACAGCCAGTTGTAGTTCGGAAGTGCCGTCCACACGGAAAGAGATACTTGCTCCCGTGTCTCAGTGGGGTTCAGTAACGTCAGCTGATCCCCTGCTGTGTGGATGGCAAAGTCTCCTGCTGCCTACACAGTCGTACCACTACTGATTTTTAACCGTGCTCCAATTAGGCCTGTGGCTCCACTGTCTCTCGTATTTCCCCTGTCCTCCAACCCTGCCAGTTACAGCTCCGAAGTGGCGTCTGCACAATCCACACTTGTTCCTGTGTTACAGGTGTTCAGTCCGATCAGTTAATCCCCTGATGTGTGTCCGGCAATGTCGCCTGCTCTGTCCACATTCCCATTATCGGAATGTGGACAGAGCAGGCGACATTGCCGGACACACATCAGGGGATTAACTGACCGGACTGAACACCTGTAACACAGGAACAAGTGTGGATTGTGCAGACGCCACTTCGGAGCTGTAACTGGCGGGGTTGGAGGACAGGGGAAATACGAAAATCAGTGAATCCACAGGCCTAAGTGGAGCTTGGTTCAAATTAGTAGTCTACAACCGATCTTAAAATTTCTTCAATGCAGCCTAAGCCTGCTCCGTGCTTGTCCCTGGGCTTCAACACAGCCAGTTGTTGCTCGGAAGTGCCGTCTTCACAGAGTAAAACACTAGCTCCTGTGTTTGTGGGGTTCAGTAACGTCAGCTGTTCCCCTGCTGTTTTGATGGCAATCTGTCCTGCTGCCTCCCAATTGACAGCACATCAGGCCTCAGCCTGCTAAGTGCTTGTCCTGGGCTCCAACATCGCCAGTTGCTGCTCATAACTGACTTTGGCACGGGTACTCCCTCCTGCCCAGCTTGGTTCCAGCCCTGCCTGCTGTTTCCGGGAAGTGTCAATGTCAGTTTGCCACCCCAAGTTGCCATGTCGTGTTGCGGTTGGGTTAGCCGAGGCTAGGGTGCCAGCAGTTTAGGTGCTTCCTATGTGGACTGCGGGTTCTGGTAAGAAAGGTTTGTTCCATAGTGCCAGTAGGACAAGCACCCCCTGTAGGACTGTGTGATTCGGTAACTGCGGCCAGCTTGCGGCATGCCAACTTTGCTTTTCAGGGGTAACTTCTGATACCCCTCCGGGTTCCAGCACCGTCAGCTGGTTCTCATCAGAGCCTTTGGCCTAGGTGCCTCCATCTCGGTATCCGAGTTCCAGCAACGTCTGCTGGTCCTTGGTAGTGCTTTGTAGCACAGGTACCTCCTGCTTAGTAACCGGGTTCCAGCACCGTCAGCTGGTCCTCGGTTGTGCCATTGGCTCTTATTCCTTCTGCTGCCCCTCCGGGTGCCAGCACTGTCAGCTGGTCCTCGCTATTTCCATTTGCTCTTGCAGCTTATGCTACCCCTCCGGGTTCCAGCACCGTCAGCTGGTTCTCGTCAGAGCCTTTGGCCTAGGTGCCTCCATCTCGGTATCCGAGTTCCGGCAACGTCTGCTGGTCCTTGGTAGTGCTTTGTAGCACAGGTACCTCCTGCTTAGTAACCGGGTTCCAGCACCGTCAGCTGGTCCTCGGTTGTGCCATTGGCTCTTATTCCTTCTGCTGCCCCTCCGGGTGCCAGCACTGTCAGCTGGTCCTCGCTATTTCCATTTGCTCTTGCAGCTTATGCTACCCCTCCGGGTTCCAGCACCGTCAGCTGGTTCTCGTCAGAGCCTTTGGCCTAGGTGCCTCCATCTCGGTATCCGAGTTCCGGCAACGTCTGCTGGTCCTTGGTAGTGCTTTGTAGCACAGGTACCTCCTGCTTAGTAACCGGGTTCCAGCACCGTCAGCTGGTCCTCGGTTGTGCCATTGGCTCTTATTCCTTCTGCTGCCCCTCCGGGTGCCAGCACTGTCAGCTGGTCCTCGCTATTTCCATTTGCTCTTGCAGCTTATGCTACCCCTCCGGGTTCCAGCACCGTCAGCTGGTTCTCGTCAGAGCGTTTGGCCTAGGTGCCTCCATCTCGGTATCCGAGTTCCGGCAACGTCTGCTGGTCCTTGGTAGTGCTTTGTAGCACAGGTACCTCCTGCTTAGTAACCGGGTTCCAGCACCGTCAGCTGGTCCTCGGTAGTGCCATTGGCTCTTGTTCCTTCTGCTGCCCCTCCGGGTGCCAGTACCGTCAGCTGGTTCAAGAGGACAAAGAACAGGAAGACAACCACCAAGATGCAGAACAACAAGAGAGAGAAGACAAAGAAGCATAAAAAAAACAAAGCAGAAGAACATTAAGCATAAGACTAATACTCTGAGCAAATGATATTATCTTATTTATAAGCAGAAGAAGACTAAGCAGTGTATGGGGGTGAGTCCGTTCCTCCTCGTGGTGCCCCTGGAAAAGGCCTGCTTCTGCAGGCCAAACTGAACGCGGACAAATCCTGTTGTAAATCTTTTGTGACAGGCAGAACGGAAGGTGTAAACTTCTAACTTTTCTAGATAACAACTACAGGAATGCCTGACACAAACAAGAATATGATGAAGAAGAATAGGAAGAAGATGAAGAAGCTGAATATGTAGAATAATAATTGTTGAATAAGAAGAATATGAAGAATGTAAGAAAAGGAAGAAGAAGAAGAAGAAGAAGAAGAAGAAGAAGAAGAAGAAGAAGAAGAATGTAAAAAAAGGAAGTAGAAGAAGAAGAAGAAGAATGTAAAAAAAGGAAGTAGAAGAAGAAGACATACATGTCTGGCAAAATATAAATGAGGCTAACATAGTCAATATCTTTGTAACTCCTAACATCTTTAAAAAAAAAAGTTTAATTCCTGCTATTCCATTTGATTGGGCTAAACCTCTATGGCTTTAATGTCTCCTCCACCTCCCACAATACATTCTACATTATTCTTAGTTGTTTTTCTTCATGTAGAATTAACCTACAAGGAAAGAAAGGTTTTTTTTTAATTCCGATATTTTGGCCCCATTGACTTGCATTGGTTCCCGGTATCGGAATCGGCGATACCGATACTTTTTTTTAAGATCGGCCGATCCATTCCGATCCGATATTTTCAAGTATCGGCTGGTATCGCTCAACTCTATTGGTGACCCTTAATATAGAGTTTTCTTTGTCTCTCGGCATTTCACCTATATAAAACTTTAAAAGACTCTTCCAAATTTTTTTCTGGATTCAATGATTCATTCATAAACTAATTTGATTCTATTACAATGCGTTGCACTATAAAACTTGAAACACCCTTCCAAATCTTCAGTGATTCAATGATTCATCCATACATTGTAACGTGGTTCTTATTGCATTACTATGGTATATAAAACTGAAAAAACAAACTTTCTAAACTTTTTATGGAAGCAATGATTCATCTATACACTGTAACGTGATGGTGCTATATAAAACTTGAAAAAAACTTTCCAAAACTTTTCCTCGATTCAATGATTCATCCAAACACTGTAATGTGGTTCTTGTTACATTACAGTGCCAAATAAAACTAAAAAAAACTATTGTCATATATACTGCAAAAATTGGTTTGTGTGAAATTTTGCTGGTTACAAACGAATACAAAATACATACTTCTACAGTTGTACGAACTTGGTTATTCAAAAATTGATTATTTTCATATATACTGTAGAACTGTTTATAAATTCAGGGGTACGGAAAGTATTCATACCCCTTTAAATTTTTCACACTTTGTCTAATTGCAGCCATTTGGTAAATTCAATAAACGTCATTTTTTCTTATTAATGTACACTCTGCACGCCATCTGAAAAAAACAGAAATGTAGAAATTTTTGCAAATTTATTAAAAAAGAAAAACTGAAATATCACATTATCCTGCTATCCTAAGTCATATTACAAGACTCGTTAAAAGGGTTGATTGTGACTTGTAGGATCGCTACTACCAATAGGTGTCGCTGTAGAGTAAAATTCTGCTTTCTTTCTGAAGAGGCAATTTGCATATTGAAATATCACATCGTCATAAGTATTCAGACCCTTTGCTCAGACACTCATATTTAAGTCACATGCTGTCCATTTCCTTGTGATCCTCTTTAAGATGGTTCTACTCCTTCATTGAATCATAGAATCATAGAATCGTAGAGTTGGAAGAGACCTCCTGGGCCATCGGGTCGAACCCCCTGCTCAAAGCAGGATTCGCTAAATCATCTCAGACAGATATCTGTCCAGCCTCTGTTTGAAGACTTCTATTGAAGGAGAACTCACCACCTCTCGTGGCAGCCTGTTCCACTCATTGATCACTCTAACTGTCAAAAAGTTTTTTCTAATATCTAATCTGTGTCTCCTCCCATTCAGTTTCATCCCATTGCTTCTAGTCTTTCCTTGTGCAAATGAGAATAAAGATGATCCTTCTGCAATGTGACAGCCCTTGAGATATTTGTAGACAGTTATTAAGTCTCCTCTCAGTCTTCTCTTTTGCAGGCTAAACATTCCCAAATCCTGCAACCTTTCCTCATAAGACAGGGTTTGCAGACCAGTCACCATTCTGGTCGCTCTTTTCTGATCTTGCTCCAGTTTGTTGATGTCTTTTTTAAAATGTGGCGCCCAAAACTGGGCACAGTATTCCAGATGAGGTCTGACCAAAGAGGAGTAGAGGGCAATAATGACTTCACGTGATCTAGACTGTATGCTTCTGTTAAAACATCCTAGAATTGCATTTGCCTTTTTTGCTGCTGCATCACACTGTTGACTCATATTCAGTCTGTGATCTATTAGTATACCCAAGTCTTTTTCACATGTGCTGTTGCTTAGCCCTATTTCTCCCACTCTGTATATGCTTTTTTCATTTTTATTGCCCAGATGTAGTACTTTGCATTTTTTCCCTGTTAAAAACCATTCTGTTAGTTGCTGCCCACTGCTCCAGTTTATTTATATCTTTTTGAATCTTCTCTCTCTCTTCTCTAGTATTAGCTATCCCTCCTAGCTTTGTGTCATCAGCAAATTTAATCAGTTTACCCTCAATTCCTTCATCTAAATCATTGATAAAGACGCTGAACAATACAGGGCCCAGGACAGAGCCACTTGTACTTGAGACATTCTTCCAACTGGATGTGCAGCCATTTACGACCACTCTTTGGGTCCAATCACTAAGCCAGTTATGGAGTCAAGCTGTGTTTAATTAAACTCATACTTGATTTGTAAAGGCGCACACCTATCTATATAAGACCTCACAGCTCACAGTGCATGTAAGACCAAATGAGATTAATGAGTTCAAAGGAACTGGCCGAAGAGCACAGAGACAGATTTTTTTACTGTGACTATACTTTCAGCCTCTTTTGCCATATGGAAAGCTGGGCAAAATTGATTACATACTGGATATTAACCCTCTATTGAATTATAATTATATTCTTAACAGTACTAACTATTAACTTTTTTGGACTAACACTAGACTATTTTATGGTCAGATCACTGTACAATCTATTTATTTACTTATTTTTTAACCAACTTTTACTTATTAGGTTTGGTCCATTGTTGAGTGATTATCATCTACATCTTGCGGATTATATCTGAAGCCTCCCTGACTATCCCATTTTTTATTCAAGAAGTTTTGAGCGCAAACTTTTTTTATATATTTTTCAGATTGTTGCTGACAATTGGGTGGCTATTGTCTCAGAGAACTGTACCTGCATATCACTGGCTCCCATAGGCTTGGCTGAAGAGCTAGCAGCAACCAAGTGTGTAGCGCGAGCCTCAGCAAGATGCTGGGACAGACGGGTGTGCTGAGCAGCAATCAGAGCTGCCAGACATGAATGGGAAACCACAGCACCAGACAATGCCCGGGATCTATCCCGCGCAAAAGGATAATCCTGGCACCTAACATAACCCCACCTTAACATCCCCCCAGTGACGTTTGCCATGCATTAAAGTCGCCACAAGCTGGGAGGCATGGATGTGCTCTTGCTCATCAGTCAAAGCTCTCCTTTGTGCCAAATGCACAGGTGTTCTTTTAGTTCAGGAGAGACCATCCCGTTTGCAGATATGTGCTTCAGTGTGACCCACCAGCTGAAGATTGGATTTTACATAGATCTCGCTCTGAGGCACCTGGGCCTTCAGACACAGACTCTCACAGAAATTGCCCCATCTCTGTTTGCTCCCCATCACCCAATCAATTTGGGGAGAATAGTGGCACAGCCAACACAACCCCAGTAGTACCTCATCCACACCCTCAGGGATAAAGAGAAAAGAGACTATCTCCTGATGTTTTGGAGATATAGTGAGAGTAAGAGGTATAGTCTGACAAGAAATTGGGGTTGGTAAAACGGACCCATTAGCTACCCAAATGGACACTATCTTTGGAAGCTTCAGTAATGGAATTGCCATTGGGTAAATGTAGCAGACATGAAATTACCCTCAGCCCCGGAGCCCACGCAAGCTTCAGCATTGAGAATAATCGAACCAAACATTAAAGAAACCCAGAAGGCCAATTTGGATGCCACATCTACTGGAACTAGTGAGCCTCTCCCTAAAGCCACTAGATGCTGTGACTCCTTCTGACGCTTGGGACGCTTATTGGCAAAATGGCTGGTCTGCCTGCAGGCAAAACAAAGTACAGAGCAGGTGGTAGATTCCACTTGAGAGGCATTCTTGGGCTCTACAGGGTCATCTGCCTGAATTGGTAGATTCATGGGATTGGCATAGTTTGGAGCCAAGCGAATCCATGTCTTCTCTGAGCTCACAACAATTCTGGCTCAGCAAGCCAAGGATCTATGCGATTGGACACTGATATCAACTCCTCCAGAGTAGTGGGAATCTCCCTAGTGGCCAAAGAATCTCTGACATGATCTGCCAAACCCCTCCAAAGATAGGTATCAGGACCTTATCAGGCCACTCTAACTCAGTAGCCAGAGTACGAAATTGGATGGCAAGTTGACTAGCCATGGATGAAACCTGAGTTAATGCCAGGAGTTGGAGTGCAGTATCATGGATTACTTGTGGCCCCAAAAAGACCTCTTTCAGAGCACCCAAAAAATGAGAGGTGTTATGAATCAGTGGGTCATCTCGCTCCCACAATGGTGAAGCCCACTCCAACGCTCTGCCTGACAAGAGCGAAATCACAAATCCCATCTTGGTTTGCTCAGTTGTGAGTCGCTCAGCCAGTTACTTCAGGTGAATAGAGCACTGATTATCGAAACCTCTGAAGGCCTTGCTGTCCTTGGAAAATTTGTCGGGCAGCAAGAAACATGGTACAGTCGCCTGCTTTCCTAGCTGCTATGGCAGGGAAATCGACAGCAGAAACCTCCCGCTCAAGAGTGGACAAGCTGCTCTCCAGCTGTTGGATGCATCACTGGAGTCGCTGCTCATCCGCCTTTTCTACACAGACCCTGGCATTAGTGTACTGTTAGGGTTGGTGGATTGCATTAAATTAAAATAAATTATAAAGTGCAATTGCAACCCGGGGTCCACCATGCAGAGATGATTAACTGCTGCTTGTGAACAATGACGGAAACTAAACAACGAGCGATTGCTTGAATGCAGTGTGATAACGCCACACCATGTGAACGGAACACTGAGTACCAAGCTCTGTTATTTCACAGAGCGGTACTGAACAAAAGTATACTAATAAAAATAATAATAATAATCTTTATTTATATAGCGCCAACATATTCCACAGCGCTTTACAATTTAACAGTTTCAAACATAAGTCATAAGTAACAACGTTAACAATACAATAATGAAAGCAAAATAAGATGACCCTGCTCGTGACAGCTTACAATCTACAATGAGGTGGGGGAGATACAGAGTGTTATGGATGAGTCACCGAAGGAGGAAAAAACAAAAATAATAGCTAAGTCCAGAAAACCAGAGAAGTTGGAAGCTATCGGATTGCAGACCCCTGAACCTATCCACAACAACTAGCAGTAGCCGTGGGGGGTTCCTACGGTGTCCTAGACCCCTCAATCACAGCCGGAGAACTAAATTAGCCTAAAGACAGAAAGGGGAAATCTAAACTGCCCCAGAGCAGACCCCAAAGCAATAGGCAGCCCCCAACATATAATGACTGTGAAGCAAGATGAAAAAACACTAACACAGATAGAAAGATAGGTTGAGCAAATGATGGGGCCCAAGCTAACTAAATAGGAAAGTATAGAAAAGCTGCTGTCTGCAATCCGCAAAAATCCTATCCAAAAATGAACCAACAGACTGATAGGAAAAACAGGCCCTGAAGTCGCTAGGCTTCAAAAAGACTATATCAGCACTCAGGTATATTCTGAAGACAGAGCCAGAGATCAACAGATCAGAGACAAAAATAGAATTCAGCTCACCCCCGGCTGGGGATGGCTGAACTCAAAAAAACAAGGCAAACAAAACCAAAACTAAAGTGTACAAAAGGCAGAGCAAAACTGGTCTCCAAGAATCCAGCAGGAAAATCAACGGCAAGGCAGCAGGGCGTCGGCTGCCTTATATCCAGTCATCAGTTCCTGTGACCCAGTCATCATCTACCTGCTCAGCTGTTTGGTAATCAGCCTCACTACCTTCCTTCGCCAGAAGAGGGAGTTCATCAGACCTCACTGGTGAAGGGAAAAATGAACTCACCACAACAGAGTACAGGTGTGTATTTACAGTGATGTATTTACAATGATGGTCCAGCCATCTTGAGGGAGTGAGGGCTGGATGGAGATAGTGAATGGGCTACACATGCACACTTACACATAGAGTGACTGTGATTAGTGAACGTGATAGGCCGCTCTGAACAATTGTGTTTTGAGAGAGCGCCTGAAACTATGCAAATTGTGGATAGTCCTAATTTCTTGGGGTAGAGCATTCCAGAGAATTGGCGCAGCACGGGAGTAGTCTTGGAGTTGGGAGTGGGAGGTACGGATTAGTGCAGAGGTTAGTCGAAAGTCGTTTGCAGAGCGCAGTGGTCGGTTAGGCCGATAGACAGAAATGAGGGAGGAGATGTAGGGGGGTGCTGCAATGTGGAGAGCTTTGTGGGTGAGAACAAGTACTTTGAATTGGATCCTATAATGAATGGGCAGCCAATGCAAGGACTGGCAAAGAGCAGATGTGTCCGAGTACCGATTAGCCAGATGGACGATCCTGGCCGCTGCATTAAGTATGGACTGGAGAGGGGATAGTTGAGTAATGGGGAGGTCAATTAATAGAGCGTTGCAGTAATCCAGGCGGGAGTGGATCAATGCTGCAGTGAGGGTTTTTGTTGTTTCCATGATGAGAAACGGGCAGATAAAAGAGATATTCTTTAGGTGTAAGTGGCAAGAGCGGGCAAGAGATTGTATATGGGATGTGAAGGAGAGATTGGTGTCAAACAAAACACCCAGACAGCGCGCCTGCTGCTGGGGTGTTATTGTGGTGCCACCAACGGAGAGGGAAATATCCAATTTAGGGAGATTAGTAGATGGCGGGAGCAGAAGAAGTTCAGTTTTGGAGAGGTTGAATTTCAGATAGAGAGCGGACAAGATTTTGGAGACTGCAGACAGACAGCCACTGGCGTTCTTTAGTACAGCGGGGGTAAGGTCGGGGAATGACGTATATAGCTGTGTGTCATCAGCATAAAGATGGTACTGAAAGCCAAATCTGCTGATGGTCTGTCCAATTGGGGAAATTCCCACACAGCAATGGCATAAAGTGAGACTAGGGACTTTTTTTTTTTTAAGTGGCGGAGGAATACAGTGCGGAAGGATACCTACCTTCCGTCATTGGATTCCTGCAGCCCGTAGAGAATGGCAGCATCAGCTGATGCTGCAGTTCTCTACCCAAGATCGTCGTGGGACACACTCGTGGACTGCTTCGGATCGTGGGTGAGTATTTTTGTGGTTTGTTATGTTAATATTTATTCCGTAAAAGACAATGGCTTCGGGGAACAATGTGACAAGTATTGGTAAGTATGTTACTCTATGTTATATGTACTGTATGTCTATGTATGTATTGTATGAATGTATTGTATGTAGTATGTATGTAGTATATATGTGGTATGTATGTAGCATGTAGTATGTATGTAGTATGTATGTAGCATGCATGTAGCATGCAGTATGTATGTAGCATGCATGTAGTATATATGTAGTATGTATGTGGTATGTATGTAGCATGTAGTATGTATGTAGCATGCATGTAGTATGTATGTAGTATGTATGTGGTATGTATGTAGCATGTAGTATGTATGTAGCATGCATGTAGTATATATGTAGTATGTATGTAGCATGTAGTATGTATGTAGCATGCATGTAGTATGTATGTAGTATGTATGTAGCATGCATGTAGCATGCAGTATGTATGTAGCATGCATGTAGTATATATGTAGCATGTATGTGGTATGTATGTAGCATGTAGTATGTATGTAGCATGCATGTAGTATGTATGTAGTATGTATGTAGTATGTATGTGGTATGTATGTAGCATGTAGTATGTATGTAGCATGCATGTAGTATATATGTAGTATGTATGTAGCATGTAGTATGTATGTAGCATGCATGTAGTATGTATGTAGTATGTATGTAGTATGTATGTGGTATGTATGTAGCATGTAGTATGTATGTAGCATGCATGTAGTATATATGTGTTATGTATGTAGAATGTAGCATGCATGTAGCATGCATGTAGTATGTATGTAGTATGTATGTGGTATGTATGTAGCATGTAGCATGCATGTAGTATGTATGTAGTATATATGTGGTATGTATGTAGCATGTAGTATGTATGTAGCATGCAGTATGTATGTAGCATGCATGTAGTATATATGTAGTATGTATGTAGCATATATGTAGTATGTATGTAGCATGTAGTATGTATGTAGCATGCAGTATGTATGTAGCATGCATGTAGTATATACAGTATGTAGTATGTATGTAGCATATATGTAGTATGTATGTAGCATGTAGTATATATGTAGTATGCATGTTGCATGCATGTAGTATATATGTAGTATGTATGTAGCATGTAGTATATATGTAGTATGCATGTTGCATGCATGTAGTATATATGTAGTATGTATGTTGCATGTAGTATATATGTAGTATGAATGTAGCATGTATGTAGTATGCATGTTGTATGTATGTAGCATGTATGTAGCATGTAATTTTTTTTTTATTTTTTTTTTTACATTCAACACATTAGCCGGATGATGGGACTACTACTGTCCCATCATTGGCTAATGTGTCAATCACTGTCATGGTAGCAGGCATCGCCCGATGGGACTTGTAGTCCCATCGGACGATGCCTGCACAGACCCCCGAAGCCTGCACAGACCACCGGAAGGCCGGCACAGCCCCCCGGCAGGCCGGCACAGCCCACCGGAGCCTGCACAGACCACCGGCAGGCCGGCACAGCCCCCCGGCAGGCCGGCACAGCCCACCGGAGCCTGCACAGACCACCGGCAGGCCGGCACAGCCCCCCGGCAGGCCGGCACAGACCACCGGAGCCTGCACAGACCCCCTGGCAGGCCAGCACAGCCCCCCGAAAGGCCCGTACAGACCCCAGAGAGGCTGTACAAGGCAAAAACAGGGTTTTTCTTATTCCGATACCGGAAGTCCCATAGACTTGAATGGGACTTCCGGTATCGGAATCGGCGATACCGATACTTTTTTTTAAGATCGGCCGATCCATTCCGATCCGATACTTTGAAGTATCGGACGGTATCGCTCAACTCTACCCATCATACATATTCTCCATCCCATTGACCCATGCCCATATACCCATCATACATATTCTCCATCCCATAGTCCCATGCCCATATACCCATCATACAAATTCGCCATCCCATAGTCGAGTGCCCATATACCCATCGCACATCCTTCATCTCATAGTCCTGTGCCCATATACCCGTCATACATATCCTCCATGCCATAGTCCAGTGCCCAAATACCCATCACACATCCTCCATCCCATAGTCAACCATTATGACATCATAATGAGCGGCGGGAATGATGACATCAGCGTCGCCATGGCAACCATTGTGACATCATAATGAGGGGCGGGGATTGATACGCACACACTGTTTCCCCATTATGTAGATAGGGGCATTATGACATCATAACGAGGGGCGGGGCTTGACACGCACACACTTTTTCTCCATTATGTAGACAGGGGCAACATTGTTTGGTGAATTGGAACGCGCAGGGTTAAAATTTGGCCTCATAACATAGCTTATGACGCTCTTGGGGTCCAGACGTGTGACTGTGCTAAATTTTGTGGCTGTAGCTGCGATGGTGCGGATGCCTATCCCGGACATATACACACACACACACACACACACACATACATACATACACACATACATACACACTTGAGCTTTATATATTAGATAAATATAATTTTTCTGTGCACAATATATTCTATATATTTGTTATATACAATTTTTGTCACTTTATGAATTTTTTAGCAGTGCTATACACTGATACTTCCACATCTATTTTAGATGCCCTTGATAATAGTGCCCCAGTTTTCTTGTAGCATACAGATTAGCCTTATAATTTTACTCCATACATTTATGAATTTTGACCATATACAATCATTTTTTAACTTGGTATATTTATATTTATATTAACAATAAAATTTACAATTTTATAAAATTTTAGTCTGTTTCTTTTCTGGTGCTTTCATGTTGGTCTCCTGATTGTCCATTCTGTTTCACTAATGTCCATTTTTTCGCTGTAGTGCCGTTTAAGTGTGGTATTTTATATTTGGATTTCACATTTGGACTTCCTATTTACATAATAACAAATCACATTTTTTGGCACTTTGGGCTTAAGTTCCCCTTTATTGTGATTTAGTATGTGTATTAAATCTATTATTTGCACAAAAAAAAATCAAAGGTAACACAAATATAGGATGGTAGGCTCTCCATTTACAGCTTCAATTGTTAGTTGATATATTTTTTACACTGAACCCACCCATACCAGAAAAGATAGGCCTACCTAATAGATTGGATTTATTCTTTTTGAGGCAACAGGTAGAGCATTGGACCTTTTAATGATTCCATCAGGTCTTGTTTGATGATGTGCTTCTCAAAAGCCAACTTTCAAATCTTCAGAAGGGATAAACTGAAAGACTGCAAAAGATTGAATGTGAGTTTAAAATAACAAGTTTTGTGCCTCATTTCACATTAGGTCTCAGCTTTATACATAGTAAATGGTCAAATAACCAAATTCCCCACCTTGTCATCTGGTTTAAAGACTACGTCCTATAATTTTCCAAACTTTCTTAGGCTGGTACAGCTGTGATTGTTAGAGGATTATAGATTCACGGGCTATACTATTGCACATGTTGAAGTCATATTCTTAGAATCTGTACAGCTGCAATTTGTGTTCTGTTCCATGGTGCCGCAATTAGTATTGTAGTTTCTTATATTATCTATTTCTACTTTTAAATCTTGCTTATTGTACCAGTAAAATGTATTTTATTGACCTTAATCTGCATCTACAGTCTCTGCCCTTATTGTAGATAGGAGTGTATCCTGTTTTTTTTTCCTCTAGAGTATATACATCTGAGTCATTTTCCCTACTTAATTGGAGAGGAAAACAAAGCAAAGTTTATTGTCATTAATAAACTTTTTAGTTCCAAAAAGGAAAAACAACTTTTGTTAGCACAAATGAATAACAAAAACTGTCCTTTCTTTTTGGGTAAAGCAAAACAAGGTTTCACCAACAAGCTGCCACAAGCAATTCTCAGTCTCTGACTTAGTCTATCCACCATGATCAACAAAATCCTATAAACAAAGGAAATACCAAAGAGTTCAAAGAAGGGCTGAAAGCCCTACCTAAATTACTAAACATACAGAAACCTCCCAAAATATGTGTTCAAAACAGAGCAATGTTTATGAAATAAACACTTTATTAGAGAAATCAACTCATTAAAAACAACATAAACACAAGGACATTAAAAAAAATATAAAACATTAAAAGGGGATGGATATGTCGAAAAAAATCAAAGAAAAGGGTCCCCTGTCAGTATGATCTCATAAACATACAGTGATAGCCATAATAAACATAATAAAATAAAGTGATATCAACCCCTTTCTGACATATGGCGCCTTAATGCCCATGGACAGTATAGTACACCATATCGGATCAGCCACGCTCATGGGGGAGGGCAGCTGATCGCGGCCGGGTGTCAGCTGATTCTCACAGCTGACACATGGCACCAAGTGACAGGAGCAGTCACGGACCGCTCCCGGCACTTTAAACCCCGGAACACTGCGATCAAACATGATTGCAGCATTTCGGGAGCCGGCAGAGGGGCTGTCAGCTGTGACAGCCCCTCTACCTTTGGAATCACCGCGTCCGTAATGACCCGACCTATAAAACTGTCCCACTAGTTAACCCCTTTAGTGAACACCATTAAAAAAAGGCAAAAACAATGCTTTATCATCATACCACTGAACAAACAGTGGAATAACACAATCAAAAAGACGGACATACTGTAAATAAACATGGTACAGCTGAAAACATCATCTTGCTCCACAAAAAAAGCATGCCATATAGCTCCATCACCAGAAAAATATAAAAGTTATCTCTTAGAATAAATTGAAGCAAAAATAATTATTTTTATATAAAATAGTTTTTATTGTATAAAAGCGCCAAAACATAATAAAAAATTATATAAATGAGGTATTGCTCTCATCGTACTGACCCGAAGATTTAAACTGTTTTATCAGTTTTACCACACATGGAATGGTATTAATGCCCCTCCCCAAAAGAAATTCATGAATTGCTGTTTTTTTTCATTCTGCCTCCAAAAAATCGGAATAAAAAGCGATCAAAAAATGTCATGTGCCCAAAAATGGTACCAATAAAACGTCAACTTGACTCGCAAAAACAAGACCTCACGTGACTCTGTGGGCCAAAATATGGAAAAATTATAGCTCTCAATATGTGGTGATGCAAAAACTATTTTCCGCAATAAAAAGCATCTTTTAGTGTGTGGCAGCTGCCTAACATAAAAACCCGATATAGAAACCCGCTATAAATAGTAAATCAAACCCCTCTTTATCACCCCCTTAGTTAGGGAAAAATAATAAAATAAAAAAAGTATTTATTTCCATTTTCCCATTAAGGTTAGGGCTAGTGATAGAAATTCAAACACCTCAGATGATTTTTTTCATTGTAACACCCAAAACAAGGCTAATAAACAGACTTTGATATCCCAGGGGAGGAGTCCTGAGGAGAGAATTTGCAAATTCCCAGTGCATTCTGGGATAAGTGAAGAGTCTCCGCGAGCTCAAAGAACACTGGATTTTGGCCGTTGCAGCTGAAAGGAGGACATCGGTAAACCAGGGGAGAAGTCTTGAGGAGAGAATTTGCATATTCCCAGTACACTTTTGGATAAGTGAAGAGTCTCCGTGAGCTCAAAGAACACTGGATTTTGGCTGTTGCAGCTGAAAGGAGGACATCAGTAAACCAGGGTAGAAGTCCTGAGGAGAGGATTTGCATATTCCCGGTGCATTCTGGGATAAGGGTAGAGTTTACATGAGCTCAAACAACACTGGATTTTGGCCATTGCAGCTGAAAGAAGGATATCGGTAAACCACGTGACGAATTTTGGCACATTTTTCGCCGCTTTGGTGTCTCTTTAACAGTAAGAACATGGAAGAGGCCAGGAGCCATTTGGTGAGCTGCATTTCTTGCTCCATGTTCACAGACTTACCAGGGGAAAAGCCGAACTTCACATGCCAGAAATGCAAGCTTGTGTCCCTGTTGGAGGAAAAGTTGCAAAATCTAGAAGAGAGGTTAGCTACATTGAAGACAATTAAGGAAGGTGAAGAGTTCTTAGACAGAGCAGAATTATCTCTTCATGTTACAGAAAGAGAAGACATTTGAATTGCACCTGAAGAAACAGAGAAATGGAAGCATGTGACCCAAAGAAGCAGTAGGATCAAGAGGCAGTCAGCACCCATACTGCTCAGGAACCGGTACCAGGCTTTCACACAGGAGAACGATAAAGAAATACATCAAGATAAGACTTTACCCACAAAGACCAACCCTGTACGCCCTCAGAGTCCTACTGGATAGAGAAAGAAAACTGTTGTGAAGAAGAAACAGAGCGTTATGGTCATGGGGGATTCCCTGTTGAGAGGCACAGAGGCCGCTATCTGCAGACCGGATATAACCTCAAGAGAAATCTGCTGTCTTCCATGTGCAAAAATTAAAGATGTGTCTGACAAGATATCAGGACTTATCAGACCTACAGATGACCACTCATTCCTGCTAATACATGTAGGGACAATTGAGACACAGCAAGAAAGGACCTGGAAATCATCTGCAGTGACTTTGAAAATTTAGGTAACAAAGTGAAAGAACAGGGAGCACAGGTGGTTTTCTCTTCCATCCTCCCAGTGGATGGCCATGGAACAAGGAGGTGGAATAAGATTCTGCAGGTGAACAACTGGCTACATTGGTGATGCCGACAGCAAGGATTTGGATTTTTGGATCATGAGGTAAAATACCTATATGATGGACTGCTTGCTAGAGATAGGGTGCACCTTTCAAAGAATGGAAAACATGTATTTGGAAGTCACCTTGCTGCACTCATCTGTAGAGCTTTAAACTAGAACAATGTGGGAAGGGAAGCAAAAGGCCAGAAAAAGCCATACACCTGGCAAATACCATTGAGAACTCTGCTATTAGAAGTGGAAAGGAAGAACAAAGACAAAAAAATCTAAATAATAAAAATATCGGAGGAAGAGAAACCAATCACAAACTAAAATGTTTCTATACAAATGCACAAAGCATGGGCGACAAACAAGGAGAATTGGTACTACTAACACAGGAGAAGAAACATCACAGAATCATAGAATCTTAGAATCATAGAATGGTAGAGTTGTAAGGGACCTCCTGGGTGATCTGGTCCAAGCCCCTGCTCAAAGCAGGATTCACTAAATCATCCCAGACAGATGTCTGTCCAGCCTCTGTTTGAAGACTTCCATGGAAGGAGAACTCACCACCTACTGTGGCAGCCTGTTCCATTCATTGATCACCCTATCTGTCAAAAAGTTTTTTTCTAATATCTAACCTGTGTATCCTC
This sequence comes from Dendrobates tinctorius, assembly GCF_039654945.1. Lineage (NCBI taxonomy): Eukaryota > Metazoa > Chordata > Amphibia > Anura > Dendrobatidae > Dendrobates > Dendrobates tinctorius. Next base: position 7,875,100 of record NW_027361759.1, on the reverse strand, counting down.
CCATTCAGTTTCATCTAATTTCTTCTAGTCTTTCCTTGTGCAAATAAGAATAAAGATGATCCTTCTACAATGTGACATTGAGACATTTGTAGACAGTTATTAAGTCTCATTCAGTCTTTTTTTAGCAAGGTAAACATTCCCAAATCCTGTAACTGTTCCTCATAGGACATGGTTTGCAGACTGGTCACCATTCTAGTCGCTCTTCTCTGAACTTGCTCAAGTTTGTTGATGTCTTTTTAAAATGTGGTGCCCAAAACTGGACACAGTATTCCAGAAGAAGGTTTGACCAAAGAGGAGTAGAGGGCAATAATGACTTCACGTGATCTAGACTGTATGCTTCTGCTAATACATCCCAGAATTGAATTTGCCTTTTTTTGCTGCTGCATCACACTGTTGACTCATATTCAGTCAGTGATCTATTAATGAGTGCATGTCACATGTGTTTTTGGTCCAGTTTTTTCCGTGCCTATGCATGATTTGAGAGACCCCACCCCTCTCTTGTGTGACATGCACATAAGGAGCTGGCTTACACCTTGTGCCAATACTGGGAAGCGCCTGTCTTCATCCTGTTCATTTGGACATTGTTCACGTGTTCAGGTTTTGAATACATTAGATAGGGACTGCTTCAATAGGGGTTACCTTGATGCGATGGAGCAGCTTGGTATACATTTTTTTGCAAAAAACGTATTGACTAAATACCCTGTACTTGTTATCATCTTTTTATCAGCACTTGCTGACTACTGGTGTATGTTTTACTGCAGGATATTTCGGCACAATTGTCATTCTGTGCTCTCTGTTTGTGATCCAGACCCAGAGAGCTGGTCTGAGCAGGGCGCCTGGATCGCCAAGATTGCTGTGCAGGTCCCTGAGCGGTCGGAAAGAAATGGGAGACCACTGGATGTACGGCTCTGGATTCCTGCTGTGCAGCTGCAGGAATCTGACTCCTAACAATAGTTCCCTGGGTCTACCGTCTTCCCCTTTTTGGAGAGAGGAACAATATTTGCTCTTCTCCAGTCTTCTGGGACTTCTCCTGTTCTCCAAAAGTTTTCAAAGATTATGGAGAGAGGTTCAAAAATTTCTTCTGTTATCTCATTCAGTACTCTGGGGTGTAACTCATCTGGACGTGGAGACTTGAATTCACTTATGTTAGCTAATTGTTTTCTCACTATCTTTCTGTTTATAAATATCCTGGATTCTTCTATTCCTTTAATAGGACAGTGAAGATCAGTTGATGTTACATTTCCTTTCTGAGAGAAGACAGATGCAAAATAGGAATTTAAAAGTTTTGCCTTCTCAACATCCTTTCTTACCATGTCATCATTTTCATCCTGTAAAAATTATATAGCATTTTTGACTTTTTTTTACTCTTGTCATATCTCCAAAATCCTTTTTTACTGCTTTTGACATCTCTTGCAAGCCTTAATTCATTGTCAGATAATCTGATTCATGCACTGCAGCTTTTGCAGACAATGTTACATTCTCTTTAGACATGCCTTCCTCTTTCCATTTGATAAACATTTCTTTCTTCCTTTTTAGTATGTGTTTAAGATCTGTGTTCATCCATCCTGGTTTCCTTAAATGCTTCATATTCTTCCTTCTTTTTGGAATTGTTAATGATTGTGCTATGAGAATCTCATTTTTCAAGATTTCCCTTCATTTCTGGACATTTTTCTCCTTATCCCCTTTCTGACATATGATGCACTATCCCTTCCATGTGCCCTGGGCCTTAGTGCCCATGGACAGGATGGTACGTCACACGCAATCAGTGGTGCTCACAGGGGGAGCACAATTGATTGCGTCCGGGTGTCAGCTGATTTTCACAGCTGACACCTGGCACTAAGTGCCAGGAGTGGTCAGGGACCGCTCCCAGCACTTTAACCCCTGGCACGCTGCGATCAAACATGATCGCAGCATTCTGATGGCATAGGGAAGCATCATGCAGGGAAGGGGCTCTCTGCATGCTTCCCTGAGACCCTCAGAACAACGCGATATGATCGTGTTGTTCTGAGGTCCTCCTCCCTGCAGGCCGCAGGATCCAAGATGGACATGGAGTCCTGCAAGGTCCTGCAGGGAGGTGGCTGAGAGCAGGCATTGGCAAGCCTCCTGCACTGCCTGTCAGATTGCTTATCTGACACAGTGCTGTGCAAAGTGTCAAAACAGCGATCTGACGCTATATAGTGATGTCCCACCCTGAGACAAAGTAAAAAAGTAAAAAAAATTAACATGTGTAAATATATATTTTTTTTAAATTCCTAAATAAAGAAAAAAATATATTGTTTCAAAAACTACATTTCTTTATGTAAATAACCACAAAACGATAAAAGTACACATATTTAGTATCGCCGCGTCCGTAACGACCCAACCTATAAAACTGTCCAACTAGTTAACCCCTTCAGTCAACACCAACAAAAAAAATAATAAATGAGTCAGAAAAACAATGCTTTATCATCCTACTGCTGAACAAAAAGTGAAATAACACACGATCAAAAAGACGGATTTGAATAAACGAGGTACCGCTGAAAGCATCATCTTGTCCCACAAAAAGCGAGCAACCATACAGCATCATCAGCAAAAAAAATAAAAGTTATAGCTCTCAGGATAAAGCAATGCAAAAACAATTATTTTTTTATATAAAATAGTTTTTATTGTATAAAAGCGCCAAACCATAGAAAATTATATAAATGAGTTATCGCTGTAATTGTACTAACCTGAAGAATAAAACTGCTTTATGAATTTTACCACATGCAGAATGGGATAAACACCCCACCATAAGGAAATTCATGAATTGCTGGTTTTTGATCATTCTGCCTCCCAAAAATTGTAATAAAAAGCAATCAAAAAAGTCATGTGACCTAAAATGGTACCAATAAAAACGTCAATTCGTCCCGCAAAAAAACAAGACCTCACTTGACTCTGTGGGCCAAAATATGGAAAAATTATAACTCTTAAAATGTGGTGATGCAAAAACTATTTCTTGCAATAAAAAACATCTTTTAGCATGTGACAGCTGCCAAACATAAAAACCCGCAATAAATAGTAAATCAAACACCCCTTTATCACCCCCTTAGTTAGGGAAAAATAATAAAGTAAAAAAATGTATTTATTTCCATTTTTCTGATAGGGCTAGGGTTAGTGCTAAAGTTAGGGTTAGGGTTGGGGCTAAAGTTAGGGATAGGATTGGGACTAAAGTTAGGGAACGGGTTAGTGTTGGCATTAAAGTTAGGGTTAGGGTTGGGGCTAAAGTTAGGGTAGGGTTGGGGCTACAATTAGGGTTAGGGATGGGGCTAAAGTTACGGTTGGGGTTTGGAATAGGGTTAGGCTTGGGATTAGGGTTAGGGTTGGGATTAGAGTTAGGGGTGTGTTAGAGTTTGGCTCGTGGTTAGGGTTAGGGTTGGAGTTAGAATTGCTGGGTTTCCACTGTTTAGGCACATCAGTGGCTCTCCAAATGCGACATGGCGTCCGATCTCAATTCCAGCCAATTGAGCGTTGAAAAAGTCAAACAGTGCTCCTTCCCTTCCGAGCTCTGCGGTGCACCCAAACAGTGATTTACCCCTACATATAGGGTATCGGCATACACAATACAAAATGGACAACTTTTGGGGTCCAATTTATCCTGTTAGCAATGTGAAAATAAAAAATTGGGGGCAACAAGATTTTTGTGGAAAAAATATGATTTATTATTTTTATGGCTCTACGTTATAAACTTCTGTGAAGCACTTGGGGGTTCAAGGTGCTCACTACACATCTAGATAAGTTCCTTAGGGGGTCCAGTTTCCAAAATGGTTTCACTTTTGGGGGTTTCCACTGTTTAGGCACATTAGGAGTTTGCCAAACGCGACATGATGTCCAATCTCAATTCCAGCCAGTTTTAGTTTGAAAAAGTCAAAAAGAGGAAATCGGAAAACCAGGGGAAGAGTCTTGAGGAGATCATTTGCATATTCCCAGTGCCTTCTGGGCTAAGTGAAGAGTCTCCGCGAGCTCAACGATCACTGGGTTTTGGCTGTTGCAGCTGAAAAGAGGAAATCGGAAAACCAGCGGAAGAGTCTTGAGGAGATCATTTGCATATTCCCAGTGCCTTCTGGAATAAGTGAAGAGTCTCCGCGAGCTCAACGATCACTGGGTTTTGGCTGTTGCAGCTGAAAAGAGGAAATCGGAAAACCAGAGGAAGAGTCTTGAGATCATTTGCATATTCCCAGTGCCTTCTGGGATAAGGGAAGAGTCTCCGCGAGCTCAACGATCACTGGGTTTTGGCTGTTGCAGCTGAAAAGAGGAAATCGGAAAACCAGGGGAAGAGTCTTGAGGAGATCATTTGCATATTCCCAGTGCCTTCTGGGATAAGTGAAGAGTCTCCGTGAGCTCAACGATCACTGGGTTTTGGCTGTTGCAGCTGAAAAGAGGAAATCGGAAAACCAGGGGAAGAGTCTTGAGGAGATCATTTGCATATTCCCAGTGCCTTCTGGGATAAGTGAAGAGTCTCCGCGAGCACAACGATCACTGGGTTTTGGCTGTTGCAGCTGAAAAGAGGAAATCGGAAAAATGAATTTTGGCTCATCTTTCATCGTTTATAAGAAATCTCAATATGGAAGAGGCCAGGAGCCACTTGGTGAGCTGCATTTCTTGCTACATGTTCACAGACTTACCAGTGGAAAAGCCAAACTTCACATGCCACAAATGCAAGCTTGTGTCCATGTTGGAGGAAAAGTTGCAAAATCTCGAAGAGAGGTTAGCTACGTTGATGATCATTAAGGAAGGTGAAGAGTTCTTGGACAGAGCAGAATTATCTCTTCATGTTACAGAAAGAGAAGAAATTCGAAGTGCACCTGAAGAAACAGAGCAATGGAGACATGTGACCCAGAGAAGCAGGAGGATCAGGAGGCAGTCAGCACCCATACTTCTCAGGAACCAGTACCAGGCTCTCACGAAGGAAAACGATGAAGAAATACATCAGGATAAGACTTTGCCAACAAGCAGCAACCTTGTACGCCTTCAGAGTCCTCCTGGATGGAGAAAGAAAAATGTTGTGAACAAGAAACGGAGAGTGGTGGTCATGGGGGATTCCCTGTTGAGAGGAACAGAGGCCGCTATCTGCAGACCGGATATAAGTTCAAGAGAAATGTCCTGTCTTCCAGGTGCAAAAATTAAAGATGTGTCTGACAGGATATCAGGACTCTTCAGACCTACTGATGACTACCCATTCCTGCTACTACATGTGGGGACAAATGACACCGCAAGAAATGACCTGGAAACCATCTGCAGAGACTTTGAAGACTTAGGCAAGAAAGTGAAAGAACTGGGAGCGCAGGTGGTTTTCTCTTCCATCCTCCCAGTGGATGGCTATGGAACAAGGAGGTGGAATAAGATTCTGCAGGTGAACAACTGGCTACGTCGATGGTGCCGTCAGCAACGATTTGGATTTATGGATCACGGAGTGAATTACTTTTACGATGGACTACTTGCTAGAGATGGGGTGCCTTACGAAGACTGGAAAACATGTATTTGGAAGTCGCCTTGCTACACTTGTAAGGAGAGCTTTAAACTAGAACAACATGGGAAGGGAAGCAAAAGACCAGAAAAAGCCATACACCTGACAAATGCTATTGAGAACTCTGCTATTAGAAGTGGAAAGGAAGAACAAAGACAAAAGAATCTAATTAATAAAAATATTGGAGAAAGAGAAACCAATCACAAACTAAAATGTTTCTATACTAATGCACAAAGCATGGGCAACAAACAAGGAGAATTGGAACTACTAACACAGGAAAAAAATATGATGTCATTGGAATCACTGAAACTTGGTGGGACAATACACATGATTGGAATACAAGACTAGAAGGATACAACTTATTTGCAAGAAACAGACTTGATAAACTTGATATGTTAGAAACGCATATATCTGCACAGAGATCCAAGCTTCAGAGACTGGGAGTTCTGTGGAAACTGTTTGGATAAGAATACAAGGACAGAACAATGGAAAGGACACCATTGTAGGCATTTACTACAGGCCGCCTGTGCAAGCTGAAGATATGGATGAACTCTTTTTGGATAACTAGAGGAGGAAGACCTGTGAAGACTCAGACGTCAATGTTAGATTTCAGAAAGGCAGATTTTAAGGGATTCAGAAAGAGAATTGGAGGGATCCAATGGCTGGATATCCTTAAAGACAAAAATGTCCAGGAAGGATGGGAAATCTTGAAAAATGAAATTCTCAAAGCACAATTCTTAACAATTCCGAAAAGAGGGAAGAATAGGAAGCATTTAAGGAAACCAGGATGGATGAACACAGAACTTAAGCACATGCTAAAAAGGAAGAAAAAAAGTTTATAAAATGGAAAGAGGGAGGCATATCTAAAGAAGAATATAATGCTGTCTGCAGAACCTGCAGGGCACAAATCAGATTAACTAAAGCTGAAAATGAATTGAGGCTTGCAAGAGATGTCAAAAGCAATAATAAAGGATTTTGGGGATATGTCAAAAGTAAAAGAAAAGTCAAAGATGCTATAGGATTTTTACAGGATGAAAATGATGAAATGGTAAGACAGGATGTTGAGAAGGCCAAACTTTTAAATTCCTATTTTGCATCTGTTTTCTGTCAGAACGGAAATGTAACATCAACTGTTCTTCACTGTCCTATTAAGGGAATAGAAGAATCCAGGATATCTATAAACAGAAAGATAGTGAGGAAACACTTAGCTAACCTAAATGAATTCAAGTCTCCAGGTCCAGATGAATTACACCCCAGAGTACTGAAGGAGATAGCAGAAGAAATTTTTGAACCCCTCTCCATAATCTTTGAATATTCTTGGAGAACAGGAGAAGTCCCAGAAGACTGGAGAAGAGCAAATGTTGTTCCTATCTTCAAAAAGGGGAAGAAGGTGGACCCAGGCAACTATAGGCCGGTGAGTCTGACTTCTATACCAGGAAACATCTTTGAACAAATTATTAAACAACATGTATGTCAGTACCTGGATAAGAATGAAGTGATTAAACAGAGTCAGCATGGGTTTGTAACTAATAAGTCATGTCAGACCAACATAATATCCTTTTATGATGGAATCACTGATTGGGTGGATCAAGGAAATGCTGTAGATATAGTATATCTTGACTTCAGCAAAGCATTTGACAAAGTCTCTCATACAATCCTTATTGAAAAAATGACTAAGTATGGAATGGACAAGGCAACTGTTAGGTGGATTCATAACTGGCTTAGTGATCGGACCCAAAGAGTGGTTGTAAATGGCTGCACATCCAGTTGGAAGAATGTCTCAAGTGGGGTACCACAGGGCTCTGTCCTGGGCCCTGTATTGTTCAACATCTTTATCAATGATTTAGATGAAGGAATTGAGGGTAAACTGATTAAATTTGCTGATGACACAAAGCTAGGAGGGATAGCTAATACTAGAGAAGAGAAAGAGAGGATTCAAAAAGATATAAATAAACTGGAGAAGTGGGCAGCAACTAACAGAATGGTTTTTAACAGGGAAAAATGCAAAGTACTACATCTGGGCAATAAAAATGAAAAATGCATATACAGAATGGGAGGAATAGGGCTAAGCAACCGCACATGTGAAAAAGACTTGGGTATAGATCACAGACTGAATATGAGTCAACAGTGTGATGCAGCAGCAAAAAAGGCAAATGCAGTCTAGATCACGTGAAGTCATTATTTCCCTCTATTCCTCTTTGGTCAGACCTCATCTGGAATATTGTGTCCAGTTTTGAGCACCACATTTTAAAAAAGACATCAACAAACTGGAGCAAGTTCAGAAAAGAGCGGCCAGAATGGTGACCAGTCTGCAAACCCTGTCTTATGAGGAAAGGTTGCAGGATTTGGGAATGTTTAGTTTGCAAAAGAGAAGACTGAGAGGAGGCTTAATAGCTGTCTACAAATATCTAGAGGGCTGTCACATTGTAGAAGGATCAACTTTATTCTCATTTGCACAAGGAAAGACTAGAAGCAATGGGATGAAACTGAATAACTGAATGGGAGGAGACACAGATTAGATATAAGAAAAAACTTTTTGACAGTTAGAGTGATCAATGAGTGGAACAGGCTGCCACGAGAAGTGGTGAGTTCTCCTTCAATGGAAGTCTTCAAACAGAGGCTGGACAGACATCTGACTGGGATGATTTAGCGAATCCTGCTTTGAGCAGGGGGTTGGACCAGATGGCCCAGGAGGTCCCTTCCAACTCTACGATTCTATGATTCTATGAGCCCAAACAGTGGTTCCTCCCCACATATGGGGTATCAGCGTACTCAGGACAAATTGGACAACAACTTTTGGTGTCCAATTTCTCCTGTTACCCTTGGTAAAATAAAAAATGGATCTGAAATACATTTTGTGTGAAAAAAGTCAAATGTTCATTTTTTTAAAACATTCCAAAAATTCCTGTGAAGCACCTGAAGGGTTAATAAACTTCTTGAATGTGGTTTGAAGCACCTTGAGGGGTGCAGTTTTTATATTGGTGTCATGTTTGTGTATTTTCTATCTTATAGACCCCTCAAAGTGACTTCAAATGTGATGTGGTCCCTAAAAAAATGGTTTTGTAAATTATGTTGTAAAAACGAGAAATCGCTGGTCAACTTTTAACCCTTATAACTTCCTAACAAATAAAACTTTTGGTTCCAAAATTGTGCTGATGTAAAGTAAACATGTGGGAAATGTTACCTATTTAGTATTTTGTGTGACATATCTCTGTGATTTAAGGGCATGAAAATTCAATGTTGGAAAATTGCGAAATTTAAAATTTTTTTGCCAAATTTCCATTTTTTTCACAAATAAACGCAAGTCATATCAAATAAATTTTCCCACTAGCGTGAAGTAAAATTTATCATGAGAAAACAATGTCAGAATCACCAGGTAATAACTCTGGTAATAACTCTGGGATTTGCAATATTCGCCGATTAATTAGTTGAGAATCCACAGAACATAACCGAACGCCATTCACATCAATGGGAGGCAAAAACAAATGCATGCACAACACCTTATAACAGCCTCAAATACTGCCAAAATGCATCAAGTGAGGGACAGACACCAGAAAAGTGGCCTCAATTCACCCACAGTACAAATTGCAGAATGGAACTGCAGCAATCAGCGAGGCATGAGGTATAGAACTTCACAGTAAGATGAGGTATGTGAGGGATCGGTGTAAGTCCCCTTTGCTGGGAGCACTGGTACCACATGCAACACCTCTACCTGCTTTCATGCTGAGCCACACTCAGGTGGCACAAATATCAGTTTTCTAGACTACCGTTGTCAGAAAAATTTAACGATAGTAACACAGGTAGTTGCGTCCAAGGAATTGAAGGCCTGACAGTTTCAGAGGCCTACTGCTACAGGCAACACGCATGAAGGAGACCAAACCAGGAGTGTTCACATTTTCAAAAATTATTGGCAGACACCACAAAAGTGGCATCAATTTCACCACAGTAGAAATAGTATAATAGGGACCGACAGGTCTTTCACTACATCCCATACAGCAGATGGACAGCCAACAAGAAGTGTTCACATTTAAAGAAATGAGGGTCTTACACCACAGAAATGGCATCAATTTTTCCACAATAGAAATAATATAATAGGAACCGACAGTTCTTCAACTACACGCAATCCAGCAGATGACCCTCCAACAGGAGTATTCATATTTCAAAAAATTATTGGCAGACGCCACCAAAATGGCATCAGTTTCACCACAGTAGAAATAGTATAATAGGGACCAAAATTTCTTCCATTACGCACAATGCAGCAGATGTTCACCCAACCAGGAGTCTTCACATTTAAAGAAATGAGGGCCTTACACCACAGAAGTGGTATCAATTTCACCACAGTAGAAATAGTATAATAGGGACCGACAGTTCTTCCACTACTCCCAATAAAGCAGATGGACACCCAAAAACAAGTGTTCACATTTAAAGAAATGAGGGCCTTACACCACAGAAGTGGCATCAATTTCACCACAATAGAAACTGTATAATAGGGACCAACAGTTCTTCCACTACACCCAATCCGGCAGATCAAAATCCAACAAGGAGTGTTCACATTTCCAAAAATTTTGGCAGACACCACCAAAGTGGCATCAATTTCCTCCAAGTAGAAATAATATAATAGGGACCGACAGGTCTTTCACTACACCCAATACAGCAGATGGACACCCAACCAGGAGTGTTCACATTTCCAAAAATTATTGGCAGACACCACCAAAGTGACAACAATTTATAATCACAGTAGAAATAGTATAATAGGGACCGACAGGTCTTTCACTATACCCAATACAGCAGATGGACGCCCATCCAGGAGTCTTCACATTTAAAGAAATGATGGCCTTACACCATAGAAGTGACATCAATTTCACCACAGTAGAAACAGTATAATAGGGACCGACAGTTCTTCCGCTACACCCAATACAGCAGATGGACACCCAACAAGAAGAGTTCACATTTAAAGAAATTAGGGCCTTACACCACAGAAGTAGCATCAATTTCACCACAGTAGAAATAGTATAATAGAAACTGACAGTTCTTCCACTACACCCAATCCAGCAGATGAAAACACAACAATGAGTGTTCACTTTTCAAAAAATTATTGGCACACACCACCAGTGGCATCTATTTCACCACAGTAGAAATAGTTTAATAGGGACCGACAGGTATTCCACTAAACCCAATACAGCAGATGGACACTAGTGATGAGCGAGTACCATAATATTCGCAATCGCTATACTTATAACGAGTACTTTGCAAAAATCGCGTATTCATCCCGAATAGCGAATACAATGCAAGTCAATGGAAAATGCGAGTATTTTTCTGTTTGACCCTACAAAGGGGTCTGGCAGCCTGAGGAAAAGACTGAAAAGGAGGGGAAAGTGGTGAAACAGAATGGAAAGATTATGCCTGCATGCATTTCTGACTCACATATGGTTTCTGGGAATAAGTTTATATCAGTATTATGCCACTTTTACAGATACACAAGAACAACTACCAAATCTAGATTTCTTTTGAATATGTATCCCCTATCTCAATCACAATGTGGGACAATCTGTCAAAGGGCCTCCAATTACATATAATAGTTTGATGGAACCACTCTACATTCAAGATTTGTCCACTACAGATACAGATAGTGCTTGCTGTTGTGCTGGTTTATTGAAAATTGACCAATTTGTGCACATTTCCCCCCACCTCTGTTGGACCTGGTATTAGTGTCTCTCACCATTATCCCTTGGTGTTGAAAACAGCCACTAGATCTGCCACCAACATTGTCTGAGGGTGATATTTTCAGCAACTGATCTACAATGGCCTTCTTGAAAGATTCCATTTTAAAACTCTTTGGTGACTCCAAAAGGAGAGAAGGAAATTTCTCCGTGTACCGTGGATCGAGAAAGGTGGCCAACCAGTATTGGTTGTTGGATAAAATGTGTATCACGCGAGGGTCATGCCACAGACACTTACACATGAACTGTGCCATGTAAGCCAGGCTGCAAAAAGGCAAATGTTCTGCATCCCCAACAGTAGGAACAGTAACCATCCTCTCCTCATGCTGACTCACTTCCTCCTCCTCCTCCACCTCCTCCTCTCCAGGCCATCCAGTCTGCACAGACATGAAACGTGGGTTGGGTGTCCCCGCTGTAGCATTAGGAGTCCCCTCAGTAGCACTGAAAAACAAGTCCTTTCTCATCTTCCTCATCTTCCTCCTCATCACCCAAAGTTACCTCAGAATATTGGCTGGGCTGGGTAGTATCACCCATTGTGAAATCTGGCTCTATACCAACATGCTGGACACTCAAAGCTTCCTCTTTGAGGTTATGGAGTGATTGTTTCAAGAGACAGAGCAGCAGGATGGTTACACTGATAATAGCCTGATCACCATTCACGAGGTTGGTGCAGTACTCAAAGTTCTCAGGAAGCTCACAAAAGTCAGCGATCCACACCCACTTGACAGTTGTTATGTGTGGTGGCTGACTCTAAGTCTGACGGGCATGTTGAAGCTGGTATTCAGCTACTGCCCTCTACTGCTCACTAATCCTTGCCAACATATGATAGGTTGAGTTCCACCACATGGGCAGGTCGCAAATGAGTAGGTGACTTGGCAAATTCAAGCACTTTTGCAGCACTGTAAGACCAGCAAAGGCAGTAGAGGAATGCTGGAAATGGGCACTAATACGGCGCACCTTCTCAAGTAGGTATGGCAAGGCAGGGTAACTTTTCATAAACTTCTGAACAACCAGGTTCAGTACATGAGCCATGCATGGCACGTGTACCAGCTTGCTGACCTATAAAGCCACCACCAGGTCACGCCCATTATCACAGATGACCAGATCAGGTTTGAGGTGCAGCGGGGGAGCCATTGATTGGTCTGTTGTTTTAAAGCTTACCACAGCTCTGCTGCAGTGTGTGGTTTATGACCTAAGCAGATCAGCTTCAGCAGAGTGTGTTGCTGCTTTGCCAATATGCTGCTGCACAGGTCCCAGCTTGGCAGTGATGGGGAGCGTACTTCGGCAGAGAATGAGGAGCAGGAGGAGGGGAGAGAGGAAGTTGAATATGAAGAGGCGGAAACATTAAGGCCTCGCTCACACATACCGTTTTTTTCGCGCTTCTGCGGCGGTATTTTCTGCTCGTTTTTGCCGCGAAAACACGAAAAATAAGCATCCCATGCATTCCTATGGGATTCCGCAATGCTGTGCTAATGCTGCGGTTTTTACTGCGGCAGAATCGCTTTGCGGTAAAAAACACAGCATGCTCATTAATTTTGCGGAATCGCGGCGATCCCGCACCCATAGGAATGCATTGTTCTGCTTACTTTCCGCATGTGGCTGTGCACAACATGCGAAAAGTAAATAGAACATTTGCGGATGTACCCACGGTCCGGAGGAGAGGAGACTGTCCTCCGGGCTTTGGGTACCATATCCCTGTAAAAAATAGAATTTAAAATAAAAAATATTTTTATTCTCACCTTCCGACGTCCCGCACAGCCTTCCCGCCTCTCTCCACGCTCCTGGTCCCAGTAAGCCTCTGCGAGCGATGACGTCCGTTCTCGCGGGATCACAAAGTCTCACGGTCATTCGAGCGACGTCATCGCGAATGACCGCGAGACGTCACGATCCTGTGAGAACGGACGTCATCGCGGTAATTGTCGCAGAGGATTACTGGGACCGGGAGCGTGGAGAGAGGCGGGAAGGCGGCGCGGGATGTTGGAAGGTGCGAATAACAATATTTTTTTTTTTATTATTATTTTTTACATTCTATCTTTTACTATTGATGCCGCATAGGCGGCCTCAATAGTAAAAAGTTGGTCACACTCGTCAAACACTATGTATGACGAATGTGACCAACCTGTAAATCAGTTCTCCAAGCGATGCTACTGATCGCTTGGAAAATGTTAGCAATTCTGCAAGCTAATTACGCTTGCAAAATGCTAGTTTTTCTATGGGAAAATCGCAGGAATTTAAAATGCGATTTTCCCGCGGAATGGAATTCCGGAATTCTCGCGGTAATTTCCACGAGAGTTCTGGTACGTGTGAACCAAGCCTGACAGAAGTTGGGCCTGCTATTCGTGATGTGGATAGGATGTGTGATGTTCCAGTTTGCACCTTTGTCCCAACCTCTACAAGGTTCACCCAGTGTGCCGTGACAGAAATGTATCATCCCAGTCTGTTGTGAACTCTCTTGATCTGACTTCTGAGTCGGAGCTCCCTCTGGTGGTTACTGCGGGTAGTGGAGCTGGCCGGGTCTACAGAAGTCTGCCACCTGACGACGATGATAGGAAGTCAGGGGTTACTAACTGGGAGTATCTAAGTGAGCAGGCTTCCCTCAGTTGATGCTGGTGATTTGGTTTCTTCCTGTGCATTTTGAGGTCTGCTCTCTCCTGCCTGATCCTGCATTTTTCAGTTAAGCTGTTCATTTGCTAATCCTTTGCATCTGATCTGGTTTTGCCTTTTTCTGCTTTCTGCTTTGCTGTGTTGGTTCAGCGTGCTCTCTGCTGGGGCAGTGCTGGACCCCACTCCATATGTTACAGCTTGTGTCAGTTTGTTCAGTCCGCTGTTATATTAGTCTCTTTTGCATTGCTGCCAGTTCACACCAGAATGCAGATAAAGTGGGGGAGAGGTTGTGAGACCTCAGTGTTTTTGTACATCAGATGTGTTGGATTTTTTAGGGTTTTTGCATGATTGCAGACAGTGTCTTTCCTGTCCTTTTCTGTCTAGACAGTTTGGGCCCCATTATTTGCTCAGTCTATTTTCTGCCTGTGTTTGTGTCTCATCTTGTCTCACTGACAATATATGTTGGAGGCTATCTATTCCTTTGGGGTTCTACTCTGGGGCAGTTTAGATTTCACCTTTCTTGCTTTAGGCTTAGTTAGCTCTCCGGCTGTGCCGAGGCGTCTAGGGCATCGTAGGTATGCCCCACGGCTACTGCTAGTTGTGTTGTTAGGATTAGGGGTCTGCAATCCGCTAAGCTACCAACCTTTCTGGTTTCCCCGTGGCCTAGCCTATTCCTGCCATCCTCCTCGGTGACCTATTCATAACACCTGTCCACAACAACTTGTCCAGGTGTCAGTTGTTAGGTGGATCTTCCCAATTACGGCATTGGTGAGAGCATGGTTCAGATTGTTTAACACATGCTTGTGTAAAGCCGAGACGGCACACTGGGCAAAATAGTGGCGGCTGGGAACACTGTATCATCGAGCAGCCACAGCCAAGAGATCATGGAAAGCCTCTGTTCCCACTTGCCTAAACGGCAACATCTCCACAGCTAGCAATTTGGCAATGTGCGAGTTTAGTATCTGTGCCTGTGGGTGCATGGCTGTGTATTTACGCTTTCTTTCCAAGCTCTCAGGCATGGACAAGTGGACACTTCGCTAGGACAAGGATGTGGATGTGAGTGATGTTTCTTGTGTGTGAGCAACCGCAGGCTGAGGGCAGGAGGTATGAGTACCTCCTTCCTGAACAGCACTTTCTGAAGGACATAGCCCAGGTGACATGGCAGTGGTTTGACCCACAGACATAGATTTGGTACTCTGGTCTTCTGCCCACTTATTGTGGTGCTTGTCTGCCTTGTGGTTTCGCATACTGGTGGTGCTCTGGTTGCCTTTGACCTGGCCACGGCTCAACTTGGTATGGCAGATACCATAGACTGGGTGGCAGATACCACAAACGGGGGGTGCTCTTGGGAACAGTTGACCCAGTTCTCACTCTGGGCAAACA
The DNA here is from genome assembly GCF_039654945.1 of Dendrobates tinctorius. Lineage (NCBI taxonomy): Eukaryota > Metazoa > Chordata > Amphibia > Anura > Dendrobatidae > Dendrobates > Dendrobates tinctorius. The sequence goes on along the minus strand of NW_027361759.1, from coordinate 7,859,911 downwards.
ATGACCCCTTGGTGCCTGTGTTGGTGCTACATATCCATCTTCCACTGTGTTGCTGTGATGTCTATGCGTGCCAATGGTCCAAGTCAGATCAGTGTACTTATCATCGACAACCTTGTCTTACATCTCATCCTCCTTCCCAGTTGACAGTGTAGGCTGACCTGATGGCAAATATGTCTCATCATCATCAGTCTCCACCTCTGGAGACAGTAAATGATGTTCTTCCAGGTGGCTTTCTTCTGGCCCTAGGTCCTCAAATACTTAAGCATCAATGCACACCACCTCCTCACATCCCAATTCAATGCTGCACAGTGATAGGCCAGAGCCAACTAAAGGATACATAGCAAATAGATCCTCGGAGTGGCCAAACTTGGGGTCATATGTGTTCTGTGACTGATAATGGTGAGAGGAAGGAGACTCAGCTTCAGGATTGGATGAGCCAGCCTTCTCTGTATCGACAGTAGACTGTGTGGTCGTGGATGATTTTTTGCTGCTTGACAAATGCGTAGAGGTCTTGTCAGCTATCCAAGACAGAATCTACTCTCACTCTTCTGGCTTCCACACACTTTACCTTCCAGACCTGGAATTTTTTACAGGAATATAGTGGATACATCAAGCTTCTTCAGACCTGATACAGACTTACTGTCTTTTCTCGCACCACTGACAACACCACGTCCATGTCCCTGTCCCTTAACAACAGGTTTTTTTGACATTTTTGCTTTTGCTCACATATTTTCAGATGTTGATGGCAAAAGCCAAGCTAGCTGTCTCAGCTAAAAGAGTGGGGAAAATGGCGTGGTGCGTGCTTGGTAGAAGGCAGTAGGAAATGTTTGGACTACTGCTTTGCATAGGGCACTAACCGCTTTTCTCAGTGGACTAATATGGACAGTAGAAGGTAGGCTGTGACTACAAAAACAGCGGGGAAAACGGCCTGGTGTGTGCTTGGTAGCAGGCAGTAGGAAATGTTTGAAATACTGCTTTGTGAAGGACACTAATCGCTTTTTTCAGTGCACAAATGTGGACAGCAGAAGGCAGGCTGTGACCACAAAACAGCAGGGAATATGGCCTGATGCTTGCTTGGTAGCAGACAGTAGGAAATGTTTGGACTACTGCTTTGCATAGGGCACTAATCACCTTTTTCATTGGACTAATAAGGACAGCAGAAGGTAGGCTATGACCACAATAACAGCGAGGAAACTGGCCTGGTGTGTGCTTGGTAGTAGGCAGTAGGAAATGTTTGGATTACTGCTTTGCATAAGTCACTAAACACCTTTTTCAGTGGACTAGTGTGGACAGCAGAAGGCAGACTGTGACCACAAAAACAGCGGGAAAAATGGCCTGGTGTGTGCTTGGTAGCAGGCAGTAGGAAATGTGTGGACTACTGCTTTGCGTAGGGCACTAAACGCCTTTTTCAGTGGACTAATGTGGACAGCAGAAGGCAGGCTGTGACCACAAAAACACGTGGGGAAAATGGCCTGGTGCATGCTTGGTAGCAGGCAGTAGGAAATGTTTAAACTACAGCTTTGCGTAGGGCACTAACCCAAAACAGCTGGAAAAACAGACCGGTGCTTTAAAAAAGAAAAAGCAGCACAAAATGCTAGTACTCTGTGTGCTGTAAAAATGTTGTTTTGCCTCTAACAACAGCTATTTTAAGATGGACACTGGAAGAACACATTAACCTCTTCTTACCTAATACACAATCTCTCCCTCTCTGTACTTTGACTTTGCTGTGTGTCTTCAGCTCTGAAAAGAGATATTTTTTGGTGATATTATTTGAGCTATTGACCGGATCCTTTAAACTGTCCCTGCTCGAGTATTTCTCTCTCCCCACTCTACACTGACCTAGTATACACTGCAGATAGCCCTGAAAAGGGTTTTGGTGTTATCAAGAGGCCTAAAAACTCTCCCTAGCAGCTGAGCAATTTCTCCATATGCTTGTAGATGCTATGTGCGCAAAACAGCAGTGGCAGGGCTTACAAAGACCCTAGGATGCTGGACGGCCAGCCAATCACAGTAATGCCACAACCAAGATGTCTGCGGCAATACTGTGATTGGTTAAGAAGCCCAGAATGTTTAGTGGCTGCAAAGGAGGCACCAAAACTGCAGGGCGGGACATCCGAATATAGTGAGGTGAGTACTCAAATACTCCCAGTAACCTGAATACTGTACAATCCATAGCGAATAGTAACGAATATACTCGCTCATCACTAATGGACACCCAACTAGGAGTGTTCACATTTTAAAAAATGATTGCCTGACACCACTGAAGTGGACTAACTGTCACGAGAATAGAAATAGTATAACTGGGACTGAGACGTCTTCCACTACAGCTAGCCCAGCAGATGTAGACTGTTCACATTTCCACAAATTTGTGTTAACATCAGCAGCAGCAGCCACAGCAGGCACAGAGGCCACACTAAAGATATCACAGAGTGCAGTTACGTGACATTAATACATCACACTAAAAAATGTAATATCACCTAGTCTGTACAGCCTGTGATTGGGGTGCAAAAGTCCTTGGAGATTCATGACTTGTTCATCTTAATGAAAGTTAGGCATTCTACACTTTCAGGGGACAGCCAGCTGGGCTTATTCATCAGGAATCCACCCGCAGCATTGGAGACATGTTCTGAGAGAATGCTGGCTGCCGGGCATGATCAAACCTCCAAGGCATGTGAGGCGAGCTCAGGCACTAATCAATTTTGGAAGACCAAAATGTGAAAGGGTCTAAACCCTCTCTGATGGTATTGAAATTTAGTTCTAGATACTCCTGTACCATCCTCTCCATTTGTTCACCACATGTAAGATTTGGACTCTGTTGTGCTGGTGCGTGAGTAGGTCTAAAAAAGTGTCATACGACTCACAGAAATTGCTTCTTCCACTTCCACCACTGCTGCTGCGGCTAATGTTTTGGCATTGACTATTTGACATGCCAGAGGTTGGAAGTCTACAGCAGCAATGCAAACTGTGTGCTTCACTACTGTCTTGGGGAAAAGCTCTCTTAAGGTTGTGTAAAAGTGTGTTTTGATACTCTATCATTCGCAGGTTTCTTTCTAGGGTGAGAATCATTTGGCAAAATTTGGTTTTATAATGTGGATCTAACAAAGTGGCAACTCAGTAGCCATTATTCCTAATCCTAACTATACGGGGATCATGTTTCAGATAGTTCAGCAAGAACGCACTCATATGTTGGGCTCTACCATGAGGTCAAAGCCCATGCTGTGTTGGTGGTTGGGTAACAATGAGGCTTGTTTCCTCTGTCCCCTCATGCAACATCCTATTCTGTAGCCTCCCTGCTAACACACTCGCACCTCTCCAGTCCATCCTTAACTTTGCTGCCCAGCTAATTCATCTCTCTCCTCGCTACTCCTCTGCTTCTCCACTCTGCAAATCTCTTCACTGGCTCCCATTCCCTCAGTGTATCCAGTTCAAATTACTTACTGACCTACAAAGCCATCCACAACCTGTCAGCTCCATATATCTCTGAACTAATCTCTCTATATCTTCCCTCACGTAATCTCCGGTCATGCCAAGACCTTCTCCTCTTCTCTACACTTATTCGCTCCCCACTTAATCACCTCCAAGACTTCTCCCAAATATCCCCCTTCCTCTGGAATTCTGTGCCCCAACACATCCGACTATCAACCACATTGGGATCTGTCAGGCAGAACCTGAAAACCCACGTCCTCAAGAAAGCTTTCAGCCTGCAATGACACCGCTGCCTCTTCACCACTACTGGAGCTTACGCCTCATCATCACCGGAGCTGCTGCAACCCCGTAACCTACTGTCTCCTTCCCCAACATCCTGTAATATGCAAGCCTGCAAGGACAAGGTCCGCTCCCATCTGTATCAGTCTGTCATTGTTAGTTTGCTGTAAGTGACATCTGTGTGATAATGTGTGCAAACTGTAAAGCACTGCAGAACATGTTAGCACTATATAAAAATAAAGGTTATTTTTATTATCTGTAATTTTATGTAACCTCTTCTCATGTACAGCACCATGGAATCAAAGGTGCTATTTAAATAAATAATAATAATAACCATGAACAACAGAGAGGGGAGAATTATTTTCTTCAACTAACAGTTGCTGGCCCATCATCACTTCCTCCTCCATTTGTTACTCGTATCTTGCACCTTCGATAACAGTTTGTCTGTTATCACCAGTCCCCCTCTATCACTATAATCCACCCTCCCTTGGCAACTGCCTGTGTGATAACAGTCTTGAACTTAGAAACAATGCTATCCCTTCCGCATCCTCCTCTGCATCCGCCTCTTCTTTTGGGACCACCATCTCCTTCCGCAGGCTATTCAAAGTCTGCTCCAACATATAGATAACTGGTATAGTGATGCTGACGATGGCATCATCAGTGCTAACCATCTTAGTAGACATTTCAAAACTGTGCAGAGGGGTGCAGAGGTCCTTAATCTATGCCCACTCTGTAAATGTGACATATCACGTTTACAGCATCACTATACCAGTCATCTATATGCTGGAGCAGACTGCATTGGCCCAGGCTATACGACATGAAATACTACATCAGGGCTCATTGCTGCAGCCACAGTCACTGCAATATGTGCAAAGTGGAATTCCACCGTGTCGGCACATTGCATATCAACAGGTTAACTGACATGGACAAAGACCTCTGAATTGATGCAGGTCAATGAACAGAAATGAGCACACAGCTTATGTGCTTTCTGGAGCAGCTCACCCAGGCCTGGACAGTGGCTGAGAAAAAGCTGTACCATCATGTCAAGAACGTGAGCCATGCAAGGCATGTGTATGAGCTTGCCTCGCCATAGGGCCACTGTATTGGACATGGCCTTACCTGGATAAACGTTCAGTGGAGACAGCCACTGATCAAACTCAGCCTGGAGAGCTGTCCATAACTTTTCAGCTGTATGACTGCGATCTCCAAGGCATATCAATTTTAAGACTGCCTGATTGTGGTGAGCCCTGGCTATGCAGTATGGAGGTGGTGGGGGTTCACTCTGCACTGTTGGAACGTGTGTCTCATTAAGGTAGAGATTTAGGGTGCAGGTGGAGGCCCTAGAGGAGAAAGAGGAAGCATGAGCAGTGGAGTAAGTGTTAAATGTAGAGGTTCATCATGCAAGCCTTGGCGATTCCAACACTTGTGGAGCAGCGCCTGTCTTCACAGCCACCAGAGTCACCTAATGCACAGTCAGCGAGATGTAACACCCTTGGCAATGCTTACTTGTCCAAGTGTCTGTGGTGAAATGCACCCTGGCAGACAGAGACTTCATCAAGAAATGGGTGATCTTGTCTGCGACATGCTGGTGTAGCGCTGGCACAGCTTTCTTAGAAAAGCAATGGCGACTGGGTAATTAGTATTGGGGACTGCGACAGCCATCGGCTTTTGGAAACCATCTGTATCTACCAGGTGGATTTACAGCATTTTCATGGCCAACAAATTGTAGATGATGGAGTTCAACCTCTTTGCTTTGTCATGCGTAGGAGGAAGCAATCTTTTATGTGACTACAACTGCAGAACCGTGGGCTGGCTGCAGTACTGAGAGAGGGCGGAGTACGATGAACTGGACAAAATGCTGGACCATGAGAGAGGTGCAGATGGAGATGTTACTGTGGATTGAGAAACTTGTGGAGTGTTCGTTCTATGAAATCAGTTAAAAAAAGCAGGCATGTCCGCTTCCATTACAGCTGAAGGTGGCCTCTTAGAATCCAAGTTTCTGCAGTCAAAGACCTGTGTCTCAATAGTTGGCACCATAACAGAGGAGGAGAAAGAAGCAGCAGATGCGATTGATGGGGCGGCTGATGGTTGTTGAGGTCCGCTACAGTGATATTCCCACAGTAAAGCATGTTTCTTGTGAATGTGTAGGTTTATACATGTAGTAATCAAATTATTGCACTTTTTACCTCTACTCAGTTTTTTGCAAAGTTGGCAGATTACGTGAGTTGGTTCATCCTTTACAGTGTCAAAAAGGCCCAGGCTAAACAACCCTTGCTGTTATGATGAGTCACCGAAGGATGAAAAAACAAAATACCAGCTAAGTCCAGAAAAACCAGAGAGGTAGGCAGCTATCGGATTGCAGACCCCTGGACCTATCCACAACAACTAGCAGTAGCCGTGGGGGGTTCCTACGGTGCCCTAGACCCCTCGATCACAGCCGGAGAACTAGATAGCCTAAAGACAGAAAGGGGAAAAATTAACCTGGCCCAGAGCAGACCCCAAAGCAATAGGCAGCCCCCAACATATAATGATGGTGAAGCAAGATGAAAACACTAACACAGATAGAAAGATAGGTTGAGCAAATGATGGGGCCCAAGCTAACTACATAGGACAGGATAGGAAAGCTGCTGTCTGCCATCCGCAAAAACCCTATCAAAATGAGCCAACCGACTGATAGGAAAAACAGGCCCTGAAGTCGCTAGGCTTCAAAAGACTATATCAGCACTCAGGTATATTCTGAAGACAGAGCAAAAGATCAACAGATCAGAGACAAAAATGGAATTCAGCTCACCCCCGGCCGGGGATAGCAGAACTCCCAAAAAACAAGGCAAAACAAAAACAAAACTGAAGAGTACAAAGCAGAGCAGAAAACTTAGCTTTGAGATGCAGGAATCAGACTGGTCTCCAAGAATCCAGCAGGAAAATCACCAGCCAGGAAGAAGGGCGTCGGCAGCCATATATACAGTCCTCAATTCCAGCCACCCAGTCATCATCTAGCTGCCCAGGTGTTTGATAATCAGCCTCACTACCTTCCTTCACCAGAGGAGGGAGTTCATCAGACCTCAATTGTGAAGGGAAAAATGAACTCACAACAGTACCTCCCCCTTGAGGAGGGGTCACCGAACCCTCATCCATGCCACCAGGGCGATCCGGGTGAGCCCGATGAAAGGCATGCACCAATCTTTCGGCATGAATATCAGAGGCAGAGACCCTGGAATTATCCTCCTGACCATAACCCTTCCACTTAACCAAATACTGGAGTCTCCGTCTAGCCAGACGGAAATCCAGTATCTTCTCTACCTCATATTCCATGTTACCTTCAACCAATATAGGGTCAGGAGGTGCCACCACAGGAACTACTGGTTCAACAAACCTCTTCAACAAGGACATATGAAACACATTATGAATTTTAAATGTGACAGGAAGAGCCAACCGAAAAGAGACAGGATTAATAATCTCCAAAGTCTTGTAAGGTCCAATAAATCTAGGCTTAAACTTAGGAGAAGCCACCTTCATAGCGATATTTTTTGATGACAACCAAACCATATCACCCACCTTAAACTGGGGACCAACGGTCCTACGCCAGTAGGAAAACCGCTGGGCCTTTTCCTGGGATAGAGACAACTTATCCACTACTTGGTCCCAGATCTGGTGCATTCCCTCCACCACAGTGTCAACACCTGGGCAGGCAGAAGGCTCCACATGCCCTGAAGAAAATCGAGGGTGAAAACCAAAGTTACAAAAAAAGGTGACATCAAAGTGGCAGAACTAGCTCTATTATTTAAAGCAAATTCGGCCAAGGGCAAAAATGAAACCCAATCATCCTGATCAGCGGAAATAAAACATGTCAAATACGACTCCAAAGTCTGGTTTGTTCTCTCCGTCTGCCCATTGGTCTGAGGGTGAAACGCAGAGGAGAAGGACAACTGAATTCCCAGCTTGGAACAGAAAGTCCTCCAAAATCTAGACACAAACTGAACTCCTCTGTCAGACACAATGTTCTCAGGAATCCCGTGCAAGCGAACCACCTGTTGCAAAAACAAGGGCACCAACTCAGAGGAAGATGGCAACTTAGGGAGTGGTACAAGATGGACCATCTTAGAGAATCTATCACAAATCACCCAAATAACGGTCATTCTCTGAGAGACAGGCATATCAGAGATATGAAATATGGGTCCATGGCCTCCTGGGCACCGGCAAAGGCATCAACAAGCCACTAGAGCGAGAACAAGGTTTAGACCGGGAGCAAGTCCCACAGGACTGCACAAAATTCCTGACATCATGAGACAAGGCGGGCCACCAAAAAGACCGACTCACCAGATCTCTAGTACCAAAAATACCTGGATGACCAGCCAATGCAGAGCAATGAACTTCAGACATCACTCTCTTCCTCCACTGGTCTGGAACATACAACTTTCCACTGGGAAAACGCTCAGGTTTGTCCTCCTGAATCTCTTCCAGAGCACGTCTCAAATCGGGCGAGATGGCAGAAAGAACTACCCCTTCGCCTAAGATGGTAGCAGGCTTAGTCACAACAGGAGAATCAGCAAGGAAACTCCTAGAGAGGGCGTCTGCCTTGACATTCTTAGTGCCCGGAAGAAAAGAGACCACAAAATCAAAACGTGTGAAAAACAAGGCTCACCTAGCCTGTCTAGGATTCAAGTGCTTGGCCGACTTCATATAAATCAAATTCTTGTGGTCAGTAAGGACCACGACTTGGTGTTTGGCTCCCTCCAACCAATTTCTCCACTCCTCAAATGCCCATTTCATGGCCAACAGTTCCCGATTCCCCACATCATAGTTACGTTGGGATGGGGAGAACTTTCGGGAAAAGAAAGCACAAGGATTCATTTTAGATGTCACAGGATCTTTTTGGGACAACACCGCTCCTGCACCAATCTCAGAAGCGTCCACCTCCACCTGAAACGGGAGTGAGACATCAGGTTGCCGCAAAACCGGAGCAGAAGTGAATCTTCGCTTCAGCTCCTGAAAGGAAGAAATAGCCTCCGGAGACCAATTCAGCACATCAGCACCCTTCCTAGTCACATCCGTCAATGGCTTGGCAATACCAGAAAAATTAGCTATAAATTTCCGATAAAAATTAGCAAAACCCAAAAACTTCTGGAGGGCCTTCAAAGAAGTGGGCTGAACCCAATCATAAATGGCCTGTACCTTGGCCGGGTCAATTTCAATAGTTGACGGAGACAAAATAAATCCCAAAAATGAAATCCTCTGTACCCCAAAAAGGCATTTCGATCCCTTGACATACAGGGAATTCTCTCTCAAAATCCGGAACACAGTCCGAACATGTTCCACATGAGAGTCCCAATTCTTGGAGAAGATCAAAATATCATCCAGATAGATAATCAAAAATTTATCCACAAAGTCTCGGAATATATCATTCATGAAGCACTGTAAGACAGAAGGGGCATTAGTGAGCCCAAAAGGCATCACCAGGTACTCAAAATGTCCCTCCGGAGTATTAAACGCCATCTTCCATTCATCCCCATGCTTAATGCGAATAATATTATAAGCCCCCTGAGGTCAAGCTTGGTAAACCAGCAAGCACCTTTAACTCTGGAGAATAGATCAGAAATCAGGGGTAACGGATACTGATATTTAACAGTAATTTTGTTGAGGGCACGATAGTCAATACAAGGCCTTAATGAACCATCCTTTTTAGCCACCAAAAAAAAGACCAGCACCTAAGGGTGAAGAGGATGGTCTAATATGACCCTTCTCCAATGCCTCCTTAATATAGAATCGCATAGCCTCGTGCTCGGGTACAGATAAATTCAAAAGCCGACCCTTGGGGAATTTACACCCCGGGTTCAGCTCAATTGCACAGTAATAACTCCTATGAGGAGGCAAAGATGCAGACTCATTCTCACTAAATACATCATAAAAGTCAGCCAAATAGTCAGGAACATCATGCGGCTGGGGAGAGGTGGAGAAAACAGGAGCATCACTAAGGGCACACCGACAACCCCAACTCACCACAGACAAAGATTTCCAATCCAGAACTGGATTATGGATTTGCAACCAGGGAAACCCCAGAACAATGGTATCATGCAAATTATGCAACACCAAAAATCTGCAATTTTCTTGATGGTCTGGGGCGACCCGCATTACCACCTGGGTCCAAAACTGAGGTTTATTCTTCGCCAAAGGAGTAGCATCAATACCCCTCAAAGGGAAAGGCGTCCGCAGAGGTGTCATAGGAAATCCACAACGTTTAGCAAAATCCAAGTCCATCAGGTTAAGAGCTGCTCCTGAATCCACAAAAGCCTTGGCAGAAAATGTGGACAGGGAGCAGATCAGAGTAATTGCCAGAAGAAACTTAGGTTGAACACCACCCACATAAAACGTGTGTGCACAACGTTTCTCTCGTTTAGGGCAGACAGAAATAATATGCGAGGCATCTCCACAAAAAAAACACAGCTTATTATGCCTTCTGAACTCCTGACGTTGCACCCTAGACAAAACTCTATCACATTGCATAGGTTCAGACATTTGTTCAACAGGTGGCAACATCTCTCGTGTAGTTTTGCGTTCACGTAAACGCCGATCCACCTGAATGGCTAATGACATAGAATCGTCAAGACCAGAGGGAACAGGAAATCCCACCATAGTATCTTTTACAGTTTCTGACAAACCCTTCCGAAAGAGGGCTGCCAAGGCACCATCATTCCAGGTAGTAAGGACCGCCCACTTTCGGAATTTTTGACAGTACAACTCTGCCGAATCCCGACCCTGGCTTAAAGCCAACAGGGTCTTTTCAGCCTGATCAATAGCATTAGGTTCATCATACAACAACCCCACCCCAAGGCTTGAAAAAATGCGTTCACATTATTCAGAATAGGATCATCAGGTTTCAAAGAAAACACCCAATCCTGGGGATCGCTGCGCAGCAAAGAGATGACAATTTTAACCTGCTGCGTGGAGTTCCCCGACGAGTTAGGCTTTAAGGCAAAAAATAATTTACAATTATTCTTGAAATTCAAGAATTTAGACCAATCCCCAAAAAACACATCAGGAGTGGGAATCTTTGGTTCAGCCGCATGTGAATGAGCAAGATAGGCGGAAATTCCCCGCACTTCAGCAGCGAGCTGCTCCACACGATCTGACAATTGCTTCATCTCCATTGAGAGAAAAATTCCCCCTACGGCCTCAGAGATATAGAGGAAAAAATATGCACACAAAAAAAACAAAATTCTGACACTTTTTTTTTCTTTTACAATTCTCTCCTGCTATTGAGTACCCTAGGATCTGCGGTATGGCTGGTGATTCTGTTATGATGAGTCACCGAAGGAGGAAAAAACAAAATACCAGCTAAGTCCAGAAAAACCAGAGAGGTAGGCAGCTATCGGATTGCAGACCCCTGGGCCTATCCACAACAACTAGCAGTTGCCGTGGGGGGGTTCCTACAGTGCCCTAGACCCCTCGATCACAGCCAGAGAACTAGATAGCCTAAAGACAGAAAGGGGAAAAACTAAACTGCCCCAGAGCAGACCCCAAAGCAATAGGCAGCCATCAACATATAATGACGGTGAAGCAAGATGAAAACACTAACACAGATAGAATGATAGGTTGAGCAAATGATGGGGCCCAAGCTAACTACATAGGACAGGATAGGAAAGCTGCTGTCTGCCATCCGCAAAAACCCTATCAAAATGAGCCAACCGACTGATAGGAAAAACAGGCCCTGAAGTCGCTAGGCTTCAAAAGACTATATCAACACTCAGGTATATTCTGAAGACAGAGCAAAAGATCAACAGATCAGAGACAAAAATGGAATTCAGCTCACCCCCGGCCGGGGATGGCAGAACTCCCAAAAAACAAGGCAAAACAAAAACAAAACTGAAGAGTACAAAGCAGAGCAGAAAACTTTTGAGATGCAGGAATCAGACTGGTCTCCAAGAATCCAGCAGGAAAATCACCAGCCAGGAAGAAGGGCGTCGGCAGCCTTATATCCAGTCCTCAATTCCAGCCACCCAGTCATCATCTAGCTGCCCAGGTGTTTGATAATCAGCCTCACTACCTTCCTTCACCAGAGGAGGGAGTTCATCAGACCTCAATGGTGAAGGTAAAAATGAATTCACAACACCTTGCCACCCGTGTGAGCTGCAGACCCATGACGCATGGACGCTGCTGGTCAGAGGCACAGTTCTGGCTAAGGATGCATCACTCGTCATGGCTGGATCAATATGTGTCTGCAACATTCGGCGCAACATAACCCCTAACCTCCTCATCTTCATCCTCAGTTGTCACCTCATCATCATCATCATCATCCCCTATGTTATCACATTCCTCTCCCTTGGAGTCACCCTCTCATCTTCCTGCCCTGACAGCACAGAACAGTCTTCGTGGGCCTCAGATATCTGAGTCTCTCCAGGATCAACTTCCCCCCGGGTTAGCGTCTGATGACGAGGGTCCAGATGCTGTTCAGACCCTACTTCGTCCTGCCCCTGATCCAAGGTAAAAAAAAATTGGGGCATCTGTGCAGATTTCCTCCTCTTGACTCTGTGAAGCTTTTGAGTACACTTCTTATGACCATGGAATAGAATGTGTGAACAGCTCTTCAGACTCGCCCATCTGTGGTTCCATACAGTAAGTTGTATGGCTTGGAGAGTTGGGACGCGGGGGGAAGCAAGGGTAGTTTGGGTGGCATATCTGTGGACTGTATTGGGTGTGATGTGCAGGTGGAGGAAGAGAATAGGCCACTTGAAGCTGTGCTTGTCATCCATTTGCGCACATGCTCTTTCTGGGCCTCATCAACAAGGTGTACCGCTGTGCATCTGCCAAAGAAAGGTAGTGGAGTAGCCTGTCCAGTAACAGATGTTGTCAGTTATCTTTGTTTAGGATATGACGTTGTTGGTTCACTAGTGCTTTCCCAAACATTATCACCTACTCCACGTACACCTTGAACACCAAGCCTAAATCTCCTTCCGCCACGGCCTCGCTTTTTCAAAATCATGTTGCTCAGATAGAGAGGCAGAAGCAAAGTATTAGCAATCAAAAATTAGATTTTAAACTCTGACCACCTCTGCAAACAGATGAATTTCAGCGACAGTAAGTTCCTTGGTGAAATATGGCGTGCTGTATCGTGTTAGTCACAGAAGAATGAATTGCTTGAGTGTGGATGAGGCCTGTTTAACAAAGAAGATATGCTACAAACAATTTGAAAATTAAATGTCCCCTACTGTATTAAGTTAGGAACACAAGAATTTTTTGTGGACTAGAGATCTAGCATCTATAACACACTAGATGCTACAAACTAGTTTAACCCCTTTCTGACCGCTGATGTGCTATTGAGTCAGCGGTCAGTATCCCCTGCTTTGAGGTGGGTTCCAGCGGTGAGCCCACCTGAAAGCCGCGACATGTCAGCTGTTTTCAAGAGCTGACATGTGCCCGCAATAGGTGCGAGCAGAATTGCAATCCAGCCCCACCTATTCACTAGTTAAATCCCGCTGTCAAACTGTGGCAGCGGGCTTTAACCAGAGCTTGTGGCCGCATGGCCGGAAATGAGCACATCGCCGACCCCTGTCACATAATAGGGGGTCAGCAATGTGTTGCCATAACAACCTGAGGTCTCATAGAGACCTCTATGGTTGTTGATGTGGCATTGCTATGAGCGCCACCTGGTGGTCGGCGCTCATAGCAAGGCTATAATTCTGCTACATAAATGCGGTCTGCTCATCGCCTATATGTAGCAGAGCAAATCAAGTAGTGGATGCTTCTAGCCTCCCATGGAGGCTATTGAAGCATGCCAAATTTTAAAAAAGTTTTAAAAATATGAAAAAAATAAAAAAATATAAAAGTTTAAATCACTCCCCTTTCACCCCATTCAAAGTAAAACAATTAAAAAATCACACATATACATATTAGGCATTGTCGCATTCAGAACCGCCCGATCGATCAATAAAAAAAAGCATTAACCCGATCGTTAAATGGGGCAGCAGGAAAAAATAGAATCGCCAGAATAACTGGTTTTTGGTCGCCACGACATTGCATTAAAATGCAATAACGAAGGATCAAAAGATCGTATCTGCACATAAATGGAATCCTTAAAAACCTCATCTTGGTGCACAAAAAATAAGCCCTCACCCAACCCCAGATCACGAAAAATGGAGACGCTACGGGTATCGGAAAATGGAGCAATTTTCTTTTTTTATTTAGCAAAGTTTGGAATTTTTTTCACCACGTAGAAAAAAAAAAGAACCTAGACATGTTTGGTGTTTATGAACTCGTAATGACCTGGAGAATCATAATGGCAGGTAAGTTTTAGCACTTAGTGAACCTAGCAAAAAAGTCAAACAAAAAACAAGTGTGGGATTGCACTTTTCACCGCACTTGGAATTTTTTTCCAGTTTTCAAGTACATGACATGGCAAAACTAATTTCAAAGTCACGTATCCCCTACTGTATGACGTTAGTAACAGAAGAATTTTTTGGAGCGGGAATGGAAACGTGCAACAGGATCAATAACAGGGCAGCTATGGGAAGTACAAGATCCAGGATCCAGCCTACAACTATTATTCATCTACCGAACTGTAAAGGTAATGGAAGTGAAGTTTGTTGGATGCAGTGAAGAGCCAGAGGAAGAGAAGGGGTTAACAGAATTTACTCAAACAGGTTATTGACCTATAAGGAACACTCTGTGCAGGGAGGTTAAATCGACAACAAAATGGCACAGGAACACTGAACACAACAACAGAATTTGAACATAATATTTGGGGAAGGGGTGTACGAAAAGAGGTAACTTATCGCTTGAAGTTCTTGTTGGGGAGAGGCTGGAATATCTCCCCCCAGCATCATAGATCGTGGACAATGTCTCTGGCTCTGTTGCGGAGGTACGAAATGCACTGTCTCCCGACCATACTGATGTATCCGGATTCGCTTGGCTTGAGTACGTTGGAATGTAGAATCATAGAATCGTAGAGTTGGAAGGGACCTCCTGGGCCATCTGGTCCAACCCCCTGCTCAAAGCAGGATTCGCTAAATCATCCCAGTAAGATGCCTGTCCAGCCTCTGTTTGAAGACTTTCATTGAAGGACAACTTACCACTTCTCGTGGCAGCCTGTTCCACTCATTGATCACTCTAACTGTCAAAAAGTTTTTTCTAATATCTAATCTGTGTCTCCTCCCATTCAGTTTCATCCCATTGCTTCTAGTCTTTCCTTGAGCAAATGAGAATAAAGTTGATCCTTCTACAATGTGACAGCCCTTTAGATACTTGTAGACAGCTATTAAGTCTCCTCTTAGTCTTCTCTTTTGCAAACTAAACAATCCCAAATCCTGCAACCTTTCCTCATAAGACAGGGTTTGCAGACCGGTCACCATTCTGGTCGCTCTTTTCTGAACTTGCTCCAGTTTGTTGATGTCTTTTTTGAAATGTGGTGCCCAAAACTGGACACAATATTCCAGATGAGGTCTGACCAAAGAGGAGTAGAGGGAAATAATGACTTCACGTGATCTAGACTGTATGCTTCTGTTAATACATCCTAGAATTGCATTTGCCTTTTTTGCTGCTGCATCACATTGTTGACTCATATTCAGTCTGTGATCTATTAGTATACCCAAGTCTTTTTCACATGTGCTGTCACTAAGCCCTATTCCTCCCATTCTGTATATGCTTTTTTCATTTTTATTGCCCAGATGTAGTACTTTGCATTTCTCCCTGTTAAAAACCATTCTGTTAGTTGCTGCCCACTTCTCCAGTTTATTTAAATCTTTTTGAATCCTCTCTCTCTCTCTTCTCTAGTATTAGCTATCCCTCCTAGCTTTGTGTCATCAGCAAATTTAATCAGTTTACCCTCAATTCCTTCATCTAAATTGTTGATAAAGATGTTGAACAATACAGGGCCCAGGACAGAGCCCTGTGGTACCCCACTTGAGACATTCTTCCAACTGGATGTGCAGCCATTTACGACCACTCTTTGGGTCCGATCACTAAGCCAGTTATGAATCCACCTAACAGTTGCCTTGTCCATTCCATACTTAGTTATTTTTTCAATAAGGATTGTATGAGAGACTTTGTCAAATGCTTTGCTGAAGTCAAGATATACTATATCTACAGCATTTCCTTGATCCACCCAATCAGTGATACCGTCATAGAAGGAAATTAAGTTAGTCTGACATGACTTATTAGTTACAAACCCATGCTGACTCTGTTTAATCACTTCATTCTTATCCAGGTATTGACATACATGTTGTTTAATAATTTGTTCAAAGATCTTTCCTGTTATAGAAGTCAGACTCACCGGCCTATAGTTGCCTGGGTCCACCTTCTTCCCCTTTTTGAAGATAGGAACAACATTTGCTCTTCTCCAGTCTTCTGGGACTTCTCCTGTTCTCCAAGAATTTTCAAAGATTATGGAGAGGGGTTCAAAAATTTCTTCTGCTATCTCCTTCAGTACTCTGGGGTGTAATTCATCTGGACCTGGAGACTTGAATTCATTTAGGTTAGCTAAGTGTTTCCTCACTATCTTTCTGTTTATAGATATCCTGGATACTTCTATTCCCTTAATAGGACAGTGAAGAACAGTTGATGTTACATTTCCTTTCTGAGAGAAAACAGATGCAAAATAGGAATTTAAAAGTTCACTTCTCAACATCCTGTCTTACCATTTCATCATTTTCATCCTGTAAATATCCTATAGCATGTAGAAGCAGTCTCTTTGGTTGATTCTCTGGGATGACACAGAACATGAGCAGCTTGCAGGATCGCAGGCCGAGGCAGCATGCAAACCTCTAATGGACTCGCTATTAACAGGGCGAGTAAAATTATCTTTCACTAGGAGCGAGTAGGACCTGACCGGTGCAGGAAAGTCTGGAGACAGCTCAGTCAGGACACAGTCCATTGGTAAGTCAATCTCCAGAGAACTAGAGGATGTGGCGTTCACAGTCAGAGCAGTGGGGAGGGAGTCACCCTTCTCCTTGTTCTCCTGTCGCCTTCCTGCCAAATCTCTCTTGTTCCCGCGCTCAGCCCCTTTTATCTCCCCCACACCCCCTGCTGTCCTGTGCAAAGATCCTCCCCAGTCAGATTAATCTTCCCCCGGCAACAGTAGTGACAGTCCCTATAGTTCCAGCCCCAAAGTGAACAGGGAACTGATGAATCTGTCCTGGCTCATCTTCTTAGACAACACCAATTATCAGAGAGCGTTTGATGCTCATCAGAAGACAGGTGTAACAGATGCGTGTCTTAAGCTAGGCATAGAATATGCCCGTGAGAAATTGGATGCCAAAGATGCACATAATCTAGAAGATAGGCTCCTAAAATTTTCAAATTGATATGTCCCCTACTGTATGATGCTAGTAACTGAATAATTTTTTTGGGCAAAAATGGGAACGTACAGCAAGATCAATAACAGAGTGGCTATGGGAAGTACGAGATCCAGGATGCAGCCTACACCTATTACTCTTCAAACCAACACCAATTACCAGAGAGCGTTTGATGCTCATCAGAAGATAGATGTAACAGATGCACGTCTCAAGCTAGGTATAAAAGATGCCCATGAGAAATTGGATGCCAAAGATGCACATAATCTAGAAGATAGGCTCAAAACAATTTCAAACTCAGATCTCGGCTGCTCTGTCATGTTTGTAATAAATTAATTTTAATGTGCAACAGCTCTGCACAAAAACAATTTAAATGCCACTAAATGAAAAAGTTGGATATAGTGGGCTGTATCACATTCAGCAACAGAAAAAAATAGAATTTTTTAAAATGCGCATTAGGTCTGCAGATAGGTTCATATCTAGTGTTGAGCTTTCCGATACCGCAAGTATCGTGTATCGGCCGATATTTGCCGTATCGGAATTCCGATACCGAGTACTGATACTTTTTTCGTATCAGATACCGGAATCGGAAGTCCAAAATGCAATGAGCCACTTTTGTGGCTCTGATTGGCTGCCGAAATGACGTCATCATGATGCGCTGTCTGTGCGCATCATGATGCGCCGTCAGTTCGGGCCTTCGGGGGGGCTGTGCCGACTGTCCGGTGGTCTGCACCGGCCTGCCGGTGGTCTGTGCAGGCTCCGGTGGTCTGTGCCGGCCTGCCGGGGGGCTGTGCCGGCCTGCTGGTGGTCTGTGCAAGCTCCGGGGGTCTGTGCCGGCCTGCCGGTGGTCTGTGCAGGCTCCGGTGGTCTGTGCCGGCCTGCCGGGGGGCTGTGCCGGCCTGCCGGTGGTCTGTGCAGGCTCCGGTGGTCTGTGCCGGCCTGCCGGGGGGCTGTGCCGGCCTGCCGGTGGTCTGTGCAGGCTCCGGGGGTCTGTGCAGGCATCGTCCGATGGGACTACAAGTCCCATCGGGCTATGCCTGCTACCATGACAGTGATTGACACATTAGCCAATGATGGGACAGTAGTAGTCCCATCATCCGGCTAATGTGTTGAATGTAAAAAAAAAAAAAAAAATTTACATGCTACATACATGCTACATACATGCTACATACATACAACATGCATACTACATATATACTACATGTAACATACATACTACATACATGCTACATACATACTACATACATAATACATATATACTACATGCATGCAACATGCATACAACATATATACTACATGCATGCAACATGCATACTACATATATACTATATATACTACATGTAACATACATACTACATATATACTACATGCTACATACATGCAACATACACACTACATGCTACATACATGCAACAAACTACATGCATACTACATACATACTATATACATGCTACATACATACTACATACATGCTACATACATACATACTACATACATGCTACATACATACTACATACATACACTGCATGCATGCAACATACATACTACATATATACCACATGCATGCAACATGCATACTACATATATACTGCATTTATACTACATGCATGCAACATACATATATACTACATACAATACATACATATAGACATACAGTACATATAACATAGAGTACATACTCACCGTCACTTGTCACTTTGATCCCCGAAGCCATTGTCGCCTGAGGAATAAATATCAAAATAAAAAAACACCAATATACTTACCCCGATCCGCAGAAGTCCACGAGGGTCCCACGTCCATCTTGCGTGGAGAACAGCAGCATCAGCTGATGCTACCGTTCTCTACCAGCTCCAGGAATACAATGACGGAAGGTAGGTATCCTTCCGCACTGTATTCCTCCACCACTTTAAAAAAAAAAAGTCCCTAGTCTCACTTTATGCCATTGCTGCGTGGGAAATTCCCACAAAGCAATGGCATAAAGTGAGACTAGGGACTTTTTTTTACAGACGGATGATGCCTGCACAGACTACCGGAGCCTGCACAGACCACCGGCAGGCCGGCACAGCCCCCCGGCAGGCCGGCACAGCCCCCCCCCGGAGCCTGCACAGACCACCAGCAGGCCGGCACAGCCCCCCGGCAGGCCGGCACAGACCACCAGCAGGCCGGCACAGCCCCCCGGCAGGCCGGCACAGACCACCGGCAGGCTGGCACAGCCCCCCGGCAGGCCGGCACAGACCACCGGAGCCTGCACAGACCACCGGCAGGCCGGCACAGCCCCCCGGCAGGCCGGCACAGACCACCGGAGCCTGCACAGACCCCCCGGCAGGCCAGCACAGCCCCCCAGCAGGCCGGCACAGCCCCCCGGCAGGCCAGCACAGACCCCCGGCAGGCTGGCACAGCCCCCCGGCAGGCCGGCACAGACCACCGGAGCCTGCACAGACCCCCCGGCAGGCCGGCACAGCCCCCTGGCAGGCCGGCACAGACCACCGGAGCCTGCACAGACCCCCCGGCAGGCCAGCACAGCCCCCCGAAAGGCCCGTACAGACCCCAGAGAGGCTGTACAAGGCAAAAATAGGGTTTTTCTTATTCCGATACCGGAAGTCCCATAGACTTGAATGGGTCTTCCGGTATCGGAATCGGCGATACCCGATAATTTTTTTAGATCGGCCGATACCATCCGATCCGATACTTTTAAGTATCGGACGGTATCGCTCAACACTATTCATATCACCACCACAAAATGACAGCGTGGGACAGGGCAGGCTGTTTCACATTTAGCAGCAGAAAGAATTATATATTTTTTAATATGCCTTAGGTCTTCAGACAGTTTCATTGGCTTGGGGAGGGCATTTATGCAGGGGGCATTTATGCACATGTAATCTAAGTACATGTATCAAAGTACTGGCAGTTATAACATGGCAGTTAGACAGGGCTGGAGACAGGTAAGACATTTATATACATCTTCTCCCTGTACATTTGGATTACAACAAATATTTACCATATGCATTTGTGTAATTTATATCCTGGCCGCTGCATTCACACACATCCACCGCCCTGCCATTAACTCTCTACACTCCATCCATATCAGCCCCTCGCCCCTTTCCTCTCCTATGTATAGCACTCACGCTCTTTTCACATTGCTACACAGCACAGATCCAGTCAGTCCCACCATTCAACATCAGAGACGCTCTCACAAATCACTTAACCATCTGCTCACTCTTTCTATCCTCCTTCTCCTAGTCGCAGGAGACATTGCTCCCAACCCTGGCCCCCCATGTTATAGAAAGTCAAACCCCCCATCTGCTACACTCAGAAACCCCTCTAATCTTATCAATATTCCCTGCCTGCCATCTGTCTCTCTTAATTGTGCACTTTGGAATTCTTGCTCAGCGTGTAACAAACTCTCCTTCATTCATGACTTTTTCCTCTCTAATTCTCTTAACCTCCTGGCTCTTACTGAAACCTGGATCCAGCAGTCAGACACTACTGCCGCTGCTGCTCTTTCATACGGGGACTACACTTCTCTCATACCCCAAGATCAGACAATAGAGCAGGTGGAGGCGTTGGTCTGCTCCTATCACCAAAATGTACATTTCAAGTTATCCCTCAACTACCCTCACTAGTCTTCCCTTCTTTTGAGGTCCATGCCGTCAGACTCTACACCCCCTTCTCCATGCGAGTGGCGGTGGTGTATCGTCCTCCCGGCCCCTCCCATCAGTTCCTGGATCATTTTGCCACTTGGCTTCCACATTTTCTCTCCTGTGACATCCCTACCCTCATCATGGGCGATTTCAACATCCCCATTGCTCTTCCCCTCTCACCATCTGCTACTCACCTTTTATCTCTAACCTCCTCATTTGCCCTTGCGCAGCTTACTAATTCTCCAACGCATGAAGACAGAAATTCCCTTGATTTGGTCTTCTCTCGGCTTTGTGCAGTGGATGATTTTGCAAACTCCCCTCTCCTGCTCTCTGACCACAACCTTCTTTCATTCTCTATCAAGAACTGCCAGGCTGCTCAGGTCACCCCCACTGTCCAGACTTATAGAAACATACAGGCCATTAACACCCAGAAATTTATGAAGAACTTGCAGTCTTCATTGGCCCCTATCTCCTCCCTCTCCTGTCCTGATTCTGCATTGAAGCATTACAATGAAACACTTCAAAGTGCCCTGGATGAATTTGCACCCCCTATAAATAGAACACCACAACGCAGACGGCGACAACCCTGGCACACGGTGCAAACACGTTTCCTGCAGCGGTGCTCCAGGTGCGCCGAACATCTGTGGAGAAAATCCAATCTAAACGAAGATTTCATCCATTTTAAGTTTATGCTTCGAACATACAACACTGCCCTTCACCTCCCCAAACAAGCCTATTTCAACACCCTCATCACGTCACTGTCCAATAACCCGAAACGTCTCTTTGACACTTTTCATTCTCTACTCAACCCAAGAGTACAGGCCCCAACCACGGAGCTCCGAGCTGACGATCTGGCCAATTACTTCAAAGAAAAAATTGACCAGATCCGACAGGAAATTATCTCTCAATCACCTCATACCATGCACTGTCCTCCCTCCCCCACTGCATCTAGCTCACTCTCTGATTTTGAACCAGTCACAGAAGAAGAAGTAAGCAGGCTCCTTGCATCTTCTCGCCCAACCACTTGCACCAGTGACCCATTTCCGTCACATCTGCTCCAGTCCCTTTCCCCTGCTGTCACCCCTCACCTAACTAAAATATTTAACCTCTCTGTCTCTTCTGGTATTTTTCCCTCCTCATTTAAGCATGCTATCATACATCCACTACTTAAAAAACCATCCCTCGAACAAAACTGTGCCGCTAACTATAGACCTGTCTCTAATCTTCCCTTCATCTCTAAACTCCTGGAACGCCTGGTCCACTCCCGTCTGATCCGCTATCTCTCTGATAACTCTCTTCTCGACCCTCTCCAATCTGGTTTCCGCTCTTTACACTCTACTGAAACTGCCCTCACTAAAGTCTCTAATGATCTACTAACAGTTAAATCAAATTGTCATTACTCCATGCTAATTCTCTTGGATCTCTCTGCAGCATTCGACACTGTGGATCATCAACTCCTCCTCACTATGCTCCGTTCCATTGGCCTCAAGGACACCGTTCTCTCATGGTTCTCCTCCTATCTCTCCGACCGCTCCTTTACTGTATCTTTTGCCGGTTCCTCCTCCTCTCACCTTCCCCTTACTGTTGGGGTTCCTCAAGGATCAGTTCTAGGCCCCCTCCTCTTCTCCTTGTACACTGCCCCTATTGGTCAAACAATCAGTAGATTTGGTTTCCAGTACCATCTCTATGCTGATGACACCCAATTATACGCTTCTTCTCCTGACATCACGCCAGCCTTTCTAGAAAACACCGGCGATTGTCTAAACGCTGTGTCTAATATCATGTCCTCACTATATCTGAAACTGAACCTGTCAAAGACTGAACGCCTGGTGTTTCCTCCCTCTTCTAATGTACCTATACCCGACATTGCCATTTCTGTGTGTGGTTCCACTATTACTCCCCAGCAACAGGCCCGCTGTCTTGGGGTCATACTTGATTCCGAGCTTTCCTTTGCCCCCCACATTCGATCACTGGCTCGCTCTTGTCATCTGCACCTCAAAAACATTTCTAGAATCCGACCTTTTCTTACTTTTGACTCTGCAAAAACTCTTACTGTTTCTCTTATTCACTCTCGTCTCGACTATTGTAATTCTCTTCTAATCGGTCTCCCTCTTACCAAACTCTCCCCTCTCCAATCTGTCTTGAATGCTGCAGCCAGGATCATATTCCTCACCAATCGTTACACCGATGCCTCTACCTTGTGCCAGTCATTACACTGGCTACCCATCCACTCCAGAATCCAGTACAAACTTATTGCCCTCACCCACAAAGCCCTCCATAGCTCAGCACCACCTTACATCTCCTCCCTTGTTTCAGTATACCACCCTACCCGCACCCTCCGTTCTGCTGATGACCTGAGGTTAGCATCCTCAATAGTCAGAACCTCCCACTCCCGTCTCCAAGACTTTACACGTGCTGCGCCAATTCTTTGGAATGCACTTCCCAGGTCAATACGATTAGTCCCCAATCCCCACAATTTTAAGCGTGCCCTGAAAACGCATTTATTCAGACTGGCCTATCGCCTCAACACATTAACCTAATCTATCCCTGTGTGGCACAGCCAAAAGTTTTACCATAACCAGGTTCCCCGCATCATGTTCCCACATGCTTTATGCATCCATTAGCCCTCTGTGTCTGTACTGTTACACACTTAACATTATGGCTGGTCCAAACAATCAAGGCAACTGTTACCACCCACCTTTCGTGTCTCCCTTTTTCCCCCATAGACTGTAAGCTTGCGAGCAGGGCCCTCATTCCTCTTGGTATTTTGTTATAATCTACTGTATGTGATTATTGTTATGCTGTAATGTCTATTGTCTGTACAAACCCCCTCTGAAATGTAAAGTGCTGCGGAATATGTCAGCGCTATAGAAATAAAATTTATTATTATTATTATTATATCACCACAGCACTAAATGACAAGGTGGGATACAGCAGGCTGTTTCACATTTAGCTAGTGAAAAAATATTAATTAGAATGCTATACTCATGTATGCAGCACAATAGAAGCAGTGTACAACAAGTGCCCTACTGGTTTTCTTTTTGGACCTCAGTATGGCCAAAAAAGAAAAAAAGTGCTGGAATTTAAATTTAACAGCCACACTGGACACTAGCTACCTAAAGTATCTCACTGATATACAGCCGCCTATCAAAGTAGCTAAAATGCAAAGACAGAAGGCTTTTCACATTTAGCTAGTGAAAAATATTATTTAGAATGCTATACTTGTGCATGGAGCACAATAGAAGCAGTGCACAACTTAATAGTAGGACATGTGGCCTGCTGGCTTTGTCTGTGGACCTCAATAATGGCCAAAAAAAAAATTCCAGAAGGTAAATTTCACAGCCACACTGGGCACACTAGCTACACTATCTCACTGATATACAACCACCTAACTGACTATATAAAATATTGCTGTTAACAGTGTCAGCGTCAGGAGCAGCCTCTCTGCACTGTTAACGTGTCAAAATAGCGCTAAAACAAGATGTCTGTTATTTATATGGCGAGGGACGTGTGATTTCAGCAGCTAATGACACAAGCCATTGAGTCAGGACATTGTGGGTGTTTCCTGCGCCCTGATTGGCTAGCCACAATGTGCACACATAAAGTTAGGGAAAAAAAGACTGTTTAAAAGAACGTCACACCTCTGAGCTCTGCAAACCCCCTCCCCTCATCAAACACGTGCCAAACACTCATGATACACCACCATTATCGTTGCTAAAGTGCTGAAAATATATTTGTGGCAATGCAAATATTTTCCTGCACTTTTACCGAATGTTACCAATTTTTACCGATTTTATAAAATTTTGCTAGGGTTTCTGATCACAAATCCAAATGTGCCATATTCGTGTCGAATTTATGTTTGGCGATTGTTTTCTGAACAAATTCACTCATCACTACTCATGGTTTGACTTGCATTTGGCCCATCAAAGTCACCTTGTGTTATTTATATGCATGTCTGTCGACAATCATCTGTTTTCTTTTATTTATGTAAAAGTCTGTACTTTTGTGATTTAAGAAAATTATTTTTCTGTTTGTCTTCAAACTTTTCAATAGAAATAAGCAATTATAATATCCCTGGCTCATATGATATAATGATAGGTATGGACCCTTAGAAAACAATATGCATCACTAGGCTGGAAGTTCTTTTATAATTTTAATGCCGAAGCTTTGTCAAAGATGTTGAGAGGGGTTTTTCTTTAGCAATTATCTTGTTTCCCAACAGCCTACCTTATGCTGTCAGAAGTAAACTTGCAAGTTATAACTGCGCTTAACATTTGTCACTAGTGTAGCTTGAGCTTAGAGAATATAGTGTAGCTTCTCATAAGTGGCCATGAGGGGAAATCAGAGGTTGAGCTAATGATATTCACCCTGTAAAATAACACCATAGAGTGAAATAAGCAATCTAGTGAATATTAACTATCCTAAGGGAAAATTGCCTGCAGTAAAACTTAATACATCCTTTCCAAATGTGTAGCTGTTCCTTTGATCAAAACTATTTCAGGAACATATTTTTTTTTGTAAATTATATTCCTTTGCTTTCATTATTTTTGTGACAATGATGAACCCACAATACTCAAAAGTATTAACTGCATAAGCTATAGTGTAGAATATGAGGTAGAGGCAAAAAAGAGCAGAAACATGCATAAGATGATATGCTCCAAGAAACATAAGAGAAGAGGTTTGGATCCAGCAAGAGTAATGCAATGTTCTCAGCATCAAGCAATTGAAATGTTATACATGAGCAGTGATAATCAAATTTTGTGAAATTCGAATTTGCCAGGTTCAGTAATTTTTCAAAGATTTTTTTATTCACAGTGCATTGATTGGTCATTAATTGCCATTAATTGCAAAACTGCAAAGCCTCCAAAGAAATTGAAAATAGATTTGTCACACACCGAGATCTCCCAGGAATGTATTCAACCCCTTTCAAGGCCTTTGACATTATTAAGGTTATGCTCATGTCATACTTGCCTTCCTATAGAAACAAATGGAAAGCTGGTAGCAAATAGCTACAGATTATTGAATCTTTTAAAACTTAAATTCATCAGTTCTGTCGAAATGCTTTTAAACATTTTATTTGCAGCTAATTGATTCAAGGGATTCGCATTACTGCACTGGGGCATTCCCATATCAAAGGCACCATGTCACAAAAAAGCTTTACACATATTTGATAGTTTATATCTGTTTAATGAGGGGTTTAATTGTCCTCTGGACAGAGATGTGAATATTGTTAATGGACATATGTCTATATAATATATTATATTGAATTTTCCATTAAGGGTATATCTATATTGGCCTATGGATTAACAAGTACAGTAACACCTACAAATCACCAAATAAAATAATACATGAATCAATAAATATCCCTATAGTGAATGATACAGGTGGCAACCACTCAAATGCCAGAAGAACCAAAAGAAAACCCCAAAACAGTGGACTAAAGGGAATGCCAGACAGACGAATGTTCGAATAAAATTGCCTTTATTAGATAACAAAGGCAAATGGTAGTACTACAACAAAAACATGTGCCCATACTAGGAAAATACATAAAAATACAAAACAAAAAAAATATATATATAAAGAATGATTTTAAAAAATATATATAGCAAAAAATATATTTCTATATCTCAGCAAAAAAATATAATATAAACAGAAAGATGGAGACAAAAGAAGAAAAAATATATATAAATAATTAAAATCACATAAATGAGGCTCCAAAGATGTTCCTTCAGGGGGAAATTGCATATATCATAAAAAGTGTAAAATCACAAATAATTATTTAAAATAAACCCTAAAAAAGGGGGTTGGGGGGGGTGTTGGATTATATGACCGAAAAAGCGAGACTCAGTGATACTGGTAAATACGCAAAAATAGCCAAAAGGTCAATTAAAGAATGTGAAAAAAATGGAAAAAAAAGTAAATACACACTAGTGCGAAAAAGCAATTAAAGTGCAATGGTGTAAAGTACACAAAGAAATATATATGTATAATAAATGCTTATGCAGTTCATAAAGTGATTCATATGCAAATATGACAATGAAGGAACAATAAAAGAAGCCTGTACCTTAAAGGTCCTACTGAGGGCACACCCCAACGCGTCTGTCTGGTCCACACAATTAGCACATAGGATTTAGATGTTGAGATGTGGACTGGTGGCTGGACCACACAATTAGCACAAAATATTTATTTGCTGAAATGTGGACTGGTGGCATTACCACATAATTAGCACAAATGATTTACATGTTGAAGTGGTGACTGGCTGCTGAAGCACAGAATCAGCAGCTCTATGGATTTACTGTATATGCTGAAGTGGCGACTGGTCGCTGTACCACAGAATCAGGAGCACCATGAATTTATGTGCTGGATAGGCGACTGGTCATAAGTATTCAGACCCTTTGCTCAGTATTGAGTAGAATCATCCTTTTGAGCTAGTGCTGTCATGAGTCTTCTTGGGAACGATGCATCAAGTTTTTCACACCTGGATTTGGGGATCCTCTGACATTCTTCCATGCAGATCCTTTCCAGTTCCGTCAGGTTCTTTGGTGAACGTTGGTGGGCAGCCATTTTCAGGTCTCTCCAGAGATGCTCAATTGAGTTTAGATCAGGGCTCTGGTTGGACCAGTCAAGAATGGTCACAGAGTTGTTCTGAAGCCACTCCTTTGTTATTTTACCTGTGTGCTTAGGTCATTGTCTTGTTGGAAGGTGAACCTTCGACCAAGTCTGAGGTCCAGAGCACTCTGGAAGAGGTTTTCATCCAGAATATCTGTGTACTTGGCCGCATTCATGTTTCCTTCAATTGCAAGTCATCCTGTCCCTGCAGCTGAAAAGCATGCCCATATCATAATGCTGCCACCACCATGTTTCACTGTTGGGATGTATAGAGCAGGTGATGAGCAGTGCCTGGTTTTCTCCACACATACTGCTTAGAATTATCACCAAAAAGTTCTAACTTTGTCTCATCAGACCTGAGAATCTTATTTCTCATAGTCTGGGAGTCCTTCATGTGTTTTTTTAGCTAACTGTATGTGGGCTTTCATATATCTGGCACTGAGGAGAGGCTTCCGTTGGGATACTCTGCCATAAAGGCCCGACTGGTGGAGGGCTGCAGTGATAGTTGATTTGTGGAACTTTCTCCCATCTCCCTATTGCATCTGTGGAGCTCAGCCACAGTAATCTTTGGGTTTTTCTTTACCTCTCTCACCAAGTCTCTTCTCTCACTATTGTTCAGTTTGGCTGGATGGCCAGGTCTAGGAAGACTTCAGGTGGTCCCAAACTTCTTCCATTTAAGGATTATGGATGCCACTATGCTCTTAGGAACCTTGAGTACTGCAGAAATTCTTTTGTAACCTTTGCCAGATCTGTGCCTTGCCACAATTCTGTTTCTGAGCTCCTTGGCCAGTTCATTTGACCTCATGATTCTCATTTGGTCTGATATGCACTGAGAGCTGTGAAGTCTTATATAGACAGGTGTGTGCCTTTCTGAATCTAGTCCTATAAGTTTAATTAAACACAGCTGGACTCCAATGAAGGAGTAGAACCATCTCAAGGAGGATCACTTAAATGTGAGTGTAAGAGCAAAGAGTCTAAATACTTACTACCATGTGATATTTCAGTTTCCTTCTTATTAATAGGTCATATATGATGCAGTGAGCTAGAAATCAGACGTGACACTGCAGCGCAAAAAGGCAAGGAGCAGCAGGAGAACACCGAAAGTGTGCACACACCGCACACGCTGTTAGCAGAAAAATCAGACATATTTGCGTAGTTGTTCAGGAAGTTCTATACTTTCCAGTTAAGCACATACATGAGGCAAGGGATGTGAGTCAAACTGGCTAGACCCAGAGCTACTACCACATTTCACCTGTTATCGCAAACCACAAGGCTGAGCTTGAGGTTCACGGGCACCACCACTCATCTGTTTGCTGCTTGATCATTTTCCACAGCTCTTGCGTGACCCCCAAACAAATGAGTTGCAGAACAGCCTGCTGTCATTTTCCCCTGGCTGTGTTGAAATTGTTGGTCCAGGGCTCACTGTGGCCGGATGAGGACGTGATGGAGGAAACGGAGTAGGAAGAGGAGGATAAATAGTTACATAGATACATAGGCACATAGGGTGAAAAAAGACCTAGATCCATCAACTTCAACCTTCCTCCACTAATTGTACATTTTGTCACTGATTTAATTATAACCCACAATGTTATGTGTATTGAGGAAATCATCTATCCCTTTTTTAAAAGCTGTTATTGTGTCTGCATTTCCTACCTCTTGTGGTAGGGTATTCCACAGTCTGACAGCTCTAACTCTAAAGAACCCTTTCCTAAAATCTTGTTTTGTTTCGTGGCTGTTGCTTGATATTGAGCACTGCTGCTCAGGTTACTTGTAGCCAGAATACCCAAGTCCTTCTCACTTTCTGTAGTCCTGAGTACACTTTTATTTAATGCATAATAGGCAATAGGATTACTCTGTCCTAGTTGCATTACTCCACATTTATCTACCTTAAACCTAATTTACCAAGTGTTTGCCCATTCAGACATCTTATCCAGATAGGTTTGCAATATTATAATGTCAAGGTCAGATTTTAATATCCTACATAGGTTAGGTGTTGTCAGCAAAGACTTACACTTTACTTTAAATCCCATCCACTAGGTCATGAACAAAGAGGTTAAAAAGATTCAGTCCTAGCACAGATCCCTGGGGTTCCCCACTGCTGACTATATCCCATTTAGAGAACATATCATTTATGAAGACTATTTGTTTCCTGTCATTTAACCAATTCCTTACCATCTACATTTAGTTTCCCCCAGTCCTTGCTTCTGTAGCTTCAGTATAAAGCTGTTATGTGGTGCAGTATCAAAAGCCTCTGCAAAATCTAGATAAATCACATCAGCCGCATTACCAACATCTAGATTTGCACTTACCTCTTCATAGAAACCCAACATGTTGGTTAGACATGTCTTGCCTTGAATTTGTGCTGTTTGTCATCTATTATATTATTCTCTGCAATGTATCTCTGCAGGTCATCTGTTATAATGCCCTCAAAAACTTTGTACACTAATGATGTCAGACTTACAAGATAGTAGTTGCCTCGATCCACCTTCTTACCTTTCTTAAATATCGGTACCACATCAGACATCCTCCAATCCTGTGGCACCACCCCTGTTACAAGAAAGTCTAAGAATTTGAGATACATTGGTCTGTCAATTACTGAACTCAATACCCTTAGTATCCATTGATGAATGGCATCGGGACTGAGGGATTTGTCGATGTTTAATTTGCGTAATTTACCAGTCTTACTTCCTTTTGCATTAAACTAGTTATATTAGGTGGTGAACTTTGATTTTTACATGTTGAAAGATGCCTGGAAGAGACTGTTCCTTGGTGAACACGAATGAAAAGTGTCCATCTAATATCTCTGCCTTTTCTTTGTTCTTTAATTATTTTGTTTTCATTGTCTTTTAAGGGGCTTTGTTTTAATCATCTTTTAACCGGTTCATGACCTACCATCGGCGCTAGCAGAGCTTTGTGCAGCACTGACATTTGTCTACGGTCGGCAGTTTTGTGCTGATCAGGACCCCCACAAACCTTATAAAGAGGGGATCCCAGCCCACAACACTTCCTGTGACCCCACGACCTCATTGAGACCTGATTGGTTCAGGTCCTGATGAGGTCAACGTCACACCAGCCAATGAGACAGATCACTGGGAAAGTTTGTTGTAACAAACGCTGTTTCTCCTCTGATCTCCTGTCAGTGAGAGATTTGAGGAGAAACAGTGTAACAAGTGCTGCTGGCAACAGCTGTACCATTCAGCGATCTTGTTATGAAGTAAAAAAAAAACAGATAAGGCAGGTTAGGGTTAGTGCTATAGTTAGGGTCAATGCAAGGCTAAAGTTAGGGCTACTGTTAGGGTTAGAATTACTGTTAGGCTAAAGTTAGGGTTACTGTTATGAATGGGTCACCGAGGAGGATAGCAGGACCAGGCTAAGCCACCAGAAAACCAGAGAGGTTGGTAACTAAGCAGATTGCAGAACCCTGATCCACACAACTAGCAGTAACTGTGGAGCGTACCTACGATGCCCTAGATGCCTCAGCACAGCTGGAGAACTAACTCAGCCTAAAGCAATAAAGGTGAAATCAAAACTGCCCCAGAGCAGAACCCAAAGGAATAGACCGCCCCCAAACATATATTGTCAGTGAGACAAGATGAAAACACAAATGCAGGCAGAAAAATAGACAGAGCAAATGATGGGGCCCAAACTTACAAGACAGGACAGGAAAGGAAAGACACTGTTTGCAATCACGCAAAAACTCTGAAAAATCCAACACGTCTGATGCACAAAAAACACTGAAGTCACACGACTTCATCCCCCACTATATCAGCACTCTGGAATATACTGAAAGCAAAGCAAAAAGAGACCACTATAACAGGGGACAGAACAAACTGACACAAGCAGTAACATATGGGTGGTGATCCAGCACAGCCCCAGCAGGAGCAAGCTGACCCGCACAAAGCAGAGATAGACAAAACCAGATCAAATGCAAAAAGATTAGCAAATGAACCACTTAGCTGAACCATGCAGGAACAGAGCAGGAGACATCAGACCTCAGAAGGCACAGGAAGAAAATCACCAGCAGGGATTGAAGGAAGTCAGCTGTCTCAAATAATCCAGTCAGAAACCCCAGATCTCCAATCATCATCATCATTATAAGGTGGCAAGCCTCTGTCAAACTGACCAGCTCCACTACCTCCAGTAACCACCAGAGGGAGTCCAGAAAGGGAATTCACAACAGGTTACTGTTATAGTTAGGGTTAGGGTTACTGTTAGGCTAAAGTTAGGTTTACTGTTAGGGTTAGTTTTACGGTTAGGCTAAAGAATTCTTGTTAGGGTTACTGTTAGGGTTAGGGTCACTGTTAGGGTTAGGGTTGCTGGTAGGGTTATGGTTACTTGTAGGGTTAGGTTACTAGTAGGCTAAAGTTAGGGTTACTGTTAGGTTAAAGTTAGGGTTACTATTAGGCTAAAGTTAGGGTTAGGCTAAAGTTAGGGTTAGGCTAAAGATAGGATTAAGGTTAGGCTAAAATTAGGGTTAGGGTTAGGCTAAAGTTAGGATTAGGCTAAAGTTAGGGTTAGGCTAAAGATAGGATTAAGGTTAGGCTAAAGTTAGGGTTAGGGTAAGGCCTCTTTTACACTTCAGTTTTTTGCATCAGTTATAATCCGCCAAAAAGGCGGACAAGCGGATCCGTTCTCAACTGATGTGAACGGATGGCACAGGATCCGTTTTCAGACGGATCCTGAAAATGAAGAAATTTAAAGGAATCGCTGGAGAGAGAGAGAGAGAGAGAGAGAGAGAGAGAGAATTTTTTTTTTTTTTTTGTCCGGCACCCAGAAAGAAATTCGGGTTAAATCAGTGTTTGCAGGATCCGCCAGAGAAAAAAACGTTACCAGCTCCGTTTTGAAATTTTTGAGGATGGTGACGGACAGCAACTTTTGGCGGATCCTCACAAAAAACGGATGCAACGGACAGCAATCCGTCACAATCCGCCATTAATGCAAGTCAATGGGAAAAAAACGGATCCTCAAAAAAAATTTGAGGATCCGTTTTTTTTCAAAACCTGGCGGATTGTGACTGATTGTAAAAAACGGAAGTGTGAAAGAGGCCTAAGGCTAAAGTTAGGGTTAGTCTTAGGGTAAAGTTAGAATTAGGATTAGGCCAACGTTAAGATTAGGGTTAGGCTAAAGTTAGGGTTAGGCTAAAATTAGGGTTAGTGATAGGCTAAAGTTAGGATTAGGGTTAGGCTAAAGTTATGGTTAGGCTTAAGATAGGATTAAGGTTAGGCTAAAGTTAGGGTTACGGATAGGCTAAAGTTAGGGTTAGGCTAAAGTTAGGGTTAGTGTTAGGGTAAAGTTAGGATTAGGATTAGGCTAACGTTAAGGTTAGGCTGAAGTTAGGGTTAGTGATAGGCTAAAGTTAGGATTAGGGTTAGGCCATAGTTAGAGTTAGGGTTAGGCTAAAGTTAGGGCTAGTGTTAGGCTAAAGTTAGGGTTGGGGCTAAAGTTAGGGTTTGGATTGAGGCTAAAATTAGTGTTAGGGTTGGGATTAAGGTTAGGGGTGTGTTAGGGTTATTTTTGTGCTTATTGTTATGATTAGGATTGGGATTAGGGTTAAGGTGTGTTGGAGTTAGGGTTGTGGTTAGGGTTATGGTTGGGATTAGGGTTAGGGGTGTGTTGCTATTAGGGTTGTGGTTAGGGTTATGGTTAGGGTT
Source organism: Dendrobates tinctorius (assembly GCF_039654945.1). Lineage (NCBI taxonomy): Eukaryota > Metazoa > Chordata > Amphibia > Anura > Dendrobatidae > Dendrobates > Dendrobates tinctorius. The sequence goes on along the minus strand of NW_027361759.1, from coordinate 7,827,025 downwards.
GGGATTAGGGTTAAGGGTCTGTTGGGGTTAGGGTTGGAATTAGAATTGGGGGTTTCCACTGTTTAGGCACATCAGGGGCTCTCCAAACACGACATGGCATCCGAGTTCAATTCCAGCCAATTCTGTGTTGAAAAAGGAGAAATTGCACAAAAAAATTTTGGTTCATTTTCTTATTTTACACTAGTGAAAAAAGCTTGGTTCTGAAGTAAAATGTTTGTGCAAAAAAGTTAAATGTTAATTTTTTCCTTCCACATTGCTTCAGTTCCTGTGAAGCACATAAAGGGTTAATTAACTTTTTGAATATGATTTTGAGCACCCTGAGTGGTGCAGTTTTTAGAATGGTTCACTTTTGGGTATATTCTGTCATATTGAGCCCCCAAACTAACTTCAAATGTGAGGTTGTCCCTAAAAGAAATGGTTTTGTAAATTTGGTTGGAGAAATGTGAAATCGCTGGTCAACTTTTAACCCTTTTAACTTCCTAACAAAAAAATTATGTTTAAAAAATTGTGCTGATTAACTATTAACTATGTTATGCAATGTGACTACTGTATCCTCACCCATCCTCATTATCTCTCGCCTACTGCATCCTTACCCATCCCTTGTAGATTGTGAGCCCTCACGGGCAGGGTCTTCTCTCCTCCTGTACCAGTCATGACTGGTATTATTTAAGAATACTGTACTTTGTTTTTATTATGTATACCCCTCCTCACATGTAAAACGCCATGGAATAAATCGTGCTATAGTAAGAAATAATAATAATAATCAACCTAAGCTCCTGCTGTTTCTCTAGTGACGCTCATGGCACCTGCAGTATTTTTGAAAACACCACCTGAGCTTCAGCTTCTCTACTAGTTCTCTTTAATCATTTTTAAGGACATTCCTCCTTCTTCTAATTTTGTCATTAGTACCAATGTGTACCATGACCGCTGGGTCTTCCCCAGCACCACCCATCAATCTGTCTATCCGATCCACAATATGCTGAACCTCAGCACCTGGCAGACAATACACTGTTCGGCATTAATTTACTGGACCGCAGATGACCCTGTATGTCCTCCTAATTATAGAGTACCCTACCACCAGCATCTGTCTGGCCTTTGCTGCACTCCTATTTCACTCCTTCCTACAACAGTCATTTTCCTGTTTGCTAGGAGCAATGTCCTGCTGTAGAAATCCTAGTCTTGGTCTTGCTTTCTTTATATCAGCCAAACAGGCATATTTACTAGGTTGTGCCAGAATAGGGCTGGACTCCCTGGCACTTTTTCCCCCACCCTTTCTCCTATCTGTCACCCAGCTACCTACTTCTGGGTCCTGATCTTCCTCATCTCCATCCTCCCCCATACCACTAGCCCCAGCCAACGCATGCTCAGTGAGCTTAAAAATTATCTTTCCAGGTGTGCTATGCTCCTCAGTGATGCTGTCTGCACAATTAGATGCAGTATCTGAACTTACAAACATGTAACTTACTGACATCGAGTGCAGACACCCTCATATAGCTACAGTTTTAGGCGCTCCCTCAAAACGCATTTGTTCAGAGCTGGCCTATCACGTTCCCTAATCAAAGTCATTTTATGTGTAAGTGTGCGTATGTAGCCAATTCACTACCTCCATCTATCCCTCACTCCCTCAAGATGGCTGGACCATCATTGTAAATACATCATTGTAAATACACACCTGTACTCAGTATCTCCCCCACCTCATTGTAGACTGTAAGCTCTCATGAGCAGGGTCATCTTATTTTTCTTTAATTATTGTATTGTTAGCGTTGTTTTTTATGACTTGTGTTTTGAAACTGTTAAACTGCAAAGCGCTGCGGAATATGTTGGTGCTATATAAATAAAGATTATTATTATTGTTATTATTTATTATTAAGAGACTCATGCATGACTTTAGGCTCAGACTGCTTGGATGATTTGCAAGAGGGTGAGGTGGAAGAACGATGACTAATATCCTCAGGTGTCAACTGAATGTTTTCTTCAGGGGCCTGGGTGGAAGAAAGTGTGAAGAAACTGGAGCCACACTCAGCCATTCAATCTAAAATGACTGCCACATGTTCTGACCTCACCATTTGTTCTATGGTACTGAGACCTACTAAATAACGCTGAATGTCCTGTTGCCTGCATGCAACTGAGGAAGGTGTTGCAGTTGGACACGTAACAGGCGCAGACTGGCCACGTCCTCTTCCTGCATCAGCTACACTATCATCACCACTAGCGCCATGATCAAGTCTACATCCCCTATTTGATACTCTTCTCATATTTGTCTCCCTTAAAAAATACATTGTATGCAAGAGGCTTGAGTCGGGCACTCTAAGCAAGGCTATTATGAGCAAAAGGTTTTAATGTACAAGTTCTTTGTTTCCAGAGTTCAACTTTTCATGCAACAGAGCAATAAGGGTTTTTTTTGCCTCAGAGTCCAAGATTTAGATGGCATAGAGCAAAATAATTTTTTGCCTTAGAGTACAAGGTTTATATGGCACAGACCAACAGGATTTTTTGCCTCAGAGTAGAAGGTTTATATGGCACTGATGAATAGGGGTTTTTTTTGCCTCAGAGTAGAAAGTTTATATAGCACAGAACAATTGTATTTTTTGCCTCAGAGTATGAGGTTTATATGGCACAGAGCAATAGAATTTTTGCCTTAGAGTATAAGGTTGATACAGTATGTCACAGAACAATATAAATTTGCAGGCTTTCATGGCACAGACTACAAGGCTTGTATAGCACAGAGCAACATGCACTTATGGCACAGAGTAACAGGCTGTTAGGGCAGTCTACACAATGCGGGTATGGCTCACAGGAACAGGCTTTTAGCGCAGTCTACACTACACTGGTATGGCACACAGGAACAGGCTGATATGGCACAGACAACCACATGCACGAGGAACAGAATGTCAGCACAACCTGAGACCTGGCCTTTATGCAGGCAAGCTCACATGGTGTGCTGGCCAATCACAGCCATTCCAGTACTTGGCATGGCTGTGATGGCTCAAGAAGTACCCACAGCCTAAAAGCAGCCTTTCAAAAAGCTTTATTTGGCTGGAGAACAAGAGCATTATAACAGACTTCCCGGAAAAATTCTAAGTTTGAGGTCCGTGAACAGACGCTAGGAGTCCGGTACGATCTCCGAACTTTAATCTACACTCTTTTGGTCATTTAGCATGTGTAATCACATAAACAGATCATCAGATAGGAAGGACCAAACTACAAATATTAGTTTGTAGACTGCAGTCATGGAGACAAATAGTTCTGTACATGCGCTATACACACAAAAACAGTATATTTTTTCTAAATATTACTTACAGGAGGGTGAAGGCTTCTGTTTATCAAATCAGAGAAAATTGCTTTAAAAGAAAAACATTTTTACAAAACATTTAATCTTAAGTTAAAAAATAGATGAAGATAATACTATTTTACTAAAACATTTTGCTTGTTATTACTTTGTGTGTATGATCAGCTCATCTGCAAGACACACTGTCAGAAACATTTTGCCAGAGACTAGTGTTTTATAACTGTCCAGCAAATTATAGATTAGATCATATCCATACTAAATAGTTTATAAACTTTGGGTCATTGAAAAGGTGAAAAAGAGCGCAAAACTAGAACATCTACTGCAAGTTTCATATAATCCCGTAAAGAGATTAGTTTAAGATCATATCCTTCTGAACTTCAATCAAGTCATATATTTTAAAGGGATTGCTGACAGAGGTAAAATCTATATCAGAGGTTGGTAAATTGAATACTTTCCGAAACACTTTTTGTAAATAAGCAATTCTAGCCTTCTAAAATAACTTTCATCAAAATATATTATGATATATGGTACATCAAAAAATGAACAAAGTCTTATGTGATCTCTAGTCCTACCATGTACATCAATGTATTTAGATAGATAAAAGGCAGACAAATCAAAAAGAACAACAACCACAAATTAGTGGAATAATGGTTTACTTCGTGTTATCAAAGCTACGAGTGAAAAAAGAGGCATACAAACCCTATTCAGGCATGATCTAAAAGAAGTGAATAAATAAATATATGTGATAACAGGTTTTTTAACAAAAGCACTAGATAAACACATTCACTTAGTACATATGTCTTAGTCTGAAATACTTTTTAGTTATTATAAAAAATATTTTTTTCCCTCATTGTTTACTGTGTAGTCACCTACCCTTAACCCCTATCCAAGTGTCTACAACGTTTTCCAAAATATTACTACTATTATTATTACTTTATTTTTTGTTCTCCATACATCCAATACATCCAAAGAGTATTCTGGGTGTCATACTATTTAAACCAGTCACTGCCAAGTTATCTAATGTAGAAAAATATCCTATTTTGTCAACCCATCCCATTATAGGGACTATAAAAGGAAATATCTAACAAGTTTGTTTACTGTTTCCAGTGACAACCAAAGAATATTTCAATTCATGTATGATCTGTGAAATCGGCTACTACTTGATGAAAAAGGTATGTGTATATAACATTTTTTGTACTTATATAGACATTATACAGAGCAATTTTAAAGGGACTCTGTCAGTAGGATCAACACTCCAAAGTCATCTAAATGAGCATGCAGGTCATAGGAAACTGAATAAAATGATATCTTGATATCTGCAATCCAATGTCTTGTTTCAGAGATATCCATGTTTTTCTTATATGTAAATTAACTGTTCAGGGCTATCATCCGAACTTAGATCTGCATGGCAATCTGGCTTCAGGGCTTATTTTAAAGGGAATCTGTCACTGGAAATTTGCGGGCTATGAAAATGCCCAGTGTCTGGTCCAATGGGCGGTGTTTCTTCGTTTTTTTCTCCACCCCATCCGTGGACACCGTTGGCGATATTTTCCGGAATTAGAGTAGTTCTCCTCCATATTTCGCACGTGTGCAAAGCAATTTTGCCTTATACACGCGCAGTATGCTTTGCCCAACATGTCCCGGAAGTATTTCGCTGTGTTCTGGGACATAGCGCTCCGGCACATGTGCAGTAATGATTTTTGGCTTTGCCCGCAGTTGGGTAAAGCATACTGCGCATGCGCGAGGCAAGATTGCTTGGCGCATGGATGAAATATGGAGAACTACTCTAATTCTGGAAAATATCACGGACGGTGGCCACGGATGGGGTGGAGAAAATAAGAAGAAACACCGCCCATCGGACCGGACACAGGGCATATACATAGCCCGCAAATTTCCAGTGACAGATTCCCTTTAAATGGAAGGGGGAGTTACCAGTGTGAGGCATGTTACTAACACGGAACAGTAAAACTGAACTTTGTCTGATTACACACACATTTAAGTTATAGTGGCACACATCTCTGCAGTGAAATCAGGAGAGCAGAGAACAGCCATTATACATCTCACTGGTATCAGTCACTTTTATTTAATACAAGCACTGGATGCAGATTCTCATACAGTTCAGTTTCCAGCCCATAGTCCTGAACAGATCATTTATATATAAGAAAATCATAGATTTCTCTGGAATAAGACATTGAATAGCAGATATTATGGTATATTATTCAGCTTCCTATGACCTTCATGCCCATATAGACAGTTTAGGAGGGTTGATCCTACTGTCAGTTTCCCTTTAAGGGAAATATATTCTATAGCAAGATTATAAAATCCACAGAATAATTAGTTATATTGGTTATGCTAAGGGAAATAATAACAATTGCATGATGGTGTTATTCATTTTGAATAATCACATTGTAACCATCATATATCGAAAGTTTTTTTTATTTAAAGATACCGTCATCTTAGCTATTTTAGAAAAATCCTCCATTTTTCTTTTTTTTTGCTCTAGATATAATGTACATCTCTTCCATAATACTTTTTCTTACTCTTGATCTTGTATTAGCCCATGCAAAACTTAATATTTACAATTTTATTTAAAATGTCAGCACATTTATATTAAATGTAAAAAAATTAAAATGTATTCTTTAAAAAACAGCTTGTCACAATTATAAAGTAAATTATTATCTAACCAATCAAGCTATTATTAATATCATGAAAAATATGATCATAGTGAGTTCAGAACTACACATAAAGACATATAATATAGAACAACATATAACATTGCTTTTAATTGAAATTATCTCATTGTAAATTGTATGTAAATAGAACATTTGCATGTCATAGATTGTACTCATGAATATACGGGGCAGAATACAAAAATGAGATCCCTGTTTTTGTGTGGTTCATACAGGATATTGCTTATTTGGGACTCATTCATCAAAACTGTCTTTGTTCCTTATACTATTCAAACAAAGATCATCTTTTATTTTACCAGAGTAGTTTAAAAAATGAAAGAGACCTCGTTTGAATTCAACAAATCTATGTGCATATAAACTCATTCATAAAAGAGAAAAACTGTTTTGCTGGTTACAGTCAAATATTCCAAACTTTGACTCAACAGTCCAGAGTCCCCGTTACAATTTTTCTGCACCCCAGTTCCTATATGTATGGGTACAGTTTAGAAGCTTGGCATTGTACCTATGTCGATGGTATGACAATTCTTCCATTATGACCACTTCTAGCCAGACCTCTCCAAACAGTAGATGGGTGTAACTGGGTCCCAATGGTTGCTGCTAATTTTGAACTGATGGCACTGCTGAGCATCTTCTGATTTGGAAGGTAATTAAGCAAGATGTGTGTTTTCATCTGCTGCAATAAGTTTTCACATATCTTGATTTTTCTTAAAAACAGCTTGGCCAGCTGACCTTCTTGATGCAGTATAACTACCCTGGGTCTTGTTCCTGTGCTCAGGTTTGCCATGGTCTGTGACATGAAGGAAGAGCAAGGTGTCCTGGAAGCAATGATATGGCCCCATACAGAGCCTTGACCTAAACAACATCAAGTCTATCTGAAATTACATGATGAAGCAGAAAGATCTCAGCAAGCCTACATCCACAGAAGATCTTTGGTTTGTTCTCCATCATGTTTGGAACAGACTCCCTGCTGAGTTTCTTTAAAAACCGTGTGTTGTTTGATTTGATTTAGATTCCTCATTATTTCATCTGCTTTGAATTGTATTAATTGATAACAATAAACTCTTAACACTTGTATTCTAGAAAATATTCTTACTTTATAGCATATTTAACACCTGCCTAAAATTTCTGTACTGTATTGTAGTTGTCATAACATAGAATCCATAAGCGATTACATAAAAAATTGACATCCATATAATCGGACATGCATGCTTGTTGCAGATATCTAAGAAAAAATTAAAAAAGCCTAAGAAAAATTACACAAAAATGATTCTAATCAATGCATGTCTGGAAAACAACATGTCTATGCATACTGAAACCACTTCACCAGCAGTTGCGAGTATCAGTTCTTCAAAAGGTAAAGGAGGAAGATACCTGAAGAATGTGTTGTATTGTAATAAACTACTGAATATGATGATAGGCGGCCATTTTAAACCATTTCCAAACAACATGTCCCTTGAAGATTAGTTTCATATAACTAGATTTGTAAATTTGCAGAACAATAGGTACTGGCACACAGGAAATGAATATAAACTCTACCAGCAGTTACTTCATGATCCAAAAAACAGCATTTAGCACCCTGTTAACTTTAAAGTCCAATTTTTATTGAAAATATGAACCGATGTGTACAATAATATCTTAAAGCATTTTTGAGCACCAGCTAACTCATCATGGAACAACTTGCCATTCAAGACATAGGTTCCTGTGTGCTCATTCATAAGGCCTCCAGAAAAAAACATATGATAAGCAAAGTAGTGGCAGACCTATCAGGGTTCAACCTGTGCAGCCCCAAATGGGTCCAAGAGGTAAAGCGACCTACTTTCACCTCCAAAGCATGTTGAATTGTGCATTATGATGAGCTAATGGACATCAAAAGGACCAAATACTGTTATTGCACAAGGGCCTTTATATCAGATTCTGCTTTTGGCCACCACTAGCAGCAGAAATAATGGTGTACAACATTTATCTGTGGGGTTACTTGAACGATAGAGTTTATAAAACTAATCGCAAGACAACTTCTCAGCTGTTAAAGCACATTGAACTTCATGTTCAGAGTTCAGAGTTTCAAACAAGTAGTGCTGTATAAGGCGTTTCTTAACGTTATAAGATGGACAAAGTTTTGCGTTGACATTGTAAAAAACCACCTCGGGCATTTCCTGTAATGGGTAATCTCATCATTTTTCCATTATCCTATACAAATCACACAAGGGAAACAGATTTCTCTTTTTTGTGGTCCACCCAGTATTGTAGTGCAATAGCTACATAAAAAAAACATTTATATGACATGAAAACATGTTAATGAGATAAGCACATACTGTACAAATACAGTACATAATGAGGTTATAAAGAACAAATAAGAAGAGTGCAATTGTTTTCACGAATTAAAAGCTGGATTTCGTACTCCACATAAAACCAAACTGTTTTTCTTATTTCTGTTCAGGAGTGCAAGGGAGATTATGAAGAAACCAATGCTGGTGACACCAAGGATTACCACTCCTGAGATAAGTGCACTGGTGATTGAATTCATCTGAAACTGCACACTATGTGGCTGAGCTGCAGGAAAAAAGGAGATTTATGAATTAATCAATTTATGTATCTTGAAGAAGGTTCTGGGTTAAGCCAAAGTGTGATATAACCACTACTCAAAAATAAAACATGAGGGAGAAAGTAGCATAAATAGAGTCTTACCCAACAAACATTATACCATATATACTTGTGTATAAGCCGAGTATTTAAGCCCCCTTTTTTGGCTGAAAAAGACCCCCTCGGCTTATATACGAGTCACTATCCCTGAGATTAAAAAAAATTGACATACTCACCTCTCGTCGCTGGGGGCTAAGTGCCGGTGTCCTGAGCAGGCAGGGACACCGGCGCACTACAGTATGGGAGTCAGGTGCCGGTGTCATGATTGCTCAGGACCCCGGCACTGGCTATATTTACCTGTCCATGTTCCACCATTGCACGCCCTCTGTCTTCTGGGTCCTCTGGCTGTGACATTCAGGTCAGAGGGTGCGATGACGTAGCAGCAGCATATGGGACATATTGTATTATGGAGCACATCATGGGGCTACTATTAACCTTTGTGCATCATTATATGGGGCGTATTTTTCTATGGAGCATCCTATGGGGCCAACATTATCCTTTGTGCAGCATATGGGGCATATTGTATTATGGAGCATGTTATGGGGCCACAATTAAGAGAAACACGTGGGAAGACTCTTGGAAGCATATCTTACTCCCAGATCGCTGCTGAGAACAATGGTGTCACACCTTTACTCAACTTTAACGACTGACAATAAAATATTCAAAATCAACAAGAAATTGAAGTTTACAGGAAAAAAATGTTAAAAAACATTCTTTCTTGTGTAATGACTTGTTTATAAGGCAAAATTTTAAAAGGATTAAACAAATATTTAAGTAAATCAAAGTTGAATTTTTTATTAGATGTGTATTATTTTCTTAAAAAATAAATTGGAAATTTCAGTGTAATTTATGAAGGAAGCAAGAACTGCCAAAAATTAGATGGAAGAGGCACTCAGATACATCCTGTATTAGACATAAAGGAGGGCCTCTTACACATTATGCTCAATTTGTCATGTAGTACAAAGTCTGCTAAAAATTACAAGCAGGATCATCCATACACCCTTGAAGGCACCAACTGTAGCACCTCATTCAAATATTGTGAGCAAAGTGTAGTTGTGAAACTCCTACTCTCATAAAAGCTCTGCACACTGTGCAAAACCTGCCAAAAAATGCAAGCAGGGTCATCCATACACTTTGAAGACATCAAGTGGAGTGCCTCATAAAGAAATTATCAAAGTGTAGTTGTGGCCCTTCTACACTCATAAATTCTTAGCAAAAGTGCAAAACCAGAAAAAAAAGTATAAGTAAAGTCATCCATACACACTTGAAGGCACCAAGTGGAGTGCCTCATAAAAAAAATTAACAAAGTATAGTTGATGTGCTCCTACAAGGGATGAGTGAGCACTAAAATGTTCGAATGCTCATTACTCGAACCAAGAAATTCCTAAAGCTTGGATGTTCATTTCAATTAACAAGTATGATGGGAGTATTTTTCCAGCAGACCCTACAAGGTGGTCTGGGGGTCAGGGACAATTTTGAAATGAATGGAAAAAGTGGTGAAAGAGAGCAGCATGGGGAAGACCCCTGAAAACATCTTTGACTCCTAGATCACTGCTGAGAACCATGGTGTCACACTTTTACTCCACTTTAAAGGACTGAAAATAAAACATTTAAAATCAACAAGAAATTGGAGTTTAAGATGCATTCTTTCCTGTATAATGATTTGTATATAAGGCACAAGGATTGCAAAAAATAATTTAAGTAAATCAAAATTGAATTTTTTCTTAAATATTTATTATTTTTTCAGAGTAAAAACTGAAAATGTCAGTGTAATTTATGAAGGAAGCAAGAACTGCCATAAATTAGATGGAAGAAGCACTCAGATACACCCTGTATTAGACATAAAGGAGGGCCTCATACACATTATGTTCAAATTATCAAGTAGTGGTACTCCTAGACTCATAAAAGCTATTCACTAAGTGCAAAGCCTGCCAAAAATTACAAGCAGGATCATCAATGCACACTTGAAAGCACTAACTGTAGTGCCTCATTCAAATATTGTGAACAAAGTGTATCTGTGGTACTCCTGCACTCATAAAGGCCCTACACACAGTGCAAAGCCAGAAAAAAATATAAGGCGGGTCACCCATACACCAAATGTAGTGCCTCATTTAAATATTTTGAAATTATAGTTGATTCACTCCTACACTCATAAAGGATTTGCACTAATTGTAAAGTCAGTAAAAAATTATAAGGAGGGTCATCCTGTCATCGACAGACCTTTGAATGCAAAAACTTCCAGGCTTCATTCAAATATTTTGAAAGTGTAGTTGATCTACTACTGCACTCATAAAGGCTTTGCACAAAGTGCAAAACCAGGAAAAAATGATAATGAGGGTAACACAGTCATTCTCAGATGATTGAAGGCAACATATTGAAGGTCTCATTCAAATATTTTGAAAGTGTAGTTGATGCACTCCTACACTCATAGAGGCTTTTCATAACATGCAAAGCAAGAAAAAAAATATAAGGAGGGTAATACATTAATCTATAGACCCTTAACTGCAGAAATTTATGGGCCCCATTCAAATATTTTGAAAGTGTAGCTGATGTAGTCCTACACTCACACAGGCTTTTATCAAAGTGCAAAGCCAGGAAAAAAGTATAAGGACGGTTATCCAGTCATCCATAGATTCTTGAAGGCAACCTCATTAAAATGTTTTGAAAGTGTAGTTGATGTATTCCTACACTCATAAAGGTTTTTCACAAAGTGCAAAAGCAGGACACATTATAAGGAGGGTCAAACAAATATCTATAAACCTTTGAGGGCAACTTTTGAAAGTGTAGTTGATGTACCTCTGTACTCATAAACACTGCACAAATTGCAAAGCCAAGAAAAAATATAAAGAGGGTAAAAGAGTAATCCTTCTCAGGTGTCCACTTCTTTTTTTGGGAGGCTGGGGGACTGCCTCCATCTGTTTCCTAGAGCCTGATTCCCACGTGCATGGCTTGTAAGTGACAAAGCTTCAGATAGTGTCGAACCCTCCATCATGTAGAAATAGGCGACAGCACACTGGGTCACCTGCACAATCTCCTGCTCATGCATAGGGGGTGGGGAGCCCCAAGGACAGTACAATCTTTCAGTGGATGGTAGCCCCATCTCAAGTCACCAAGAAGAGCCTCTCCTAGTTCATTTTTCAAAAATGGTTCAATCTGCTACCTTTCTTAATGGTTCCAATTGGCAGCTCTTGCAGTCTTAGAGGCAAATGTTCTGTCTCTACTGTCTTCTGGTTGAACAATACATGATGGTTGTGCGTAATAACCTCCCTCCAAGATGCCATCTCTTGGTACCTTGCAGCTAGAGTACCCACTAGCATGTCTACAGCCATGGTCCTGGATCACCTCCTTGTCTCTTCAGACCAGCCTAAGCCCCGCAGTCCACTCACGAGTTGCTGAATCATGACTCTCCTGTCTGGAGTCAGTAAGAACCCTAGAGATGAAGGCTTCAGCCTGCGTTTGGGTATTGGTGGTTCCAGAAAAGCATCCAGTTCCAGACGACAGGCTACTGCCATCTTTGCTGCTGTGCCAGCTTTGTCGGGTTTTGATATTCCTCTGGTTACTCCCTCAGGAGTCTTTTGCGATTCTGATATCTATCTGGCCTTGTGGCCACTAATCACATTATACTGTATGGATTGTTAATTTAATCCAGAAAAAAAAGTTGAACAGTTTTTTGGAGTGTTATGTACCACCGAAATGTAAAACAAAGCATGTAATATTCTATCAATGACAAATTCAATCCAGAAAATTTTGTGAACACTTTTTTGTAGTGTTATATACCTTGGAAATGTAAAACAAAGCACAAAATACTCTATGGATGACTAAATAAATCCAGAAAATTTTTTGAATGCTTTTCTTGAGTGTTATATACCACTGAAATGTAAAATAAAGCATATAAAGTGTTAATACTTTTTTGTAGTGTTATATACCATGGAAATGTGAAACAAAGTACAAAATACTCTATGGATGACAAACTGAATCCAGAAAAAAATTTGAATGCTTTACTTGAGTGATATATACCAACGAAATGTGAAAAAAAAGCTCATAATACTCTATGAATGACAAATGGAATTTAGAATTTTTGGAATGCTTTTCTGAAACCTTATACAACCAAAATGTTAAAGAACGCATGTAATGCTCTAAGGATGACAAATTCAATCCAGGTAAACATTGACTTCTTTTTTGGAGAGTTATATACCACTGAAATGTAAAACAAAGCACATAACATTCTACGAATGACGAATTCAATCCAGAAAATGTTTGAAAGCTTTTCTCCAGTGTTACCTACCACCGAAATGTAAAACAAACCACGTAATACTCTATAGATTACAAATTAAATCCAGAAAAAAATTTGAACTGTTTTTTTGAGTCTTATACAGCAACAAAATGTAAAGCAAAGCATGTAATACTCCATGGATGACAAATTCAATACAGAAAAAATGTTGGCCTTTTTTGTGTACCACTGAAATATAAAATAAAACGTATAATACTCTATGGATGAGAAATTAAATCCAAAAACATTTTCAACTGTTTTTTAGAGTCTTAAATGCCACCAAAATGTAAAACAAAGCATATAATACTCTACGGATGACAAACTAAATCCATAAAAAATTTTGAACGCTTTTTGTGTTATATACCACCAAATTGTAAAACAAAGCACATAGTACTGTATGGATGACAAATTGAATCACCCAAAAAATCCGGATTACTTACTGGTAATGGTCTTTTATAGAGTCCACGACAGCACCCACATGAGAGAGGGGACCCGCCCATAGGAACAGGAAACCTACAGAATAAAAGGGGCGGTCCCCCTCTCCTTCTCAGTTGCATTACAGAGTATGAGAGGAACCACCAAGGTATTAATCCAAATTTTTATCATTAAACCTTACATCATAAATATATACATACAACCACTACCAAGAGTTCTATTCACATTATATCTAACTAAAGAAGGGTAGTGAGGGAGGGTGCTGTCGTGGACTCTATAAAAGACCATTACCGGTAAGTAATCCTTTTTTTTCTCTTCATCACAACAGCACCCACATGAGAGACTTTCAGAGAACTGTCACTTGGGTGGGACCACAGTGTTGAGGACAGCTCCCCCAAAAAACAAGTCAGAAGATGAAGATAGATCAAGTCTATAGTGGTTGTAGAAGGTAGATGGTGTCAACCAAATTGCGGCCTTACATATAAGGTCAATTGAAACATCCACCTTCTCAGCCCAGGAGGATGCCATAGCCTGTGCCGAATGTGCCTTTATCCCATCCGGATGACTTTCTGTTGTAAATTCCTTTGTTCGGACTTCTGAGCCGAAGCTCCCTCTGGTGGTTACTGGGAGTAGTGGAGCTGGCCAGGTTGATGGAAGTTTCCCACCTGATGACGATAATTGGGAACCTGGGATTACTGGCTGGGAGCATATGATTGAGCTGGCTGCTCTTGATGATTTCCTCCTTGTGCATTTGGAGTTCTTTTGTCTCCTGCCTGATCTTTATGGTTCAGTTAAGTGATACTTTTGCTAATCCTTTGCATCTAATCTGGTTGTGCCTTTTTTTTGCTTTCTGCTTTGTTGCTAGGGTTCAGTGTACTCCCAGCTGGGGACAGCACTGGGCCCCACTCCATATGTTACAGCTTGTGTCAGTTTGTTCAGTCCACTGTTATGTTAGTATCTTTTGCTTTGCTTCCAGTTTATACCAGAGTACTGATCTAGCAGGGGTGAGGTCGTGTGGCCTCAGGTTTTTTGTATATCAGATGTGCTGGATTTTCTTAGGGTTTTGTGCGTGATTGCAGACAGTATCTTTTCTGTCCTGTCCTGTCTAGACAGCTTGGGCCCCACCGTTTGCTCAGTCTGTTCTCTGCCTGTGTTTGTGTCTCATCTTGTCTCACCAACAATATATGTTTGGGGGCTGTCTATTCCTTTGGGGATCTGCTCCGGGGCAGTTTAGATTTCACCTTTCTGGCTTTAGGCTTAGTTAGTTCTCCGGCTGTGCCGAAGTGTCTAGGGCATCGTAGGTACACACCATGGCTACTGCTAGTTGTGTTGATAGGATCAGGGGTCTGCAATCCGCTTAGTTACCAACCTCTCTGGTTTTCTGGTGGCTTAGCCTATTCCTGCCATCCTCCTTGGTGACCCGTTCATAACAGAATCACCAGCCCAAACCGTACACTCTAGAGTACTCAAAAGAAGGAAAGAATTGTAAAAAAAACACAAAAAGTGTCAGAATTTTTTAATATATTTTTCCTCTTTTTCTCTGGGACCGTAGGAGGATTTTTTCCTTAATGGAGACTAAGCAATTGTCTGATTGTGTTGAGCAGCTCGCTGCTGAAGTGTAGGGAATTTCTGCCTATCTCGCTCAATCATCTGCTGTAGAGCCAAAGATCCCTACTCCTGATGTGTTTTCGGGGGATCGGTCAAAATTTTTGAATTTCAAGATAACTGTAAACTATTTCTTGCTTTGAAACCTAATTCATCGGGGAGCTCGGTGCATCAGGTTAAAATTGTCATCTCCCTGCTGCGCGGTGATCCCCAGGATTGGGCTTTTTTTTTGTCTGACACCTGGAGATCCTATTCTGGCTAATGTAGATGCGTTTTTTCAGGCCCTGGGGTTGTTGAATGATGAACCTAATGCTATTTATCAAGCTGAGAAAACCTTATTGGCATTGAACTAGGGTCAGGATGCTGCAGAATTATATTGCCAGAAATTCCGAAAGTGGGCGGTCCTTACTAAATGGAATGATGATGCTCTAGCAGCTCTCTTTCGGAAAGGTCTGTCAGAAACTGTAAAACATGTTATGGTGAGATCTCCTGTCCCCTTTGGTCTTAGCGACTCCATGTCATTAGTGGAGTTGAGCGAAACAGGTCGGCCAGATTCATAAGTCGCCGACTTATGGCAAAGTTGGGTTTCGCTGACCGAAACCCGACCACAGCGTGAAGTCGGCCATGCGGTCGGCAAAACGAGCGCCAAAGTCGGATTTCCCAGAATGCTTGCACGTGACTTTTTCAGCCACTGAGCAAGGACGTACACTGTGGGCAACGAGATGACATGTGCAGCGTCCGGGGAGAGAGAGAGATTTTGCGCACTTTAAAAAAAAGTGGTCCGGCATGTAGGTGTATTTACTGTCCTCCACTTCCTGCCCACTTTGCTTCCCCATTGACTTGCATTTGGTTTTGTGTTTCAGTCGGACCTTCGACTTTTCACGATAGTCGCCCGATTTCGTTCGACTTGACTTTTGAGAAAGTCGGGTTTCATGAAACCCGACTCGACCCTAAAAAAGGCAAAGTCGCTCATCTCAAGTCATTAGCCATTCAAATTGATCGACGATTATGTGAACGGAAAAGTTCGTGAGAGGCAGTGCTGCCTTTTGAACAAACTACTGAACCCATGCAATGTGATAGGGTTTTTGTCTAGGGCGCAACGTCAAGAATTCAGAAGGCATAATAAGCTATGTTTCTTTTGTTGGGACGCCTCTCATGTTATTTCTGTCTGCCCTAAACAAGAAAAAAGTTTTGCTCACGCATTTGTGGTGGGCAGTGTACAGCCTAAGTTCCTGTTGACAGTTACCTTGATCTGCTCCTTGTCTACATTTTCTGCTAAGGCCTTTGTTGATTCAGGAGCAGCCTTGAATCTGAAGGATTTTGACTTTGCCAAACGTTGTGGTTTTCCCATGGTGTCCCTGCGGACACCAATTCCTTTGAGGGGTATTGATGCTACCCTTTTGGCATAGAATAAACCCCAGTTTTGGACCCAGGTAATAATGTGGGTCGCCCTGGACCATCAAGAGAATTGTAAATTTTTGGTGTTGCACAATTTACATGATATTACTGTACTGAGTTTTCCTTGATTGCAAACTCATAATCCTGTTTTGGATTGGAAATCTGTGTCTGTGGTTAATTGGGGTTGTCAATGTGTTCTTAATGACACTTGTTGTGAGTTCATTTTCCCCTCCGTCACTGAGGCCTGGTGAACTCCCTATTCTAGTGAAGGAAGGTAGTGAGCCTGATTATCAGGCACCTGGGACTAATGAAGACGATTGGCTGAGTGGAGTCACTGACTGGATTTAAGGCAGCCTAAGCCCTTTCTGGCCTGCGGGTGATTTCTCTGTGGACTCTTGGACACCAGTCTGATTCCTGCTCTCCTAAAGCTAAGTTTTCTGTTTTGCCTTTTTGCATCTAAGATTTGTTTTTGTTTTTCTTGCTTTTTGGATTCTGCCACTCCCTGCTGGAGTGTGCAGTGTTCCGTGATCTCTGTCTTCTGAAGGTACCTGAGTGTTGATTTAGTTTTTGAAGCTTAGTTGCTTCAGGGCCATTTTTAAATCAGCTTGTTGGCTTTTGTCTCTGATAGGGTTTTGGCAGATTGCAGACAGCAGCCTTCCTATCCGTTCCTATCTAGGTAGTTTTTGGGCCCCGTCTTTGCTCAGCCTGTCTTTCTGTCTGTGTAAGTGTTTTCATCTTGCTTCACCGTCATTATATGTGGGGGCCTGCCTATTGCTTTGGGGTCTGCTCTGGGGCAGTTAGATTTCCCCTTTCCTTCTTTAGGCCTATGTATCTCTCCGGCTGTGATCGAGGGGTCTAGGTCTTCGTAGGAACCCCCCACGGCTACTGCTAGTTGTGTTGATAGGTTCAGGGGTCTGCAATCTGATAGTTGCCAACTTCTCTGGTTTTCAGGACTTAGCTAGCATTTCTGTTTTTGCCTCCTACGGTGACTCAATCATAACAGAATCACCCGCCAAACCGCAGATCCTGGGGTACTCAATAGCAGGAAAGAATTGTGTTTAAAAAAAAAAAAAAAGGTGTGTGTATATTCTTTCCTCTATATCTCTGAGGCCATAGGGGGAATTTTTTTTTTTTCTCTCAATGGAGATAAAGCAAGTGTCTGATCGTGTGGAGCAGCTCGCTGCTGAAGTGCGAGGAATTTCCGCCTATCTTGCTCGTTCTCATGCTGTTGAACCAAAGATCCCCACACCTGATGTATTTTTTGGGGATCCATCTAAATTTTGGAGTTTCAAGAATAATTGTAAATTATTTTTTGCTTTGAAGCCTAACTCGTCAGGGAGCCCCGCGCAGCAGGTTAAAATTGTCATCTCTTTGCTGCACGGCGATCCCCAGGATTGGGCATTTTCTTTGAAACCAGATGACCCTATTCTGACTAATGTGAACGCATTTTTTCAAGCCTTGGGGTTGCTGTACGACGAACCTAATGCTATTGATCAGGCTGAAAAGACCCTGTTAGCATTGAACCAGGGTCGAGAATCTGCAGAGTTGTACTGTCAAAAGTTCCGAAAGTGGGCGGTCCTTACTACCTGGAATGATAGTGCCTTGGCTGCTCTCTTTCGGAAGGGTTTGTCAGAAGCCGTAAAAGATACTATGGTTGGATTTCCTGTTCCCTCTGGTCTGGACGATTCTATGTCTTTAGCCATTCAGGTTGATCGGCGTTTACGTGAACGCAGGATTACACGAGAGGTGTTGCCACCAGTTGAACAGACGTCTGAACCTATGCAATGTGATAGAGTTTTGTCTAAGGCGCAACATCAGGAATTCAGAAGGCGTAATAAGCTGTGTTTTTTCTGTGGAGATGCCTCACATGTTATTTCTGTTTGTCCTAAACGTGAGAAACGCTTTGCACACACGTTTTCTGTTGGTGGGGTTCAGCCTAAGTTTCTTTTGGCGATTACTCTGATCTGTTCCCTGTCCACATTTTCCGCCAAGGCTTTTTTGGATTCGGGAGCAGCGCTAAACCTAATGGACTTGGATTTTGCTAAACGTTGTGGATTTCCGTTGACAACTCTGCAGACGCCTATCCCTTTGAGGGGGATTGATGCTACCCCTCTGGCTAAAAATAAATCTCAGTTTTGGACCCAGTTGGTCATGCGGGTCGCCCCAGACCACCAAGAAAATTGCAGATTTTTGGTGTTGCATGGTCTGCATGATGCCGTTGTTCTGGGGTTTCCCTGGTTGCAGATTCATAATCCAGTTTTGGATTGGAAGTCTGTGTCTGTGTCTGTGGTGAGTTGGGGTTGCCGGTGTACATTTAGTTAGGCTCCGGTTTTTTCCACCTCTCCTCAGTCGCATGAGGTTCCTGACTATTTGGAGGACTACTATGATGTATTTAGTGAGAATGAGTCTGCGTCCTTGTCTCCTCATAGGAGTTATGACTGTGCAATTGAACTAAACCCGGGGTGTAAATTTCCTAAGGGTCGGCTGTTCAATTTATCTGTACCCGAGCACGAGGCTATGCGGTCCTATATTAAGGAGGCATTGGAGAAGGGTCATATTAGACCATCCTCTTCACTTAGGTGCTGGTTTTTTTTGTGGCCAAGAAGGATGGTTCTTTAAGGCCTTGTATTATCATGCCCTCAATAAAATTACTATTAAATATCAGTATCCGTTACCCCTGATTTCGGATCTATTCTCTAGAGTCAGAGGTGCTTGCTGGTTTACCAAGCTTGACCTCAGGGGGGCGTATAATCTTATCCGCATTAAGCAGGGGGATGAATGGAAGATGGCGTTTAATACTCCGGAGGGACATTTTGAGTACCTGGTGATGCCTTTTGGGCTCACTAATGCCCCTTCTGTCTTCCAGTGCTTCATGAACGATATTTTCCGAGACTTTGTCGATAAATTTTTGATTATCTATCTGGATGATATTTTGATCTTCTCCAAGGATTGGGATTCTCATGTGGAACATATTCGGACTGTGATCCGGATCTTGAGAGAGAATTCTCTGTATGTGAAAGGATCAAAATGCCTTTTTGGAGTACAGAGAATTTCTTTTTTGGGATTTATTTTGTCTCCGTCAACTATTGAAATGGACCCGGCCAAGGTACAGGCCATTTATGATTGGGTTCAGCCCACTTCTTTCAAGGCCCTCCAGAAGTTTTTGGGTTTTGCTAATTTTTATCGGAAATTTATAGCAAAATTTTCTAGTGTTGCCAAACCATTGACTGACCTGACCAGGAAGGGTGCGGATGTGTTGAATTGGTCTCCGGAGGCGGTTGCTTCCTTTCAGGAGCTGAAGCGTAGATTTACCTCTGCCCCGGTTCTGCGGCAACCTGATGTCTCACTCCCGTCCCAGGTAGAGGTGGATGCTTCTGAGATTGGTGCAGGAGCGGTGTTGTCCCAAAAGGATCCGGTAACATCTAAAATGAATACCTGTGCTTTCTTTTCCCGTAAGTTCTCTTCATCTGAACGTAACTATGATGTGGGGAATCGGGAACTGTTGGCCATGAAATGGGCATTTGAGGAGTGGAGACATTGGTTGGAGGGAGCCAAACATCAAGTTGTGGTCCTCACTGACCACAAAAATTTGATTTACCTAGAGTCGGCTAAACGCTTGAACCCTAGACAGGCTAGGTGGGCCTTGGTTTTTACACGTTTTGATTTTGTGGTCTCTTTCCTTCCTGGAACTAAGAATGTCAAGGCAGACGCCCTCTCTAGGAGTTTCTTTGCTGATTCTCCTGTGGTGACCAAGTCTGCCACCATCTTAGGTGAAGGGGTAGTTCTTTCTGCCATCTCGCCCGATTTGAGACTTGCTCTGCAAGAGTTCCAGGAGGACAAACCTGAGCGTTGCCCCAGTGGAAAGTTGTATGTTCCTGACCAGTGGAAGAAGAGAGTGATGTCTGAAGTTCATTGCTCTGCATTGGCTCGTCATCCAGGTATTTTTGGTACTAGAGATCTGGTGAGTCGCTCTTTTTGGTGGCCCACCTTGTCTCATGATGTCAGGAATTTTGTGCAGTTCTGTGGGACTTGCTCCCAGTCTAAATCTTGTTCTCGCTCTAGTGGGTTGTTGATGCCTTTGCCGGTCCCCAGGAGGCCATGGACCCATATTTCAATGGATTTCATCTCTGATATGCCAGTCTCTCAAAGAATGACTGTTATTTGGGTGATTTGTGATAGGTTCTCTAAGATGGTTCATCTTGTACCACTCCCTAAGTTGCCATCTTCCTCTGAGTTGGTGCCTCTGTTTTTGCAACAGGTGGTTCGCTTGCACGGGATTCCTGAGAACATTGTATCTGACAGAGGAGTTCAATTTGTGTCTAAATTTTGGAGGACGTTCTGTTCCAAGTTGGGAATTCAGTTGTCCTTCTCCTCTGCTTTTCACCCTCAGACCAATGGGCAGACAGAGAGAACAAACCAGACCTTGGAGTCGTATTTGAGATGTTTTATTTCCTCTGATCAGGATGATTGGGTTTCATTTTTGCCCTTGGCCGAATTTGCTTTAAATAATAGAGCTAGTTCTGCCACTTTGATGTCACCTTTTTTTGTAACTTTGGTTTTCACCCTCGATTTTCTTCAGGGCAGGTGGAGCCTTCTGCCTGCCCAGGTGTTGACACTGTGGTGGAGAGAATGCACCAGATCTGGGACAAAGTGGTGGATAAGTTATCTCTCTCCCAGGAAAAGGCCCAGCGGTTTTCCAATCGACATAGGACCATTGGTCCCCAGTTTAAGATTGTTGATATGGTGTGGTTATCATCAAAAAATATTGCTATGAAGGTGGCTTCTCCTAAGTTTAAGCCTAGATTTATTGGACCTTACAAGATTTTGGAGATTATTAATCCGGTCTCTTTTTGTTTGACTCTTCCTGTCACATTTAAGATCCATAATGTGTTCCATAAGTCCTTGTTGAAGAGGTTTGTTGAGCCAGTTGTGCCTGAGGTGGCACCTCCGGACCCTGTATTGGTTGAAGGTAACTTGGAATATGAGGTAGAGAAAATTCTGGATTCCCGTCTGGCTAGACGGAGACTCCAGTATTTGGTTAAGTGGAAGGGTTATGGTCAGGAGGATAATTCCTGGGCCTCTGCCTCTGATATTCATGCCAAAAGATTGGTGCGTGCCTTTCATCGGGCTCACCCTGATCGCCCTGGTAGCGTTGTTGAGGGTTCGGTGACCCCTCATCAAGGGGGGGGTACTGTTGTGAGTTCATTTTCCCCTCCGTCACTGAGGCCTGGTGAACTCCCTATTCTAGTGAAGGAAGGTAGTGAGCCTGATTATCAGGCACCTGGGACTAATGAAGACAATTGGCTGAGTGGAGTCACTGACTGGATTTAAGGCAGCCTACGCCCTTTCTGGCCTGCGGGTGATTTCTCTGTGGACTCTTGGACACCAGTCTGATTCCTGCTCTCCTAAAGCTAAGTTTTCTGTTTTGCCTTTTTGCATCTAAGATTTGTTTTTGTTTTTCTTGCTTTTTGGATTCTGCCACTCCCTGCTGGAGTGTGCAGTGTTCCGTGAGCTCTGTCTTCTGAAGGTACCTGAGTGCTGATTTAGTTTTTGAAGCTTAGTTGCTTCAGGGCCATTTTTAAATCAGCTTGTTGGCTTTTGTCTCTGATAGGGTTTTGGCAGATTGCAGACAGCAGCCTTCCTATCCGTTCCTATCTAGGTAGTTTTTGGGCCCCGTCTTTGCTCAGCCTGTCTTCCTGTCTGTGTAAGTGTTTTCATCTTGCTTCACCGTCATTATATGTGGGGAGCTGCCTATTGCTTTGGGGTCTGCTCTAGGGCAGTTAGATTTCCCCTTTCCTTCTTTAGGCCTATGTATCTCTCCAGCTGTGATCGAGGGGTCTAGGTCTTCGTAGGAACCCCCCACGGCTACTGCTAGTTGTGTTGATAGGTTCAGGGGTCTGCAATCTGATAGTTGCCAACTTCTCTGGTTTTCAGGACTTAGCTAGCATTTCTGTTTTTGCCTCCTACGGTGACTCAATCATAACAGACACTCCTGTTTTCTCCACCTCTCCCCAGTCTCAAGATGTTCCTGACTATTTGGCTGATTTTTCTGATGTATTTAGTGAGAGTAAGTTGGCGTCTTTGCCTCCTCATAGGAGTTATGACTGCGCAATTGAGTTACTGCCCTTTTGTAAATTACCCAAGGGTCAGCTTTTCAACTTATCAGTACCTGAACATGATGCTATGCGATCTTATATCAAGGAATCATTGGAGAAGGGTCATATCAGACCATCCTCTTCGCCTTTGAGTGCTGGGTTTTTTTGTTGTGGCCAAAAAAGATTGCTCATTAAGGCCATGTATTGACTATCGTTCCCTTAACAAAATCACTGTTAAATATCAGTACCCATTACCCCTAATTTCTGATTTATTTTCCAGAGTTAAAAGTGCTTGTTGGTGTACCAACTTTGACCTCAGGGGGCGTATAATCTTATTCACATCAAGCACGGGGATGAACAGAAGATGGCATTTAATACTCCGGAGGGACATTTTGAGTACCTGGTGATGTCTTTTGGGCTCACTAATGCCCCTTCCATCTTCCAATCTTTTATGAACGATATTTTCCGGGACCTTGTGGATAAGTTTTTGATCATTTATCTGGATGATATTTTGATTTTTTCCAGCGATTGGTATTCTAATGTGGAAAACATCCAGACTGTGTTCCAGATTTTGAGGGAAAATACTCTGTATGTTAAGGGATCGAAATGTCTTTTTGGTGTACAGATGATTTTGTTTTTGGGATTTATTTTGTCCCTGTCTGCTATTGAAATGGACCCGGCTAAGGTACAGGCCATTTATGATTGGGTTCAGCCCACTTCTCTGAAGGCTCTTCACAAGTTTTTGGGTTTTGCTAATTTCTACCGTAAATTTATAAGTAATTTTTCTGGTATTGTTAAACTTCTGACGGATTTGACCAAAAAGGGTGCTGATGTGGTGAATTGGTCTCCAGAGGCAGTCTCGGAATTTCAGGAGCTTAAGCAGAGATTTATTTCTGCTGCGGTTCTATTGCAACCTGATGTTTCACTCCCATTTCAGGTGGAAATAGATGCTTCTGAGATTGGTGCAGGAGCCATTTTGTCTCAAAGAGATCCGGTAACCTCTAAGATGAATCCCTGTGCCTTCGTTTCTAAAAATTTTTCTCCATCTTAATGTAACTATGACGTGGGGAATCGGGAATTGTTGGCCATGAAGTGGGCATTTGAAGAGTGGAGACATTGGTTGGAGGGAGCTAGACATCAAGTTGTGGTCCTCAACGATCACAAGAATTTGATTTATCTTGAATCAGCCAAACGCTTGAATCCTAGACAGGCTTGGTGGGCCTTGTTTTTCACGCATTTTAATTTTGTGGTCTCCTTTCTTCCGGGCACTAAGAATGTTAAGGCGATGCCCTTTCTAGGAGTTTCTTTGCGGATTCTCTTGATGTGATCGAGCCTACTACCATTCTAAATGAGGGTGTAGTTCTTTCCACCATCTCTCCTGATTTGAGACGTGCCCTAAAGGAATTTCAGGAGGATAAACCTGAACAATGCCCTATGGGAAAATTGTATGTCCCTGACCAGTGGAGGAAAAGAGTAATGTCTGAAATTCATTGCTCCGCGTTGGCTGGTCATACAGGTATCTTTGTTACCAGAAATTTGGTGAATCGGTCTTTTTGGTGGCCTGCCTTATCTCGTGATGTCAGGAATTTTGTACAGTCCTGTGGAACTTGTTCTCGGTCTCAGCCCTGTTCTCGCGCTAGTGGTTTATTGATGCCCCTGCCGGTGCCCAGGAGGCCATGGACCCATATCTCAATGGATTTTATCTCTGATCTCCCTGACTCTCAGAGAATGACTGTTATTTGGGTGATCTGTCATAGATTTTCTAAGGTGGTCCATCTTGTACCACTCCCAAAGTTGCCATCTTCTTCTGAGTTGGTGCCCTTGTTTTTACAACAAGTGGTTCATTTGCACGGGATTCCTGAGAACATTGTGTCGGACAGAGGGGTCCAGTTTGTTTCCAGATTTTGGAGAGCTTTTTGTTCCAAACTGGGAATTCAGTTGTCTTTCTCCTCTGCATTTCATCCTCAGACCAATGGGCAGAATGAGAGAACAAACCAGACTTTGGAGTCCTATTTGAGATGTTTCATATCTGCTGATCAGGATGACTGGGTCTCATTTTTGCCCTTGGCAATTCACGCTAAACAAAAGGGCTAGTTCTGCCACTTTGATGTCTCCTTTCTTTTGTAACTTTGGGTTTCATCCTTGACTTTCCTCGAGGCAGGTGGAATCTTCTACCTGCCCAGTTGTGGATTCTGTGGTAGAGAGAATGCAGCAGATTTGGGACTAAGCAGTGGATAAGTTGTCCCACTCTTAGGAAAAGGCCCAACAGTTTTCCAACTGGCACAGGACAATTGGTCCCCGGTTTAAAGTGGGTGATATGGTTTGGTTGTCCTCAAAAAATATTCCCATGAAGGTTGCATCTCCAAAATTCAAGCCAAGGTTTATTGGACCTTATAAGATTTTGGAAATCATTAACCCCGTTTCTTTCTGTTTGGCTCTTCCAGTTACGTTTAAGATTGATAGCGTTTTTCATAAACCTTTGTTGAAAAGGTTTGTGGAGCCAGTAATTCCCATGGAGGTGCCCCCTGACACTGTACTGGTTAAGGGTAATTTGGAGTATGAGGTAGAGAAGATATTGGATTCTCATCAGGCTAGACGGAGACATCAGTACTTGGTCAAGTGGAAGGGTTATGGCCAGGAGGATAATTCTTGGGTCTCTGCTTTTGACATCCATGCCAAGAGATTGATTCGTGTCTTTCACCAGGCCAATCCTAATTGCCCTGGTGGCGTGGATGAGGGTTCGGTGACCCCTCCTCAAGGGGGGGTGCTGTTGTGAATTCCCTTGCTCGGACTTCTGAGTAGTGGAGCTGCCCAAGTTGATAGAAGTTTCCCACCTGACGATGATAATTGGGAACCTGGGATTACTGGCTGGGAGCATGTGATTGAGCTGGCTGCTCTTGGTGGTTGCTGATGATTTCCTCCTTGTGCATTTGGAGTTCTTTTGTCTCCTGCCTGATCTGTATGGTTCAGTTAAGTGATTCTTTTGCTAATCCTTTGCATCTAATCTGGTTGTGCCTTTTTTTTGCTTTCTGCTTTGTTGCTAGGGTTCAGTGTACTCCCAGCTGGGGGCAGCACTGGGCCCCACTCCATATGTTACAGCTTGTGTCAGTTTGTTCAGTCCCCTGTTATGTTAATATCTTTTGCTTTGCTTCCAGTTTATACCAGAGTGCTGATCTAGCAGGGGTGAGGTCGTGTGGCCTCAGGTTTTTTGTATATCAGATGTGTTGGATTTTCTTGGGGTTTTGTGCGTGATTGCAGACAGTATCTTTTCTGTCCTCTCCTGTCTAGACAGCTTGGGCCCCACCGTTTGCTCAGTCTGTTCTCTGCCTGTGTTTGTGTCTCATCTTGTCTCACCAACAATATATGTTTGGGGGCTGTCTATTCCTTTGGGGATCTGCTCCGGGGCAGTTTAGATTTCACCTTTCTGGCTTTAGGCTTAGTTAGTTCTCCGGCTGTGCCGAAGCTTCTAGGGCATCGTAGGTACACACCATGGCTACTGCTAGTTGTGTTGATAGGATCAGGGGTCTGCAATCCGCTTAGTTACCAACCTCTCTGGTTTTCTGGTGGCTTAGCCTATTCCTGCCATCCTCCTTGGTGACCCATTCATAACAGAATCACCAGCCCAAACCGTACACTCTAGAGTACTCAAAAGAAGGAAAGAATTGTAAAAAAAAACACAAAAAGTGTCAGAATTTTTTATTATATTTTTCCTCTTTTTCTCTGGGGACATAGGAGGATTTTTTCCTTAATGGAGACTAAGCAATTGTCCGATTGTGTTGAGCAGCTTGCTGCTGAAGTGTAGGGAATTTCTGCCTATCTCGCTCAATCATCTGCTGTAGAGCCGAAGATCCCTACTCCTGATGTGTTTTCGGGGGATCGGTCAAAATTTTTGAATTTCAAGATAACTGTAAACTATTTCTTGCTTTGAAACCTAATTCATCGGGGAGCTCGGTGCATCAGGTTAAAATTATCATCTCCCTGCTGCGCGGTGATCCCCAGGATTGGGCTTTTTTTTGTCTGACACCTGGAGATCCTATTCTGGCTAATGTAGATGCGTTTTTTCAGGCCCTGGGGTTGTTGAATGATGAACCTAATGCTATTGATCAAGCTGAGAAAACCTTATTGGCATTGAACTAGAGTCAGGATGCTGCAGAATTATATTGCCAGAAATTCCGAAAGTGGGCGGTCCTTACTAAATGGAATGATGATGCTCTAGCAGCTCTCCTGTCCCTTCTGGTCTTAGTGACTCCATGTCATTAGTGGAGTTGAGCGAAACAGGTCGGCCAGATTCATAAGTCGCCGACTTATGGCAAAGTTGGGTTTCGCTGAACGAAACCCGACCACAGCGTGAAGTCGGCCATGTGGTGGGCAAAACGAGCGCCAAAGTCGGATTTCCCAGAATGCTTGCACGTGACTTTTTTCAGCCACTGAGCAAGGACGTACACTGTGGGCAACGAGATGACATGTGCAGCGTCCGGGGAGAGAGAGAGATTTTGCGCACTTTAAAAAAAAGTGGTCCGGCATGTAGGTGTATTTACTGTCCTCCACTTCCTGCCCACTTTGCTTCCCCATTGACTTGCATTGGGTTTTGTGTTTCAGTCGGACCTTCGACTTTTCACGATAGTCGCCCGATTTCGTTCGACTTGACTTTTGAGAAAGTCGGGTTTAATGAAACAAGACTCGACCCTAAAAAAGGCAAAGTCGCTCATCTCAAGTCATTAGCCATTCAAATTGATCGACGATTACGTGAACGGAAAAGTACGTGAGAGGCAGTGCTGCCTTTTGAACAAACTACTGAACCCATGCAATGTGATAGGGTTTTTGTCCAGGGCGCAACATCAAGAATTCAGAAGGCATAATAAGCTATGTTTCTTTTGTTGGGACGCCTCTCATGTTATTTCTGTCTGCCCTAAACAAGAAAAAAGTTTTGCTCATGCATTTGTGGTGGGCAGTGTACAGCCTAAGTTCCTGTTGACAGTTACCTTGATCTGCTCCTTGTCTACATTTTCTGCTAAGGCCTTTGTTGATTCAGGAGCAGCCTTGAATCTGAAGGATTTTGACTTTGCCAAACGTTGTGGTTTTCCCATGGTGTCCCTGCGGACCCCAATTCCTTTGAGGGGTATTGATGCTACCCTTTTGGCGTAGAATAAACCCCAGTTTTGGACCCAGGTAATAATGTGGGTCGCCCTGGACCATCAAGAGAATTGTAAATTTTTGGTGTTGCACAATTTACATGATATTACTGTACTGAGTTTTCCTTGGTTGCAAACTCATAATCCTGTTTTGGATTGGAAATCTGTGTCTGTTTTTAGTTGGGGTTGTCAATGTGTTCTTAATGACACTCCTGTTTTCTCCATCTCTCCCCAGTCTCAAGATGTTCCTGACTATTCGGCTGATTTTTCTGATGTATTTAGTGAGAGTAAGTTGGCGTCTTTGCCTCCTCATAGGAGTTATGACTGCGCAATTGAGTTACTGCCCTTTTGTAAATTACCCAAGGGTCAGCTTTTCAACTTATCAGTACCTGAACATGATGCTATGCGATCTTATATCAAGGAATCATTGGAGAAGGGTCATATCAGACCATCCTCTTCGCCTTTGAGTGCTGGGTTTTTTTTGTGGCCAAAAAAGATTGCTCATTAAGGCCATGTATTGACTATCGTTCCCTTAACAAAATCACTGTTAAATATCAGTACCCATTACCCCTAATTTCTGATTTATTTTC
Organism: Dendrobates tinctorius; assembly: GCF_039654945.1. Lineage (NCBI taxonomy): Eukaryota > Metazoa > Chordata > Amphibia > Anura > Dendrobatidae > Dendrobates > Dendrobates tinctorius. The sequence goes on along the minus strand of NW_027361759.1, from coordinate 7,798,881 downwards.
CAGAGTTAAAAGTGCTTGTTGGTGTACCAAATTTGACCTCAGGGGGCGTATAATCTTATTCACATCAAGCACGGGGATGAATGGAAGATGGCATTTAATACTCCGGAGGGACATTTTGAGTACCTGGTGATGTCTTTTGGGCTCACTAATGCCCCTTCCATCTTCCAATCTTTTATGAACGATATTTTCCGGGACCTTGTGGATAAGGTTTTGATCATTTATCTGGATGATATTTTGATTTTTTTCCAGCGATTGGTATTCTAATGTGGAACATGTCCAGACTGTGTTCCAGATTTTGAGGGAAAATACTCTGTATGTTAAGGGATCGAAATGTCTTTTTGGTGTACAGATGATTTTGTTTTTGGGATTTATTTTGTCCCTGTCTGCTATTGAAATGGACCCGGCTAAGGTACAGGCCATTTATGATTGGGTTCAGCCCACTTCTCTGAAGGCTCTTCACAAGTTTTTGGGTTTTGCTAATTTCTACCGTAAATTTATAAGTAATTTTTCTGGTATTGTTAAACTTCTGACGGATTTGACCAAAAAGGGTGCTGATGTGGTGAATTGGTCTCCAGAGGCAGTCTCGGAATTTCAGGAGCTTAAGCAGAGATTTATTTCTGCTGCGGTTCTATGGCAACCTGATGTTTCACTCCCATTTCAGGTGGAAATAGATGCTTCTGAGATTGGTGCAGGAGCCGTTTTGTCTCAAAGAGATCCGGTAACCTCTAAGATGAATCCCTGTGCCTTCGTTTCTAAAAAATTTTCTCCATCTTAATGTAACTATGACGTGGGGAATCGGGAATTGTTGGCCATGAAGTGGGCATTTGAAGATTGGAGACATTGGTTGGAGGGAGCTAGACATCAAGTTGTGGTCCTCACCGATCACAAGAATTTGATTTATCTTGAATCAGCCAAACGCTTGAATCCTAGACAGGCTTGGTGGGCCTTGTTTTTCACGCATTTTAATTTTGTGGTCTCCTTTCTTCCGGGCACTAAGAATGTTAAGGCGATGCCCTTTCTAGGAGTTTCTTTGCGGATTCTCTTGATGTGATCGAGCCTACTACCATTCTAAATGAGGGTGTAGTTCTTTCCGCCATCTCTCCTGATTTGAGACGTGCCCTAAAGGAATTTCAGGAGGATAAACCTGAACAATGCCCTATGGGAAAATTGTATGTCCCTGACCAGTGGAGGAAAAGAGTAATGTCTGAAATTCATTGCTCCGCGTTGGCTGGTCATACAGGTATCTTTGTTACCAGAAATTTGGTGAATCGGTCTTTTTGGTGGCCTGCCTTATCTCGTGATGTCAGGAATTTTGTACAGTCCTGTGGAACTTGTTCTCGGTCTCAGCCCTGTTCTCGCACTAGTGGTTTGTTGATGCCCCTGCCGGTGCCCAGGAGGCCATGGACCCATATCTCAATGGATTTTATCTCTGATCTCCCTGACTCTCAGAGAATGACTGTTATTTGGGTGATCTGTCATAGATTTTCTAAGGTGGTCCATCTTGTACCACTCCCAAAGTTGCCATCTTCTTCTGAGTTGGTGCCCTTGTTTTTACAACAAGTGGTTCATTTGCACAGGATTCCTGAGAACATTGTGTTGGACAGAGGGGTCCAGTTTGTTTCCAGATTTTGGAGAGCTTTTTGTTCCAAATTGGGAATTCAGTTGTCTTTCTCCTCTGCATTTCATCCTCAGACCAATGGGCAGAATGAGAGAACAAACCAGACTTTGGAGTCCTATTTGAGATGTTTCATATCTGCTGATCAGGATGACTGGGTCTCATTTTTGCCCTTGGCAATTCACGCTAAACAAAAGGGCTAGTTCTGCCACTTTGATGTCTCCTTTCTTTTGTAACTTTGGGTTTCATCCTCGACTTTCCTCGAGGCAGGTGGAATCTTCTACCTGCCCAGTTGTGGATTCTGTGGTAGAGAGAATGCAGCAGATTTGGGACTAAGCAGTGGATAAGTTGTCCCACTCTTAGGAAAAGGCCCAACGGTTTTCCAACCGGCACAGGACAATTGGTCCCCGGTTTAAAGTGGGTGATATGGTTTGGTTGTCCTCAAAAAATATTCCCATGAAGGTTGCATCTCCAAAATTCAAGCCAAGGTTTATTGGACCTTATAAGATTTTGGAAATCCTTAACCCCGTTTCTTTCTGTTTGGCTCTTCCAGTTACGTTTAAGATTGATAGCGTTTTTCATAAACCTTTGTTGAAAAGGTTTGTGGAGCCAGTAATTCCCATGGAGGTGCCCCCTGACACTGTACTGGTTAAGGGTAATTTGGAGTATGAGGTAGAGAAGATATTGGATTCTCATCAGGCTAGACGGAGACATCAGTACTTGGTCAAGTGGAAGGGTTATGGCCAGGAGGATAATTCTTGGGTCTCTGCTTCTGACATCCATGCCAAGAGATTGATTCGTGTCTTTCACCAGGCCAATCCTAATTGCCCTGGTGGCGTGGATGAGGGTTCGGTGACCCCTCCTCAAGGGGGGGTGCTGTTGTGAATTCCCTTGCTCAGACTTCTGAGTAGTGGAGCTGGCCAAGTTGATAGAAGTTTCCCACCTGACGACGATAATTGGGAACCTAGGATTACTGGCTGGGAGCATATGATTGAGCTGGCTGCTCTTGGTGGTTGCTGGTGATTTCCTTCTTGTGCATTTGGAGTTCTTTTGTCTCCTGCCTGATCTGCATGGTTCAGTTAAGTGATTCTTTTGTTAATCCTTTGCATCTAATCTGGTTGTGCCTTTTTTTTGCTTTCTGCTTTGTTGCTAGGGTTCAGTGTACTCCCTGCTGGGGGCAGTGCTCTGCCCTGCTCCATATGTTACAGCTTGTGTCAATTTGTTCAGTCCCCTGTTATGTTAGTATCTTTTGCTTTGCTTCCAGTTCATACCATAGTGCTGATCTAGCGGGGGTGAGGTTGTGTGGCCTCAGGATTTTTGTATATCAGATGTGTTGGATTTTATTAGGGTTTTGTGCGTGATTGCAGACAGTATCTTTTCTGTCCTGTCCTGTCTAGACAGCTTGGGCCCACCATTTGCTCAGTCTGTTCTCTGCTTGTGTTTGTGTCTCATCTTGTCTCACCGATAATATATGTTTGGGGGCTGTCTATTCCTCAGGGGATCTTATTATGATGTGTCACCGAAGGAGGAAAAAACAAAATACCAGCTAAGTCCAGAAAAACCAGAGAGGTTGGCAGCTATCGGATTGCAGACCCCTGGACCTATCCACAACAACTAGCAGTAGCCGTGGGGGGTTTCTACGGTGCCCTAGACCCCTCGATCACTGCCGGAGAACTACATAGCCTAAAGACAGAAAGGGGAAAACTAAACTGCCCCAGAGCAGACCCCAAAGCAATAGGCAGCCCCCAACATATAATGACGGTGAAGCAAGATGAAAACACTAACACAGATAGAAAGATAGGTTGAGCAAATGATGGGGCCCAAGCTAACTACATAGGACAGGATAGGAAAGCTGCTGTCTGCCCTCCACAAAAACCCTATCAAAATGAGCCAACCGACTGATAGGAAAAACAGGCCCTGAAGTCGCTAGGCTTCAAAAAACTATATCAGCACTCAGGTATATTCTGAAGACAGAGCAAAAGATCAACAGATCAGAGACAAAAATGGAATACAGCTCACCCCCGGCCGGGGATGGCAGAACTCCCAAAAAACAAGGCAAAACAAAAACAAAACTGAAGAATACAAAGCAGAGCAGAAAGACTTAGCTTTGAGATGCAGGAATCAGACTGGTCTCCCAGAATCCAGCAGGAAAATCACCAGCCATGAAGAAGGGCGTCGGCAGCTTTATATCCTGTCCTCAATTCCAGCCACCCAGTCATCATCTAGCTGCCCAGGTGTTTGGTAATCAGCCTCACTACCTTCCTTCACCAGAGGAGGGAGTTCATCAGACCTCAATGGTGAAGGGAAAAATGAACTCACAACAGGATCTGCTCTGGGGCAGTTTAGATTTCACCATTCTGGCTTTAGGCTTAGTTAGTTCTCTGACTGTGCTGAAGCATCTAGAGCATCGTAGGTACGCTCCACGGCTACTGCTAGTTGTGTTGATAGGATCAGGGGTCTGCAATCCGCTTAGTTACCAACCTCTCTGGTTTTCTGGTGGCTTAGTCTGTTCCTGCCATCCTCCTCGGTGACCCATTCATTACAACTTTCACCATTTGCTGAGTAGGCCAGAACGATAGCATCCCTGATCCATTGAGACAAGGTGTCTTTTGTGACTCCGCATCCCTTCCCGTAGCCCTGGATGGGCACAAATAGAGCCCTACTCTGCCTCCTGGAATGAGTGCTATCTATGTAATTCACGACTGCCCTTCTCACATCTAGGGTGTGAAACTTCTCTTCCTCAGGGTTAGAAGGAATATTAAATAAGGAGGGAAGGAAAATTTCCTGCGTACTATGAAATCTCGCTGCCACCTTAGAAAGGTAAGATGGGTCTGGCTTCAGTACTATCCTATCCTGAAACACTAATAGGAAGGGAGGATCTATGGAAAGGGCCTGGATATCACTAACCCTTCTAGCAGATGTTAATGCCACTAATAAAGCTACTTTCAGTGATATGTGTTTTAGAGAAATGGATTCTAATGACTCAAATAGGGGCCCTGTTAGGGCATCAAGGACCAGATTTAGATCCCAGGGAGGTAAGCGTGGAATGTGAACCGGGTTAGTGCGTTCACATGCCGTAATGAACCGAGAGACACATCTATCTCTTGCTATATTACAACCATATAGGGCTCCTGGGGCAGACACTTGAACCTTTAAAGTATTAACTGAAAGGCCCAGCTCCCGACCTCTCTGCAGAAATTCTAGAATAGCTGTAATCGGAACCTCCCTGGAGAAGGCCCCCATGTAAAAGTCTAGGAATTTCTTCCATACTTTGCTATATATTGTAGTTGTGGACTCTTTTCTACTCTGCAGGAGTGTGTTAACAAGGTCATCAGAGAACCCCCTTGATCTTAATAACTGCCTCTGAAGTTCCACGCCGTCAAGTGGAGGCCCGTCACCTGAGGATGAAGGAATGGACCCTGAGAGAGCAGGTCTGGATCTGATGGAAGAATCCAGCGATTGCATGTAGACATGGCTAGGAGCCACAAGAACCAGGGTCTCCTGGGCCAAAAGGGTGCAATGAGGATAATCCTTGCTTTTTCTTCTCTGATTTTCCTTATGACCAGAGGAAGCAACATCATTGGCAGAAAGGCATATGCCAGACTGAATTGCAGGGGGATTGAAGGGAGTCCACCATCTCCGGTTGATCTGCTATGTTCAGGGAAGCAAATCTCTGTGCCTGTCTGTTCTCTCTGGTAGCAAATAGGTCTATTTGTGGGAGCTTCCATAAGTTTACTATCTTCTTGAATATGTGGCTGTTGAGAACCCATTCTCCATGATGTAGCATATGGCGACTGAGAAAGTCTGCTTTTATATTTTCCACTCCTCTGATATGAAAGGCTGAGATAGACAATAGGTGGGTTTCAGCCAGCTTGAAAATCTCCACTTCTGAAGACATTAGCTTTTCTGATCGTGTTCCGCCTTGATGATTTATATATGCGACCACCGTAGTATTGTCCGACAAGATCCTTACGTGAAACCCTCAGAACTGTGGAAGAAAGTGATTCAATGCACAACTGACCGCTTTCAATTCTTTCAAATTGAGGAGTCTTCCATCTCCCCTATATCCAATCAACCTTGAGCTAATCTATCTCCCATATGGGTGCCCCATTGCTCAGGGCTGGCATCAGTGGTAATTACTCTGGATGGTTTTATTACCCACAGATCCCCCTTGAAAGATGATTCTTGTCCACCCACCAGGCCAGGGAGTTTATTACTTCTTTGGATAGGGTTACCAGTCCCACTAATGTCCCTGCAAGTATTCTTCCACATAGAGGATCTCGTTTTGCAAGCACCGTGTATGATATTGGGCCCATTGTACTGGCGAAATGCATGAGGTAAGCGACCCCAGGAGGGACATTGCCTCTCTTAATGACATTTGTGGGTTATCCGTTGCTGATCTGACCTTTGACATTATGGTCAACTTCTTTGACTCTGGGAGAAGACACCTTTGACTTACAGAATCTAGGTGTAGCCCCAGGAAAGAATGAAGGGTCTCTGGAACCATCATGGATTTTTCAAAGTTGATAATCCATCTCAATGCCTGTAAAGGATGAAATTATGTCAGAAAGGCAACTTTTACACTGAGAGGCAGACTTTCCTACTACCAGGAAATCATCTAGATATGGTATGATCAGAGCATCCTGCTGATGTATATAAGCCATCACTTCTAACTTCACCTTTGTGAATACCCGAGGAGCCATAGAAAGACCGAACGGCATCGCAGTGAACTGAAAATGGCGGACCTAGCCTGCTAGGATGACTGCCACCCTGAGTTACTGCTGATGTTTGGCGTGTATGTAAAGATGATAAAATGCATCCTTTAGATCCAATCCAGCCATCATACATCTGGGAAATAGAAGTTTGATAGTGGATCTAATTGATTCCAGTTTGAATGTATGATTACAAAGGAAGGTATTCAATCTCTTAAGATTTATAATAGTTCTAAACAAGCCATCCGGTTGAGAAACCACGAACAAAGGGCAATAAAATCCCCTTCCTTCCTGACTATCAGGAACATCTATCAGGACCCCTTTAGATAATAGAGTCAGAATTTCTAACTCCAGTGCTTCTTGCTGCGCCGGTGATTTAAGAGATGTTATTAGAAAGGCATCCTGAGGAATCTGAGAAAATTGCAGCTCTAATCCAAACCTTACTAGGTTCAGGATCCACAGATGTTATCTCCTTCCATTTATGGAAGAAAAATTTCAATCTGCCTCCTACTGGAGGGTTATGTTTATCGGAACCTGTTACGCTTTGCAGCCGAGGACCCACTAAGCAAGGCACCTTTCTGTTTAGCTTTCTTCATTTCCCAGCAGTCTTTCTGCCTTTCATATGGCCTTCTCCCACTGAACAGACGCTTCCTGAATGCTCTCCTGTAGGAGGGAGGAGACTGATTAGGGAACCCCTTCTTTCTCTCTCCTGCCTTGGTGAGGATGTCGTCAAGTATTTTGCAGAACAGGAACGCACCCTGGCACGGGATTGCACAAAGTTTTATTTTTGACTGTGCATCCCCTTTCCAGCTCTTTAGCCATGGAGCTCGCCGAGCAGCATTAACCAAACCAGTCGACTTAGCCACCAGGCATTGGAAATCTGCCGATGCATCCGCCAAATACGCTACAGCCCCTCTGATCAATGGAATGGCAGATAGTAACTTCTCTCTGGGCACTTTCTCCTTGATCTGCTGCTCCAGCTGGTCTGTCCAGACAAGCACCGACCTCGCTGTGCATGTACTGGATATAGCTGGCTTAAAGCTCCGGTACAGGCTTCCCAAGATCTCTTAAGCAAGGTTTCTACCTTACGGTCTAATGAGTCAGAAGGAACACCCGCATCCTCCATTGGCAAGATCGATTGCTTAGATGTGGATGGGACCGCTGCATCCACCTTAGGGACCTTGGACCAGGAAGACAATTCCCGTCACTGAAGGGATATCTCCTTTTGGAGGCCGATGGGAGGAACCCTCGCTGGTCCTGTTTGTCCCATTCCTTTTTTACTAGGTTTTTTATAGCCACAATAACTGGAAGGTTCTTTCTTCTTTTGTGCCAGACCCACGAACATAATGTCCTGTGTAGATCTGGCTTCCTTTGTGTCCGTGCATCCCATTGTATTCTTGACTGACCTTACTAAGTTGTCAATACTGTCAATGGGAAAGCACGAATGACCCCCCTCAACAGATAAACTCGATGATGAATCGGAGGAGTTTGAAGATTGGATATGGAAACCTTCAGATTCTGAACTGGAGATAGGGGCCACACTCTTCTTCTACTCACTATGTTTCCTAGGCCCGCTAGATTGTCCTAACGCCTGGAGCTTCTCTCTTACTATCATCCGTATATCAGCGGATGCTATTTCAGCCTCCCCCTGCAATGTCTGGTTAATATATGACATAGTCTTTTATAGTGGAAGTCAGGAGGGGGCTGCGTACACAAGGCACATTGCTTATGTTTAGAGTTTTGGGCTCTTTAGCCTGAAAAAAGGGAGGTATACAGAAAGAAAGGGAATCAGCTTAATAGGTAGAGTCAGTTTACACTCACCCAGTGAAGCTTGTGACATGTAACCGGTTTTGGAGACACAGGCACAGCACAAGTTCTAGGTAGATCAAACTTCCCACCTCGCTGACTCTTGTTCGTGGATCCCTCCTCTCTGGAGCATCCACTGCTGCTGTTAGTACCACTGGGCACCTGTACTTCCACCTCGGGTGGGTGCATGTCATGCTCTCCTGGGGACGACATGCTTGGCACATCAGCAGCTAAGCACCGCTGGATTTTTATATTTACCACCCCCTATTTTGTCTCCCTGGTCCGCTGGAAGTGAACCAGATGCTTCTGGGTCAGGCATGCATGCGCGGCCGCAAACTGGAAGTTCCCCCCTGGAGAGGCTGGCCGGCAAACGTTCGCATGCTGTTCCATCCAGACACCGCTGCGCGCACCCTCATGAGACCGGGCGGCGCTCCCCGGACCAGATCCTCGCTGCCACCACCAGACAAGGGGGAGGCTGACAGGCAGGGGTTCCCCCGACGCTGCTTCTGGCGCTGCAGCCCCTGCCATTCACACAGAGACTGCACAGGCAGCATGCATTGGCCCAGGTAACCTTCTTTTTCCATAGGTTCCCATAGGAACAGGAAGGAGGAGAGGGGGGACCGACCCTTTTATTCTGTAGGTTTCCTATTTCTATGGTGAGTCCCCTCTCTCATGTGGGTGCTGTCGTGGCGAAGAGAAAAAATATGATACATTTCTGGAGTGTTATATACCACAAAATTGGAAAACAAAGCACATAATACTCTATGGATGACAAATTCAATCCCCCAAATAATGTGGACACATTTTAGAGTGTTATATACCACCAAAATATAAACTAAAGCATATAATACTCTGTAGATGAAAAATTCAATCCAGAAAGATTTTTGAATACTTTTTCGGAGTGTTATATACCACTGAAATGTGAAGCAAAGCACAAAATACTCTATCGATAACAAATTAAATGCAGAAAAAAAATGTAATGCTTTTCTTGTAGTGTTATATACCATTGGAATGTAAAACAAAGCACGTAATACTCTATGGATAACAAACTGACTAATTGAATCCAGAAAATTTTTTGGAGTGTTATGTACCATTGAAATGTAAAACAAAGCACATAATACTCTATAGATGACAATTTTTTTCACTCTAAACAGAAAGATTGTGGTAGCATGCAGTGGATTTGTATTTATCAATGGACTGCACAGCTCTCAGCCCTACCTAGATGCTGTATTCTGCAACTCTGATTCTGCATCTGTCCCTATGCTAAATGCAGAATGTGTCTGATACAAAACTCAAAGCAGATTAGCTCTTAGAAGGACTGTTAGTATGATGTTTCAGCATCAGCAACAGTATCAACACTAGAGGACTCTGATTAGCTAAACTGTCAAACAGTTAAACACAGGCCTGGGTAACTGTTCTCTCTCCCTCCAATCATAACTGTCCCTGAGCTGTGTAATGGTGTTAGTGAGCCAAACATGGCAGCGTCTGTCCTTTTATAACCTCTGATGAGGTAATGCTGCAAATAAAACACAGTAATGCCACTATGAAGATGACTACTCCATGACAGTGCCTGGCAGTCATTCCCCGGATGCTTATTGGCTGTATGGATTCGGGGCGGGGATTCAAGTTTTAAATCCGAGCACCAGCCAATGCTTGCGTGTTGATCACATCCAAGCACCCAGATACTCAAGCGATAGCAGAGTATCACCCAGCACGTTCGCTCATCCTTACTCATTATTCTTCATGACTGATCCTTTAATTTTGCCATTATCACTACTAATAGTATTAGGTGGTATCTTCAGCGTATTCAGTTTGCACCAGTAATACAGCTCTTACAAGATGGCACTACTAAACGTTGCTTTGCAAAAATGTTTGCTGTGTCTCCCAGCACAGGCTAAAAAGCATGGAGCACATACCTGTTCCGTGTGCATTATACAAGGAATGCCAAACACAGCCATCAGGTTAGCGATGGGCGAGCACTAAAATGCTGCGGTCTGCAGATGGATGAAAAATTGTGGAAATCGATGGGAACAGTGCTCAAATGACATGGGAACAGCATGGGGAAGACGTCTGGAAGCCTTTCTGACTCCCAGGTCACTGCTGTTTTCAATGTTGTCAGGGTCTTACGCCACTTTTACGGACTCACAATAAAATATACAAAAACGAAATCAAAATGAATTTTCCTGGGAAATATGTTAAGGAACATCTTTCCAGGGTAATGACTTGTATATAAGGCAAAATAAATAACCATAAACAAAAATTCTCTTTCACCACTTGGGCTGTGTTCAAACGTAGCATTTTTGATGCATTTTTCAAATTTAGCATTGCTTTCAACCAAGACAAATGCATTCACTGGGAAATGTCATAGTACATCCTTATCTGGCCATGTGGTGTGTGACACATAATCAGACACATCTTGCTTCATTTATGAAGGAGGGACCCTGAAAGTCACAAAGCCTATTTTTATAGGGTCATCAGGCGGCCTTTACTATCCTTAAATGGCTATCAGTCAGCCCTCATTATTCTTAGAGAGCCATCAGCCGGTTATGATGTGTCATTCCCATTATTAAACAGTGGGTCTCCTATACTGTTGTTGCGTATGCAGTGAGTGGCAGGGCTGCCCAAAATTTGGATGCACACTAATAGCTCTCTGAAGAGACGTATAGGAGGGCCTCCTGAAATCAATATTCCCATTATTAGGAATTTGGTACTCCCATACTGTTTCTCTGTGCATTAAATGCAAGGCCTGCCCTGCTCCAAATTTAGACGCACCCCAATAACTCTTTGAACAGACGTAAATGAGTGCCACCTGAAAATAATGTTCCCATTATTAGGAAGTTGGTACTCTCCTACTGTTTGCCCATGAAGTGAATGCAAGGCCTTCCCCAAATGTGGATGCACCCCAATAACCCTTTGATCAGATGTACAGGATGGCCACCTCAAAGCAATGTTCCGATTATTAGGAAGTTGGTACTCCAATACTGTTTGCCCATGAAGTGAATGCAAAGCCTGCCCTGGCCCAAATTTAGATGCACTGCAATAACCCTTTGAACAGACATACAGTATGGCCATCTGAAAGCTATGTTACCATTATTAGGAAGTTGACACTCACATACTGTTTGCCTATGCAGTGAATGCAACACCTGCCCCAAATGTGGAAGCACCCCAATAACCCTTTGAACACACCTAAATGAGTGCTACCTGAAAGCAATGTTCCCATTATTATGACATTGGTACTCACATATTGTTTGCCCATGAAGTGAATGCAAGGCCTTCCCCAAATGTGGACGCACCCCAATAACCCTTTGAACACACGTACAGGATGACCACCTGAAAGTGATGTTATCATTATTAGGAAGTTGGTACTTTCATACTGTTTGCCCATGGTGAATGCAAGGCCTTCCCCAATTGTGGATGCACCCCAATAACCCTTTGGACAGATGTACAGAATGGCCACCTGAATGCAATACTCCCATTATTAGGAAGTTGATACTCCCATACTATTTGCCTATGCAGTGAATTGCAGTGTTGAGGCTTAAGAACCTGCATTGGAGAATTGCAGTGTTGAGGCTGAAGAACCTGCTTTGGAGAATTGCAGTGTTGAGGCTGAAGAACCTGCTTTGGAGAATTGCAGTGTTGAGGCTGAAGAACCTGCTTTGGAGAATTGCAGTGTTGAGCCTGAAGAACCTGCAGTGGAGAATTGCAATATTGAGGCTGAAGACCCAGCATTGGATAATTGCAATATTGAAGCTGAAGAACTTGCAGTGAATTGCAGTGTTGAGGCTGAAGAACCTGCATTGGAGAATTGCAATATTGAAACTGAAGAACTTGCAGTGAATTGCAGTGTTGAGGCTGAAGACCCGGCAATGGAGAATTGCAGTGTTGAGGCCGAAGACACGGCAGTGAATGTCAGTGTTGAGGCTGACGAGCCTGCACTGGAGAATTGCAATATTGAAGCTGAAGAACCTTCAGTGGAGAATTGCATTGTTGAGGCTTAAGATTATACAATGGAGAATTGCAAAGTTGAGGCTTTCCAGACTTTGTTTGAAAGGATTGCAGAGAAGGAGAAACTCCCGCCAGAGCAGTGGACAGAGGTACTGGCGCCATACTTGACGGGGGAACCCTAGAAAGCATACTATAATTTTGCTTTGCAGGATGCTAAAGAGTATAGCAAGCTAAAACCGGAGATTCATGCATGCTTGGGAGTAACCATGACTATCAGGGCACAGCAGGTTCACTGTTGGGCGTATCACCGGGACAAACCACCAAATGTTTGACCTGTTGCACCTGGTCCAGAAGTGGATGCAGCTAGAGTCCTCTACACCTGCATAGATGGTAGAACGGCTGGTGATGGACCGGTTTGTGCACTCCCTGCAGAGGCTCGTACACACTTGGGCTGCCCAGGGCGAACCACGGAATACCGATGGACTGCTGGAGAGATACCATGGGATGGAGGGTTCCATGGGAAAGCAGCACACGCCATACTGGGGGTCCCAACAGGGGGTGGAGGGCAAAAAGGGGGTGGGGCACCCATACTGTTTGCTTATGCAGTGAATGCAAGAGTTGCCACAAATTTGGACATACCCCAAAACCCCTAGGAAGAGACGTGGAGGAGGACCTCATAATACAATTTTCCCATTACTCGAAAGTGGGTCTCCCATACTGTTTGCCTATGCAGTGAATACAAGGGCTGACAAAAATTTTGAGCCACTCCAATGCCCCTTTGAAGAGAAGCAGAGGGGAGCCTCATGAAAAAAAATTCCCATTATAAAGGAGCAGGTATCCTATACTTGTAATGCCCATACACTAATGTATGGTCTGACAAACATTTACCCCTGGGGGGTATACATGAACATACTGTACAAACATTATTTTTGTACGGGCATCATAAACACCCTTAAAATATATTATGTGGGTATTGCATCATGGACCATGGTCACCCTGGTGATCTAGTGGTGGTGGATAATGAGGATGAGAAGACGGAGGAGGACAACAGAAAATAGCCAAAATCAGGAAGCATATACCCAGGTGTGGGTGTGAAGAGGTGAATGGGAATAGACCTCCCAAAAAAAGACACAGGATTTGAGTTTATGTTACGCTGCTATCATTCGGTGGTGTAGAGAAGTCTGGCCCAATCCAGTCCTTGTTCATTTTTATAAGAGTCAGCCCATCAGCATTTTCAGTTGACAGGCGGATGCATCATTAGTTATAATTCCACCAGCGGCACTAAAAATGTGCTCTGATAAAATGGTAGCGGCAGGGCAGGCAGGACCTCCAAGGTGTAGAGAGCCAGTTCATGCCATGTATCCAGCTTTGAGACCCAATAATTATAATGCACAGAGGAATCACGGAGGATGTTGTTACGGTCAGCAAGGTACTTCTTCAGCATCTTCCCAAACTTTGCACTCCTTGTGAGAGTATTCCACACCTCTGGGCTTGTGCGATGGGAGGGTCTGAAAAAACTATCCCAGTACTTTGAGAGTGTTCCCCTGCCTCTGCTGGATTGGAGTTGTGTCTCTCTCGCCTGTACTCCTTGATTGTCCAAGAAATGTGACCTCTGCCGCCAGCGTTTTCAGACGGGAATTTTTTTTAATAATTCCGCACCAAGGGCCTTCTGATACTGCCCCATTTTAGTAGACCTGTCCACCTCAGGAATAAGCGATAGAAAGTTCTCCTTGTAGCATGGGTCTAGAAGTGTCACCAACCAGTTATGACTGTCACCCAAAATTTTGATAACGCGAGGGTCACAGTCAAGGGAGCTTAACATGAACTCAGCCATGCGTGCCAGACTGCTAACAGGCAAGATTTCCATGTCCTCCCCAAGAAGATGACTGACCCTGCTCTCCTCCTCATCCTCAGCCCTGTTCTCAGGTTAGTCATGATGAACAGACGGTATGACAGATGTGCAGGTACTACCGTCTATAGCGCATGAAATTAGCTCCCGTTCTGCCTCCTCCTCCTATTCCTCATTGTCACCGAATCCACATTAGGATGAGATGAAGCTGGGCTGTGTGTAATCACCCTGTATGGTTCCTTGCTCTATCTCATCGTGCTCCGCCTGCAGTGCATCCTCTTAGATTGTGAGCAGAGAGCATTTTAGAAGACAGAGAAGTGGGACGGTGATACTAATTGGCGTCATCGCCATTCAACATCTTAGTGGAGTCCTTAAAGCTTTGGAGAATGGTACACATGTCTGATATCCATGTCCACTCCTGAGGTCTTAGGCTACTTTCACACATCAGGTTTTCGGCATCAGGCGCGATCCGGCGTCGTTTTGTAAAACCTGATGTGCCGGATCCGGTTTTCTGCCGGATCCATCTTGTTCTTGACAGACAAAACCGGATCCGTCTCATCCGGTTCATCCGTTTTTCTATCCGTTTTTCGACGGATTACGCCGGATCTGGTTTTTAAAATTGACCCTTGTGGCCTTCCGAACGGGATTGGCTACTGGAAAACTATATATAGCATGTTCCTACAGCCCTTCTTTGACAGGTTGTAGAGGAGAAAGTGCAGGATGGAGAGAAGAGCAAGTTACTGGCGAAGATGGATGTTGTCATTGGAAATATTACCACTAGAAGTTCTGTGACGGTTTCAGTAATGAGGGACAATTTTGCACTATACTTTATGTCACCTCAAGGCAGAGTACACTGGCAGGATGACAGAGTGTGAAAGATTTGTGCCCTAACCAAACTTGTGTACCTTCTGGACCAACAGTATATACCTTTGCCAACCAAAGTTGGCTATCTTGTCATGGTCTTACTATTTTTAGCTTTAGGCCACAGGTGTGTACCTGGTTGTGTTTTATGCAAAGTATTTCACCTTTTAACAAAAGTTGTGTACATTGTTAGGAAATAACCAACAATAAACACAACTTTTCAGGTGAAATACTTTGCTTCAAACACAACCAGGAACACAACTGTGGCAAAAAGCTAAAATTTACCCACAGTTATATACCTGGTTTTGAATACCTTTTTACCTTTTAAATACCCTGTATTTAACCTTTTTTTTAAACATATTTCGCCGCAGAAAGAAATGACAGACAACCAGTGTAAACAATAATTTAACTTTTATTTAAAATATTTTTTTTTGTGTAAACTGTTTTTAAAGTTAAAAAAACTTTTTTAATAAAGGTTTGAAACCAACCAAATGGGCATTTTTATTACAAAAAAAACATTATAACTCGGTGTAGTGTGGGGTGGAAATACTGCTGGAGGGGCTGCGGGACACTTCGACAATGGGAGTGTGGAGAGAGGACTGGGATCGTGGTGGGGAAGGAACAGTTAGAGGTGATGGTGTGGAAAAAGCTACAGAATGGGTGGACATGTGGGAGGCAGAAGAGGTGGTGGGCGGTGGAGTGGAGGGTTGGGCAGGGACTGTAGGAGCAGATGATGTTGATGGAAAGTTGTATGGGGAAGGAGTTTGGTACGGGGAAGAAGTTTGGTACGGGGAAGGAGTTTGGTACGGGGCAGGTTGCTGGAAGTGGGGAGATGTCTGGTACTGGGGAGGTTGCTGGTACTGGGAAGGTTGCTGGTACTGGTGAGGTTGCTGGTATGTAATAGGAGGGGGAGGATGGAAAGTGGCTGGAGGGGGTGCAGATGTAATAGGAGGGGGAGGATGGAAAGTGGCTGGAGGGGGTGCTGATGTAATAGGAGGGGGAGGATGGAAAGTGGCTGGAGGGGGTGCAGGTGGAGGAACTACAGTGGTGGGAGGTGGAGGTTGGGAGGTAACCTGCTGTAGAGCACCGTGGCACAAATGCATTACATGCATCTGCTGGGTAGGAGATAGTGTTGCCATGCGCTCCACAACAGACCTGAAAAAGGTGTGGTTTGGCGAAGATCTTGCTTCTGAATGCATGGTTTGCAGAAGTGTCTTCACCTCCAGAATGCTGGAGTTGATCTGCTGAAAGCCTGCAGAGATTTGCTCTGACAAGACTTTTAGACAGTTCTGGAAAGATGCATTCAGATGCAAGAACTCTGGCGCATAACTCTTTTCCTGACCCCTCTGCCGCTGCCGCCCAGTACCCGCAGGTGTACTAGAGGTGGCAGGGGCAGAAGGGTGGGGTAAAGGGAAAGCGATCTCCTCACCAGCAGCTTCATGTAATGTAGGCGGCCACGATGCTCCTGTGCTGGTGGATGGGACAGATGGGTCGAATGTGTGGGAAGGCTGGGAAGGTGCAGATGTACCGGGGCGGTCGAAGTGTCCCTCGGTGCCGGTCTCCTCAGGGATCGCCTCAGAAGGGTCCAATCGTGCAGGCTCCCGAGTGCTGCTCACCGTGCTGTGGAATAAAGAGAAAAAAAAACAATTAAAATACTGACATGGTATGGCCCTGGCTGAAAAAAAAAGTTACATCTAACATTTTTTTTCACATGTGGTGTGTAATATTTACCTTCTAGTGACCATTGTTTCCCGGAGGAACGACAGGGCTTGTGCGTACTTGTACTTGCTCCTGCGTCCTCCAGATCCACTCGGGGCCCGCATCTCTTTATTGAACTCCTTCTTGAAATGATCCCTCACAGACCGCCACCGATTCACAATTCTGTTCCCTGAAACGAGAAAGGAGTGGTTAGTATACAACATCAGTGTTTCACAAACTCCAGTCCTCATGGTCCCCAGGGGTCATGTTTTCAGGATTTCCATAGTAAATAGAAATCCTGAACACATGATCCGTGGGGACCACGAGGACTGGAGTTCGGGAAACACTGGTTTACATCAAGCAACCGGTACTGTATATACTTACGCTCTTTAATCTGGGCCCGACCATCGAGGTCCTCCCAGCGGCCCACAAGGAGCGAACAGATTTCCTCCCAGAGTCGTCGGGTAACGATAAGGTCAGCGTGGCGGCGGTCAGCCATATTCCAGAGCGGCTCCCTTTCTCTGACGAGATTGATGAGGTGGTCCACATCGAGTCCTCCATCCTCACCGTCAGAGTCGGGAGCACGCTGTGAAGGCTGTTAAAGAAAAAGACAAAAATAACATAATTAGCCTCCACAAAAGAAATGAAATAAAAAGTGCAAAAAAACAAAGCAAAAATATTTATACTTACACGCTGGTGACCGCCGCGTTGCTGTCGCCGACGACCCTGGGAGGCACTGCGAGGACCTCTTGGCCGAGCACCAGATTGGGAAGACTAGAGAAGAAAACAAAAAATGTTATGTCTTTGGATGTAGGCATTTGTTTGCTGTGTGTGGTCTGCAGAACATTGTTTTCTATGTGTTGTGTGTAGTGTGATGTTGTGTTTGATGCAAAAAACTTACCAATTGTGAGCCCACTCCAAGTGTCTGTCCACCCCTTCCTTCTTCTTCTGGGAGCTCCTCTTCATCTTGTGAATCCTGTTTTGAAATAAAAGGCAATGAATAGACATATATTACAGAGATGATGGATTTTGGAAATAAAAACTTACCGTCAAACGCTGACGATGCGAGGGAGGGCTCCCAGAAGATGATGTGCTGTCTTCCTGGTGGCCACACTCCATGCCTGTGGGTGGTGTTCCAGCTGCTGCCATTGCTGCTGCTGCATCTATTGGGCGGCTGTTGAATAAAGAGAAACAAAGGGCCAATGAATATCTTGATATTCAATAGCCCTAGTTTGGAGGAATGGGGGATTTGATAATTACCGTCTCTCATCTGCTGCTGGCCTCCCCTCCTCAGCATGTTCCATTTGCTGCTCCATTTGGGGTGGTGGTAGTGCTGATGGTGCTGCAGTGGTGTCCTGCCTTCTCCTGCTGCGCTTGGTTGCTTTCTTGGGTGGCATGTTGGGTGTGGCTGTGGGTCCCACTGTCTTGCTTTTATATATGTCTTGTGGGCAGAGCTACTGAGCATGCTCAGACCAAAAAAACCGGATCCGGCCACCGGATCCGGCTTTCGCCGGATCAGGCGCATTGCGGCGCTCATAGGCTTTCATTGTGTGAAAAAGCCGGAGACAAAAAACGTTACAGTAGCCGTTTTTTCCAGACGCCGGATCGCGACACATTGCCGGATCCGGCGAAAACCGGATGAAACGCATGGCCATCCGGCGCGATCCGGCGCAAATGCAAGTCAATGGGGGGGAAACCAGATCCGGCATTGCATTTCGCCGGATCCGGTTTCTGTCAAAAGCGCCGGATCGCGCCTGACGGCAAAAACCTGATGTGTGAAAGAGGCCTTATGTGTGGAGTCTGAACTGAATACCGACAACCTTGTTGATGCTGGTAGTCAACAACTACCCTCTTCTGTTAAAAAAATCCTTCCCAACATCTGCAGTGTAGAGTTCCAATGTGTGGACACATCACACACTAGTCAGTGAGCTGTAAGCTACAAACGCTGCTTAAGCACAGCAAGGGTGGCGGAAGCTGTAGTTGACTTTCTAAAATGGGCACACAGGCCACGTAATTTGACAAGCAGATCCAGCAGCTCCGGGTAGGTTTTGAGAAACCACTTAACCACGAGGTTAAGCACATGGGCCAGGCATAGTACGTGTGTGAGCTCGCCTTGCCTCATAGTCGCCACCAGGTTCCGGCCATTGTCACACACGACCATGCCTGGCTGTAGGTATAGCGGTATCAGCCTCAGATCTGCCTGCTTTCAGAGCTGTCCACAACTCTTTAGCATTGTGTGGTTTGTCACCTAAGCATATTAGCTTCAGCACAGTCTCTTGTCGCTTGGCTGAGGCAGTGCTGCAGTGCTTTCAGCTTGCGACTGATGTGGTCATTTCGGAGATGGAGGGTGAAGAGGAGGAGAAGGAGGAGGTGCAGGAGCTGTAGAGTGTGAGAGCAACCCTGAGTGACCTTGGGCTCACAATTCTCGGCGTCGGGAGGACGTGTTCCATCCCAAGGTCCGACTGGGTCCCAGCTTCCGCTATGTTAACCCAGTGTGCCGTCAGCGAGATGTACCATCCCTGCCCACAAGCACTTGTCCACGTGTCTGTGTTTACGTGAACTTTCCCAGTAACTGCATTGTTGAGGGCATAGCTAATGTTTTGGGCACGTGCTTGTGTAATGCGGGTACGGCACACTGGGAGAAAGAGTGGCGACTGGGGACCAAGTCATCAGGTTGCGGAAAGCTTCTGTCTCCACCAGCCTAAAAGGCAACATTTTGAGCGCAAGCAGTCGAGAAATGTGTGAATTTAGTATCGTGGCCTGTGGGGGGTTGGCTGCGTATTTGCGCTTGCGTTCCAAGAACTGGGGTAGGAACAACTGAACGCTGTGCTAGGACAAGGATGTGGACATGCTTGATGATGGCCCTACTTGAGTGTGCGCAACGACAAGTGCAGGGCAGTAGGCATCTTCACATACACCATAGACAGGGGGATTGGCTTGCACGCACAACAGCAGGAGAAGCAGTGGTGTCACCCGCATAAACTGTTTCTGGAGCCTGGGGTTAAGCCCACAAAGTCAGGTGCTTTGCTGCCATGTGCCCGATCATGCTGGTGGTGGTCAGGCTGGTAGTTTTTCCACTCCTGCTGATGCTGCCATGGCAGGTGGTGGAAATGGCTTTTATTGGGTTATCGGCAGAGTCTTTAAAAAACAACAAGACTCAGGAAGACCTAACCGTTGTACTGGCAACTTCCATTATGTTGGTGTTAGGGGGATCAGTTGTCCGGCTTCATTTTGTGGCCACCACACTGCTTCTTCCTGCCTGTTGCAGTGCTATGCCTCCCTCACCCTATGTGCTGCTGTCCTCATTTGACATGTCCTCCTGCCAGGTTGGGTCAGTTACTATTTCATCCATCACCTCGTCTTCCACTTCTGCACCCTGGTCCTCCTCCTGACTCTGACAATTGTGTTTTATCATCATCTACCTCTTGTGACATGTACCCAGTGTCGCCTTCATGTGACCGTGGCTGCTCAAATATTTGGGCATCGCTACATGCCATCTCCCTTGCCCCACTTCAAGTGGACCTGCGAGAGTCCAGAATCTACAAGTGGAAGGAAAAGTGCACAGCTCTTCAGAAGAGTGTCCAAGAGTGTGATTGGTTGTCGCCGGGCACTCGGCATGGTGGGAGGAAGGAGGATCAGGGTGAGGAATATGTGGTCCAGACTCACGGCTACTCAGGCTTGACTGTATGGATGGTTGTGGTGGTAGTGGCAAAGTGTCTGGAAGAATTATCCGCTATCCAACCAACAACCTTTTGACACTGCTCTGGGTTCAATAGTGGTGTGCTGCTGCGGTCCCCTAGTAATTGGGACAGGAAGGTCGGGCGGGAAGATGTGGGTGTTTGTTGTTGCAAAATTTCAGCTTGCCCATGGCCTCGGCCTCTGCATGCACCATCACCATCACATCCAGTTCCTCATCCCTTGCCATGCGCTTTGCCCATTGGATGACAATGGACAATTTTTTGCATGGTCACTAGCTGAGTTTAAAATAGCTGGCCAGTAGGTAATTATTTTTCAGCAAACTGGTGTCAATAACTTGCATAAGACTCTCCAACAAAATTTTAGAGTATCCCAGAAATGGCAGAATTTTCTGCGCACTCAGATGTGAACCCTGTGTTGGCCAAACCTGTTATGGATGAGTCACCGTAGGAGGAAAAAAAACAAAAATAATAGCTAAGTCCAGAAAACCGGAGAAGTTGGCAGCTATCGGATTGCAGACCCCTGAACCTATCCACAACAACTAGCAGTAGCCGTGGGGGGTTCCTACGGTGCCCTAGACCCCTCGATCACAGCCGGAGAACTAAATTAGCCTAAAGACAGAAAGGGGAATTCTAAACTGCCCCAGAGCAGACCCCAAAGCAATAGGCAGCCCCCAACATATAATGACTGTGAAGCAAGATGAAAAACACTAACACAGATAGAAAGATAGGTTGAGCAAATGATGGGGCCCAAGCTAACTAAATAGGACAGGACAGAAAAGCCGCTGTCTGCAATTCGCAAAAACCCTATCCAAAAAAGTACCAACAGACTCATAGGAGGAACAGGCCCTGAAGTCGCTAGGCTTCAAAAGACTATATCAGCACTCAGGTATATTCTGAAGACAGAGCCAGAGATCAACAGATCACAGACAAAAATGGAATTCAGCTCACCCCCGGCCGGGGATGGCTGAACTCCAAAAAAACAAGGCAAACAAAACCAGAACTAGAGTGTACAAAAGGCAGAGCAAAACTTAGCTTTGAGAAGCAGAAATCAGACTGGTCTCCAAGAATCCAGCAGGAAAATCACCGGCAAGGCAGCAGGGCATCAGCTGCCTTTTATCCAGTCATTAGTTCCTGTTACCCAGTCATCATCTACCTGCTCAGCTGTTTGGTAATCAGCCTCACTACCTTCCTTCACAGAAGAGGGAGTTCATCAGACCTCACTGGTGAAGGGAAAAATGAACTCACAACAGTACCTCCCCCTTGAGGAGAGGTCACCGAACCCTCATCCATGCCACCAGGGCGATCAGGGTGAGCCCGATGAAAGGCACGCACCAATCTTTCGGCATGAATATCAGAGGCAGAGACCCAGGAATTATCCTCCTGACCATAACCCTTCCACTTAACCAAATACTGGAGTCTCCGTCTAGCCAGACGGGAATCCAGTATCTTCTCTACCTCATACTCCATGTTACCTTCAACCAATACAGGGTCAGGAGGTGCTACCCCAGGAACTACTGGTTAACAAACCTCTTCAACAAGGACTTATGGAACACATTATGAATCTTAAACGTAACAGGAAGAGCCAACCGAAAAGAGACCGGATTAATAATCTCCAAAATCTTGTAAGGTCCAATAAATCTAGGCTTAAACTTAGGAGAAGCCACCTTCCTAGCGATATTTTTTGATGACAACCAAACCATATCACCCACCTTAAACTGGGGACCAATGGTCCTATGCCGGTTGGAAAACCGCTGGGCCTTTTCCTGGGAGAGAGACAACTTATCCACCACTTGGTCCCAGATCTGGTGCATTCTCTCCACCACAGTGTCAACACCTGGGCAGGCAGAAGGCTCCACCTGCCCTGAAGAAAATCGAGGATGAAACCCAAAGTTACAAAAAAAAGGTGACATCAAAGTGGCAGAACTAGCTCTATTATTTAAAGCAAATTCAGCCAAGGGCAAAAATGAAACCCAATCATCCTGATCAGCTGAAATAAAACATCTCAAATACGACTCCAAAGTCTGGTTTGTTCTCTCCGTCTGCCCGTTGGTCTGAGGGTGAAACGCAGAGGAGAAGGACAACTGAATTCCCAGCTTGGAACAGAAAGTCCTCCAAAATCTAGACACAAACTGAACTCCTCTGTCAGACACAATGTTCTCAGGAATCCCGTGCAAGCGAACTACCTGTTGCAAAAACAAGGGCACCAACTCAGAGGAAGATGGCAACTTAGGGAGTGGTACAAGATGAACCATCTTAGAGAATCTATCACAAATCACCCAAATAACGGTCATTCTCTGAGAGACAGGCATATCAGAGATAAAATCCATTGAAATATGGGTCCATGGCCTCTTGGGCATCGGCAAAGGCATCAACAACCCACTAGAGTGAGAACAAGGTTTAGACCGGGAGCAAGTCCCACAGGACTGCACAAAGTTCCTGACATCACGAGACAAGGCGGGCCACCAAAAAGACCGACTCAGTAGATCTCTAGTACCAAAAATACCTGGATGACCAGCCAATGCAGAGCAATGAACTTCAGACATCACTCTTTTCCTCCACTGGTCAGGAACATACAACTTTCCGCTGGGACAACGCTCAGGTTTGTCCTCCTGAAACTCTTCCAGAGCACGTCTCAAATCGGGCGAGATGGCAGAAAGAACTACCCCCTCACCTAAGATGGTAGCAGGCTTGGTCACAAGAGGAGAATCAGCAAAGAAACTCCTAGAGAGGGCGTCTGCCTTGACATTCTTAGTGCCAGGAAGAAAAGAGTCCACAAAATCAAAACGTGTGAAAAACAAGGCCCACCTAGCCTGTCTAGGATTCAAGCGTTTGGCCGACTCCAGGTAAATCAAATTCTTGTGGTCAGTAAGGACCACGACCTGGTGTTTAGCTCCCTCCAACCAATGTCTCCACTCCTCAAATGCCCATTTCATGGCCAACAGTTCCCGATTCCCCACATCATAGTTACGTTCCGATGGGGAGAACTTTCGGGAAAAGAAAGCACAGGGATTCATTTTAGTTATCACAGGATCTTTTTGGGACAAAACAGCTCCTGCACCAATCTCAGAGGTGTCCACCTCTACCTGAAACGGGAGTGAGACATAAGGTTGCCGCAGAACCGGAGCAGAAGTGAATCTTCGCTTCAGCACCTGAAAGGAAGAAACGGCCTCCGGAGACCAATTCAGCACAACAGCACCCTTCTTAGTCAAATCAGTCAATGGCTTGGCAATACTAGAAAAATTAGCTATAAATTTCCGATAAAAATTAGCAAAACCCAAAAATCTTCTGGAGGGCCTTCAAAGAAGTGGGCTGAACCCAATCATAAATGGCTTGTACCTTGGCCGGGTCCATTTCAATAGTTGACAGAGACAAAATGAATCCCAAAAATGAAATCCTCTGTACACCAAACAGGCATTTCGATCCCTTGACATACAGGGAATTCTCCCTCAAAATCCGGAACACAGTCCGAACATGTTCCACATGGGAGTCCCAATCCTTGGAAAAGATCAAAATATCATCCAAATAGATAATCAAAAATGTATCCACAAAGTCTCAGAAAATATCGTTCATGAAGGATTGGAAGACAGAAGGGGCATTAGTGAGCCCAAAAGGCATCACCAGGTACTCAAAATGTCCCTCCAGAGTATTAAACGCCGTCTTCCATTCATCCCCATGCTTAATGCGAATAAGATTATACGCCCCCCGAGGTCAAGCTTGGTAAACCAGCAAGCACCTTTAACTCTGGAGAATAGATCAGAAATCAGGGGTAACGGATACTGATATTTAACAGTAATTTTGTTGAGGGCACGATAGTCAATACAAGGCCTTAATGAACCATCTTTTTTAGCAATGAAAAAAAAACCCAGCACCTAAGGGTGAATAGGATGGTCTAATATGACCCTTCTCCAACGACTCCTTAATATAGGATCGCATAGCCTCGTGCTCGGGTACAGATAAATTGAAAAGCCGACCCTTGGGAAATTTACACCCCGGGCTCAGCTCAATTGCACAGTCATAACTCCTATGAGGAGGCAAAGACGCAGACTCATTCTCACTAAATACATCATAAAAGTCAGCCAAATAGTCAGGAACATGCGACTGGGGAGAGGTGGAGAAAGCAGGAGCATCACTAAGAGCACACGGACAACCCCAACTCACCACAGACACAGATTTCCAATCCAAAACTGGATTATGGATTTGCAACCAGGGAAACCCCAGAACAATGGTATCATGCAAATTATGCAACACCAAAAATCTGCAATTTTCTTGATGGTCTGGAGCGACCCGCATTACCACCTGGGTCCAAAACTGAGGTTTATTTTTCGCCAAAGGAGTCGCATCAATACCCCTCAAAGGGATAGGCGTCCGCAAAGGCGTCATAGGAAATCCACAACGTTTAGCAAAATCCAAGTCCATCAGGTTCAGAGCTGCTCCCGAATCCACAAAAGCCTTGGCGGAAAATGTGGACGGGGAGCAGATCAGAGTAATTGCCAGAAGAAAGTTAGGTTGAACACCACCCACAACAAATGTGTGTGCAAAATGTTTCTCTCGTTTAGAGCAGACAGAAATGATATGCGAGGCATCACCACAGAAGAAACACAGCTTATTACGCCTTCTGAACTCCTGACGCTGCGCCCCAGACAAAACTCTATCACATTGCATAGGTTCAGACATTTGTTCAACAGGTGGCAACACCTCTCGTGCGGTTTTGCGTTCACGCAAACGCCGATCAACCTGAATGGCTAATGACATAGAATCGTCAAGACCAGAGGGAACAGGAAATCTCACCATAGTATCTTTTAAGGTTTCTGACAAACCTCTCTGAAAGAGAGCTGCCAAGGCATCATCATTCCAGGTAGTAAGGACCGCCCACTTTCAGAATTTTTGACAGTACAACTCTGCAGAATCCCGACCTTGGCTCAAAGCCAACAGGGCCTTTTCAGCCTGATGAATAGCATTAGGTTCATCATACAACAACCCCAAGGCTTGAAAAAATGCATCCACATTATTTAGAATAGGATCATCAGGTTTCAAAGAAAACGCCCAATCCTGGGGATCGCAAAGAGATGACAATTTTAACCCGCTGCGCGGAGCTCCCCGACGAGTTAGGCTTGAAGGCAAAAAATAATTTAAATTATTCTTGAAATTCAAAAATTTAGACCGATCCCCAAAAACACATCAGGAGTAGGGATCTTTGGTTCAGCAGCATGTGAATGAGTAAGATAGGCGGAAATTCCCTGCACTTCCGCAGCGAGCTGCTCCACACGATCAGACAATTGCTTCATCTCCATTGAGAGAAAAAAAATTCCAAATTTCCCCTACGGCCTCAGAGATATAGAGGAAAAAATATACACAAAGAAATTCTGACACCTTTTTTTTTTTTTTTCTTACAATTCTTTCCTGCTATTGAGTACCCTAGGATCTGCGGTGGGGCCGGTGATTCTGTTATGGATGAGTCACCGAAGGAGGAAAAAACAAAAATAATAGCTAAGTCCAGAAAACCAGAGAAGTTGGCAGCTATCGGATTGCAGACCCCTGAACCTATCCACAACAACTAGCAGTAGCCGTGGGGGTTCCTACGGTGCCCTAGACCCCTCGATCACAGCCGGAGAACTAAGTTAGCCTAAAGACAGAAAGGGGAAATCTAAACTGCCCCAGAGCAGACCCCAAAGCAATAGGCAGCCCCCAACATATAATGACTGTGAAGCAAGATGAAAAACACTAACACAGATAGAAAGACAGGTTGAGCAAATGATGGGGCCCAAGCTAACTAAATAGTACAGGACAGAAAAGCCGCTGTCTGCAATCCGCAAAAACCCTATCCAAAAATGTACCAAGAGACTGATAGGAGAAACAGGCCCTGAAGTCGCTAGGCTTCAAAAGACTATATCAGCACTCAGGTATATTCTGAAGACAGAGCCAGAGATCAACAGATCACAGACAAAAATGGAATTCAGCTCACCCCCGGCCGGGGATGGCTGAACTCCAAAAAAACAAGGCAAACAAAACCAGAACTAAAGTGTACAAAAGGCAGAGCAAAACTTAGCTTTGAGAAGCAGAAATCAGACTGGTCTCCAAGAATCCAGCAGGAAAATCACCGGCAAGGCAGCAGGGCGTCGGCTGCCTTATATCCAGTCATCAGTTCCTGTGACCCAGTCATCATCTACCTGCTCAGCTGTTTGGTAATCAGCCTCACTACCTTCCTTCGCCAGAAGAGGGAGTTCATCAGACCTCACTGGTGAAGGGAAAAATGAACTCACAACACAAATCCCTGTTTAAAATACATGCCCTGTAGATAACTATTGTTTTTTCAGCAAACTGGTGTCAATAACTTGTATAAGACACGCCAACAAAATTTTACAGTAGCCCAGAAATGGCAGAATTTTCTGCCCACTCAGATGTGATCACTGTGACGGCCAAACTCATGTTTAAAATAGTTGGATTTTCACGCTGTAATATGGAAAGGATCTGGGCTTGCTGTATTCTGCAGTGCCAACAAGCAAAAGGAGTGTTAGGGTTGGCAGATTGCACTAAGTAAAATAAAATATAAAGTGCAATCGCAACCCACGGTCCAACGTGCAGAGATGTAACCTGCTGCTAGTGAGAATAATGAACAAAACAGAGAGTGTTACCTCAGCACACTGTTTTAACGCCACTCAGTGTGAATGGAATGCAGAGTACCTGTCATGCCCGCCATGTCTGGTATACCGCATGACTCCTGGAGCTGTGTGCAGGTGCACTGAACTATCATACCCGCCACATGTCTGTTATGCCGCATGACCCCTGGAGCAGTGTGCACGCGCACCGAGCTGTCATACCCGCCATGTCTGTTATGCCACATGGTGCCTGGAGCAGTGTGCACGCGCACTGAACTATCATGCCCGTTATGTCTTATGCTGCAAGATCCCTGGAGCAGTGTGCACATGCACCTTGTGATTGTTGTGCTGCAAGATGCCTGGAGCAGTGTGCATGCGCACCTCACCTCATGGCTGCATGCCATTGCTGTGTGCGCGCCCTTCTCTGCTCTACCTGCTGTGATCGTCAGTATGGTCCAGCAGTATCTGATCCAGCAATCCTTCCTATGGTCCTGGACTCCCTGATCATGTGACCCTCTCTATGTCAAGCAGAATCTGATCCAGCAATCCTTCCTATGGTCCTGGACTCCCTGATTATGTGACCCTCTCTATGTCCAGCAGTATCTGATCCAGCAATCCTCTCTATGATTCTGGAGGATCTGAACCGGAAGTCCTCTCCTGGTCCAGACCCGGAAGTGCAGGTGCTAATGCCCTATATCAGACCACCCCTTCCTATGGTCGGGGCCTGAGTATCGTGTTGCTTCCCTGCATGGCTGCTTGGTCTGCTCGGTCGCTCCCTGTATTCTGTGCCCCTGCACTCTGCCCTGTTGTGTGTCTCTGCACACGCTCTGTGCTTGTATTCTGCCTCTTGTCCTGTGCCATGTCTTGTGTTGTCCTTTGTGCCATGTTTTGTCTCTGTCATGCTTTGACTTGTAGTCCTTCCTGTGTTCTCTGCCTGCTTTGCCATGTCTTTCCATGCTATGCTTTGCCTTGTAGTACTTCCTATGTTCTCTGCTTTGCTTGTTTCGCCATGTCTGCCTTTGCTATTCTGAGCCTTGTAGTACTTCCACGTTCCCTGTCTTTGCCTGGTTTTCCTTACTCTGTCTTCTGGTGCTCTCTTGCACATTCCATGTCTAGTCTCAAGGTTCTGCCTTGACCCGGCTCTGGGCTTCGGCCTACAATCCGCTGCTAGACTCTGTCCTATGGTGCTCTTTAGCACATTTCCTGGCTAGTCTCAAGGTTCTCTCTTGACCCTGCTCTGGGCTTCGGCCTACGCTGCGCTGCTAGCCCTATACTCTCTCTGACCCGGCTCCGTGCTTCTGCCTATGTTCCGCTCCTTGTTCTGTACCTTGCCTAGTTTTGCCTTGTTTCTTGCCTTGGCTAGCCTTGCTTCTTCACATGCCCTTTGCATGTGCCTGGCCTTCCCTCGCCGCCTGTTTGTGCCTCAGCCGTGCCACGCTATCTGTGCTTGCCTGCTTGTGCCTCAGCCGTGCTCATCGGCCAGTGACAGCTGTGTCGCCTGTTATGCCTCAGCCGGGTTCACCTCAATCTTGCCCATCTGTCTGTGCCTCAGCCTGACCAGCTAGCCAGTGCCCCAGCTGTGCTCTCTATGCTTCCTTGCACCCACGCTGTCTCTGCACTGTGCTTTGCGTGCCTTCTTAGCACGTGCAGGCCCTAGCCTGCTCCTTGGCATAACTCCCCATGCCTCTGTAAAAGTACGCACAGGCCTTGCCATGTACCCTGTTGTGCCCTCTAGCAAGCACAGGCCCTAGCTTATTCCCTGTGGTGCCCTCTTGCATGCACAGGCCCTAGCTTGTACCCTGTCATGCATTCTTGCGTGCACAGGCCTTAGCCTGAACCCTGGCGTGCTTCCTAGCACGTGCAGGACCTTGCCTTGAACCCTGACCCTGGCGTGTCCCCTAAACACGCACCATGCCTAGTGTGTTGAACCCTGCCTTGCACCTTGCCTTGGACCCCGGCATGTCCCTAGCATGCATCCTGCCTTGGACCATGGTGTGCCCTAGCACACACCCTGCCTTGAACTTTGCCTTGGACATTGGCGTGTTCCCTAACACGCACCATGTCTGGAGCTCTGTCGTGCCTCCTTGCCTGAACCCTGATTTGCCTGCTGGATGCCCGGAACCTGCCGATCGCTGCCAGAGATTGTAAGCCTGACGACTGTGGCCTGATGTCCGGAGCTGATGTCCGCAGCTGATGCCCTGATCCTGTCGATCGTTGCC
Organism: Dendrobates tinctorius; assembly: GCF_039654945.1. Taxonomy (NCBI): domain Eukaryota; kingdom Metazoa; phylum Chordata; class Amphibia; order Anura; family Dendrobatidae; genus Dendrobates; species Dendrobates tinctorius. The sequence continues at coordinate 7,769,882 of NW_027361759.1, read as the reverse complement.
AGCTGTCCAGAGTCCGATGCCATAGAGCCTTGCTTGTACCTAGGCGTGCCATCTAGCATGTACTATGCCATGGACCTTGGCGTGCCACGCACGCACCTTGCTGTGTTTTCCTGTTATCACGTTTTGCACCTGTTGTTACCCTGAGATTGCCTTAATGAAGATACCTTGAACCCACGCCTTGTCTTGTTTTCTGCATGTCCCTTGTTGTCAGACACTTCACATTGTGTCTCCTTGAGCAGGCCGTCTGGTTCCAGCAGTTGTGGTGGCTCACCCCCTTGGTCTTGCCCCTGACACTCCCTGTATAGCTCGCCCTCGGTGGGTGGGTGCCACGACCCCAAGGGTCCACTCTGAAGAAAACGACTCAGCATAAGCTGACTCCATCACAGTACCAAGCTCAGTTATTTCACTGAGAGGAACAGCCCTAAGTATGACTAGTACTATACCCTGTTATTGTCACAGGGATGTGAGCACTTGGATTGAGCTAGCTCTGCAACTAAACCATGCTAACACTAACAGCACAGATGAATGAAGCAGATGCTGAGCCAGAAGAAAAGAACTCTTATGACTCTAGGTACAATACCTTGTTGCCTTCATAGAGAGATAAAATATAAGGGTTGAGCTTGCTCTGTAACTAAATTGTGCTAACCGCACACCAGAACGAAACAGGTGCTAAGCTAAGCAGCTAGTTACCCCAGTCCTGACGCTACCGAACTTGTTCTTGACCACCAACTTAGGCATGTAGCAGGCTAGAGACTCAGACGTTGTGCCACGGGTACAAAACTGTATAGGTGTGCTACCTGCCTGCCAACGTGTACAGCCCTTGAGTGCAGAACACACAAACTTGCAGAGTGGCAGAGTATCCACCCACACACACCCAACATAAATGATACTAACACACCCGCGTGTTCCATTGAGAGCCTTTTATATGCTAGGCTCCACCCTAAACACTCACGTCCAGTCTGTCGAGGCGTCGCCCGTGGGCCAATCCAGAGCTGCCACCTCATCAGAGCCGGTAACGTCCAACCACCAATGGGAAGACGCCACATCACGGACATGCTCAGTAAGGTGATCTCTGAACTTAGACTCCAGAGCACAATGCTGCACCTGTATATTACCGGTTACCATAGACTATTTGTCTGGAGAACTAGCAGTAACCAAACATATACAACAAGCCTGAGCAAGATGCTGGGACCGAGGTCTGTGCTGCGCAACTATTGCAGCAGCCAGAGATCAATGAGAGACCATAGGAGCAGATCATGCTTGGGATCTATCCAGTGAAGCTGGAAAATCCTGATGCCTAACATGGAGCAAAAAACACTGTGTGGTCTGGATTGTTTTTGAAAAAAAATAATTAGTATTAAGATGCAAAAAAAAAAAATTATTCCTGGCCCCTGAGGTTATGTATATACAGTAAATATCTGTATTAGGCAGCAGCAGACAGTACTGGAAGGGACCCTCTTGCTAGATGCAATGAAGTCTACCTCATACATTACCTGCCTACCTAATGTTAGGTGTCGGATTCCTGCAGCTGCACAGTGGGAATCCAGAGCCACATATCCAGTGGTCTCCCATTCCTTTCTGACCGCTCAGAAACCTGCACAGCAATCGCAACCATCCAGGTACCCTGCTCAGACCAGCTCTCTGGGTCTGGATGTCTCTGCCACCTCTGGACCAGCAATGTTAGCGCATCCTGCTTTGCAGGAAATCACTCCAGAGGCTAAGTCCTCTCGCCGCGCTACTGGGCATGCCCATGAGACGATCTCCCAGTGGAGATCGGGGGGGTCACGTGCTCAGGTCCTTGTCCTGATCTGATTGGCCCATCTCAGAGGTCTGGAAGGTCCCAGAAGCGCATGGCTGTGAAAGGCCCGAATGGCCGCTCGCCCATGCGCTAGTATAGACTATACTTGCTAGGTGTGAATGGTGATGGATGTATGATTTTGGTGACTGACTCATTATGAAACCCCTTCCCTCTGATATTACGCATGTGGATAGGGAATTAGTGTTATTGTCAGCGCCAGTCAGTGGCAAGCCATACACCACAGTGCATACCGCACCGCTACACTAGCGTCCGATAGTGTGTTGCCTCACGGCACTGTCGTACAGCGGCAGTAGTTACTGCCATGCTGCAGTTAGCAGCACTTACTGGCGTCCGCAGTAGCGACGCCGCATGCACGGTAGGTCAAGTCGGACACCGACCTCTGCCTTGGGCCGTGTCCTGTGACCATATACCATGTGTGTATGCCAGCTGAGACCTGTGAAGCTAACAGGCTCGGTGTTTATGCTTTATTTGTACTAAAGCGCCTCTGTGAGGTTAACAGAGTCCGCTCTGCGCACCTCGGGTGACGTTTAACCCGAGCGCAGTATACCGCCATATAGCGAGTCTGCTATTACTCAGCAGCGGTTGTTACACCTACTGCACGGTGGACCCCGGGCGGTGAATGCACTTCCTATTATTTATATTTAGTGCATTCCGCCGTCCCTAACACCTAGCACTGATATCAATGCACTTTGATTAGTCCTCAGAAAGACTGTTGGTTTAGATGGATTTGTGCATAAAAGATGGTATACCTACACTAACTAAAACAACACGAAATCTGTCCCTTTTTCTGCAGCAACTCTCCTTACACTGACTAAGTCTGGAGTAGGGTTTGACGAGCACGGCGCCGCCCAGTCTCGTATAGACCTGGTGACGCGGTGCGGCCAGCCAATCACTGTAATGCTGCAAACAACATGGCTGCGGCATTACAGTGTGTGGCAGACAATCCCTGCATGTTGATTGGCTATGTAAAGAGTGCCAAATATGCAGGACAGGGACCCGAGCTCTCGCCAAGCAACCCCGGAAATGCTCAGTACTAGCCGAGCATCTCGAGCAGTGAGATGCTCGGTCGGGCACCGAGCACTTCTGAGCATGCTCATTCATCACTAGTTATCAACAAAGCAGTGGTACTGGTATTTGCTCCTATGTGTGACACGGAACAGGTAGAGCCCTTCCAGAATCCTACTAAATGTCCACCAGGATACTGGTGTGCATGTTTCTGACCAAACTGTCACAAAACAGAAAACATAAGGATGACATGATGTCTGACGTCCTGTAGTGGGAACTGTGCTCACAGTCCAGCACTAAGCAGACCTATTAAAATTGGCAGGTCTGCATTGGTGCTCTATTCTTTTGACAAATAAGATCAGGATCACACCATGCACATGTGACAGATGTGAATGAGTCTGGAAATGCTGTGGTGAAGATTATGCTAAGACCGGGATCACACATGCGAGAAACTCGGACAAGTCTCGAATCTTAATACCCAGCACTGCAGCTGGCACTAGGGAGCGAAGTGTGCGGCTGCATGTATTGCTATGCAGCCACACGCTCCAATCTGAGTGCCGGCGGCAGTGCCGGATATTAACATTCGGGACTTCTTCGAGTTTCTCGCATGTGTGATCCTGGCCTAATTGTAAAAATAGCAACAGCTGTAGCTATGTTGGACAGACAGCAGAGGATGCAGTCTGAACTGTTGAAGCTTTCTAATGTGTGAAGTTCCACTTGACTTTACTGTATGACGACCCATTTTTATTATGTGTTTCTCTTTTTGTGGTCATCCACATTGCGTGGATGCAGATAATAGTTGCTCTATGTCCAAGTTAAGCAGTTCATTCTCTCACAACATATGGGTGCTAATGATTCTGCTGAAACTGAAATCAGCAACAAGTCTATGGCCCAGCTCCTAAACACCATAAAAATATTACAGAACATCTTAGTAAAAGAGTCCGATGGAAGAAATCTTCTAGAGGTTCATATAAAATTGGACAAAGGAATGGCAAACAGTTCAGAGCTTAAAATTATGAAGCCAAACTGCATAATGTCAGTTTCCAACTTTGGCAGTTTAAAATGGAAATGTTGCTGTCAAGAGATGACTTGTGGAACCTTATTACTACAGAGACAATACATATTAATCTATATACAGTGCGTCTGTAAAGTCATGGTGCTCTTTTGACCAGTCACAGGAAAGCAACTAAAGAAGATAGAAATGTGAAATCTGCTTCAAATAAAAGAAAAACTCTCCCAGTTTCACACCTATTCAGTGCAGTTCAATGTGGGCTCCATTTGTTGCCCTACACACAATCCAAATGATAATGAAGCTCTTGCCATACACGGGTAAGGATGTCTGGTGTAACAGAGTGAATAACATCTGTGATTCTCTGTTTTAGGCTGGACTCACACACAACGACTAAATAATCGGTCCGTTTTTGACGGACCAAAATCGCAGAAATGATTCATGAACAGTCATCCGTATGTCATCCGATTTTAATGTGAGGATGCGATTTTGCCACATGTAAGCATCCGTTTGACATCCGTGTGACATCTGTCTGCCGAGATTTTCTTGCAGGTTTGCAAAATGGACATATAATGGAGCCCAATGACAGGTTAAAACCAAAACAAAAGAATAGATATATACACAAAGAATATATATATATATATATATATATATATATATATATACACATATATACTGTACATATATATATACACATGTCATTGAGACACATATATGTATATATATATATATATATATTTATATATATATTTATATTTCATGGAGTTCTACATAGCAGAATTACCACTAATTCAATTGCCGGCTTCTGTCAAAACATTCCAAAACCCGACGTGAAATGACACATGGTTTACATACAGTAAACCATTTCATTTCATGTTTTTTTTTATATGTACCTGACTAATAATTAGATGAGGGTTTGTGTGTAAAATTTGGGACATGTAGGTGTTAAATTAAGGGATTAATTCGTTGTAAAAAAAAATGTGTGGGCTCCCGCGGTAAAATCACAACCAGAGAGGTAAAGCAGGTGAGTAAGGGAAGATTTTATAGCCTTGAGAGGGACCATTGTTTTTGGCCCACCTGGCTAAAAAAAATCTGCCCCCAGACACCCCAGAAAAGGCGCATCTATTCTGCTCCTGTGGGTGGAGAGGAGGCGTGCCAAATTTCACCCAAATTGGGCGAGAACTGTGGATTTCTATAGAGCGGGCTACTACAGATTTTGAGTTTTTTAGGTCAGCCAGGGGATTCTGCGCAGCCTCACTGATGTCACTGGCTGACCTGAGGTGAACTAATGAGCGTGTGAAAAAATGCAGAAACTTTCCCATGCTAATTAGTTCATCTCCGGGCAGCCAGGGAGGATGCGCAGAGATGAAATAATTCATTCTGGCAGTGGTTTACATGGGGCTGGTCGCATTAGCACTGGTCCCTGTGTAAACCACTTAATCCTTTCTGATGGATTGCAGCAGGGTACGTGACTGAGCAGCGGAGAGGTAAGGATATGGTTGCTTTTTTGTTTTATTTTTGTTACAGGTTGATGGCTTTTATTTGGATTAGCAGAGAAATAAATTTTATCAAAAACTAGGTGTCTTTATTTCATTAAAAAAAAATTAATTTTTCATTAATGTCTGTGTGTGTTTTTTAACCCTTTAGTAGTTTAGGGTTAATAATGGATTGGTGTCTTATTGACACCTCTCCATTATTAATCGGCTTAATGTCACCTTCCTATGCAAGGTGACATTAAACCATTAATATAAACCCATTAGCCACTGCTATAGGGCAATGGGAATATAGAGGATAAGTGCCAGAAAAGCTGTACAATGGCCGGTCATCATGAAGGGGTCCCATGCCATTTTGCCATTTTTTTAATTGTTTAAATAAATAATTTTAAAAAATGTCACAGTGTCCACCACCCCATTTTTGGCAACCAACCAACATAAAGCAGACAGCTGGGGGCAGGTATTCTCAGACTAGGAAGGGTCCATAAATATCATCCTTCCCCAGCACGCAGCTGCCCCAGAAAAGGTGTATTTATTAGATGCGCCAATTCTGGTGCTCTTCTCATTTTTCATGGTGTGGTAGCAAGAGAGGTTATAGATTTGAGGTTGATATCAGCTATTTTATGGCCACTGACATGAAGCTCATGGGTAAATAATGGATAGGCATCTATAAGATACCCCCATTACTAACCCCATAGTTTGATTGTAAAAAAAAACCCAGCCAGAGTAAAGACCTTTTATTGACATAAAGACACTGACACCATTATTTGAAAAAAAAAGCAAAGGGCTAGTGCGAATAGCTGGGCAAAGGGCCAGAAATGGTGCATTAAACAGATGTTCACTGTGGGAACCGCAGCTCTCTGTCCAGCGGTAACGATCTTACTGCTGATCAGCGCTCATATTTACCACGCTGTCACGCAACTGACAATGGCAAATCATGGATGCTCAGAGCAACATTCAAATGAATGAGGTCCAGGTCCGAGTTAGAGCACTGTTCTGGACCTGAACCAAACTTTTTTAAATGATCAGTCGAACCCGAACATCCATGGGTTTGCCAATCACTACCCTTAAGTACTAAGCAATTTTTTTTTATTTTGCTCTTTTGTTACTTCTTCCTCTTATTTGGCCCACATAGCTGTGTGAGAGCTTGTTGTCTGCTTGACAAACTGTATGCTTGAATGACTTCATCCAATTTATCATGTGATGTACTGGAAAGTGGGGAAAAAAATCCATGTGGGGCAAAATAGCAAAAAAAAGCACAAATCGGCAATTTTTTTTGTATTTTTGCTTACAACATTTGTTTTACTGTAAAAAATTCTGGAAACATGATTCTTCAGGTTAATACGATTATGAAGATACCGAAAAAGTATAATTTCTGTTTTATTTAAGTGGTGAAATTTTTTCTAGAAAGTTGTAATAAAAAAATTTGCTTGTGATGCCATTTTCTGAGAACCGTAATGTCTTCAATTTTCAGGATATAGAGCTAATGTAAGGGATTCTTATTTTGTTCTGTGAGGTGATGATTTTATTTATATAATTTTATGGTAGATACAATGTTTTGATTGCCTCTTATTAAACTTTTTTGTGCTATAGCAATTGCCGAAAAAACCCAATTCTGGCTGTTTAATTTTTTTTTCTCTTAAAGTTGTTTACAATTTAATTAATATTATTTTATATTTTGATAGATTAGACATTTTTAATGTAGTCATACTAAATATGTGTATTTTGTATTTCTTAATTTTGATTTGAGCTTTTTTTAAATATTTTTATTTTTTCTTTTTTTTACTCTTCACAGTATTTTTTAGTCCTTTTGGGGGACTTGAACATGTAATGGTCTTATTCATTGTACTATGTACAGCAATATCATAATATTGATGTATTTAACAAAAATTAAGGTCTTCTAAGAATGGCAGCCACATCATGACAGGCAACAGGGTCTTCAGCAGACCCCTGGCAGTCATGACAATCCGTCGGTGGCCTGCAATCACTTCATGTGCATGCTGATCAGGGCATAGATTAGCGCTCCTTCCGGCCGCCTCATTGTCAATGCTGCTGCTTGTTAGGTATTTCTTGCATGTGTTGTGGCTGTCTAACGTCCATGAGACATGCAGCCGTGGAAAATCGTCCATATATTTCAAACACGCTGAAGACACTAAGACAGCTCACAAGCATGCTCGGATAACACCCTATCCAAGCACGTTCTCTCATCTCTAGTAAATAACAGTGAATTTGAGTGTATTGGTAGCCAGGTACAGTTAGTAGCATAACATTAGTCAATTAACATTTTTAACAAATACAACAAATATAATGAAAATAAAATTAACTTACCAAGCTGTGAGTTATTGGTGGGTGTTTCATCTAGAATAAATTTAAAATATAGATTAAATGCTCTGTTTTAAAAAGAATGCATTATAAGAATCTTACCGTAAACTATAGTTTTTACTTTAAACATACTTTGAAAATAAAAATATATATATATTTAATATATATATATATATATACAGTATATATATTTACTTTTCATTGCATTTCACTATTGATATTAATGATAATTACCGTATATTTCAGATTATAAGACAAACTTTTTTTCCACCAAATTTTAGGGGAAAATGGGGTGCGTCTTATAATTCGAATGGTAACTGGAGCTTACCAGCCAGGGTGGAGCAGGGTCTTAGGCTGGTTTCACATTTGCGTTTTTTAGCGCTGGAAAAAAACGCTAACCTGCGCATGCGTTTTTTCCCCTATATTTAACATGGGTGCGCATACCTGCGCGCTGCCATGCGCATGTATGCGATTTTCATGCGCTGCGTTTTTTTGGGGTGTGCGTTGGTATTTTCCAGATGCAGCATGTTGCATTTTTTTGGCCCTGCAAAAAAGCGCATGAGCACATATGCGCACGTTTTGCGCTAAAAATGGCCATTATAGCCTATGGGTGCGCATATGTGCGCATTGGCATGCTTATGTATGCGTTTTTTTGCACCAGCGTTTTTTTTTTTAACCATGGAATTTAGGGGTTTGGGTTAGAGTTAGGGTTAGTTAAGGGGGTTTAGGGTTAGGGTTAGGGTCAGGGTCAGGGTTAGGGTTGGGGTTTGGGTCAGGGTTAGGGTTAAGTATGGTTTGGTTAAGGGTTAGGGTCAGGGTTAGGGTCAGGATTAGGGTTAAGTATGGTTTGGTTAAGGGTTAGGGTCAGGGTTAGGGTTAGGGTCAGGGTTAGGGTTAGGGTTAGGGTCAGGGTTAGGGTTAGGGTCAGGGTTAGGGTTAAGTATGGTTTTGTTAAGGGTTAGGGTCAGGGTTAGGGTCAGGATTAGGGTTAAGTATGGTTTGGTTAAGGGTTAGGGTCAGGGTTAGGGTTAGGGTTAGGGTTAGGGTCAGGGTTAGGGTTAGGGTTAGGGTCAGGGTTAGGGTTAGGGTCAGGGTTAGGGTTAAGTATGGTTTTATTAAGGGTTAGGGTCAGGGTTAGGGTTAGGGTCAGGGTTAGGGTTAGGGTTAGGGTTAGAGTTAGGGTCAGGGTTAGGGTTAGGGTTAGGGTCAGGGTTAGGGTTAGGGTTAGGGTTAGTTAGGGTTTAGGGTTTGGGTTAGGGTTAAGTATGATTTGGTTAAGGGTTAGGGTCAGGGTTAGGGTTAGGGTCAGGGTTAGGGTTAGGGTTAGGGTCAGGGTTAGGGTTAGTAAAGTCATGGTTTGGGTTAGTGTGAGGGGCCACCCTTATGTTGGAAAAAAACGCAAACGCGGTAAAAACGCACTAAAAACGCATACAAACGCATAAAAACGCTGCGTTTTTTTCATGCATGCTCATAAAAATGCTTGAAAAAAACGCAGCAGTTGTATGCTTTTGTATGCGTTTTTTCAATGCGTTTTTTTGCGGGAAAAACGCGCTGCAAAAAAAAGCAAGTGTGAAACTAGCCTTAGGGTCGCTGCTGAAAGAATCTGAGAGCAGCAGAGGCAGGAGTTGGGTGATGGCTGTGGGCCCCAGGCTGGTATGATGAGCCCCGCACTTTCCCCACTCTTCTAGCATGTGCAAATTGAGATCTTGGCACCGAGATCTTATCTCCTGAGGTCTCTGCTGCCGAGATCTGAATTGCATATGAGCCGCCTCTGGCATCCATTTTCCCAGAGTCCACCACATTAGAAAGTCTTGAAGGTGCCGAGTTCCGGGCTTTCACGAAATGTCGGCTGAGACCCAGCACAACTGAACAACTTGTTATACCAGGCTGTGGCCCGCAGCCATGGCCCAACTCCTGTCATTGTCGAACACTCCATTCTATCAGCCTGGAGCCCACAGCATCTCCTGCCTCTACCAGCAGCGATCTTGACACCAGCGGATTATAACAAACACCATTTTATTAAAAAAAAACATTTTTTTTCCTACAAGGATGAAACTTTTCATATGGAAACAAACTTAAAGGGGTTGTCCTACAATAAAGTATATTTTAGTTAATTCATCTTAGAATAAAATATTGGAATAATTTAATGTTATGTAATAGCAATAAAAAGCACGTGGTCTAATGGCCTAACTTAAATATGTAATAACAAAGGATAAAAAAACATGAATAATACAGGTAATAAAGTATGATGCCAACAAAAGTGCACAGTATGATAACCCTACTATACCCTCCCTCAATCACCCTGCAATGATGTGATATGATTCCCAAGTTGTAATCCTCAGACAGCCCTCCCCTCCATACAGTGTAATGGCCAAAAAGGTGTTCCATAGAGTATGATGGCCACAAAAAGTGCTCCTTACAGTATAATGGGGCCCTGCATTGCCCTCCATAAAGTATAATGACCACAACAATTGCTCGATGCAGTATAATTGCTACAAAAAGTGCTCCATACAGTATAGTAGCCCTATATAGTGCTACATACAGTATAATGGCCCCACAGTAAAAAACAATAAATAAATACTCACCTATTCATGTCTTCTGGTACTCTGCATATCTTGGCACAGCGGGCGCATTGTAAAGACGTCATCGTGCCCTCTGTGTTTAGATGTCAGAAGCAGAGGTGTAATGATGGGAGAGGGAGAGTCAACTAACTCTCTTTCCCCCATCATTGCTTTCAATGGTATGGGCATCCAGGATCATACACTTGAAAGTGCGATGCCAGGCTGGCCCTGCCCTGTGTGAACCAAACATATTCATCCTGAAAGCCAGAGTTTGACATATGTATCATGCAGAATTTAAACAAAAGATAGCAGGTTGCCCAAAAAATTATTGTCAAATATATATTGTTTATATATATTGTTAACTTATTATCAAAAACAGAATTACAATGAAACATAAAGAATGATATGTGTGTGTTTCATAACATGTTTAATGAGATAACAAATGAAAAGCACATTTTTCACCAAACTACTTATTTCTATATCCATGTGGCTTCTATAAAGTGTATCTCTAAATGTTATTGACAGCATCGAAGAAGCCTGCAGCGTCATATTTTGAAGTGGGGTTAATGTCCGCACCATTCTCTAGCCTCTCCATGGAGACTGTGAAGCCGACAGCATAGCGTCCGGAGGGGAGATCAGCTCCATGGAGACTGCGATGCTCTGATGTCCCATCTGTTCCAAACTCAATGCCGGAGATCTATGTTCCTTCCTTTCCCCACTGCAACCAGGGCCACTGAGCTGATGAGATGTTATCCATCTAATACCAAGTCTAGCATTATTGCCATCCACATGAACTCTCCATCTAACTATAAATTATCCAAAGTTCTAACCTATTCTTACCGTGATCACAAAATTCCGGTGATACCGGTACAAACGTTCTGCTCATAAATGTCACCATAGTGCCTAAGGTGCTATAACTTCATGTATAGGGACAAACAATGTTTTCCACTTGGCTCATTTCTGTGGTTGGAGCAGCTGTATCTGCTCTGCCCCTTGGTACCTTCAAGGAGACCAGAATGTCATTGGCATCATTTCCGGAGGTTAAGATGGTATTTACATGGAGATGAAAGACATCTACAGCATCATATCCAGAGGTGGGATTACAGTTTGCTGCATTCTCCAGCCTCACCATGGAGACTGGAAAGCCGCTGGCATATTGTCTGGAGGAGAAATCAGCTCCATGGAGACCACGATGCTCTGACATCCCATCTGCTTCGATTTCACTGCCGGAGATCCGCATTCCTGCTTTTCCCAACTTTAACCAGGGTGACTGAGATGATGTAATCATCCTGTCAATGGGCGGAGTTCAGCTCTCATTCTTAGCAGATTAAGGTCCGAAGACCTCGGTCACACCAGCCAGGGGTAGACAAACAAGTGATGAGGTACAATGAGAAGGTAGTATAAAGATAAGGAGGGGAAGAAATAGGACTAAATTTAATGTATATACATATCTCAGAACTCTCATTAGAAGGATTAATCATAAGAAAAATACCATAATCAAAAATACTACTTATTATTACCTAAGCTATAGACGATTGGGGGCATAGGGGGAAAAGAGTGGCCCAATTGAATCATTGGACTAAATAAAGCATCCAAAACTTAGCTGCTCATTTAGTCCTTAGGGGTTGGTGGTCTGTAACCGGACAATCCACCTAGATTTCTTTTGTAACAAAATCCTATTGGTATCCTCTCCTGTTGGTTTAATCAAATCAATCCCAATAATTGAGATTACCCCTTGATTACCCCATTGTACTGAGTAGACATGTCTTGCATGGGTGTCCTGCATTTGTTAGTTATATCACCCATATGCTCCCCCACTCTTCTTCTGAGCTTTCTAATTGTTTTGACAATGTACTCCTTTCAACAAATGCAGATTGCTTTATAGACAACATTTTAGTTCTGCAATTTAAATCTTTAATCAAAAACTTTTCTTCACTTACATTAATTATAATAGACTTGGTGGTTGTTATATTGGTGCATGCTACACTTCGTCTGCATTTGAAGCAACCCTTAGGTCTCTCTGGTAACCATGTGCCACATTCCCTCATTGGTGCAAAATGATTTCACACTAATCTATCCCCAATCGACCAATTTTTTTCTAAATGAGAATTTTGAAAGTGACTATCAACCTGATAAACTATTTTTCCTCCCCTGCTTACTTACTGGGAGACAGGAGGTTCTTTCTTTTCTGTTTAATTGCAAACTGATACATCTTTCTCAGTATCCAGTCCAGGTATCCTCTCTCATGGAACCTGTTACGTAGATCATGAAGTTTTCATACAAACTCCCTCTTATTATAACAGTACTGTCATGGAATGCCTAGGTTACTTTAGGCAAAAACCCCGGGACCCCTGTGATGTCCCTCAGACTAGGGGAACCCTGTCTGTCCCTCTACCCAGGGTTTACACTGAAGGTGTGCCTGCCTGAGCCTCCACCCTGTCCCTGTCTCCTGTCCAGCCCTAAGCTGAACCCACCTCCCTCCACCCAGTGAGGGGACCAGACACCAGACCCCACAAATACTTATGGACAGGGGTAAAAGAAAACACCACACAGTAAATACACAAGGGAATACAATAATGTGCAAGGGCAACCAAATATATATATAACAGATTGGAGAAAGAACCACTGAGGGATATACTGCACCAGATATCAGACGCTCCAACACCACCACTGCTGACCGGTATTGCTAGCACTAGGCTAAAGCTATAGTCGGCGACGCCCATAGTCAGGACGAACTATTTAAAGACCTAGGGCGTGGCCCAGCCCTCAGCCAGCATGACAACCTGGTTAACCCTATCCCGACTGGAACAGAATACCCAACAGGGTATTACCGCTGTCTGCCGGACACCCTGGTGTGAACAGTGTCCAACATGACAGTACCCCGCCTTCTACGAGGGACCTCCGGAACCTCACCATGTCGAGGACCTGGCTTGTCCAGATGGCGACGATGGAACATAGTAACCAGTCGATCAGCATGAATGTCAGAGGCCGGCACCCATGTCCTCTCCTCAGGACCATAGCCACGCCAGTGGACCAGGTACTGTAGAGTGCGATGCACAACCCTAGAGTCCACCACTTTGGACACCTCAAATTCCAATGCGCCATCCACCAAGACGGGAGGTGGTGGCCCGGGGGAACCATCCACCAAACCCACGACCTTCTTTAGCAATGCTTTGTGAAATACATTATGAATCTTATACACAGCCGGCAACTCCAAATGAAATGCCACGGGGTTGATCACTGTGGAGATTCTAAATGGGCCAATGAACCTGGGACCCAACTTAAATGACGGTATCTTGAGCTTAATGTTCCTAGTAGATAACCACACCCAATCACCCACACACAGGTCCGGACCTGGCACACGTCTGCAGTCAGCCACCCGTTTGTACCTGGAACCCACCTTCAACAAGCGCTGCTTGACTCTCCTCCAAACAGACGACAATTGAGCTCCCAACTGGTCCTCCTCAGGGACGCCAACTGAGCACCCCTGACGCAAGGTGCAAAATTGAGGATGTTGACCATACACACAAAAAAAAGGAGATTCTCCAGACGATTCCTGGCAATGGTTGTTTATTGCGAATTCTGCCAGAGGAAGAAACGCTGACCACTCTTCCTGATTGTCGGAAATAAAGCAGCGCAAGTATTGCTCCAGGTTTTGGTTCATCCGCTCAGTCTGTCCATTCGACTGAGGGTGGAAAGCCGATGAATGAGATAATTTGATTCCAAGGCGAGAACAAAAAGCTCTCCAAAACTTTGCCACAAACTGCGTACCTCGATCAGACACAATGTCAGACGGGACACCATGAAGTCTGACCACCTCGCGAATAAATATCTGAGCAAGAGTCTTAGCATTGGGCAAAGACGGTAAAGCAACGAAATGTGACATTTTGGAGAACCTATCAACAATTACCAAAATGACCGAGTTCCCTGCCGAGGCGGGCAAGTCAGTAATAAAATCCATGGAAATCTCAGTCCATGGCTTACTGGGCACCCCGAGAGGCTGCAAGCTACCAGCGGGATGGGAACGAGGAGTCTTGGCCCGTGCGCACGTGTTACAGGCAGCCACATATGAGGCCACATCCTGCCGGATTTTAGGCCACCAAAAACGACGCGATACCAGTTCCAGAGTGCTCTTAACCCCTGGATGACCTGCCAGTACCGTGTCGTGATGTTTGCCCAACACTCTAGAGCGTAGATGTAGCGGCACAAAAGATTTATTAGCAGGCAACCCCGGCGGTACCACCTCCTGAGCTTCCGCAATCTCTGCCTCAATCTCTGTCGTGATGGCAGATACCACCACACCCTTTTGGAGAATAGGCACCGGCTCTTCACATAACTCTCCACCAGGAAAACACCTGGATAAAGCGTCTGCCTTAACATTCTTCGACCCAGGGCGATAGGTAACAATGAAGTTGAACCGGGTGAAGAATAATGCCCAGCGAGCCTGTCTGGAGGACAGGCGCTTAGCAGATTCTAAATAAAGCAAATTCTTATGGTCGGTTATCACAGTAATCTGATGAACAGCCCCCTCCAAGAAGTGTCGCCACTCCTCAAATGCCAATTTGATGGCCAATAGTTCCCTGTTGCCAATATCATAATTACGCTCCGCAGGCGACAGCTTCTTGGAGAAGAAGGCACACGCATGCAACTTGGCCCAAGAAGGGCCCTGAGACAGTACAGCCCCCACTCCAACCTCCGACGCATCCACCTCCACGACAAACGGTAAGGAGACATCGGGCTGCACCAGAATGGGCGCTGAGGCAAAACTATTCTTGAGGAATTCAAACGCCTGTACCGCAGGCTCAGACCAGTCAGAAAAGTCGGTACCCTTCTTAGTCATGTCAGTCAGTGGTTTGGCAATCATAGAGAAGTTCTTAATAAATTTCCTATAGTAATTGGAGAAGCCAAGAAATCGCTGAAGCGCCTTAAGATTATCAGGCCGATCCCAATGTAGTACTGCCTGCACCTTTGCGGTGTCCATCTTAAAACCTGAGGCGGAGATTATATAACCCAAGAACGGTAGCTCCTGTACGAAAAACACACATTTTTCAAGCTTGACATAGAGCCTGTTCTCTCTGAGCAACTGCAGAACCTGTCTAACATGCTCTATATGTGTATCATGGTCGCGAGAGAAAATGAGGATGTCGTCAAGATAAATTATAACGAACCTCCCCAACAACTGAGAGAAGACATCATTAATGAAGTGTTGAAAGACCGCCGGTGCCATAGTCAACCCAAACGGCATTACCAAACTCTCAAAGTGACCCTCAGGGGTATTGAACGCTGTCTTCCACTCATCCCCCTGACGGACTCTTATAAGATTGTACGCCCCCCTGAGGTCCAGTTTGGAGAACCACCTGGCACCAACCACTTGGTTGAATAAATCGGGTATAAGTGGCATAGGGTAAGGATCACGGACCGTAATCTGGTTGAGTTCTCTGAAATCCAGACACGGGCGTAAACCGCCATCCTTCTTTTTAACAAAGAAGAAGCCAGCAGCCAGAGGAGAAGAGGAAGGTCTAATATGACCCTTGCTCAGGCTATCCGCAATGTATTCCTTGAGAGCTAGCCTCTCGGGACCTGAGATATTAAACATTCTAGCTTTAGGTAACTTGGCCCCTGGTTTCAACCTAATAGCACAGTCATAGGGGCGATGCGGTGGTAGTTCCGAACAACCCTTCTCAGAAAATACATCCGCATAATCCAGCAACGGCTCCGGGATACTGGGGGTCAAAGCGGAAATACATGTAGCCAGGCACCTCTCCTGACACTCCCTGCTCCACTGAATTATGTCCTGGGTCTTCCAATCAATAACAGGATTATGCATTGACAACCATGGAAAGCCCAGAACCATCTGAGCCGGTAAGTTACTAAGCACCTTACAAGTTACCCGCTCTGAGTGTAATACTCCGATGTGGAGTCGTATATCCAACACACACTCTGTGATCTCCCCTTGAGACAACGGGGAAGCATTGATGGTAACCACCCGGATGGGGTTCGGCAATTTCTCCACCGGAAATCCCGCTGTATGCGCGAACCTCTCATCAATGAGATTGGCAGCTGAGCCACTATCAATAAATACTGTAATAGAGAGCATTTGCCCCCCAAGTACCACCCTAGCAGGGAGCATACACTGGGAAACCATGACGGAGGATACACAAAGGCTCAGACTAGACTCCTCCAAACCCTCTGAGCCTATCAGTTTTCCGCCGGCGCGCCCTTCTTAGGTACCAGGGGGCAAGCGTTAATAAAATGTCCTCCTTTGCCACAAAAAAAACAGAGCCCCTGCCTTCTGTGCCAAGGACGTTTAGGCTTGTTACTCGGTGACTGTGCTATACCAGTGATCTGCATGGGTTCCACGGATTCACCCGCGGCAACCTCACCGACCACTCCCCCACCTCCCGGAGGCAACGAAACCAGCGCCCCCTGACGGAGACGTCGGTCTATGCGTACTACAAGTGCCATCGCAGCCTCCAGAGAGGCGGGAGTCTCGTACATTAGGAGAGTCTGTTTAACCCTTCCAGAAACCCCATTCAAAAATTGACTTCTAAGCGCAGGGTCATTCCACTGCGTGTCCACCGCCCAGCGCCGGAATTCCGTGCAGTAATCCTCAACTGGTCTATCACCCTGTAGCAGTGAGCGTATCTTAGACTCTGCTAAGTTTAATCTATCTGGATCGTCATAGATCAAACCCAGAGCAGAGAAAAAAAAAATCTACAGATTCAAATGCCGGTGAGTCTGAAGGGAGTGAAAAGGCCCAGGCCTGTGGGTCACCACTCAGCAAAGAAATCACCAAGCCCACGCGTTGAGCCTCATTACCTGAGGAATGTGGACGCATACGGAAATACAATTTGCATGATTCACGAAACACAGTGAACTTACCACGATCACCAGCAAATCGTTCAGGAAGGGGAAACTTGGGCTCAGCTGCCCTGGCTGCAGCCTCAGCAGGTACTGCAGGAGCTGACAGGCCTTGCTGCTGGACCGCCCCCCTGAGTTCAGTGACCTGTATGGATAGAGCCTCCAGCTGCTTGGTTAGGGAAAGTATAGGATCCATAGTAAGTAACCCCTATATTCCCTTTTTTTTTTCACTTTATTATTTGGGCCGACTATAATGTCATGGAATGCCTAGGTTACTTTAGGCAAAAACCCCGGGACCCCTGTGATGTCCCTCAGACTAGGGGAACCCTGTCTGTCCCTCTACCCAGAGTTTACACTGAAGGTGTGCCTGCCTGAGCCTCCACCCTGTCCCTGTCTCCTGTCCAGCCCTAAGCTGAACCCACCTCCCTCCACCCAGTGAGGGGACCAGACACCAGACCCCACAAATACGTATGGACAGGGGTAAAAGAAAACACCACACAGTAAATACACAAGGGAATACAATAATGTGCAAGGGCAACCAAATATATATATATAACAGATTGGAGAAAGAACCACTGAGGGATATACTGCACCAGATATCAGACGCTCCAACACCACCACTGCTGACCGGTATTGCTAGCACTAGGCTAAAGCTATAGTCGGCGACGCCCATAGTCAGGACGAACTATTTAAAGACCTAGGGCGTGGCCCAGCCCTCAGCCAGCATGACAACCTGGTTAACCCTATCCCGACTGGAACAGAATACCCAACAGGGTATTACCGCTGTCTGCCGGACACCCTGGTGTGAACAGTGTCCAACATGACAAGTACCATATCAACCTTAGGTATTGGCTGTTTGAGAACCCCCTCTTCAGTTTCATGGGATGGTGGATCTCCCACGAAAATATATACCTTTCTCTCCCACCCTCTATTCATTATCTAGTGTTCTACCCCACATTCAATACATCATTTACTCCCCCACCCTCAAAATTCATTATTTGTTCTCCCCCTCGATCATCATTTGCTTTCCCCAGCATCCACCTTCAATTCATTATTTGACCTCCCCACCCCCACCTTCAATTAAATTGTAAGGGTGGTGGGAGAGAAAGACATGACAATGAATTGGGGTGGGAGGGGCATGTAAATATAATGAATTGGAGTTAGGGTTAGAGCGGGAGGTGCATAGTGGGGGCGTTGAGGATGAAGTAATGAATTGGGGAAAGAATACAGGTGCTAATTAATTTATATATTAAATGGGGAAGTGGCTATTTTTAGTTAGTGGGTGCACAATGATGGATTATAATTTATATTTGGGATGGTGGGTTGCATAATAACCAAATGTATATTGATTGTGGGTGCACCTCTGTATTCAGATGTGTAGTGTAGAAGAAAGGGGAAAAGAGGGTAATGTGCTCTGGAAGTGGTGCTCTAGGCAACTGTGTTATTTTATGCAGAGACAAGTCCTGGCTGGAAGAAGTGATGGTGGTCTGTACTGGATGAAAAAGAAAGGCAAAGATGAAGGACTTCAGCAAGAGATGTCACTGGTGAATTAGTGTGTTACCTGTACACTGCCACTATACACTGTATACTATATACAGAGCTCCTGTGTATAATGTCACTGGCAGTGGTGATCACTGTATTACCTGTACACTGACACTATATACAGAGCTCCTGTGTACATTATCATCAGTGATTACTGTATTACCTGTACACTGACACTTTATACAGAGCTCCTGTGTATAATGTCACTGGTGATCACTGTATTACCTATACACTGACTCTATACACTGTATACTATATACAGCCCTCCTGTGTATAATGTCACTGGTAATCGCTGTATTTCCTGTACACTGACACTAAAAACAGAGCTCCTGTGTGTAACGTCACTGGTGATCACTGTATTACCTGTACACTGACAGTAAATACAGAGTTCCTGAATACAATGGCACTTAGTATTGTGTTTTTTTAATTAATGATCAGTATTGTAGTATTCAGTCATAATGTGGTGGTAAAATGGGGCCGTCATACTATATATATGGGGAGAACTGGGGCCATTATACTATATATATGTGAGGAGGACTGGGGCCATCATACTAAATATGTGGGAGGAACTGGGGCCATCATAATAGATATGTGGGGAGAACTGGGGACATCATACTATATATATATGGGCAACTGGGGTCATCGCACTATATTTATGGTGGGAACTGGGGCCATTGCGCTATATGTACTATATATATATATATATATATATATATATTTATATCCAATATCTCTATAGTAAGCTCGGTTCAGCTCCCATAGCTCTGTGGTAAGCCCTGTTCTGCTCCCATATTTCTGGAGTAAGCTCAGTTCTGCTCCAAATCTCTGTAGTAAGCTCGTTTCTGCCCCCTTTTCTCTGTAGTAAGCTTGGTTCTGCTCCCTTATCTTTGTAGTAAGCTCGGTTCTGCTCCCATACAGCTGTAGTAAGCTCGGTTCTGCTCCCATATCTCTGTAGTAAGCTCGGTTCTGCACCCATATCTCTGTAATAAGCTCCGTTCTGCTCCCATGTCTGTGGAGTATTCTCCGTTCTGATGCATATCTCTGCAGTAAGCTTGGTTCTGCTCCCATATCTTTGAAGTAAACTTGGTTCTGCTCACATATCTCTGTAATTAGCTTAATTCTGCTCCCTTATCTCTGTAGTAAGCTCGGTCCTGCTCCCTTTTCTCTCTAGTAAGTTCGGTTTTGCTCCCATATCTCTCGAGTAAGCTCTGTTCTGCTCCCAAATCCTTGGAGTAAGCTCTGTTCTGCTCCCATATCTCTGGAGTAAGCTCCATTCTGCTCCCATATCTCTGTAGTAAACTCAGTTCTGCTCCCATATCTCTGGAGTAAGTTCAGTTCTGCTCCCATATCTCTGGAGTAACCTCGGTTCTGCTCCCAAATGTCTGGAGTAACCTCAGTTCTGCTCCCATATCTCTGGAGTAAGTTAGCTCTGCTCCCATATCTATGTAACATGCTCCATACTGTTCCCATATCTACGTACCAGCCTATTTTTAAAGCCTGTTATCTCTGCTGCTTTAATGCAATGGCCAGAGATAGGCAGGGAAAAGGAGGGCCATCGCAACTAGAGGGCCACTGCCTTGTGAAAAGTGCCAGCCAGCCCCTGCCCAAATGGGAAAGTTTGGGGCAAGTACCAGAAACCTAGTGTCCATTACCGAATCCTTGAACAAGGACTTTTTAGTGCATGTCCTGTTTCAAATAAAGCTTTTTCAAAGGTGTGCTGTCCTTTAAGCCACTGTGAGTACTATACACACCCCACATGTGGGAGTACTGTACTTAAATATACTGTGTATACTCTGCACCTCCCCACCTCTGAGAGTACTGTCTTTTAAGCCACTGTGTGTACTCTTCAACTGCCACCTGTGGAAGTACTGTCCTTTAAGCCGCTGTGTGTCTTCTAGTACTCTGAAAAATAAATAATTGGCATCCACTGTCTCGTTGCCATCTCTAGGCCAAAAAAATAATTTTTCTGGGCTAGTGCATGTGTTTTTAGTACTCTGGGAAAAATAATTGGCATCAACTTTCTCGTTGCCAATTGTAGGCACAAAAAATACATTTTCAGTACTGCTGTGTGTTTTCTAGTACTGTTGCAAATAAATAAATCTACTATTCCACCATCTCTTTGTGAGTAGTGTTTATAAAAAAAATGGAAAATGAGAAAAATCACCACCAAACAACTTAAAACAAGCTTACTCAGCGGACCAGCAGTGTACGGCTTGCAAAATCCCGGGTGCAAGACCTGAAACGATCAGCGTCGTACAAAGTCCAGGTAAAAGAGGGAAAAAATAGGTGGCACTCCGTGATGCAGTAAAACCATCCTCTCTTTATTCAATGCAAGTAGGACATGAGTGCAGGAGATCAGGTGCAGCGAAGGACGATGGCCGTTTTGCTTCAACGGGTCCAGGTAAGAAAAAACACTTCCAAACATGAGGAGAGCATCCAATAGGGTACATGAGCTTGGCCTTGGTGATGTTGGTGTAATTGCTGATGGTGGTAGTGGTGTAACTGAAGCAGAAAAAGGACATGGTCAATCTGTACCTGTTACATACTCAAATTCAACACCTTCCCCTGGTGCACACAGGCAACAAGACGTTATGTGCCCTTTCGTAGGCCCGAATACCTCTGCATGAACAGTGAGGCCACAAGACATTGAAAAGGTGTTAGATTGGATGGCTTATTGAGACTGCAGTTCCTTTATATTATCTTCCACCTGGTCCACTGCATAAAGTGCATAGTTGGCCACCTGAGGATCATGGTCATCCAGCTTCCACCTCACCCCCTTGTAAATTAAGGCCCATCACAAATAACAATGCACCAGTGATCCCGACAATGATATGACCTTGTCAGGATCGCTGGTGTGTCGCTACATGATCGCTGGTGAGCTGTCAAACAGGCAGCTTCACCAGTGATCAGCACCAGCGACAGGCGGGTAACAAGCGATGCACATCGCTTAGTTAACCCACTGGGTACCGTAGTTACCAGTGCGCTGTTGCAGGGAGCTGGTAACCAAGGTACACATCGGGTTTCTAAGTGGCGCATGGCACTTAGAAACCCGATGTGTACCTTGGTTACCAGCTCCCTGCACCAGCGCGCTGGTAACTAAGGTGGAACTTAGATCAGCTCAAGGGCTTCACTGGAGCGTGGCTGGGGTTAATACATGCTGCAGTGTGTATACAACAACCACCATATTGTTACCAGTGCAGAATACTGGATGGCCGCTGGGTGGCTACCCTGCTGGATTCCAGCTGCAAGGACAACGTACTATCATTACTTCTGTCACTGGAGAGGGATCACAAAATGCGTGAATACAAGCTCACACTGGTAGAAAAGCTAATAAGGGCTTTCCCACCTACCAGTGGGGTCTCAGTGGAACAGCAAGGCAGAGGAGGAAGCAGCCAATGCAGCTATGTCACCACCAACACCTCAGAATGCAGGATTTGCATGTGGAAAAACTTTATGAGTAGGCCACAGTATACAGCACCATCATGTCATAGGGTCCGTATTATCAGGAGCCAACATTACAACAACATGGTGCAAGAGTACGTGTTCACACATCTTCCCATATTAACAGATGGGTCTGCTCCATTTAACTTTTGTCTCTCCAAATTGGACATATGGCCAGCCCTTGCCCTTCAGGATTTGGATATGCTGACCTACCCTGCGACAAGTGTCATGTCTGAACGTATGTTTAGAATGGCAAGGGATGTGATCACAGACAGGCGCATCTGTGGTTCCATATCCAGTGTAGGGAAACTAACCTTCCTTAAAGTGAACCAGGCGAGGATCCCACAGGACTTGGCAAATATAAGGTAGATGACTAGACAACTATAACTGCCGCACCCAGCCAGTGATTAACTCTATTTGCCATTGTTTTCATTTGAGTGCCCCCTCCCCAATTAAAAAAAAAAAGAAGAAAACTGTGCTGACTATCTCCTCCTCTACCTCTTGGACCTACACTGCCACATCCACCTACTCCACCTCCTCCTCCAGTTGCACTTTCACCCTCTGGTTGTAGCTTTTTAGCTTATTTTGGGTTCATTCTATGTTCTCTGAAGTTAGTTCCCTAAAAAAGACAAAAAAAAGAAACAGTGATGGATTACACCTCCCTTGCTTCTTCCACCCATACCACCACATGCATGTCTTCCTCCACTTGTCGCCTCGGCGCTCTAGATAGCTAGTTTTAGTTTTGTAAATTCAAAGTTGTTTTAAGAAAAAAAAAGTTTTGATCATTCCTTTCTCTTGCCTCTTCCCATAGCGACACTTCCATCTCTTCCTCCAATTGGACCTATGCCTCGTGGTTCTAGATAGCTAGTTAAGTCTTGTAAATTGTATATTGCTTTAGGTCAGTTCCATAGCAAAAATAAAAAATTAAAAATGTCTGAAAAAATATATCAAAGATACCAAACAGCCAAAAAACTATGTTGGACTCCTCCCTTGAATCTTTATTTTATTTATTGTTTTTACTCAGTTATACAGTGCCATTAATTCCACAGCGCTTTACATTATCAGCACTGTCCCGATTGGGCAATCTAATTTCTCTATCAGTATATCTTTGGAGTGTGGGAGGAAATCGGATTACCTGGAGTAAACCCACGTTAACATGGGGAGATGATAAAAACTGTTTGCAGATGTTCTCCTTGGTTGGATTTGAACCCAGGACCCCAGCGCAGCAAAGCTGTAGTGCTAACCACTGAGTCACCATGCTGCTCTGCTTCTTCCATCACATCCATCTCCTCCTCCACTTAGACCTGTTCCTCCAGGTTTAAGATTCTTATTCTTTATTTCTGCTCTGCTTAGCATAGAGAAAGGACACGGTTGTAGTGATGTGTACTCTGTAGCCATTTCTGTGATAGTACCTTGTATAAGCAAAAGTTTTAATAATCTTCAACTGTGTCAGTGGAAGTGATGTGTGTCTAAATATATTTTTCTACACTTATGCAACCATGTCTGTGATAGCACTTTGCCAAAATCCACTTTGTGTATTCTTTAACACATATCTGTGGAAGTACTGTGGCTTTAAGCCACTTTGTGTACTCTGTGCACCATGCTCTATGTCTGAAATTTTAAGGGTGCAAAAAAAAAGGTTGCATAATTGTCTAATCCATACTGGCGCTAAAGGCCAAAATTTAGGCATGGCTGTCTGCTTTGAGCAGTAATTTTTTTAAGGTAAGCTCTTCAGGATTTGGGACCTACTTTGGTTTCCTCAGATGCATTTTCAGAACACACGGTACTCTGCCATACATTTTTGAACATTTGGGGTATTGTGCCCCATGCCCTGTGGTTGAAATATAGTGTAATATTATGTGGTGATTTTGTTCACCATGATTTGTGGCTGAAATTTTCAATAATCTTATGAGGGGGTATTGTGCACCATGCTCTGTGGGTGAAATTTGAATCAGCTTCTGTTGGAGTATTGTGCCCCTTTGGTCTGGGGGAGAAGTTTGTAAGGTTGCTTCTGTGTGGATACTCTCTGTCATGGACTCCTATTTTTCAATCCCACTAATATGTCAGAGATTTATTTATATCCCCCTTTCCAGTTTCAGTTAGGAACTTGCAGCTCTCTGGCACCCCACTTATCCTTAGGTCAGACAGGGATAAGTAGTCACCATAAAGGCTGTCTCGCTGTGTACTGGCTATTGGGCACTCTGCAGTGAGGGCGGTATGTATATCCCCAGTCTCAGGCAGGAAAATAAACACATAACCATCGTTCCGTCACTGCCAGGGTCTCCCACATTCCCCAGAAATCTTTGCTACCACTAGCTCCTCAATTGACATTAAAACAAATAGCAGGTGAGGAGCCCACCCACAGGGTAGCACAATTTAGCACGGAGGTTGTGGCAGCTCTATTGTAGAGCAAGGAAACCAAAACTAGTAAATTTTATAGATTTACTCAAGAAAATATAGGCAGTGTTTACAAAAATATAAAAGATGTTAAAAAGACAAAATACAGTATATACAGACAGTTACAAATTAAAAGGGATTAAAATATGAAACATACACATCTCAGTCACTGGCATGCCCTGTGGAGGAGGGGGAGGGGAGTTACCAAGGACAAAGATTCAGTCCACAGCATGAATGGTAGAAAGCTGTCTCCCCAGGTCTGAACAATAGCCTCATTGAGCCTTCTAGCCTTATGCCTTTTCTTTGCTGACCTCACTGGGTGGGCGGAGCCAGGGAGTGTACTCCCCTTTTTAAAGTTAGTTAAAACTTATAAGTGCCATACCTGTGGCTGTGAGGCTCCCAGAGTAATGACAGGAGTATTATATGTTTTCTTATTAAATTATCTTTCATTTAAGACCAAACATGCCATGTCCGGGAGGTACAAGCAGGCAGAAATCCATTTCTCAATTTCTGGCAGCCACACAAGCTGCAAACCCCACCTGTGGATAGCTTTAATTATGCAGATTCCAAAAATATAAGTTTCCTGCCTCTATGATTATTCTGTGCTATTATATTCGAGTTTGAATAGACAAAGGAACTTCCAAATCCATGTGCTACAGACAAACCATATTTACCAGGTCAAAAGGCACATTCCCGAGGGAGGGGGGAAAGAGTGGGATAGAATTACACACAGGCAGGGGAAGCGAGAACTGCACATGAGAAGCTCAGTGCGACACTGCACAAATGTGATGGGGGAGGGGAAGCACGAGCTCTGGAAGTGTACATGGAATGTAAACATATTCATATTTTCCTGACACTCTTCCCCAAGCTCTGTGGGTGAAATTGCTAACTGGACTGGTGGCAACAAGTCTCAGTCTCTGTGAGGGCACTGTTCAAATTTTTATGTTATTCATTTACTTCCTATTTTACCATGATTGCTATGGTAAAATAACCTCTTTAAGTCATTTTCCTATCCACATTTGCTTGCAGGGCAATTGTCCTGCTTTTACCCCAATTTTTATTCCTTGTGCAGGCCCCCACCCTGACCATCTTACAGCCATTTTATAATGCTGAAGTTCGGGACATCATTGACTTATATGATGTGTGGGGTATAGGGTTGAGTTCATGTCCTGAACTTTACTTTAGTGACCGGACCAATTTTTTTTTAATTCTGACCAAAGTCACTTTATGTGGTGATAACTCTGGAATGCTTCAACAAATCTCAGTGATTTTCATATTGTTTTTTCGTAGCACATTATAATTTATGATAATAATGGTAAATTTAGGTTGATATGTTTTGTGTTTATTTATAAAAATATCAGAAATTTGACAAAAATGTAAAAAAATTAGCAATTTTCAAATTTGAGTGGTTATCCCTTTAATCCAGATATTCATACCACAGAAAAACATTAGTAAAGAACATTTCCCTCATGCCTGCCTTACATCAAGCACCATTTTTGAAATGTTATTTTATTTTGTTAGCCTTTTAGGAGGTTTAAAAATGTGTCAGCAATAGAGTTGAGCGATACCGTCCGATACTTCAAAGTATCGTATCGGATGGTATCGGCCGATCTTTAAAAAAAAGTATCGGTATCGCCGATTCCGATACCGGAAGTCCCATTCAAGTCTATGGGACTTCCGGTATCGGAATAAGAAAAACCCTTTCCTGCCCTTGTACAGCCTCTCTGGGGTCTGTACGGGCCTTTCGGGGGGCTGTGCCGGCCTGCCAGGGGGTCTGTGCAGGCTCCGGTGGTCTGTGCCGGCCTGCCGGGGGGCTGTGCCGGCCTGCCGGTGGTCTGTGCAGGCTCCGGTGGGCTGTGCCGGCCTGCCGGGGGGCTGTGCCGGCCTGCCGGGGGGCTGTGCAGGCTCCGGGGGGCTGTGCCGGCCTGCCGGGGGGCTGTGCAGGCTTCGGGGGTTTGTGCAGGCATCGTCCGATGGGACTACAAGTCCCATCGGGCGATGCCTGCTACCATGACAGTGATTGACACATTAGCCAATGATGGGACAGTAGTAGTCCCATCATCCGGCTAATGTGTTAAATGTTAAAAAAAAAAAAAAAATACTACATACATACTACATGCATGCTACATACATACTACATGCTACATACATACTACATATATACTACATACATACTACATACTACATATATACTACATACATACTACATACATACTACATACATACTACATATATACTACATGCATGCTACATACATACTACATGCTACATACATACCACATACATGCTACATACTACATACATACTACATACATACTACATACATACTACATGCATGCTACATACATACTACATGCATGCTACATGCATGCTACATACATACTACATGCTACATACATACCACATACATACTACATACATGCTACATACATACTACATATATACTACATGCATGCTACATACATACTACATGCATGCTACATACATGCTACATGCATGCTACATACATACTACATGCATGCTACATACATATCACATACATACTACATACATACTACATACATACTACATATATACTACATGCATGCTACATACATACTACATGCTACATACATACCACATACATGCTACATACTACATACATACTACATACATACTACATACATACTACATGCATGCTACATACATACTACATGCATGCTACATGCATGCTACATACATACTACATGCTACATACATACCACATACATACTACATACATGCTACATACATACTACATATATACTACATGCATGCTACATACATACTACATGCATGCTACATACATACTACATGCATGCTACATGCATGCTACATACATACTACATGCATGCTACATACATACTACATGCTACATACATACCACATACATACTACATACATACTACATACATACTACATGCATGCTACATACATACTACATGCTACATACATACCACATACATACTACATACATGCTACATACATACTACATATATACTACATGCATGCTACATACATACTACATGCATGCTACATACATACTACATGCTACATACATACCACATACATACTACATACATACTACATACATACTACATATATACTACATGCATGCTACATACATACTACATGCTACATACATACCACATACATACTACATACATGCTACATACATACTACATATATACTACATGCATGCTACATACATACTACATGCATGCTACATACATACTGCATGCTACATGCATGCTACATACATACTACATACATACTACATGCTACATACATACCACATATATACTACATACATACAATACATTCATACAATACATACATAGACATACAGTACATATAACATAGAGTAACATACTTACCAATACTTGTCACATTGTTCCCCGAAGCCATTGTCTTTTCCGGAATAAATATTAACATAACAAACCACAAAAATACTCACCCACGATCCGAAGCAGTCCAGGAGTGTGTCCCACGACGATCTTGGGTAGAGAACTGCAGCATCAGATGATGCTGCCGTTCTCTACGGGCTGCAGGAATCCAATGACGGAAGTTAGGTATCCTTCCGCACTGTATTCCTCCGCCACTTAAAAAAAAAAAAGTCCCTAGTCTCACTTTATGCCATTGCTGCGTGGGAATTTCCCACGCAGCAATGGCATAAAGTGAGACTAGGGACTTTTTTTTTTTTTAAGTGGCGGAGGAATACAGTGCGGAAGGATACCTACCTTCCATCATTAGATTCCTGCAGCCCGTAGAGAACGGCAGCATCATCTGATGCTGCAGTTCTCTACCCAAGATCGTCGTGGGACACACTCGTGGACTGCTTCGGATCGTGGGTGAGTATTTTTGTGGTTTGTTATGTTAATATTTATTCCGGAAAAGACAATGGCTTCGGGGAACAATGTGACAAGTATTGGTAAGTATGTTACTCTATGTTATATGTACTGTATGTCTATGTATGTATTGTATGAATGTATTGTATGTATGTAGTATATATTTGGTATGTATGTAGCATGTAGTATGTATGTAGTATGTATGTAGCATGCATGTAGCATGCAGTATGTATGTAGCATGCATGTAGTATGTATGTAGCATGCATGTAGTATATATGTAGTATGTATGTAGCATGTATGTAGTATGTATGTGGTATGTATGTAGCATGTAGTATGTATGTAGCATGCATGTAGTATATATGTAGTATGTATGTAGTATGTATGTAGTATGTATGTGGTATGTATGTAGCATGTAGTATGTATGTAGCATGCATGTAGTATGTATGTAGCATGCATGTAGCATGCATGTAGTATGTATGTAGCATGCATGTAGTATGTATGTAGTATGTATGTAGTATGTATGTAGTATGTAGCATGTATGTGGTATGTATGTAGCATGTAGTATGTATGTAGCATGCATGTAGTATATATGTAGTATGTATGTAGTATGTATGTGGTATGTATGTAGCATGTAGCATGTATGTAGTATGTATGTAGTATATATGTAGTATGTATGTAGCATGTAGTATGTATGTAGCATGCATGTAGTATGTATGTAGTATTTTTTTTTTTTTTTAACATTTAACACATTAGCCGGATGATGGGACTACTGCTGTCCCATCATTGGCTAATGTGTCAATCACTGTCATGGTAGCAGGCATCGCCCGATGGGACTTGTAGTCCCATCGGACGATGCTTGCACAGACCCCCGGACATCAGCACAGCCCCCCGGCAGGCCGGCACAGCCCCCCGGCAGGCCGGTACAGACCCCCACAGGGTGCACAGCCCCCCGGCAGGCCGGCACAGCCCCCCGGCAGGCCGGTACAGACCCCCACAGGGTGCACAGACCACCGGCAGGCCGGCACAGCCCCCCGGCAGGCCGGTACAGACCCCCACAGGGTGCACAGACCACCGGCAGGCCGGCACAGCCCCCCGGCAGGCCGGTACAGACCCCGGGCAGTCCACACAGCCCCCCGGCAGGCCGGCACAGCCCCCCGGCAGGCCGGCAGAGACCCCCGGAAGGCCCGAAATGACGGCCACACACCGCGCATCATGATGACGTCAGTCTGTCAATCAACTTTGAACTTCCGATTCCGATGCCGAATTCCGATATTGAAAAAATATCGGAAGTCGGTATCGGAATTCCGATACAGCAAGTATCGGCCGATACCCGATACTTGCGGTATCGGAATGCTCAACACTAGTCAGCAATTTAATTTTTTTGAGGGACCTATCCAGGTTTGAAGTGACTTTGGGGTCATATATATATATTTTGGAAAACCCCAAAAGTGATACCATTTTAAAAACAGCACCCCTCGACATATTGAAAACTTCTGTCAGGTAGTTTATTAACCATTCAGGTGATTTTCAGGAATTAATGCAAAGTGCCATAGCAGGAATTAAAAAAGTGTTTTTTTACCGCCTAAATGTTGCTAACTTCTGAACCGGCCACTATAGCCGGGAGACTTTAAGGCATCTATTTGGCCATGAATTGCCATGGCAAACATCAGGACCACACAATCATGATATCAGGGTGCCGATGGGGATAAAGAGGAAGCCCTCACACTCTGTTAACCATTTATATGATGTAATCATTATTGACAGCAGCATCTAAAGGGTTAAACAGATACAGACAGTGCCAACACTGACAGTGGCTAATGAAGCAAGTTGTTAGTTGTAGTGTGCAGCCAACAGCTGGTGGGTTGATGGGGATGCTATTCTCTTATATCTCAGGTCAGTAAAACGACGTATTGATGGTCATTAAGGTGCTAAAAAGTCCAGCCGAACCCGGCGAACCTGAACAACCACAGATTTACTCATCACTTATATAAAAGACATTGCTCATTACGTTTTGATTTGATTTCTAAAATGAAACATCACCAAAAGTGAAGGTAAAAGAAATGCAGTTAATGTAGAGAGGGAAAGATGAAGACTTTCTAAAGTATATCATAAAAGTGATTAGATTATTACATTAAACAGATAGACATTTAGGATTAAAATCATTTTTAGTATTGGACCACTCCTTTATATTTCCACTTATAGTGGCCTCTTTTGTTTTCTTCCCAGATACATTTTCTCTATAGCTCTACCATGAAAAATTTAATGTGTTACTAAATATTGTTTTTTTTTTATAAATTGAGTTTAAAATATATTGGGTAGACTTTGTGCTTAAAAGGTATTTTCAAGGAAATTAAATTTTTTAAACTTATGCAACAATTCTAGAAAATTATAGAAAGGTCAGGCTTTGTGGCTTTAGGGAGCAATATTTTGTACCAAACACCTGCCCTTTTCACAAATGAAAGGTAATAATGATTAATCTGCTTTCAACAGCAGCACAATAAAGCTATGTTTTATAAAAATGCATGAAAAGATAAACTTTGCAATAGAACTTTGTATGCTGAATTACATTTTGGTGTACAGCTTTTCAATGTAAATATAGTTACTGAAGGACTAATGTATGTTAAAGTACAATTTGAAAGTTTACATGATTTGGTTAATTTGGTTAATTCAAGTAAATTTCATTTTTCATGGGGCTTACTGTCCAAAAAGTCAAGTAAAGAATACTTTAAAGGAACTTGTTCATTTTTAAGGAATAAAAGCAAATAATGCAAATAGCTATTTGTGTCAATTTAGTCGGTATCTGTTTTTGCAAGTATCAATAATCTTATAGCAGAACTACAGTTGTGCTAAAAAATTTACATACCCCGGCAGAATTTTTGCCTTCTTGGCCTTTTTCAGAGAATATGAATGATAACACCAAAACTTTTTCTCCACTCTTGCCAAATTTATTTCTCCATTTCACTTTTTAAATCATAGTGACAACTCAAAACATCCAAATGACCCTGTTCAAAAGTTCACATACCCTGGTGATTTTGGCCTGATAACATGCACAGAAGTTGACACAAATAGGTTTGAATGGCTACTAAAGGTAACCTGTTTGCTTGTAATCAATGTGTGTGCATAAAAGCTGAGTGAGTTTCTGGGATTCTGACAGCCCCTCTGCCTTTGGATCGGAGACCCCATGAGGTGACACGGGGTCCCAATCGCTGCCATGGTAACGTGATGTTGTCATAATGACATTTGGGTTACCAGAGCTGAGAAACTTCCTGTTATGCGTAGTGTATGTCAGGAAGTCTCTCAGGTCAGTGTGCAATAAGTGCAGCGCTGACAGTTTCTATACCATGCAGATGCTGCTTCATCTGCATGCTATAGAAGCGATCAGCCTGCAAAAAATGATTGTCTTACAGTGGATCAAAGTGTAAAAATGAGAATGAAGTAAAAAAAAATTACATAATTGTAAAAATGTAAAAAAAATAATAATAATAAAAAATTCAATATTTATTCTATCTCTAAATAAAATTTTGAATGAAAAAAATTTAAACAATAAAAGTACACATATTTGGTATTGTCACATCCGTAATGACTTGACCTATAAAACTGTCCCACTAGTTAATCCCTTTAGTAAACACCATAAAAAAAGACAAGAAAGCAATGCTTGATCATCATACCGCCGAACAAAAAGTGGAATAACACGCAATCAAAAAGACGGATATAAATAAACGTGGTACCACTGAAAACGTCATCTTGTCCCGCAAAAAAACAAGCCTCTAAACAGCATCATCAGTGAAAAAATAAAAAAGTTATAGCTGTCAGAATAAAGTGATGCAAAAACAATTATTTTTTCTATAAAATAGTTTTTATTACATAAAAGCGCCAAAACATAAAATATAAAAATAAGGTATCGCTGTCATCGTACTGACCCGAAGAATAAAACTGCTTTATCAATTTACCACACGCAGAATGGTGTAAACGCCCCAAAATAAATTCAAGAATTGTTGGTTTTTGCTCATTCTGTCTTCCGAAAATCAGAATAGAAAGTGATCAAAAAATGTCATGCGTCAATTCTTGGTGGATATGTGATGTTTTTTTGACCCAGGTACAGTATTTGGACGTTGAGCCTTAATTGGAGACTGGCCATTTTGCTGTTCTAATTTTGGTCGGCATTTGTGTATACATATATATATTTTTGGGCTGATCACATTGATCATTCTCTACCCCCTGACATTGTTACCCACTTAGGTCCTTACCCCATTCATGTATTGTACATGAAAATATTAGGTGGATAATTGATTATTCATTCTAGGAATAAAGAATATATTATATAGATCTATGATGGTTGTTGTCAGGTTGACGCATCCTCGCTGCACTGCTGCACTTTTCTGCTTGTAATTTGCACATGTTCTCCATGTATCCCATTCTGTGTCATAACTACCTAATAAAGAAATTTTGTTATATCATATGGATCTTTTGGTCGTATATGTGATTTCCACACCCCCATTGAAGTGCATTTTTGAGCGACTGATCCATTTCCTGTCCAGGATTGACAGCAAGTAGTTTTCTAGCAAGACTTATCATTCAATAATTCATATGACTAGGATGCTGCTGCTCACCATTGTTTTAGTCATATACTGAGGTTTAAGGTTGTAGTTCCCCCCAGCGTCAGAATTTCTCTGGGGTGTCAGCTGCATGGGGTAGTCAAGACCCCAGAGAACATGATTCGGGTCGGTTTTTACCGACCTCGGTTTTGTGATTGCCGTTATTAATGGTATAACTGAGACTGCAAATAAAGTCTGATATTTAATTTCTCTCTCTTCTGATGTGATCGCACATCAGAGGAGAGAGAAATTGGGTCTCCCAATCCCCCGATCAACCCCCCGGTACCTCCCTTGTCCTTGCAGGCTCCCCTGAAGTCCCCTGGGCCACCGGCTTCTTCCGGGAGAAAATAGCAGGCGCATGATCAGTGTGTCTGCCAAGATCTGCCAACTGGCACCCGGCAACAATAGGAGATTTTTCCTCTTGGATCATTTTGTTCACTGTGATAGATCCTATCACAGTGATCAAAATAAAAAAATATTGTAAATAAACCCCCCCTATATTACCCTTTTGGTTAGGGAAAAATAATAAAATAAAAAAAGTATTTATTTCCATTTTCCTATTAGGGTTAGAGTTGGGTTAAAGTGAGTTGGGCTAAAGTTAGGGTTTGGGCTAAAGTAAAGGTTAGAGTTAGAGTTGGGGCTAAAGTTAGGGTTAAGGTTGGGGGCTAAAGATAGGTTTGTGGTTAGGGTTATGGTAAGGGTTGGGATTGGGGTTAGGGGTGTGTGGGGGGTTGGGTTGGAGTTAGAATTAGGGGGTCTCCACAGTTTAGGCACATCAGGGGCTCTTCAAACGCAACATGGCGTCCAATCTCAATTCCAGCCAATTTTGCATTGAAAGGTCAAACGGCACTCCTTCCCTTCCGAGCTCTGCCATGTGCCCACACAGTGGTTTACCTGCATATATGGGGTTTCAGGACAAATTGTACAGCAATGTTTGGGGTCCAATTTCTCCTGTACCCTTGGTAAAATAAAAAAATTGGATCTGAAGTAAATTTTTTGTGAAAAAAAGTTAAATGTTAATTTTTTAAAACATTCCAAAAATTCCTGTGAAGCACCTGAAAGGATAATAAACTTCTTGAATGTGGTTTTGAACACCTTGAGGGGTGCAGTTTTTAGAATGGTGTCACTTTTGGGTAATTTTTTGTCATATAGACCCCTCAAAATGACTTCAAATGTGATGTGGTTCCTAAAAAAATGGTGTTGTAAAAATGAGAAACTGCTGTTTAACTTTTAGCCCTTATAACTTCCTAATAAAAAAAAATTTGGGTTCCAAAATTGTACTGATGTAAAGTAAACATGTGGGAAACGTTACTTATTAAGTATTTTATGTGAAATATCTCTGTGATTTAGGGGCATGAAAATTCAAAGTTGGAAAAATGCAAAATGTTCAAAATTTTCTCCAAATTTCCCTTTTTTTCACAAATAAACGCAACTCATATCAAAGAAATTTTGCACTATCATGAAGTACAATATGGCACTAGAAAACATTGTCAGAATCACGGAGATCCATGGAAGTGTTCCAGAGTTATTACCTCATAACGGTACAGTGGTCAGAATTGTAAAAATACTCCTGGTCACTAACATGCAAACTACCCTTGGGGGTAGAGGGGTTAAAGTACTGAAACTTTTATTCATTAAGTATATGCAGCTGTAATAGGAAAACTTTGATATTATGTAAACAAGAACAAACTAAACATTTTAATTGTCAGATTTGATTCCAGGAGGTCAAAATGATTGAGAAATGGCTTATTTCATAACTGAACCTAACAACTTTTGAAAATATATAGAACAGTGACACCTGATTTTATTGTCTACTCTAGATACCGTGCACCCCATGGCCATACTGCCTCATGTTGCTGCATGTTCGTTTCCTGGTCATGAACCTACATACAGCAACTTCTGAGGCTAACATTTTTGGTTACCATAAATTAAATTTCAGTTTGGTTAAATGTTATTAACAAAAAAAAATTATAAAGGATAAAAAACAATAAATGTCTTGCAGATACAATGTTCCACTCCTCTGTGCCAGCATTAGTGCTCTAAAAAGTAACCAAAACAGTAGCTACACCTACAGTACATTAGACAAGATGTTTTATCTGCCATTGCAACAACTTGGTGCACATACCCTAAAGGGCCTGTCACACTAAGCGATATCGCTAGCAATATCGCTATAACGTCACTGGTTTTTGTGACATTATAGCGATATTGCTAGCAATATCGCTATATCTGATACTTACCTCCGACCGCTCCCCCGCTGGTTATCGCTGATCGCGAGAGAACGTCCTGGACCATTTCTCGTCGTCAGCTTCCTGCTGGGCTTCCTGATGTGGAGGCGAGCGACGCGTGGACGTGGGCGGGAGGACATCAGGATCGCCTCGTCTGACAGGTAAGTAGCGACCCCTGACCCCTGTGATGTCGCTGGTGAGATCTGCCTGTGTGGCAGCTCACTAGCGACCACTTAGCGATGCACCAGCGATCCTGACCGCGTCATATCGCTGGTCGGGATTGCTGGTGCATCGCTAAGTGTGACAGTACCTTAAGCCTCTATCCCATTGTCTTCTGAATCAACACATTGGACAAGTAGAAAGAACTGGCCAAGATTGCTATGGGGATACTGTCATATGTATCCTCCAGTATCATGCTAGAGAGAGAATTCAGCATGGTTGGTGGCTTTGACGCAACAAAGCGGTCCAGGATATCTGCCACAAGCATAGAAAAGCTAATATTTCCTAAAAAGAATTAGGCATGCATCATTGCAGACTTTCATGCAGCAATGGCTGATGCCAATGATTAAACTAACCGTACTATATGTCTGCCTTAATGTCTGTTGACTGTCTTTTCCTGTTGCCGCAACAGCTGACAGACCACATTCAGAAGAGCATCTACTGCCTTTCCATAATGTCATCTACACTGTAGATCTGCTGGTCTTGTAGTTGTGGCTCTAAATTGCCAAACATCTATTTCCCTGCCACGTCTTAACTCTCTACTGTATTGATCCTGCTGCAGCCGCTTCACAGCCATGCCAGGCACATATCTCCTGGTTGTACACTGTATTTTATAGTGCTAGATTATACTGCTGCTATCGGTGCAACTGTTGTTTGCCCTAAACTGCCACTCATTTCTCTGTCTGCTCCATATTAATTCTCTACCATGTTGTTCCTTCCTCAGCCAATGCACAAATACACCAGCCACACATTTCCTGGCTGCACATTGTGCTTCATAGTTCTATGATTCTATGATTCTAGACTGTACTTCTACTGCCGTGGCTGCCTTTACTGTAACAAAACTTCCTCATACCTACTTGCCTGCCTCATTTTAAGTCTCCTTTGTTCTACTCCTTGCACTTCCAATCCATATCCACAATAACGACACATTTCCTAGCTGCACACTGTTTTTGGTAGGGCTAGAGAGTACTACTGATGGTGGAAAATTTACTCACTTGAGGGTACACAAACATGAAACAGCTCTCAAAATAGGGCAAATATATGAAAGCGCTCTGTAACAACTAGCCATAGCTTCTTCACTTGGAAAACAGTACTTCTGGTCTGTCTCCCTAAAAAAGTGGATAATTTTTGAAAGGCTTCATAAAAAGACTATCACTATGTATTTTAAATTTAAATAAAAAAGCAAAACAGTGTGTATTTTTATTTCAAATAAAGGACTTTATTCTGGCTATGTGTTTGTTTAGAATCTGACTATGGGTTAACCCCTTTACTCCCAAGGGTGGTTTGCATGTTAATTCCCGGGCCAATTTGTACAATTCTGACCACTGTCCCTTTATGAGGTAATAACTCTGGAACGCTTCCATGGATCCCGGTGATTCTGACATTATTTTCTCGTGACATATTGTACTTCATGTTAGTGGTAAAATTTGATTGATATAACTTGCATTTATTTGTGAAAAAAAAGGAAATTTGGTGAAAATTATGAAAATTTAGCAATTTTCCAATTTTGAATTTTTAAATCAAACAGATATGCCACTCAAAAAACTTAATAAGTAACATTTCTCACATGTTTACTTTACATCAGCACAATTTGGGAACCAAAATTTTTTTGGTTAGGAAGTTATAAGGGTTAAAAGTTGACCGGCGATTTCTCATTTTTACAACACCATTTTATTTTTAGGGACCACATCACATTTGAAGTCAATTTGAGGGGTCTATATGATAGAAAATACCCAAAAGTGACATCATTCTAAAAACTGCACCCCTCAAGGTGCTCAAAACCATATTCAAGAAGTTTATTAACCCTTCAGGTGCTACACAGGAATTTTTTGAATGTTTAAAAAAAATGAACATTACACTTTTTTTCACAAAAAAATTACTTCAGGTTCAATTTTTTTATTTTACCAAGGCTATCAGGATAAATTGGACTGGAAAAGTTATTGTGCAAGTTGTCCTGAGTACGCTGATACCTGATATGTGGGGGGAACCACTGTTTGGGAGCATGGCAGAGCTCGGAAGGAAAGGAGCGCCGTTTGACTTTTTCACTGCAAAATTGGCTGGAATTCAGATCGAATGCCATGTCAAGTTTGGAGAGCTCCTGATGTGCCTAAACAGTGGAAACCCCCCCACAAGTGACCCCATTTTGGAAACTAGACCCCCTAAGGAACTTATCTAGATATGTGGTGAGCACTTTGAACCCCCAAGGGCTTCACAAAAGATTATAACGTACAGCCAAACAATTAAAAAATCATATTTTTTTCCACAAAAATGATCTTTTTACCCCAATTTTTATTTTCCCAAGAGTAACAGGACCCCAAAAGTTATTGTGCAATTTGTCCTGAGTACGCTGATACCCCATATATGGGAGTAAACCACTATTTGGGCGCATGGCAGAGCTCGGAAGGGAAGCAGCTCCATTTGTCTTTTTTGGCTGGATTTGAGATCGGACGCCATGTTGCGTTTGGAAAGCCCCTGATGTGCCAAAACAGTGAAAACCCCCCAATTCTAACTCCAACCCTAACCCTAGCCTTAACCCTAGCCCTAGCCCTAACCCTAACTCTAGCCCTAATGGGAAAATGGAAATAATAATTTTTTAATTTTATTATTTTTCCCTAAGGAGATGATAACGGGGGGTTTGATTTACTATTTATGGCGGGTTTTTATGTTTGGCAGCTGTCGCACGCTAAAAGATGCTTTTTATTGTAAAAATAGTTTATGCATCATCACATTTTGAGAGCTATAATTTTTCCATATTTTGAGCCACTGAGTCATGTGAGGTCTTATTTTTTGCGGGACGAGTTGATGTTTTTATTGGTACCATATTTGGGCATGTGACATTTTTTGATTGCTTTTTATTCCGATTTTTGTGACGCAGAACGAACAAAAACCGGCGTTTCATGAATTTCTTTTGGGGGTGCATTTACACCGTTCCGCGTGCGGTAAAATTGATAAAGCGGTTTTATTCTTCGGGTCAGTATGTTTACAGCGATACCTCATTTATGTCTTTTTTTATGTTTTGGCACTTTTATGCAATGAAAACAATTTTATAAAAAAAATAATTATTTTTGCATCGCTTTATTCTGTGAGCTATAACTTTTTTATTTTTTCGCTGATGATGCTGTGTGGCGGCTCGTTTTTTGCGGGACAAGATGATGTTTTCAGCAGTACCATGTTTATTTATATCTGTCTTTTTGATCGCGCGTTATTGTACTTTTTGTTCAGTGGTATGATAATAAAGCATTATTTTTTAGCTTCGCTTTTTATTTTTATTTTTTACTGGGTTCGCTAAAGGGGTTAACTAGGGGATACATGGTGGGTCCTGACACAGTATCACAGGTACTCTAATATGTCTTGCCTATAATGGTGGCTAATTCTTTCAATAAGGAAAAACCCTGCATCATTTAGTTTCTGCTCTTATTGAGATACAAGTCCATCTTTTGTTTGCACATAGACACTTTATCGCAAGCAGCGGTCAGGCGCCATGATGTATTTTTTATAATGCATTACATGTATTAATTTACTGATCAAGCTGCTCTCAAATATTTACAAATTTGTGCAACTTTATTAGGAGCAGGAACATTTATGGATACATGATTTTTATGTTCCACCTAGCATTTTACATTTAATTAATTTTGTGACTTGGCTGTTTGTGTTCACTCCCACCCATTTCTGATTGATCTATGAGCACCTTTATTATGTAATCTTTGAATGTTGATTAATAAATTATATTTTTGTACAAAATTAACTTCAAACATTCCTGGTATCCGTGTAGGGTATGGTTGTTTTGATGTATGTGTGGAATGTGACCCGTGTATGAGGTCAAGGACTATAATGTTTAAGACTTAATACTTTATGGCAAAACCCTTGTTGGCAAGCACAGCAGTCAGACTTTTTGGCAGTTGATGATGAGGTTTGCGCACATGTCAGGAGCAATTTTGGTCCACTTCTCTTTGCAGATTATCTCTAAATTATTCAGATTTTGAGGCTGTTGCTTGGCAACTTGGAGCTTCAACTCCCTCCCTCCAACTCCATGACCTTAATGTGCTTCTATTTGAGCCACTACTTTGTTGCTTTGGCTGTATGTTTTGGGTCATTGTCTTGCTGGAAGACCCAGCCACAACCCATTTTTAATGTCCTAGTGGTGGAAAGGAGGTTGTCACTCAGGATTTTACGGTACATGGCTCCATGCATTCTCCCATTGATGTGGTGAAGTAGTCCTATGCTCTTAGCAGAGAAACACCCACAAAACAACATAATGTTTCCATCTCTGTGGTTGACAGTGGGGACGGTATTCTTTAGGTCATAGGCAGCATTTCTCTTCCTCCAAACACGGCGAGTTGAGTTAATGCCAAAAACCTCAATTTTTGTCTCATCAGACCACAGCACCTTCTCCCAATCATTCACAGAATCATCCAGGTGCTCATTGGCAAACTTCAGATGGGCCGGCACATGTGCCTTACGTGAGCAGGGGGGACCTTGCGGGCACTGCAGGATTTTATACCTTTATGGCTTAATTTGTTACCAATGGTTTTCTTGATGACTGTGGTCCCAGCTGCCTTGAGATCATTGACAAGCTACCCTCATGTAGTTTTAGGCTGATCTCTCACCTTCCTCATGATCAAGCATAGCTGACGAGGTGAGATTTTGAATGGTGCCCCAGATCGATGTCGATGGACAGTCATTTTGAATTTCTTCCATTTTCTCACTATTACACCAACAGTTGTCTCCTTCTCACCCAGCAGCTTACGTATTGTTTTGTAGCCCATTCCAGCTTTGTGCAGGTCTATGATCTTGCCCCTGACATCCTTATAAAGCTCTTTGGTCTTGCCCTTGTTGTAGAGGTTAGAGTCTGACTGATTAATTGAGTCTATGGACAGGAGTCTTTTATAAAGGTGACTATGTACAGTAAGACAGCTGTCTTTAATGCAGGCAACAAATTGATTAGCAGCATCAAACTGGTGTGTAGAAGCCAGAACTCTTAATGGCTGGTTGGGGATCAAATACTTATTTCTCACTGTAAAATGCAAATATATTTATATAATTTATACAATGTGATTTTCCGGATTTTATTTTTGATATTCTATCTCTCAATGTTAAAATTAACCTACCCTTAAAACTATAGACTGCTTATGTCTTTGTCAGTGGGCAAACTTACAAAATCAGCAAGAGACCAAATACTTATTTCCCCACTGTATCCGATAGACAAATAAAAATGTAACTATTCCTGAATGGATATATCTAAAAAGTAAAGCGGACAAAAGAACATTTAAAAAATGCTAAAAGTTGAGGTAAAGGAGAACAGAGAAACATGGGCTTTAGATATTAACCAGAAGGAACAAAACTAGGTGATCGGACCCAAAGAGTGGTCATAAATGGCTGCACATCCAGTTGGAAGAATGTCTCAAGTGGGGTACCACAGGGCTCTGTCCTGGGCCTTGTATTGTTCAACATCTTTATCAACGATTTAGATGAAGGAATTGAGGGTAAACTAATTAAATTTGCTGATGACACAAAGCTAGGAGGGATAGCTAATACTAGAGAAGAGAGAGAGAGGATTCAAAAAGATATAAATAAACTGGAGAAGTGGGCAGCAACTAACAGAATGGTTTTTAACAGGGAAAAATGCAAAGTACTACATCTGGGCAATAAAAATGAAAAAAGCATATACAGAATGGGAGGAATAGGCCTAAGCAACAGCACATGTGAAAAGGATTTGGGCATACTAATAGATCACAGACTGAATATGAGTCAACAGTGTGATGCAGCAGCAAAAAAGGCAAATGCAATTCTAGGATGTATTAACAGAAGCATACAGTCTAGATCACGTGAAGTCATTATTTCCCTCTACTCCTCTTTGGTCCGACCTCATCTGGAATATTGTGTCCGGTTTTGGGCACCACATTTTAAAAAAGACACAAAAAAACTGGAGCAAGTTCAGAAAAGAGCAACCAGAATGGTGACCGGTCTGCAAACCCTGTCTTTTGAGGAAAGGTTGCAGGATTTGGGATTGTTTAGTTTGCAAAAGCGAAGACTGAGAGGAGACTTAATAGCTGTCTACAAATATCTAAAGGGCTGTCACATTGTAGAAGGATCAACTTTATTCTGATTTGCACAAGGAAAGACTAGAAGCAATGGGATGAAACTGAATGGGAGAAGACACAGATTAGATATTAGAAAAAATTTTTTGACAGTTAGAGTGATCAATGAGTGGAACAAGCTGCCACGAGAAGTGGTGAGTTCTCCTTCAATGGAAGTCTTCAAACAGAGGCTGGACAGACATCTGACTGGGATGATTTAGCGAATCCTGCTTTGAGCAGGGGGTTGGACCAGATGGCCCAGGAGGTCCCTTCCAACTCTACGATTCTATGATTCTATAGGATATACATTTTGACTCTGCTATCTTTGATGCACGTGGTCACAAAAGTGGGAACCTCATAAGAAGTTTGGCTGTACTGGTAATTTCTATCCAAAAATGACAATTTGAAAAAGATTTGAGAAAGGGAAACAGACAAAATGACAAGCCATGTTTGCAAATCAACTGATGTAAATAATGTAATAATTCATTCTTAGTTAAATGGCTGATTTAAGCAGGTTCAAACTGTCTTTAAGCGAACAGGTGAATGTTCTGGGGGTCCTTGTACAGGACTGGGCCCAATGGTATCTGTGAAACATTTAATAGATCATTTGGAATAAAATGGATCATCCAATGATTTTCTTACTGACCTACATGGTAATAGGTAAATCTCCCTGTGGACTGGAGTATGCCCAAAAGATTTATGTAAAGCTTTTAATAGGCTCTGTGTAAATTACCATAAATGGATTATCTGGCCAGTATTTATCTGGTTGACAATAACAGGTAAATCCTCAGATGGAACTCTGTACAAGAGTAGGCCTAAATGGCTATTGTAAAGTTTTTAATAGCTATCTAAATCAAAATGATGATCCAACCAGGCTCGGAATGGCCCACTAAGGAATAGGAGCTAGATAGTGATTCCTGGGCTGTACTTTCATGTGGTTAAATTATGATGTGGCCGAAAAATCTGAATACTGCCAAGAGATCAGAAGCTCTTGTCCAGACACTGCCAGGAGTCCAGAGTCATCAGCTGCATCCAAATGAGTGGCTTTGTCTAGCTCTTTTGGGGTTTCCAACAGAAACTCCAATGTAGTGCTCTATGATAAGCACTTAATTAATGTGAACCTAGCCTTATAATATCATATTGACCATACATAATTACCATATTTTCATCCTTATTAGAGAGTTTAAGACTAACTAATGTATCACATTATATAAGTTTAGCATAGAATTTAGAGTTTCTATGGTATGACTGCTTAAACAATAGTATCAAACATTAAGTGCATTTAAGAAACCGATGAATCATTTCTACAAAACTCCCAAACTTATAAAATAAAGCATTGTATGCATTATTCACACTGCCTATTCAAATAATTCTTTCAAATGTATGACTTCAGTATGAAAGAAAAAGCAAAGTGTTCACACTTTAACATATTAGAAAAAAATGCTTTAAAATGCAAGCATTTGTAGATGTCCATATCCATCATCAAAGCTACAGTAAGGAATACTCTTGAAAACTTAACACTGAACAGCAAATACATTTTTTGACACATTGGTAAAGATGGGAGAAACCGAATAGTAAAATTCGGGGTCCATACCGAAACACCTACTGTTCGTGCCCAGACCCCAAATTCAGACTCCACCAGGAAGTCAGTATTACTGTTCGTGTTTGTCACCGGGTGTTTCTAGTGCTGTCATGCAGATGACAAGCATAGCATCTGATCGGAGGTAAAATTATTACTACTGGTCTTTGATTTCCTACATATGCAGTAGTGGAGATATCACCCTGGTGAATGGAAATACCTTCCTTGATTGCAGCTAGTACATAAGTGGAGCTGAGCTGCAATTTCAGACTAGAAATCCTGTTTCTTGGAAAAAAAAGACTTTTTTTCTAACCTTAACTAGAAACAACAAGTGGTTTATTTTAAAACTGGTATAAGAGAAATTAATTTGCTACTAAAGGTACAGTCATAACGGTTGAATGTTTG
Source organism: Dendrobates tinctorius (assembly GCF_039654945.1). Lineage (NCBI taxonomy): Eukaryota > Metazoa > Chordata > Amphibia > Anura > Dendrobatidae > Dendrobates > Dendrobates tinctorius. The sequence goes on along the minus strand of NW_027361759.1, from coordinate 7,726,466 downwards.
AATTGTTGATGAATCAAAATCATTTGCTTATGACAATTTTATGAGGAACTGTGTCCCTTTTTCTGTTCGTGCTCAAATGCAATATCTATAGCAATCAGGCGCTTGGCGGTAAATCTCAAGCCATGATGAGGCTTCTATTGCTTCAACCCAAATAGGCTTGTGGAATTTGTGGAATCATTTAGACTCGAGAAGCATGATTAATTGCAAAGGTTCTTCTGCCAGTGCTGCCAATGCCCCAATTGCTGGCAGCATTATGTTAATACTTAAAGAGTTGAATCAAAAACAAATACCACATTTAATAAGCTGGGCAGGCAGCAGGAGCACCTATCAAAGCATTAAAATGCAAGGGCAGTAGACTTTAATTTAAATTGCCTCGTGTGTTATTGTTGGTTTGATATAAAATGAATTCCACTTCAACACAAGTATATGTCAGGAATTCATCTTCTAGAGAAATGATAAGAGCACTTCATTTCATAAGTGCTTGTTTGCTGCAATATTGATTAGTGGCTTATAGTGGTATTGATTGAACAATACTGATGGGTCTGAGGGATGTTATCCAAGGCATTGCTTCCTGAGAGCAAAGAGGTGTAAAGTTTTGTGCCTTAATGTCAAGTGCTGTCATTTCTGTTGCAATCCTTCTTTTGTTGCACACAGACCTGGAATTACTTGTGAATAAAAAATGTCCTGTCATCTTCTCTGTACATTTAAATCTCAACGGTATGGGCAATTTGTATGCTAAATAAGTACTTAAGCAAAGTTATCAGCCTGGCCGGCTAGATAAATAACCAATTTAGCATGCTAATTAATCATTTCTTCTTGAGAGGTCTGTCTACTCATAAAAGATATAGGTAGTATGTGGAGCTGAAGGGGAAATGTGGGTCAAAGTGAACGGCCTTTTTCACATTAAAAGACTGCAGCATATTTCATAAAGGAAACTTTCATTAAAATTAAGGACAATGCATTGAAAACAACCTAAAAAATTGCCATCACTAGTAAAAATATCAGATGTGAATTCTTTGGGCTAACCACAAGTTAAAAAAGCACTCATATCTTATTTTTATTTCTTCTTTTATTTTTCCAGCTGTGTACCCTCTTCCTGATTACCTATCCCACTTTGCACTTCTCTAATATATAGTTTACTTCCATGCACTTCATAACCAGATTTCTTTTCTTCAGACTCTATTTCAAATATTAGTGTTCACTCTGCTTCTTTCTCCACTATGCTCTGCTACCAATCCCTGATAAATCAGCACTGCATAGCATGGGCAGCTAGAGCCATTACAAGCCATTACTCACTCAAGCCCTTGCCGCTTCATTATATCGCAAACTCAAAAAACATTTCTAGTATCCACTTATCTCAGCTTTGAAATTTAGTGAATACTTTCATAATCTCCTGCTGCTGCTCAATTAATCCCCCTCTCCACTCTCCAGTATTCTGCCTCTACCTTCTGTCAATCCCTTGGCTGGCAACCTATTACCCAAAGAATCCAGTTCAAAGTACTAACAATGACTGTGCTCTCCATACAAGGCTGTCCATAACCTAATTTCCATTAACCTCCATATGTAATCTTTAACCTTAACAAGACCTTTTTCTTCTTCCCTCTTGTACTGTATGTTTTTCATACATCCTTCTCTAGGATTTCTTTCATGCATCCGTATACTCAATTGAATAGGGCTTGAGTTGCAGTTCTAAGCAACTGCTATTACACAGTGAACACAGTTATGCTGTTCCTGATGTTTTGCCTTTTCATCCATTAAGCACTGGAAAAGAAAATATATGGTCTTTGGGATGTTGGGTGCAAGAATCCCACTCATATGACATTGAGAGGGCATCAATATGATAAGACCAGACAACCCTTTAAGAACAAATGAATTAATTGATACCCTTTACAGACATTATGTATGTCGCAATTTAAAGAATATTTGTTTAGTATTTACTTATACTGTATCCTATGCTTAAGCAGATCTCTGGTAAGGGAGATAGAAAACCAATAAAATCTTAGTGTCTGAATAAAATTGCACATGTAGTGGCATTTATAGAGGTGGTCACAATTGAAGATAAACACCTAATCAATGTGTCATGGACACCGCACTGCACTTGCTCACTGAGCCAGTGCATGTGTCCTGAGTAAGACAGACTGTGCTCAGAGATACCTGTGGAGCAGGGAAGCAGCGGTGAGTATGCATGCTTCAGACAAACAGGACCTGAAGCACGTGACTGCTGGGGGCGTGGCCTAAGCTCCAGAGAGCTAGGAGCTGTAGAAAAACTCCTAAAAGGGTAACTCCGGGACAAAGTTACCAAGGGGCATAGACAGAGACGTAAACAGATCAGGCCGGGGTCAAAACATGAGATAGCATGACAGTACCAAAGGATGAGACAGAATGGATAGTCAGGACGTAGCAAGAAATCAGTAAACCAGAACGGGCAAATACACAGTACCAAAACAGCAGACAAACTCACAGCAAAGAGACGGACCGGGTCAAAACCAAACAAGCAACAAGATATCAGGCATAAGGCACATGTACGCAAGGTTTCAACTAACTCAGCCGAGGGCAGGAGTATAACTGACACTGGACCTAGGTCGAGTGGCAACTAAATAGCCGCCCTCTGCCAGAGAGAGGCAGAAACAATTAACCCCTGTCTGACCAGGACGGGCCAAAGACAAAACCCCATCCTGGATCATGACACAAAGGCATCTGATTAGAAGTAATTGGCTGTTATTTATCATCTGAATTCATATGGAAATAATAAGGATGTACTTTTTTCACAAACTTCTGCATTTTGGCATTGTTTTGTTACTAGGGATGGGCGAGTCTACACGCTAGCACTCGTTACTCGGCGAATAGTAAGGGACTCGCTGGACTCGTTACTCGGCGAGTCTCCCAGTGATTACTCACACAGTAACGAGTCCAATGCAAGTCAATGGCAATCCTAGTTTTGTCAGAGTTTTTTTTTCTCACTCGCTAGACTCGCTATATCACATCGCTGTCAACAGCGAGTCTGAGCGAGTCTACGATTCTGAGTCCTGTATACTGGATTCGGGACTCGCTTATACAGAATCTGTTATGTTCATATAAGTTTCCAAGACAGCCTATGTCAACACACAGCGATTGTGAGCGAGTCTGAGCGAGTCTACGAATCCCGAGTCCTGTATACTGGATTCGGGACACGCAAATATAGAATCTGTTATGTTCCTACAAAGCTTCCGAGACAGCCTAGCGTGTTAGGTCAGAAAACTTTTTTAGATGGACAAGCATGTTAGCCAATCATATTCAGTAATGTTGGTTGTGGCAGGACTATGATTGGCTTCTGTCCATCGTGATGCCTATGTCATGTATGAGAGGCGAGGCTGTATATAAGCCTTTTCCACCGCCATTTCCTCTACATTCCTGAGAGATCTGAGATAGAGCAGGGTGAGGTAGATGCTTGAGCAGATCATAGGGATTGTCAGTTAGTGAAGGGAAACTTCAAGATTCCTTATATTAAACCCAAACAGCTCTTCTGAGAGCTACAAGGAGGACAGAGGAGTACTGTGTAGACTGTAGGCAGGCAGGCAGGGAGGATCAAGCCTTACAGTGCAGTGCACAGTGCAGGGACTAGTGTGCAGCTTCACTGCTAGGTGTCAGCACACACACTTACCCCGCCAGCAAGTGACGCCTACAGCACCACCTAACTCCATCTCGGTGACTGTGCATTTGTCAACAATGTCACAAAAAACACAATTTCCCAAAAAAGAGGTTGCAAAGGGACGAGGTCGTGGCCATAGCAGTGCAGGGAACATCACTTGAGCGATCTCCCTCCAGGCTGTAGTCCGCTGGATGTTATGCCAATAGGCAGGGTCAGTGGGGAGCCAAAGCAGGGGCCGAGCCTCCACCAGATCAATCAACTGCAGCGTGTTGACAGTGACACGGGCCATGATTGCTCTGTATTGCTCTGTGTGTGTGTGCGTATGTCAACTCGACTCGGATTATTTCCTGTTTGCTCAAAGCATGGTGTGTGCTAGAGAAAATCGCTTCCCTCGCCTCATCGGCGCTAAATAAGACAAACAAATGCGAGTTTGGACTCGGACACAGCAGCAACAAACTGTTGCGAGTGGTGTTTACAAATCGCCAATGCAAGCGCTTTCCGAGACACATCTGCGATTTGTAAATCGCACATTACTCGCTAAGACTCGCTTCCCCATTCATTAACATTGGACTCGCTAGACTCGCAACGAGTACCGAGTCCCGGGCTCGGACTCGCTAGAGTCAAGCGATTTCGAGTCATTTAGGACTCGCCCATCACTATTTGTTACGTAAATAATGATATTGCAAAGTTTATCATGTGTTTGTTCATCTGAGGCATAAGTTACCTAATTTTAAGACCTTCTAACCCTAAACTTTTTTTATGGCCTGATGCTGAAAACCAGTGCATTCAAAGAGGGTGTAAATAATTTTTCACTTGGCTTTATATACAGTAGGTCATGGAGTACATGGAGTCAGAGGGCCCGCCGATTCCAGCACAGTTCTCAGTTGAATTTGTGTCCAAGACCACACATTCAGCTGAAATGTATTGAGCTGCAGAGAGCCACTGGTTCCCTGCACAAGTATACCTATTCAGTCCACCAATCAGACAGAGGCAGCCGACATCAACACTCCCCTTCATCATTGCCATGTTCCGCAATCTGAGCACAATTGTCCATCACTATTAACAGAGCGTCTATAATTGAGCGCTGCCATCAAAGATTGTAGGACATGAGAAAGTGGAAAGAATTTCATCAGCAGGAACTGTAGAGTGAAGCACATAGTTCCTGAGGGGAGGAGATTGAAGTAGACACCAGGTCAGGTGATAGCTGTGTTACAGTTAGGAATTATAAAAGGCCCAGGAGAGCAGAGAAGCATCAGAGTTGGTGCTTGAACCTATAGCAAGACAGATGTATAGTGCAAAGAGGTTGGCTTATAGCTGAAATTACAAGTAACCAGATAAAAGTGACCAGACCAGAACCGAGAGAAGAACCGAGTGACCAGACCCAAGTGAAGGATTAAGTGACCATTTCCGAGGGAAAAACCAAGTGACCAGAGCCTTGAGAAGAGAGCAGAGCGTGTTAGAGGGACATTTGTGAGATCTGCAACGTGAGGTGGATAAGTATGGTACACGAGGGACCATGCCTGTGCTTCACGGAAAGGAAGAGGACAGCACAAAGCTGTTAGATGTGACTCACAAAGAAGGGACTTGTGTAATAGCATAGACTCCCTTTAGGGCCTGGACGCTGTGTGTCATTACCACCAGAATGACAAGGTAATAACGGTGACAATACAAGACTTACTTTTATGCACCATAGGACAGAGTAATAGAATAAATATGCCAGTATTTATTGTAAATGTTTAGTGTCATGCATGATCTGGTTTTCTTCTTATAACTGTTACTGCTGCTTCTATAATAATCTGCTAACCTTGTTTAATATTGCATCTGAATCAATCAAATGGCTGGGATAGAGTAATAAACAAAGATTTGAATCTTTGGTTAAGTTACTTTTATGTCCTCATCTTCTGTGCTGTATCCCAAGCTCCTGTTACACAACTATATGCAATGTCAATGATTACATCGGCCTTATAATCTTCCTTTCTTGTCCAGTTTGTTCTATACTGTTCTGCTGCCTGTTTCCTGATGCCTCTACACATTATAACATCTCCTGCTTGTTCATGATGTTATATCTATACTGTGCTGCTGTTGCCAGGTCTGACAGGGCTGACCCTACACAGCCAGATATCTCCTTGCTTCACCCATCATTTTCAAAAGTGTACAGCTACTGTTACTGCTGATAGACACCAACACATCTCTTCCCTGTCCATTATGTTCTACAGGCATAAGGCACTGGTAAAGGGAAACCTAATCTGCACAGGGTATAGAAGCCTAAAACTACTGCCAAAAAAGGAATATTTTTGCACCCTTCACTTCATAAAAAGCAAACCTATTGCAGATTAAAAAAGGGAACATTTTTGGATCACCGCTTGTCAAAAAGGCTTTGTGTACATCGCCTGTGTATAAACACTGGCATGAAGAGCATCCTGCCCGTAAAAGGATTTTTTGGGGATAATTTTTACATTTTAAAGAGCATTAAAAGTCTGTTTGAGCAGTATTTTATAATACAGACTATTAGCACAGATTACCATCCATTTACCTACAGGCATATGTTGCGGCCATTTTTATTGACTTTAATAAGGCTGTATTTGCATTAAATAACTTGTAAATACTTTTATGCTCAAATATAGCAAAAGTATTCTAGGAATGATACCTTTATTGGCTAACTATAAAAATTATTTTTCCAAGCTTTCAGAGCAGACAGGCTCCTTCTTCAGGCAGGTTTATGCTTAGAATATTACTCCTAGAATAATTTGGCATTTTTGGACAAGAAAGTATTTATGATTTTTTTGGCTAACACAGTACCACAATGTAATTTTTTCATTGTACATCATTTAAAAGCTTGAAAGGGGTTAGAAGATGAAGACTTCAGTGTTACATGTGACTTTTCAGGGCAGTTGGAGACTTTGCAGAACTTTTCATTTGCAGTGAATCGATTAATCGCAAATCAGTTTCAAAAGATTCACTTATCTCTAAGGTGCATGTATCCTTCCTTCCCACAAAAATCCCAGACAGAGGAAAATAATTGTATTTTGTCCCCTACACAAAACTTGCATGAAAGTAGAGCTTCATATTTGCATGTTTTTGTTGTCTGTTAAACCATTCGCGTCATTGTGGATGTTCTCTTTATGTTTTTAATTATACCTTGCAGCTATCTGTCAAATTGTGATGTGTAATGTTGTAATATTACAGCTATTAGAAGAAAACCTTACTTACTAAGCCAAATGTATTTGGAAGCATTTTGAAAACTTGTGAAAATGTGATCAAACTAGATATTAAATGGCTATTTGTCATTCTGAATGGCCAGCTCTCTGTCATGTGGTCCTAATGTACTGTTACGTGTGAGCAGAATTCTGAATCTCTTATGGAAACTAAAAAAAACCCACAATGTATCAAATGCAATAGTAAAAACCAGCATTTAAGTGCTTAAACCCCTTTGAGACAAAGTCTGTTTTCACCTTAAAGGGAACCTGTCACCCCCCCAGGGCGTTTTTCAGTTAAAGAGCCACCTTCAGCAGCACTAAGGCTGCATTCTGTGAAGGTGGCTTTTCTTTTTCTGACCCCTAGTAGCACTGAAATATCGACTTTTATAAATAGTTCCTCATACCTGTAAAGTGTCCCATAGATATGTTGTGCCCCCCTGTATCAGCCACCTACCATTCGTCCATCATGCCTGTCCTGTGTCTCGGCGCCGCCCACCATCCGTCCATCATGATGCCCCTGTGCGTCGCTGCATCCTCCTGTTTTGAATGCCGGCGCCTGCACTGTGACAAGAGTTCTCGGGCATTCACAGTGCGCACTACCCAAGAACCGACAACAGGCTATTGCACCTGCATGTTGCAGAGGCCCCAGTCCCGCAGTGTGAATACATCATAACACACTGCGGGGCAGGATCTGGGGCCTTCACAACACGCAGATGCAATAGCCTGATGTCGGTTCTCAAGCAGCGCGCACTGCGCATGCCCGAGAACTCTTGTCACAGCGAAGGCGCCGGCATTCAAAACAGGAGGATGCAGCGACGCACAGGGGTATCATGATGGATGGCAGGTGGGCAGTACCGAGACACAGGACAGGCATGATGGATGGATGGGAGATGGCTGATACAGGGGGACATAACATACCTATGGGACACATTACGGGTATGAGGAGCTATTTATAAAAGTCGATATTTCAGCATTACTAGGGGTCAGAAAAAGAAGAGCCACCTTCATAGAATGCAGCCTTAGTGCTGCTGAAGGTGGCTATTTAACTGAAATATGCCCTGGGGGGGTGACAGGTTCCCTTTAATGACAGGGCCAATTTTTACAATTCTGACCACTGTCAATTTATGAGGTAATAACTCTGGAACGCTTCAACATATTCCAGTGATTCTCTGAGTGTTTTCTAGTGACATATTATACTTTATGAAAACAGTAAAAATTTCTTCGATATGACTTGCATTTATTTGTGAAAAAAATGGAAATTTGGAAACAATTTTGAAAATTTTGCAATTTTCAAACTTTTAATTTTTATGCCCTTAAATCAGAGAGTCATATAGCACAAAATAGTAAATAAATAACATTTCCCACATGTATATAAAAAAAATTTGGTTCCAAAATTGTGCTGATGTATCAGCACAATTTTGGAACCAAATTTTTTTTTTTTAGGACGTTATAAGGGTTAAAATTGACCAGCAATTTTTTTCAACAAATTTTACGAAATTATTTTTTTTAGGGACTACATCAAATTTGAAGTCACTTTGAGGGGTCTATATGACCACTGTTTGTGCGCACTGCAATGCTCAGAAGGGAAGGAGCACCATTTTGACTTTTTGATTGCAAAATTGGCTGTAATTGAGAGCAGACACTATGTCACGTTTGAAGAGTCCCTGATGTGCCTAAACATTGGAATACCCCAACAATTGACCCAATTTTGGAAACTAGAGCCTTCAGGGAACTTATCTAGCTGTGTGGTAAGCACTTTGAACCCCAAGCTGCTTCACAGAAATTTATAGTGTAGAGCCATGAAAAAAAAATCACATTTTTCCCCAAAAATGATCTTTTAGAAACAATTTTTTTATTTTCACAAGGGTAAAAAGAGAAAATAGACTGCTAAAGTTGTTGTGAAATTTCTCCTGAGTAGGCCAATACCCCACATGGGGGAAAACCAATGTTTGGGAAGAAGCATCTTTTGACTTTTTGAACACAAAATTGGCTGGAATTGAAAGCGGACACCATGTTGTGTTGGAAGAGCCCCTGATGTGCCTATACACTGGAAATCCCCCACAATTGACCCCATTTTGGAAACTAGACCATTTAAGGAACTTATATAGCTGTGTGGTGAGCACTTTGATCCCTAAACTGCTTCACAGAAGTTTAGAACGTAGAGCCGTGAAAATAAAAAATCAAATTTTTCCCCTAAAAATGATCTTATTTCAACGATTTTTTAATTTCACAAGTGTAAAAGGAGAATGTTATGCGATACCTCTTGAGTACGCCGATACCTTATATGTGGGGGAAAACCACTCTTTGGGCGCACGGCAGGGCTTGGAAAGGAAGGAGTGATGTTTTGGATTGCAGACTTTGATGGAATGGTCTATGGGCGTCATGTTGCATTTGCAGAGCCCCTGATGTGCCTAAACAGTGGAAATATCCCACAAATGACCCCATTTTGGAAACTAGACCCCCAAGAAACTTATTTAGATATGTGGTGAACACCGTGAATCTCCAATTGCCTCACAGAAAATTATAACTTTGAGTCATGAAAAAAAAGCACATTTTTCCACAAAAATGATCTTTTAACCCCGATTTTTTATTTTCACAAGGGTAATAGGAGAAAATCTAACGGCTGCAGAGTGGTTGCTAAAAAAGCCAACACCTTATCAGACATAGTGTCTCCTAGCTTTATAAGCTCTAAAACTGGATCTCGGACATGGCTACACTGCTGCGGTTTTTACCGCTGCGGTACATCCAGATGCAGAACATGTGCACATTCTAATAATGTTCATTCCTTTTTTGATGGTACTAAGTGTAATGAACATAAAATAAAACAATATATTAATTGCAATAGTAAAAATGTAGTATATGTGATTGTTTGCTCCAAATGCAACTTGAGATATGTGGGCTGCACATCTCGCATGCTCAAGACTCGCATATCTGAACATATAACTGACATCTTATCTCCTTCCAGTATTAATCGCTCCATCTCATCTGCATCCAGACACTTCATTAATGAACACCAAAGAAGTACTGAATTTTTTCGTGTCATGGGCATTGAGAGAATAACACCACATATAAGAGGTGGAGATCTGAAAAACGTCTTCTAACACGCGAAGCATATTGGATTTTCTATCTAAATACATGCTTTCCAAATGGATTGAATGCCAGAAGAGAAATTATGTTTCATTATTGATGTTATTATAATTGTATTTATATATATATATGCACAAAAAAACTTTTAAAAAAATTGTTTGTTTGTTTTTTTTTATTCTTTTTTGTTTTCTTTTTTGGCTCCCCCCTCTTTTCACAAAAAATGTGTTTTACTTTGTAATGTTATTTTTTATATCTCACACATGTTTCCCTCTCCCCTTTTTTTTTTTTTTTTTTTTTCTCCCTTCACACCATGTGTTTGTAATTTACTGGGTGTAAAGAGTATATATTGCAGTAACACCAAAGGGAAGTAGTTTTGAGAAAGAACAAGCTATTGTTCGAAACGCGTAATCTACTACTTGTTACTCATGTGAACACACCATTTTTTGCTCTGTTTTGGACTTGTTTTTAACAATAAATTGGACTTGAATTTGCAAAGCTGGACCTTTTTTCTTTTTCCTTGGTTACTGCGTGAAGACTGCACGTGGTCCGGGCTATCCACTACACATGCCTTCAGGTGAGCTGGCTTTTTTTTCTCTTTTTGAATGTTTACAGTTTTTTGGCCGTGCACACCAATAGCTATATTTTTAAGGAATGCTCTATAATAATTAATAGCTACAAGGCATTGTGTATGTGTTAAAGTCCTATTTTTTGAATAAATCATAATGAATACAAGTCCAGAAAGAGTGCGCAAAGCGGCTCAATTATTTATTTCAGATGGATCCACATTTGCAGGTTGCTTGGAATCTGATCCATTTGTGACAGATATTAGCAAGTTAGAGAAAACAATGATTAATGAAACCAAAGTATGGTGGGACTATACAACCCTTGAGAACTATGTCCATAAAAATATGATTCCAAGGGGTTTACGCATAAAAAAGGTTCCAACTACTGTGTACTCCCAAGACTTTGTCAAAGAATGGAATCTGATTCTCAGCAATTGCTCTATACAGCTCATGCAATTAATCATGAAATATGAGTCCACCAAGCTAAAGGATTTTCAAACTGAAATTGACCAAATTAAGTCAAAGTTGGAGTTGAATAATAATGCTAAGTTTGAGGAAGAACTTGCCAACATAAAAAAATCTATCTCCAAGTTGGAAGAAATTATTATAAAACGTAAGCAGAATAAGTTCCAGCGTGACTTGGATGATTATCAGATGAATCAAGTTTATGAATGGGGAAGATGGCAGAAACCTCAAAAAACTCCCAGGTCAATTTTAAAACGCAGCTATGTTTTTTCTAACACACCTGAACGACGGGTTTCCTTTAGCTCCTCAGATGTGGAATCCACTGATATTAGCTCAAATGATATTCAGAGTGACACCAGCATGAATGGCATGAGTAACAACAATTCTTACTATAGAAAACCTAAAAGGTATTTTTCAAAAAACGCAAAAGGCGGGGGGGGCCGGAAGCACCGCAATAAATACACGGATGACAACCCGCAACAACAAAAAATAGCTTCAACCTCTCAAAATGATTTTTCTAATATTTTAAACATCTCTGGCTACAATCTTACAACGGAACAACTTCAGGTATTGACATTGGGATTAAGTTTTGCACCAGATCAACATTTCAACCTTTTTAATACACTTTTGGACATAAATAAATTTGTACGAAATCTAACCGTTAAAAAGCATTTTTTTGCACACGAATCTGACTCTATTGCTATGAAAATCCCTGCACAAAATGAATACAATGGTCTTAATTTTTCTGAGCAAATGGCATTGAAAAATTTGAATGAACTAGACTCTACTAACATTGTGTCTAAGGATGTTTTTCAAGCAGAAAATTTATGCATAAAAAATCCGAGTTTTTATCCCATCCAATCCAGAGCAGAATGCATGGATAAGTTTCAGAGCGTTATGGAGTGTGAACTTAGAAAATTGGATGCTTCAATTAAAATTCAACAACAAAATAACAACTTGAGCTACAAACAACGAAAAGCTATTGATGAAATTAAGAAAACTACTGAAATAACAGTCAAAAGTGCAGACAAGGGCGGCTTGATTGTGATCATGGACACTGCGCAATATAGAGACCAAATGAATGTTCTACTGAGTGACAGTTCTACATATAGAAAATTGCCTCATGATCCTACAAAGGATTTTCAAAGAAAAATTTTCAAACTAATTGAAGAGGGGGCAGCATTGGGTGTTCTGACAAAGGCTCAGGTAGATTTTTTAAAAATTGATTCTCCAACTATTCCTACAATCTATGGGCTTCCTAAGGTTCCTAAAAATATATCACCACCCCCTATGCGCCCAATTGTTTCAGGCATTGGGTCTCTCACGGAACACCTCAGCCAGTGGGTAGATTCTTTGCTACAGCCTCTGGTTACACGAGTGCCGGGGTTCCTGAGGGACTCAAAAGCCATATTGCATCAATTTTCTAATGTAGTTTGGAATAGTGATTTTCAGTGGATTAGCTGTGACGTTACTGCTCTTTACACCTCTATTCCTCAAGATGTTGCAATCAGAGCATTGGAATTTCACCTGCATAAATATAGTAACTATACTAATGAATTGTGTGATTATATCATGCAGGTTATTTATTTCCTAATGCTTCACAATTATTTCTTTTTTGATGGAGATTTTTTTCTACAATGCAGAGGAGTATCAATGGGCGGCAAACATTCGCCATCGGTGGCTAATCTTGTTATGTCGCACTGGGAGGAGGTAATTTTGTATTCTGACAATAATCCATTTTTGTCTAGTATTTTTTGGTATGGCAGATTCATTGATGATACACTCCTTATTTGGAGTGGTGATGTATCTGCCATACCAGAACTAATAGAATATTTCAACTTTAATGATTTCAATCTCAAATTTACATTTATGACGGATCCACATGTAATTTCGTTTCTGGATCTTAAACTAAAAGGTATTGCAGGTGCTGTCATTAGCACTGCTACATTCTGCAAGCCACTTTCTGGTAACACCATTTTACATGCATCTAGTAGCCATCCCGGGCACACTATTAAATCTATACCAGTGGGGGAGCTCACTAGAATCACTAGAAATTGCAGTGATGACAATGCCCTGAAAGGAGAAATTGAGTCATGCTACAACAAGCTGAGCAAGAGGGGTTACTCTAATTGGTGTCTTGATAGAGCAAAGAAAATTGTACAAAAGAAAAAAAGACATGATTTGTTATTGCCAAAGGTATATAATAATGATAAAAATCCAGATAAGATGGTTTGCTCTATCCAATATAGTTCTCAGTTTAACACCATTAAAGCACTCTTCTTGAAACATCTACCTATTCTGTTTGAAGATGAGGTTTTGTCTAGCATTTTATCTAACGGCTGCAGAGTGGTTGCTAAAAAAGCCAACACCTTATCAGACATAGTGTCTCCTAGCTTTATAAGCTCTAAAACTGGATCTCGGACATGGCTACACTGCTGCGGTTTTTACCGCTGCGGTACATCCAGATGCAGAACATGTGCACATTCTAATAATGTTCATTCCATTTTTGATGGTACTAAGTGTAATGAACATAAAATAAAACAATATATTAATTGCAATAGTAAAAATGTAGTATATGTGATTGTTTGCTCCAAATGCAACTTGAGATATGTGGGCTGCACATCTCGCATGCTCAAGACTCGCATATCTGAACATATAACTGACATCTTATCTCCTTCCAGTATTAATCGCTCCATCTCATCTGCATCCAGACACTTCATTAATGAACACCAAAGAAGTACTGAATTTTTTCGTGTCATGGGCATTGAGAGAATAACACCACATATAAGAGGTGGAGATCTGAAAAAACGTCTTCTAACACGCGAAGCATATTGGATTTTCTATCTAAATACATGCTTTCCAAATGGATTGAATGCCAGAAGAGAAATTATGTTTCATTATTGATGTTATTATAATTGTATTTATATATATATATGCACAAAAAAACTTTTAAAAAAATTGTTTGTTTGTTTTTTTTTTTATTCTTTTTTGTTTTCTTTTTTGGCTCCCCCCTCTTTTCACAAAAAATGTGTTTTACTTTGTAATGTTATTTTTTATATCTCACACATGTTTCCCTCTCCCCTTTTTTTTTTTTTTCTCCCTTCACACCATGTGTTTGTAATTTACTGGGTGTAAAGAGTATATATTGCAGTAACACCAAAGGGAAGTAGTTTTGAGAAAGAACAAGCTATTGTTCGAAACGCGTAATCTACTACTTGTTACTCATGTGAACACACCATTTTTTGCTCTGTTTTGGACTTGTTTTTAACAATAAATTGGACTTGAATTTGCAAAGCTGGACCTTTTTTCTTTTTCCTTGGTTACTGCGTGAAGACTGCACGTGGTCCGGGCTATCCACTACACATGCCTTCAGGTGAGCTGGCTTTTTTTTCTCTTTTTGAATAGGAGAAAATAGACTGAAGAAGTTGCTGTGCAATTTCTCCCAAATATGCTGATACCCCATATGTGGAGGAAAACCACTGTTTGGGTGCACAGCAGAGCTTGGGATAGGAGTGACATTTTTGATTGCAGACTTTGATGCAATGGTCTTTGAGTGTCATGTTGCATCTGATGTGCCTAAACAGTGGAAATCCTCCACAAGTAACCTCATTTTGAAAAACCCCTGAAGGAATTTATCTAGAGGCAGAGTTTTATAATAATGATTACAATGCTTTTGATTTTACTGGTGTATGAATTTATAATGTGGCATTATGTGTAAGATGTGCAGGGTACATCAGATTATAAAAGTTTGTTGTGTCAACAGGGTATAAACTAATTTTATTTATTTGCAGACGTGTGGTATGCTTTGGAACAATCCTTAATGCAAAGGCCAGGTTTCTCAGGGCAAGTTTCACAATGGTAAGTTGTATCCTTTCGGATTCCCCTCTTGGAGCACTCTCTGCACCATTTTTGTGATCGTCCTTTCCTCGCTGTTTAGGGAACCTGTCCAGGGAAATGTTGACCTAGGACAATACGGGCACTATCAGATTCAGAAGTACTGGGACCCTCACCTCCCTGAGTGCCAAGCATTAGAGCCTTGATGACTTCCTCCTGAAACTGAAGAAAGGTCCCCATATTGCCTGTAGATCAGAACAGCATGAAAACATTGTACAGTGCCATCTGTACTATGTGCATGTCCAATTTTTTGTACGATACTTTGGCTTTTCGCATGCCACTGTATGGATGGAGGACCTGATCTGAGAGATCTACACCTCCATGTACCGATTGTAATCCAAGACACATTCTGTCTTTGGGACTTGTGTTGTGGTCCCATGAACAGTGACAAGGAAGCTGTTGTAATGGTGTATGGTGGTCAAAATAAGGACATCCCTTTTGTCCTTATACTTGACCACCAGCATGTTGTTGCTGCATTGGGCTCTGCTTTCACCTTTTCTCAGCGATTGCCTAATTAGCGGCTTAGGGAGGCCTTGCTGATTTTTTTCACACGTGCCACATGCAACTGTACCTCTGGTAGAGAGGGTCTTGAAGAGTGGGATGCTGGTGTAAAAGTGTAGAGGTGATAACCCTTATCCATCAGTGGATGCAGCAATTCCCACACAATTTTCCCACTCACCCTGAGGCTGGGGGAGCATTCAGGGGAGTTAATCTGGGTATCCTTACGGTCATAGACCCTAAATCTGTGGGCTTACCCTGAGGTACTCTCGAACAGTTTGTACAGTTTTATTCCATACCTGGACCTCATACTGGGCAGGTATTGTCGCAATTTTAGCCTCCCTTGAAATGAACTAGAGATTCATCAATACCGATGTGCCTTTTGGGTTTGTACACCTCAGCAAATTTTCTGCTGAAGTGCTGAACCACTGACCGAATTTTATATAGATGATCAAAGTTTGGAACGTCTTGGGGAGGACACTGCGCATTATTATTATAATGCAAAAAATTTTTGATCGCTACTAATCGTGTCCTTTTCATAGCCATGCGGAATACTGGTGTACTGTAGAGAAAATCAGTACTCCAGTATTGCCGAAGCTTTGGTTTTCGGATTGTGCCCATATGCTGCCAGATTCCCCAAAATGTCATCATCTCTGCTGCACTTATAGGAGTCCATCTGGCAAATTATTACGTGAGATTTTGGGTGAAAAATTGATGGGCATACAGGTTTGTCTGGGCCACCATAATATTTATTATTTACTCACTGAAGAATAATTTGAAGAAGTCAATTTCAGTGAGGCCAGTGGTGTCAAACTGGATTCCTGAGCAGAAGATGAAATCTGGAATGACGGGCTGATAATTTTCAGGGGGGTTCAATCCATATGGGATCGATTGCTGCAGGAAATGCCTGGGTCCTAGGGCGCCTTGCTGGGGGTCCTTCCTCACTAGATGAGGAGGAGGAGGAATAGAGGAATGTGTGATCTTCATCAATGCCTGAATCCATGTCGGACGCAAGGAAGGCACCTCTGGTGAATGGCGTCTTGATGAATGGGCCATTTTTTAAACATTTTTTCAAACCTCGGAATGTGTGTGTAAGTGGTGCTTTACCGAGGGGTCAATGCTGTGGGCCCGGAGATGGTGGCCCGGTGGTGGTTCGGTGGTCCTGCGGTGTGTGGTGGTGGTACGGTGGCAAGTGGTGGTCCTGTGGTGGTGGTATGGCGGCGAACTATATTGGTACGGCGGTGAGCAGTAGCCATGCGGTGGCAGCATATGGCGGCCACCATTCTTCTTCCGCGGTCCAGCGTCCGGCTTCTCACTCAGCGCAGGTGCAGATGGAGGAAAGCTGAGATCTCCAGCCTCTTCGCAATGTCTCCAGGAAAATGGCCATGGATAAGGCACAGGCACAGATGGAGATTTTGCCACCAAAATCTTGGGAGATGAGATTTCAGTGCAAAGATCTCCATTTGCCCATGCGCCGCCCCGGCAGTCATTTTCCGGAAGTTCACCGCATAGTAAATAGTGTGGGGGCTCTGGGCTTTCACAAAATGTTGGCGGAGCCCATGCACGATCGAACACCTGCAGCACCACTCTTGCCTTCAGCTGTGACCCTGAGACCCTTCTCTATTGTGACCTGCACCACTGAACACCCCTTTCTCCCAGTCTGGGGTCTGCAGCATTGCCCCACTCCTGCCTCCCCCAGCAGTGACCCTGGAGCCCCGCTTCACCACCCCAGTAAGCAATAAAATGCCTGGATTGTAAGAAGCACCACCATTTTATTAAAAAAAAGGTTTTCTTCCTATTTTTCTCCTCAAAATTTGGGTTGCTTCTTATAATCCGGTGCATCTTATAAACTACAAAATACGGTAATTCTTTTTTTACAAAAGAAAAACGAACGTCACCAACAATGTGACGTACACTCCCTAATGCACTAGCTAAAAATTTACTCAACGCAACTAATTTTTTTTTTTACAAAAGAAAAACTAACTTCACCAGCAATGTGATGCACCCTCTCCTAATGCACTAGCAATTACCTGGCGATAGCAGGTTTTTTATGCAAAAAAAAAGACACTACCTCCATAGGTAGGAGTGACTCCTTGCTACAACTGAGTGTTAACACACTCCACCGTCTCGCCACCACCCCACATTGAGCGACCGCTCTGACCCTGGCTAACCTAAAGGCATAAGTGACCATTACCTAATTCAGGACAGCCCTTAGTTCAGAACTACTACGGGCATACTCGCTGTCCCTATTTTTGATCATAAGGACCACATCCTTCATGAACCACTACATTGTTCAAGGCGACTTATGTGATCAAGGTCTTGAATGACCGAAACGTCATTCTGTCGCAATCACTATAAGAGCACTTGCTTTCAATAAATTTCACTAATAAGCAAATACTCCTTAAGTGTATGTGCGCAGTGATTCTAATAGACATTTATGTGGGACTCATGATCCTCCTTCACTAGCACCATACCCCCGTACCTATCGTGTGCTAGCCATTGAATCTCATACTATGATCATAGCATAAAGGACACAGGAAGAACACGAATGCTCTACACAGGATGCCGCATACACAAGGAAAAGCGCAAAAAAGTGCACTAAATATTCAATTGGAAGGGGGGTACTGGAACAGGGATGGGTGACTGGGACAGGGATGGGGGAGGTGCTGCTGCTGTTACCACTGATGACTCACACAGCAGACAGCACACAGGAGAGCACAGATCGCAGGAGGATTTCAATGGAGCAGGAGATTGCAGGGAGGATCATACTGGTCACCACTCGATTCTTTTACTTAGGTGACACAGAGGGGCTGGAAAACCTCTCTGCATGCCAAATCTGAGGTAAAGATGGCCTGT
The DNA here is from genome assembly GCF_039654945.1 of Dendrobates tinctorius. Taxonomy (NCBI): domain Eukaryota; kingdom Metazoa; phylum Chordata; class Amphibia; order Anura; family Dendrobatidae; genus Dendrobates; species Dendrobates tinctorius. The sequence continues at coordinate 7,708,278 of NW_027361759.1, read as the reverse complement.
AGGGCAGTGATTGCTATTTTAGATTAACCCCTTTGGTGCTGATTGGCCAGAAACTAATGTTCAGCCAATCGGCGCCATAGGGTTAATCAGGTGAGGTGACGTCGCGATCACCCCACTCATTGCGATGGCTGTGATTGGTGCTGCGTCACACTGCACTAATCACAGCATGTGACATGGATTTTTTTATTAACTTTATTGTCACATTGCTGTGATTGGCTGGTCAGAATTGACCAGCCAATCACAGCGATCGCTGATGTGGGGGGGCGTTGCAGCCCCTCAGGGCAACGTGCAGTAATGGTCTGTTGTCAGGGACAGCAGCCATCGGTACCCGATCACTGAGCGATGCAGCACAGTGACTGTAAAATGACAGCGCTGTACTAGTACTGCGGCTGGCACAAATGCATTTCCCACAGAGCAGTACTAGTATGGCGCAAGTTGTAAGGGGGTTAATTTTTCACATAATGAAGTGTGTACTGAAAGCACAGATGGCATACACATACACACACGGGTAATTCTATTTTTAAGATATTTTTTAAATATGTAGCCAGTCAGTTTTATTTAATAGACTAATGTATTAAGTTGAAAAATTCAGCTGACTATATAGTCATGAAAGACTTTTCTTCATGAGGGGTGGAAGTTGTTGTTGTTGTTATAACACTGCATTAAAAAAACCCTACACAAATATTGAGAACCTTGGCACACAGTACTCCAGAACACCCCCGCCAACTCCACTCCTGGTCTTTAACCCCTTAACCCCAAGGGTGATTTGCACGTTCATGACAGGGCCAATTTTTACAATTCTGACCACTGTTCCTTTATGAGGTAATAACTCTGAAACGCTTCCATGGATCCCGGTGATTTTGACATTGTTTTCTCGTGACATACTGTACTTCATGATAGTGGTAAAATTTCATTCATATAACTTGCACTTATTTGTGAAAAAAATGGAAATTTGACAAAAATTTTGAAATTTTTATGCCCTTAAATCACAGAGCTACAGCACACAAAAAAATTAATAAGTAACATTTCCCACATGTTTACTTTACATCAGCACAATTTTGGAACCAAAATTTTTTTTGTTAGGAAGTTATAAGGGTTAAAAGTTGACCAGCGATTTCTCATTTTTGCAACACCATTTTATTTTTACGGACCACATCACATTTGAAGCCACTTTGAGGGGTCTATATGATAGAAAATGCCCAAAAGTGACATCATTCTAAAAACTGCACCCCTTAAGGTGCTCAAAACCACATTCAAGAAGTTTATTAACCCTTCAGGTGCTTCACAGGAATTTTATGAATATTTAAAAAAAATGAACATTTAACTTTTTTTCACAAAAAAAATACTTAAGGTTCAATTTTTTTTATTTTACCAAGCTAAAAGGAGAAATTGGACTGGAAAAGTTATTGTGCAATTTGTCCTGAGTATGCTGATACCTGATATGTGGGGGGAACCACTGTTTTGGTGCATGACAGAGCTCAGAAGGGAAGGAGCGCCGTTTCACTTTTTCAATGCAAAATTAGCTGGAATTCAGATCGGATGCCATGTCACATTTGGAGAGCCCCTGATGTACCTAAACAGTGGAAACTCCCCAGAAGTGACCCCATTTTGGAAACTAGACCCTCCAAGGAACTTATCTAGATATGTGGTGAGAACTTTGAACCCACAAGGGCTTCACAGAAGTTTATAACGTATAGCGGTACAATTAAAAAATCATATTTTTTCCACAAAAATGATCTTTTCACCCCCAATTTTTATTTTCCCAAGGGCAACAGGACCCTAAAAGTTATTGTGCAATTTGTCTTGAGTACGCTGATACCCCATATGTGGGTGTAAACGACTATTTGGGCACATGGCAGAGCTCGGAAGGGAAGCAGCGCCATTTAACTTTTTTGGCTGGAATTGAGATCGGACACCATGTCGCGTTTGGAAAGCCCCTGATGTACCAAAACAGTGGAAATCCCAACAAATGGCAGCATTTTGGAAACTAGACCCCCCCAAGGAACTTATCTAGATGTGTGGTGAGAACTTTGAACCCCCAAGGGCTTCACAGAAGTTTATAACGTACAGCCGTACAATTAAAAAATCATATTTTTTCCACAAAAATGATCTTTTCAGCCTCAATTTTTACTTTTCCAAGGGTAACAGGACCCTAAAAGTTATTGTGCAATTTGACGCGAGTATGCTGATACTCAATATGTGGGTGTAAATGACTATTTGGGCGCATGGCAGAGCTCGGAAGGGAAGAAGCGCCATTTGACGTTTTTGGCTGGAATTGAGATCGGACACCATGTCGCGTTTGGAAAGCCCCTGATGTACCTAAACAGTGGAATCCCCCCACAAGTGACCCCATTTTGGAAACTAGACCCCCTAAGGAACTAATCTAGATGTGTGGTGAGCACTTTGAACCCCTCAGTGCTTCACAGAAGTTTATAACGCCCGGGCGTGAAAATAAAAAAATCGTATTTTTTCCACAAACATGATCGTTTAGTCCCCAATTTCTTTATTTTCCCAAGGGTACCAGGAGAAAATGGACGCAAAAGTTGTTGAACAAATTGTCCTGAGTCCGCTGATATCCATATGTGGGAGAAAACTACTGTATGGGCACACGTCGGGGCTCGGAAGGGAAGTAGTGATGTTTTGGAATGCAGACTTTGATGTAATGGTCTGCGGGTGTCATTTTGCCTTTGGAGAGCCCCTGATGTACCTAAACAGTGGAAACCCCCCACAAATGACACCATTTTGGAAACTAGACCCCCTAAGGTACTTATCTAGATGTGTGGTGAGCACTTTGAACCCCCAAGGGCTTCACACAAGTTTATAATGCCGGGGCATGAAAATAAAAAAATCGTAGTTTTCCACAAACATGATCATTTAGTCCCGAATTTTTTTATTTTCCCAAGGGTACCAGGAGAAATTGGACCCCAAAAGTTGTTGTCCAATTTGTCCTGATTACACTGATACCTCATATATGGGAGAAAACTACTGTATGGGCACACGTCGGGGCTTGGAAGGGAAGTAGTGATGTTTTGGAATGCAGACTTTGATGGAATGGTCTGCGGGTGTCATGTGCGTTTGAGAGCCTCTGATGTGCCTAAACTATTGAAACTCCCCACAAATGACCCCATTTTGGAAACTAGACCCCCCACGGAACTTATCTAGATGTGTGGTGATCACTTTGAACCCCCAAGTGCTTCATAGAAGTTTGTAATGCCCAGGCGTGAAAATAAAAAAATCATATTTTTTTTCCACAAAAATCATATTTTTGCCAATTTTTTATTTTCCTAAGGGCAACAGGAGAAATAGGACCCCAAAAGTTGTTTTGCAATTTGTCCTTAGTAGGCTGATACCCCATATGTGGGGGTAAAACACTGTTTGGGCGCATGGCAGAGCTTGGAAGGGAAGGAGCACCATTTGACTTATTCAATGCAGAATTGGCTGGAATTGAACTCAGACACCATGTTGCATTTGAAGAGCACCTGATGTGCCCAAACAGTGGAAACCCCCCCAATTCTAATTCCAACCCTAACCCCCAACACACGCCTAGCCCTAACCCTAACCCTAACCCTAGCCCTAACCTTAACCCTAATGGGAAAATGGAAATAAATACATTTTTGTAATTTTATTATTTTTCCTAAGGGGGTGATAACGGGGGGTTTGATTTACTATTTATGGCGGTTTTTTTATTTGGCAGCTGTCACGCTAAAAGACTCTTTTTATTGTAAAAATAGTTTTTGCATCACCACATATTGAGAGCTATAATTTTTCCATATTTTGACCCACTGAGTCATGTGAGGTCTTATTTTTTGCGGGACGAGTTGACGCTTTTATTGGTATCATGTTCGGACACGTGACATTTTTGATCGCTTTTTATTCCGATTTTTGGGGCGCAGAATGAACAAAAACCAGCGTTTCATGAATTTCTTTTGGGTGGTGCGTTTACACCATTCCGCGTGCGGTAAAACTGATAAAGCAGTTTTATTCTTTGGGTCAGTATGGTTACAGCGATACCTCATTTAGGTAGTTTTTTTATGTTTTGGCGCTTTTATACAATAAAAACAATTTTATATAAAAAATTATTTTTGCATCACTTTATTCTGCGAGCTATAACTTTTTTATTTTTTCTCTGATGATGCTGCTTCATGGCTCGTTTTTTGCGGGATAAGATGACATTTTCAGCGGTACCATGGATATTTATATGCATCTTTTTGATCGCGCGTTGTTGCACTTTTTGTTCGGCAGTATGGATAATAAAACATTATTTTTTGGTATGTTTTTTATTTTTATTTTTTAAGGGGTTCGCTAAAAGGGTTCACTAATGGGACAGTTTTATAGGGCAGGTCGTTACGGACACGGTGATACCAAATATGTGTACTTTTATTGTTTTTTTTTATTTCCAAAAATTGAATTTATTAGGGAATTTTTTTTTTAATTTATTTAGCGATTTTTACACTTTTTTTTTAACTTTATTAGGTTGTCCCAGGGGGGACATCACTGTCCTGTGACAGATCGCTCATCTGTCACATCACAGATCACTGTGACAGATCAGCGATCAGTGACAGGCATTGAAAAAGACTTCCTCTTGCCTGCGCTTTGCAGGCACTGAGGAAGCCAGCTCCCTGCAGGCTCCCGAAGGTCCCCGTCACCATCTTGGATCTGGGAACAAGGAAGGAGACCCCCGCAGCAGCGCTGCACATTGTGCTGCTGTGGGGGGCTCAGGGAAGCACGGAGGGAGCCCCCTCACTGCCGATGCTTCCCTTTAACTCCCGGTACACCGCGATCGTGTTTGATCGCGGTGTGCAAGGGGTTAACGTGTCGGGGGTTGTCCGTGACCGCCCCTGACACATTGTGCCGGGTGTCAGCTGTGATAATCAGCTGACACCCGGCCGCGATCAGCGGCGCTCACCACGTGGCCACCGCTGATTGCTGTGATGTACTATCCCGTCCCTGGGAATTAAGTCCCAGGGCACATGGACGGGATAGTACGTCACATGGAAGTAAGGGGTTAAAATCTCAGAAACATCCAGGCCATTACATATGAGCACTTGGTTTCCAGTTTGATTGCTGTGCGATGCCACACAATTTTTGCAAGCAATGTGGAGCAGCGATATGGCAGTTTTATTTCATTTGTGAGTTTCTGGTGCTGCTCAGACAAGGAGATATGGGGTTATTATTATTATTATTATTATTATTTATTTATATAGCACCATTAATTCCATGGTGCTGTACATGAGAAGGGGGTTATATACAAAGTTATAAATATCGTTAACAGTAAACAAGTTTCCACAACAAATTTACAATGACAGACTGGTACAGAGGGGAGAGGACCCTGTCCTTGTGGACTTACCTGGCCCCTTTATATGAGCCTTAGGGGGGTCAATTTTCTATTTAAAACCCTGAATCACTTGCTTTCGCTGCCTGTTTTGTGCTATCTGCTCCTCCTTTGTTTTACATCCTGTTGTCTGATTGCTGGCTGTTTCTTAACTAGTGTTAAAAGGTAAATTCAAATTTCATAGAGACAGAAAAATCTGGGCATTCAAACTTATGACAACTTTTCTCACACTTTGGATTTATGTTTTTCTATATCAACTAAGTAATGTGCTCCTCAGACCTTGTGGGGGCATCACAACCTTGGTCCAGACCTCAATCACAGGACATTCTCACTCCTTATCTATGAACTGTTCCAATATTTATGGCCACTACTGTTTATCACTCTCAAAAACAATAGTTCTGCTTGATGTCACTTGTAGAGATGGGCGGACACCTGGCGGTTCAGATCTGGTGGGTTTGGATAAACAGCTACGAAAAGTTCGGGTTTGGGCACCACAACAGTACCCGGACCCTAACCCAAACCTAGACCCATTCACTTGAATGGGGGGCCCGAACATCCAGTGTTTGCTGTGCTGTAATGTGAATGACAGTGCGGCAAACACCACTTCTGATCAGCAGGGAAATCCTCCCCGTCAGTCAGAGAGCCGCAGTTCCCACGCTGTCAAAAGACAGCAAGAGCACTCCGCTGTGATTGGAGGTACAAACTTTACCTCCGGTCACTGGTGTCAGATGATGGGACAACCGCTCGCAACATCCGACACCTGCAGCTGCCAATAACATAAAGAGCAGGAGCGGCGGATGGGAGTATTCATCAGTCGCTCATGCACTGTAAATAAATAATTAAAAAAAAAAGCATGGGTTCCCCTGTATTTTTGCTAATCAGCCAGGCAAAACTCACAGCTGGGAGCTGCAACCCTCAGCTGTCAGCTTCAGCAAGGCTATTTATCAAGAATAGAGGGGTCCCTATGCTGTTTTTTTTAATTATTTAAATAAATAATTTTAAAAAATGGCATGGGGTCTCCTCCTTTTTTGACAACCAGCCTTGCTAAAGCTGACAGCTAGGGGCTGGTATTCTCAGGCTGGTAAGGGGCCATGGATATTGGACCCCCCCAGCCTAAAAATAGCAGTCCGCAGCTGACCAGAAAAGGCACATCTATTAGAAGCACCAATTCTGGCACTTTGCACTTTGCCCAGCTCTTCCCACTTGCCCTGTAGCAGTGGCAAGTGGGGTTCATATTTGTGGGGTTGATGTCACCTTTGTATTTTCAGGTGACATCAAGCCCACGACTTAGTAATAGAGAGGTGGTGGATCTCACCGAGATCACGGCAGTTCAGCCCAGCTGGGAACGGAGCTTTACTGACTGGATGTAACCTCTATGATGTCATCACTGGTCTCTAGGGCTGCGCTCGCATCAGTTCAGTCACCAGTGGTTTTCAGCCAAGACAGTCACATATTGGCACCGTCCATGTTGAAAACTGTTTCTCCCCCAGACATGGATTATGACATGGGACAGAACGACGAACAGGTATGGTATATTGTTGTTTTTATATTTTACTTTCATTACAGGAGAGCAAGGGCTTTGCTGGAATTAGGTGTTTAAATAAAAATGGAAAACTGTGCTTAGTATTATTTCAAATAAAGGACTTTATTCTTGCTGTGTCTTTATTTACCATACCAACTATAGGATTAGTAATGGATAGGTTTTTTATAGATGCCTCTCCATTACTAAACCTTTGGCTTGATGTCACCTGACATTACAAAGGTGACATCAACCCCACAAATATGAACCCTACTTGCCACCAGCAAGTGGGAAGAGCTGGGCAAAGCACCAGAATTGGCGCATCTAAGAGATGTGCCTTTCTGGGCAGCTGCAGGCTGCTGTTTTTAGGCTGGGGGGCCAATATCCATGGCTCCTTACCAGCCTGAGAATAGCAGCCCCTAGCTGTCTGCTTTAGCAAGGTTAGTTGTCAAAAATGGGGGAACCCACACCATTTTTTTATTATTTATTTAATTAAAAAAACAGTGTGGGAACCCCTCTATTCTTGATGACTAGTCGATCCTGATCTTTATAATAATAATAATATAATAAATTTTATTTTTATAGCGCCGACATATTCCGCAGCACTTTAAATTTCAGAGGGGATTTGTACAGACAATAGACATTACAGCATAACAATAATCACATACAGTAGATTATAACAAATACCAAGAGGAATGAGGGCCCTGCTCGCAAGCTTACAGTCTATGAGGAAAGAGGTAGACACGAAAGGTGGGTGGTAACAGTTGCCCTGATTGTATGGACCAGCCATAATGTTAAGTGTGTGACAGTACAGACACAGAGGGCTAATGGATGCATAAAGCATGTGGGAACATGATGCAGGAAATCTGGTTATGGTAAAACTTTTGGCTGTGCCACACAGGGATAGATTAGGTTAATGTGTTGAGGCGATAGGCCAGTCTGAATAAATGCGTTTTCAGGGCACGCTTAAAATTGTGGGGATTGGGGACTAATCGTATTGACCTGGGAAGTGCATTCCAAAGAATTGGCGCGGCACGTATAAAGTCTTGGAGACGGGAGTGGGAGGTTCTGATTATTGAGGATGCTAACCTCAGGTCATCAGCAGAACGGAGGGCGCGGGTAGGGTGGTATACTGAAACAAGGGAGGAGATGTAGGGTGGTGCTGAGCCATGGAAGGCTTTGTGGGTGAGGGTAATAAGTTTATACTGAATTCTGGAGTGGATGGGTAGCCAGTGTAATGACTGGCACAAGGTAGAGGCATCAGTGTAGCGACTGGTGAGGAATATGATCCTGGCTGCAGCATTCAAGACAGATTGGAGAGGGGAGAGTTTGGTAAGAGGGAGACCAATTAGAATAGAGTTACAATAGTCGAGACGAGAATGAATAAGAGAAACAGTAAGAGTTTTTGCAGAGTCAAAAGTAAGAAAAGGTCGAATTCTAGAAATGTTTTTGAGGTGCAGATGACAAGAGCGAGCCAGTGATCGAATGTGGGGGGCAAAGGAAAGCTCAGAATCAAGTATGACCCCAAGACAGCGGGCCTGTTGCTGGGGAGTAATAGTGGAGCCACACACAGAAATAGCAATGTCGGGTATAGGTACATTAGTAGAGGGAGGAAACACCAGGCGTTCAGTCTTTGACAGGTTCAGTTTCAGATTTAGTGAGGACATGATATTAGACACAGCGTTTAGACAATCGCCGGTGTTTTCTAGAAAGGCTGGCATGATGTCAGGAGAAGAAGCGTATAATTGGGTGTCATCAGCATAGAGATGGTACTGGAAACCAAATCTACTGATTGTTTGACCAATAGGGGCAGTGTACAAGGAGAAGAGGAGGGAGCCTAGAACCGATCCTTGGGGGACCCCAACAGTAAGGGGAAGGTGAGAGGAGGAGGAACCACCAAAAGATACAGTAAAGGAGCGGTCGGAGAGATAGGAGGAGAACCAGGAGAGAACGGTATCCTTGAGGCCAATGAAATGGAGCATAGTGAGGAGGAGCTGATGATCCACAGTGTCGAATGCTGGAGAGAGATCCAAGAGAATTAGCATGGAGTAATGACCATTTGATTTAGCTGTTAGCAGATCATTAGAGACTTTAGTGAGGGCAGTTTCAGTGGAGTGTAAAGAGCGGAAACCGGATTGGAGAGGGTCGAGAACAGAGTTTTCTGAGAGATAGCGGATAAGACGGGAGTGGACCAGGCGTTCCAGGAGTTTAGAGATAAAGGGAAGATTAGAGACAGGTCTATAGTTAGCAGCACAGTTTTGGTCGAGGGATGGTTTTTTAAGTAGTGGATGTATGATGGCATGCTTAAATGAGGAGGGAAAAATACCTGAAGAGAGAGAGAGGTTAAATATTTTAGTTAGGTGAGGAGTGACAGCAGGGGAAAGGGACTGGAGGAGATGTGACGGAAATGGGTCACTGGTGCAAGTAGTTGGGCGAGAAGATGCAAGGAGCCTGCTTACTTCTTCTTCTGTGACTGGTTCAAAATCAGAGAGTGAGCTAGATGCAGTGGGGGAGGGAGGACAGTACATGGTATGTGGTGATTGGGAGATAATTTCCTGTCGAATCTGGTCAATTTTTTCTGTGAAGTAATTGGCCAGATCGTCAGCTCGGAGCTCCGTGGTTGGGGCCTGTACTCTTGGATTGAGTAGAGAATGAAAAGTGTCAAAGAGATGTTTTGGGTTATTTGACAGTGAGGTGATGAGGGTGTTGAAATAGGTTTGTTTGGAGAGGTGAAGGGCAGTGTTGTATGTTCTAAGCATAAACTTAAAATGGATGAAATCTTCGTGTAGATTGGATTTTCTCCACAGACGTTCGGCGCACCTGGAGCATCGCTGCAGGAAACGTGTTTGCACCGTGTGCCAGGGTTGTCGCCGTCTGCGTTGTGGTGTTCTATTTATAGGGGGTGCAAATTCATCCAGGGCACTTTGAAGTGTTTCATTGTAATGCTTCAATGCAGAATCAGGACATGAGAGGGAGGAGATAGGGGCCAATGAAGACTGCAAGTTCTTCATAAGTTTCTGGGTGTTAATGACCTGTATGTTTCTATAAGTCTGGACAGTGGGGGTGACCTGAGCAGCCTGGCAGTTCTTTATAGAGAATGAAAGAAGATTGTGGTCAGAGAGCGGGAGAGGAGAGTTTGCAAAATCATCCACTGCACAAAGCCGAGAGAAGACCAAGTCGAGGGAGTTTTCATCTTCATGCATTGGAGAATTAGTAAGCTGTGAAAGGCCAAACGAGGAGGTTAGAGATAAAAGGTGAGTAGCAGATGGTGAGAGGGGAAGAGCAATGGGGATGTTGAAATCTCCCATGATGAGGGTAGGGGTGTCACAGGAGAGAAAATGTGGAAACAAGTGGCAAAATGATCCAGGAACTGATGGGAGGGGCCGGAAGGACGATACACCACCGCCACTCGCATGGAGAAGGGGGTGTAGAGTCTGACGGCATGGACCTCAAAAGAAGGGAAGACAAGTGAGGGTACTTGAGGGATAACCTGAAAGGTACATTTTGGTGATAGGAGCAGACCAACGCCTCCACCAGCTCTATTGTCTGATCTTGGGGTATGAGAGAAGTGTAGCCCCCCGTATGAAAGAGCAGCAGCAGCGGTAGTGTCTGACTGCTGGATCCAGGTTTCAGTAAGAGCCAGGAGGTTAAGAGAATTAGAAAGGAAGAAGTCATGGATGAAGGAGAGTTTGTTACACACTGAGCGAGAATTCCAAAGTGCACAATTAAGAGAGACAGATGGCAGGCAGGGAATATTAATAAGATTAGAAGGGTTTCTAAGTGTAGCAGTCGGGGTGTTTGACTTTCTATAACATGGGGGACCAGGGTTGGGAGCAATGTCTCCTGCGATCTTTATGTTATTAGCTGCTGCAGGTGTCAGATAATGGGAGCAGTTGTCCCATCAGCTGAGGGTTGCACCTCCAAGCTGTGAGTTTTGTCTGGTTGGTTAGCAAAAATACAGGGGAAGTCACGACGGTTATTTTTTTTAAGTATTTATTTACAGCACAAGAGCGGGTAATGAATGCATCCGTCGCTCCTGCCCTTGCTGTAGTTAGCAACTGCAGGTATCAGATAATGGGATCAGTAGTCCTATCAGCTGACACCAGTAACCGGAGGTAAGCTTTATACTTATGATCACAGCTGAGCTCTCTCTGTCTTTTGACAGTGTGGGAACTGCAGTTCTTTGACCGGCGGGGAGTATTTCACCGCCTATCAGAAGGGGTGTTTGCTGCGCTGTCATGTACATGATAGCGCGACAAAGACCCAGTGTTCGGGCAGCTGAACCCGAACAGTAAGACTGACTTCCTGGTGAAGTCCATGTTCGGTGTCTGTGCCCGAACAGTAGGTGTTCAGTACTGACGCCGAACTTTACTGTTGGGGTTCGCCCATCTCTAGTCACTTGCCTTATCTATTACATTATTCCTGTGTCCTGTTGTGTATAAATATGTGATTCTTCAGATTTTGTATTATTCTCTGCCTGATGAAGAGACCTGAATAGTCTGGAAAGCTTGCAATTTGTTACCATCTTTTCAGTTAGCCATTAAACGGTATCAACCACTGAGGACTCTCAATTCTGAATATTTTTGTTTGTTAACCATTATTTTTTCTTCTGATTTTGTACTTTGACTTCCCTCCTGGTTCTGATCCATTGACTTTAACTTCCCTCTAATCTGATTCACTTCTCTGACCAGAAACATTTAATTGGAAGGAATCAGTGGACCCCATTGTAAGACTAGATCCCTGTATAGGGATTAAAGATCAAAGGCTGAGGTTCCTTTTTCATAATAACAGTTTCTGTAAACATGATTGATACTCTTTCTGTTGCCATTTTTTCAAACATGATTACTGCAAAAAAAACTGGACTTTTTCATCCAGAGGGTCGATTTCAACCATCATTGGTAAATTCTGGGGCTTAGTTGGTTTGACTCCTGCCAGGTCAAAAATAAGCAATTGTTGTGTGTGAAAAATGTAACTTTTATTTCATTCTTAAAATTACAAAGCAGCAACAAGAAAAGGCAACATTTAAGCCATATTTGACCTTTTTAAGTCAATTAGATTGATAAACTACATCTACATTTTCAAAAAGTTTCGCTTTTCCACGCAAGAATTGCTTTGGTGCTTTGGATATTCTGTACTTCTTTTGGTGCTAGATTGCTATCCTGAGTAAACCAATGTATATTAGTATAAAATAGAAACAAGGGAAAGCCAAACATAAAAAGGAATATGAAATCCAAAAAGTTTTTGCATTTCCTTTATACTTTTCCTTCTTTTGGGATGACATTTGTCTTTTAATTGAAAAAGGGCATAAAAACCTCTACTTACCGTAACTGTATACATAATTCCAGCTTTAAAAGCAAGTCTCAACTGCAGGTGTGAATAGATGATGACTTTATAAACTGATCTCTAGAGAATATGGACTGCTAAAGATAGCCAAGTGCAGTGCTTGGCTTTTACCAGCAATCACCTTGAAATTGATTGCATATGTGGCATTCAATGTGCAAATTTTGGGAATAGTCTTTTGTCAAAGTTGGCCACGGAATTAATGCTTTTTCATTCATTAGGCTATTTTTTATGTAAAAAGAACCTGTTACGTGATAAAACGCTATTAAGCTGCAGATATGGGGTTAGCATTGTGAACCTGCCCAGCACCCATACTTAGAGCCCTGCTGCTGAGAAGAATTGGACTTTATTTCGCCTCAGCAGCGTTTGGGTTTCAGTCATCGGGGTGGTGCCGTTGCGGGTTTAGCTACCACTCTATGTATAGAGAGCAGCGGGTGTAACCATGCCTCCAGAGGAATACAGTTCATTTCTTCCCAGGAGCGGGGGTTCTCAGTAGGGGCACTGGGCAGGTTCAGAATACTATTAACCTGCAGTTTAACTCCATAGCCAGTGACGTCAGTGAGGCTGTGCGGAGTCCCTGGCTGAACTGAGGTGAACTGATGAGCGTGGGAAAAAAATGCAGAAACTTTCCCACGCTCATTAGTTAATCTCCGGGCAGCCAGGGAGGCTGCACAGAGATGAACTAATTCATTCTGACAGTGGTTTAGAGAGGCCTGGTCGCATTAGCACCGATCCCGTTCTAAACCACTTAACCCCTTCTGATGGATTGCAGCCGGGGACCTGACTAACCAGCGGAAAGGTAAGGATATTGTTGCTTTTTTGTTTTATTTTTGTTACAGGTCGATGGTTTATTTTTGGATTAGCAGAGGAATAAATCTTGTCAAAAACTAGGTGTCTTTATTTCATTAAAATAATTTTTCATTAATGTCTGTGTGTTTTTTAACTGTTTAATAGTCTAGGGTTAATAATGGATAGGTGTCTTATTGACACCTTTTTGTTATTAATCAGATTAATGTCACCTTCCAATAGCAAGGTGACATTAACCCATTAATATTAACCCATTAGCCACCGCTACAGGGCAATGGGAAGAGAGAAGATAAGTGCCAGAAAAGGCGCATCTTATAGATGCGCCTTTTCTGGGGTGTCTGGGGTCAGATTTTTGTAGCCGGGGGGCCAAAAACAATGGTCCCTCTCAAGGCTATTAAAATCTGCCCTCACTCACCTGCTTTCCCTCTCTGGTTGCGATTTTACCACGGGAGCCCACACATTTTTTTTCAATGAATTAACCCCTTAATTTAACATTTAGATCTCCCAAATTTTACACACAATCCCTAATCTAATTATTAGTTAAATACATATGAAAAATACATGAATTGAAATGGTTTACTGTATGTAAACCAGGTGTCATTTCATGTTGGGTTTTGGATTGATTTTGCAGAAGCCGGCAATTGAATTAGTGGCTATTATGCTATGTAGAACTCTATGAAATGTAAATCTATATATATACAATATATGTGTGTCTCAATGACATGTATATATATATATCTAATATATAAAGCTCAAGGTGTGTATGTATGTATGTGTGTATGTATGTGTGTATGTCCGGGATAGGCATCCGCACCGTCGCAGCTACAGCCACAAAATTTGGCACAGTCACACGTCTGGACCCCGAGAGCGTCCTAAGCTATGTTGTGAGGTGAAATTTTAACCCCGCGCATTCCAATTCGCCAAACAATTTTGCCCCTATCTACATACTGGGGAAAAAAGTGTGTTCGCGTCAAGCCCCGCCCTCATTATGATGTCATAATTCCCATATTTGCATACTAGGGAAACAGTGTGTGCGTATCAAGCCCCGCCCCTCATTATGATGTCACAATGGTTGCCATGGCGATGCTGATGTCATCATAGGTTACAAGCCCTGCCGCCGCTCATTATGATGTCATAATGGTTGACTATGGGATGGAGGATGTGTGATGGGTATATGGGCACTGGACTATGGGATGGAGGATATGTATGACGGGTATATGGGCACTGGACTATGGGATGGAGGATATGTATGACGGGTATATGGGCACGGGACTATGGGATGGAGGATATGTATGATGGGTATATGGGCACGGGACTATGGGATGGCGGATATGTATGATGGGAATATGGGCACGGGACTATGGGATGGAGGATATGTATGATGGGTATATAGGCACGGGACTATGGGATGGAGGATATGTAGGATGGGTATATGGGCATGGGACTATGAAATGAAGGATGTATGATGGGTATATGGACACTCGACTATGGGATGGAGGATATGCATGACGGGTATATGGGCACGGGACAATGGGATGGCGGATATGTATGATGGGTATATGGGCACGGGACTATGGGATGGAGGATATGTATGATGGGTATATAGGCACGGGACTAAGGGATGGAGGATATGTATGATGGGTATATGGGCATGGGACTATGAGATGAAGGATGTATGAGGGGTATATGGGCACTCGAAAATGGGATGGAGAATATGTATGATAGGTACAGTGGGGAAAAAAAGTATTTAGTCAGTCAGCAATAGTGCAAGTTCCACCACTTAAAAAGATGAGAGGCATCTGTAATTTACATCATAGGTAGACCTCAACTATGGGAGACAAACTGAGAAAAAAAAATCCAGAAAATCACATTGTCTGTTTTTTTTTCATTTTATTTGCATATTATGGTGGAAAATAAGTATTTGGTCAGAAACAAGCAATCAAGATTTCTGGCTCTCACAGACCTGTAACTTCTTCTTTAAGAGTCTCCTCTTTCCTCCACTCATTACCTGTAGTAATGGTACCTGTTTAAACTTGTTATCAGTATAAAAAGACACCTGTGCACACCCTCAAACAGTCTGACTCCAAACTCCACTATGGTGAAGACCAAAGAGCTGTCAAAGGACACCAGAAACAAAATTGTAGCCCTGCACCAGGCTGGGAAGACTGAATCTGCAATAGCCAACCAGCTTGGAGTGAAGAAATCAACTGTGGGAGCAATAATTAGAAAATGGAAGACATACAAGACCACTGATAATCTCCCTCGATCTGGTGCTCCACGCAAAATCCCACCCCGTGGGGTCAGAATGATCACAAGAACGGTGAGCAAAAATCCCAGAACCACGCGGGGGGACCTAGTGAATGAACTGCAGAGAGCTGGGACCAATGTAACAAGGTCTACCATAAGTAACACACTACGCCACCATGGACTCAGATCCTGCAGTGCCAGACGTGTCCCACTGCTTAAGCCTGTACATGTCCGGGCACGTCTGAAGTTTGCTAGAGAGCATTTGGATGATCCAGAGGAGTTTTGGGAGAATGTCCTATGGTCTGATGAAACCAAACTGGAACTGTTTGGTAGAAACACAACTTGTCGTGTTTGGAGGAAAAAGAATACTGAGTTGCATCCATCAAACACCATACCTACTGTAAAGCATGCTGGTGGAAACATCATGCTTTGGGGCTGTTTCTCTGCAAAGGGGCCAGGATGACTGATCCGGGTACATGAAAGAATGAATGGGGCCATGTATCGTGAGATTTTGAGTGCAAACCTCCTTCCATCAGCAAGGGCATTGAAGATGAAACGTGGCTGGGTCTTTCAACATGACAATGATCCAAAGCACACCGCCAGGGCAACGAAGGAGTGGCTTCGTAAGAAGCATTTCAAGGTCCTGGAGTGGCCTAGCCAGTCTCCAGATCTCAACCCTATAGAAAACCTTTGGAGGGAGTTGAAAGTCCATGTTGCCAAGCGAAAAGCCAAAAACATCACTGCTCTAGAGGAGATCTGCATGGAGGAATGGGCCAACATACCAACAACAGTGTGTGGCAACCTTGTGAAGACTTACAGAAAACGTTTGACCTCTGTCATTGCCAACAAAGGATATATCACAAAGTATTGAGATGAAATTTTGTTTCTGACCAAATACTTATTTTCCACCATAATATGCAAATAAAATGGAAAAAAAAACAGACAATGTGATTTTCTGGATTTTTTTTTCTCAGTTTGTCTCCCATAGTTGAGGTCTACCTATGATGTAAATTACAGACGCCTCTCATCTTTTAAAGTGGTGGAACTTGCACTATTGCTGACTGACTAAATACTTTTTTTCCCCACTGTATATGGTCACGGGCCTATGGGATCGTGGATATGTATGATATGTATATGGGCACAGGGCTAAGGGATGGAGGATAATTATAATTTGCTATAACTAACCACAGTTAGTTACTATGCCTGGGCAGAGCCGGGCTCTTCAGCTAGTATATATATATATATATATATATATGTGTATATATCTATTCTTTTGTTTCTTTATTAAACATGTCAGTGTGATTTTACTGTCTCGCAAAATGAATTGCCGGCTTTTGTTAAAGGACACGGGTGCGTATTTCTCGCAAGTCACAAGTCTGGTCCGTGTGTAATCTGTATTTTTTGCACCCCCATTGACTTGCATTGGCGTATTACAGGCGTAATACGCAGACAATTGCAGCATGCTGTGATTGTCTCTGCCCATAAAATACAGCCGAGAAATATACGGCTGTTGGGAGCTGCCCCATAGAGAATCATTGGTCCGTGGGCAATGCGTGGTTATAGCGCCTCTCACTCGTCCGTATTTCTCTCTAGTGTGACGCCGGCCTTAAGTTAGCAAATTTCCCATCAGAGAGAAAGAGGAGATGAACCCCAGTGTCACCTATTAAAGTAGCAATTCAAAAAGCCAACAATGATCCTTTCATTTCATTCTGAAACACATGTCTGCAAATGGAGTTTCTGGTTTTGGCTTCTTAGTGTAATTCATATGGCAAGGCTTATTAAAGGGTCCATATTGACAATAAGTAGCACGAGAACTCTTGTCCTCTTTCTTTCTGAAAGGGCATTTTCATATTTAAATCCCAGAGAACCATTGCAAGCAATATACTCTAAGTCTCTCTATACCAACTTAGCACTTTCCAAAATGAGAAACATCACCCCTTTAAACATCTGTCAAATGCCAAAATAGTTCTCTTGCTTTACACTTATGAGGGGCAAATTATCCGAAAAATGTGCCTGCAAAAGGAGTTTCTGATTTAACTTCTTATCCTACGTCATATGCCAAGGGCATTAAAAAACCGTTGCGAGTAACTTTTAGGATTGCGACCTCTTATAGGTGTCACTAGAGGCTCTGGTCTCTTCCTCTTTGAAGAGATATTTGCATAACATAAAAAAAGCAAAGGATAATTGGGTGCAATTTATAGCCAATATTTGGATTTACTAAGTGCCAATCTAAAGACTACAACTAATACTTCCTATTTAGTTAATATCAGATAGACATACCTGTATGAGTATAGCAGTAAGTCAGCCACGACCTCTCTTTTGTGTCCTTATGTCCTCCTAGCTCTAATATTTTTGAAAGCACCTACTACAGCTGTCCCCTGCAACACTATCTATAGCTAGAAAATGTGAATTGAAAAGGAGTACAATCCTACTGTCTCTGACCAACTGCTACAACAGTCCTCATAATGCCACTTATGCTATTCAGATATCTTTGCCATAAGCAAGTGTATTTTTGGCATGCGCGTCAGAATGCACATTTCGTCCCTATGATCCTGTTTACACAATACTCCTTTACTTTTTGTGCAAACCAGCAAATCTGTATTACCCAAAAGCTGACCAATCTTTTTTGCATTCCTCCAAAGTGCGTGCAACAATCAGGCAATAGGTAAATGTCCAGGTCCCTCACCCAGTGGAGGTAGATACTGGCAGTTTTTACCCCTATGTACAAAAAGGCATATATGTTGGACCTGTTTAATACTTTGTGCTGTAAAGCAAGATCTCAGTATATATGCATACAACTACAAATTCTTGTCATAAAGATACATAGCGATTAGTGATGAGTGAGCATACTTGTTACTCGGGTTTCCCAGAGCATGCTCAGGTGGTCTCCGAGTATTTTGTAATGCTCGGAGATGTAGTTTTCATCACCTCAGCTGCATGATTTGTGGCTGCTGGACAGCCTGAATACATGTGAGGAATGCCTGTTTGTTAGGGAATCCCCACATGTATTCAGCCTGTCTAGCAGCCATAAATCATGCAGCTGCGGTGATGAAAACTAAATCTCCGAGCATTACAAAATACTTGGAGACCACTTGAGCGTGTTCTGGGAAACCCAAATAACGAGTATACTCGCTCATCACTAATAGCGATCATTCTCTACTCATCAGCACACATTACCCAGTCCTAATGCTGCCAATTTTCTGTTTTTGTGGTCCCCAATGTCCAAAAATGATTTGCTTCTTATGCTCTGATATCAGATATGTTATGGATTCATTGGGACTTTTCTCATGACAGAAAGCTTTATCAGCCATCACGGGCTGAACATGCTTAGCTCTGCCAGCCTTCACTTGTATTGGATGGGTAATGTGAAAGCTGCTAACCATTTTAGATTGTCAAAATGAAAAGTAAAAATTATGATCTATAAGTGAGAATAACATTACCACTTCTTGTAATAATAGGTCCAGCAGATACAACAGCATTTCCAGAAAGACTCTGCGGGGCGAATGTCGTCTTTGTATGCGAATCTCTTCTTTCTCTGTTGTGGCATGTCTGTAGGAATATACAACAGTTAGTGTTTCCAGACTGATATATATATACAGTGGGGAAAATAAGTATTTGATCCCTTGCTGATTTTGTAAGTTTGCCCACTGACAAAAACATGAACAGTCTATAATTTTGAGGGTAGATTCATTTTAAAATTAAGAAATGGAATATCAAAAATGAAATCCAGAAAATCACATTGTACAAATTATATAAATTTATTTGCATTTTGCAGGGAGAAATAAGTATTTGATCCTTCTGGCAAACAAGACAATACTTGGTGGCAAAATCCTTGTTGGCAAGCACAGCAGTCAGACTTTTTTGTAATTGATGATGAGGTTTGTGCACATGGCTAGAGGAATTTGGTCCACACTTCTTTGCAGATCATCTCTAAATCATTTAGATTTTCAGGCTGTCGCTTGACAACTTGGAGCTTCATCTCCCTCCATAAGTTTTCTATGGGATTAAGGTCTGGAGACGGGCTAGGCCACTCCATGACCTTAATGCACTTCTTTTTGAGCCACTCCTTTGTTGCCTTAGCTGTATGTTTTGGGTCATTTTCTTGCTGGAAGACCCAGCAACGACCCAATTTTAATGTCTTGGCGGAGGGAAGGAGGTTGTCACTCAGGATTTTATGGTACATGGCTCCATTCATTCTCCCATTGATGCGGTAAAGTAGTCGTGTGCCCTTAGCAGAGAAACACCCCCAAACCATAATATTTCCACCTCCATGCTTGACAGTGGGGACTGTGTTTTTTGGGTCATAGGCAGCATTTCTCTTCCTCCACACATGACGAGTTGAGTTAATGCCTAAGAGCTCAATTTTTGTCTCATCTGACCACAGCGCCTTCTCCCAATCACTTACAGAATCATCCAGGTGTTGATTGGCAAACTTCAGATGGGCCTGCCCATGTGCCTTCTTGAGCAGGGGGACCTTGTGGGTACTGCAGGATTTTAAACCTTTACGGCGTAATGTGTTATCAATGGTTTTCTTGGTGACTGTGGTCCCAGCTGTCTTGAGATAATT
Organism: Dendrobates tinctorius; assembly: GCF_039654945.1. Taxonomy (NCBI): domain Eukaryota; kingdom Metazoa; phylum Chordata; class Amphibia; order Anura; family Dendrobatidae; genus Dendrobates; species Dendrobates tinctorius. The sequence continues at coordinate 7,688,466 of NW_027361759.1, read as the reverse complement.
AACAAATTCCCCCCATGTAGTTTTTGGTAAATCTCTCGCATTCCTCATGATCAAGGATACTCCACAAGGTGAGATTTTCTATGGTGCCCCAGATCGATATTGATTGACAGTATTTTGTATTTCTTCCATCTTACAATTGCACCAACCGCTGTCTCCTTCTCACCCAGTGTCTTACTTATGGTTTTGTATCCCATTCCAGCTTTGTACAGGTCTATGATCTTGTCCCTGACATCCTTATAAAGCTCTTTGGTCTTGCCCATGTTGTAGAGGTTAGAGTCTGATTGATTTATTAAATCTATGAACAGGAGTCTTATGAACGTGACTATGTAAAACAGCTGTCTTTAATGTAGGTAATGAGTTGATTAGGAGCGTCTAACTGGTTTGTAGGAGACAGAACTCTTAATGGCTGGTAGGGGATCAAATATTTATTTCTCACTGCAAAATGCAAATAAATTTACATAATTTATACAATGTGATTTTCCGGATTTTATTTTTGATATTGTATCTCTCAATGTTAAAATTAACCTACCCTTAAAATGATAGACTGTCTTTTTCAGTGGGCAAACTTACAAAATCAGCAAGGGATCAAATACTTATTTCCCCCACTGTTTATACAGTCATATGTTAAAGTTTGGGCACCCCTATTAATGTTAACCTTTTTTCTTTATAACAATTTTGGTTTTTGCAACAGCTATTTCAGTTTCATATATCTAATAACTGATGGACTCAAATGAGGTATATTGTACTAACAGAAAATGTGCAATCTGCATTTAAACAAAATTTGACCGGTGCAAAAGTATGGGCACCTCAACATAAAAGTGACATTAATATTTCGTAGATCCTCCCTTTGCAAAAATAACAGCCTCTAGTCACTTCCTGTAACTATTAATGAGTTCCTGGATCCTGGATGAAGGTATTTGTGACCATTCCTGTTTACAAAAGAATTCCAGTTCAGTTAAGTTTGATGGTTTTGGATCATTGTCTTGCTGAAATATCCATCCCCTGCGTAACTTCAACTTCATCACTGATTCTTGCACATTATTGTCAAGAATCTGCTGATACTGTTTGTGACGTGCTTGCAGAAACGGCTAATTTTTACTGACTTCCTGAAGCACTAAATTGGTTTTGTAACCTCATTGAGCTTTGAACTTCATAGCCAGGTGTATCAAATCATGAGAAAAGGTATTTAAGGTGGCCACTTGCAAGTAGTTCTCCTATTTGATTCTCCTATGAAGAGTGGCATCATGGGCTCCTCAAAACAACTCTCAAATGATCTGAAAACAAAAATTATTCAACATAGCTTTCTCTGGGGAAGGATACAAAAAGTTGTCTCAGAGATTTAACCTGTCAGTTTCCACTGTGAGGAACATAGTAAGGAAATGGAAGAACACAGGTACAGTTCTTGTTAAGCCCAGAAGTGGCAGGTCAAGAAAAATATCAGAAAGGCAGTGAAGAAGAATGCAGCAAGATGGTCAAGGACAATCCACAGACCACCTCCAAAGACCTGCAGCAGCATCATCTTGCTGCAGATGGTGTCACTGTGCATCGGTCAACAATACAGCGCACTTTGCACAAGGAGAAGCTGTATAGGAGAGTGATGCGAAAGAAGCCGTTTCTGCAAGCACGCCACAAACAGAGTTGCCTGAGGTATGCAAAAGCACATTTGGACAAGCCAGTTACATTTTGGAAGGAGGTCCTGTGGACTAATGAAACAAAGATTGAGGAGTTTGGTCATGCAAAGAGGCGTTATGCATGGAGGCTAAAAAACACAGCATTCTAAGAAAAACTCTTGCTACCCACAGTAAAATTTGGTGGAGGTTCCATCATGCTTTGGGGCTGTGTGGCCAATGCCGGCACCGGGAATCTTGTTAAAGTTGAGGGTCACATGGATTCAACTCAGTATCAGCAGATTCTTGACAATAATGTGCAAGAATCAGTGACGAAGTTGAAGTTACGCAGGGGATGGATATTTCAGCAAGACAATGATCCAAAACACTGCTCCAAATCTACTCAGGCATTCATGCAGAGGAACAATTACAATGTTCTGGAATGGCCACCCCAGTCCCCAGACCTGAATATCATTGAACATCTGTGGGATGATTTGAAGCGGGCTGTCCATGCTCGGCGACCATCAAACTTAACTGAACTGGAATTGTTTTGTAAACAGGAATGGTCACAAATACCTTCATCCAGGATCCAGGAACTCATTAATAGCTACAGGAAGTGACTAGAGGCTGTTATTTTTGCAAAGGGAGGATCTACGAAATATTAATGTCACTTTTATGTTGAGGTGCCCATACTTTTGCACCGGTCAAATTTTGTTTAAATGCAGATTGCACATTTTCTGTTAGCACAATAAACCTCATTTGAATCCAGAAATAGAACTGAGTCCATCAGTTATTAGATATATGAAACTGAAATAGCTGTTGCAAAAAACAAAATTGTTATAAAGAAAAAAGGTTAACATTAATAGGGGTGCCCAAACTTTAACATATGACTGTATATACTGTATATAGCATATTTTAAATAAGGGTTCACAAATGTTATTTATTTTAAAATTCTATTATTCTATGGTGCCATACAAATGAAAAAGGGTTTAATAGTATTGTATAAGGTAAAAAAATAAGTACAAAAAATATGATCTAGATAAGTAACACACTAGTAAAGAGGATGAGGGGTCGCTGCATACGGAGATTTAATGAGGTAGTAGTTTTCATCCTGCTTTTGAAAGTGTTTGCTGTTCTGGATTGTTGAATGGTTTAGTATAATGAGCTATAGATCATGAGTGATAAATCATGGAGAAAGTATTGTAATGAACAGAAGAGAGCAAATAAAAAAGTTGTGTAAGGATTATGTGTTGGGAGGCATTGAATGACAAGTACAACTAAATTCTTTGGGCAATGGCTAGGCAGCAAAGATCTTTAAAGTAGGGAGAGGCAGAAGACTATTTAGGAGAGAAGTGGTTAACCAGTTAGCAGGGTTAATGATGGTTCAGATGGATGCAAGAGTGTAAGATAGGTTGCCACAGAGAATGATGCTGTAGTAGCTATGAGAATCAGAATGCACAAGCAGGGTTCTGTGGATATGAGAATTTTTGGAGTTGATAGTGGCAAGAGAAGGTTCATTTTACTATATACTGCAAAAATAAAGTACTGATAAAACAATTGCAGGTTTGAGTTAAACAAGGGAACTACAAAGATGTAAAAGAAATGAAAAAAAGTTTTTGAAAATATTGAATCACCCTTTTTTGCCAGTTATAAAGAAAGTGATAAGAAAAATAAATAAACCTTGTAAAAAATGTTTTTGTTTTCTGATCTGTGTTAGAGCTTTGTTTTTGAGTGGAGAGCTATAGTTTTCATTGTTTTATAGTATATGCTGATATGAGAGCTTTTTATTGATCTTGAGGGGAAAGTGCGAAGACCAATAAACTGCAACAGAGTTTTGATTTATTTTTGCTTAATTGTGCTAAATAGTTTTATAGATACGGTTTACATAGTTTTATCTTTTGATATATTCATCACTTCATCCAAAAAAATATATCAAAAGATAAAACTATGTAAGCCATATCTATAAAACTATTTAACACAGTTAAGCAAAAATAAATCAAAACTCTGTTGCAGTTTTTGGTCTTCACAGTTTCACCAAAAAGAGCAATAAAAAGCTCTCATATCAGCATATACTACAATACAATGGAAACTATAGCTCTCCACTCAAAAACAGAGCTCTAACACAGATCAGAAAACCCCCATTTTTTTACAAGATTTAATTTTTTTTAACTTCTAAAATCTAAAAAACAACCTATGCAAGTTTGATATCACCAGTATTGTATTGACGTGAGGAATGCTGCAAGCCATTTTTGCTGCACAGTAAATGCCGTAAAATCAAAACTGTAAAAACGTTGAGTTTTTTCACCATTTCACCCCACTTGGATTTTTTTCCTGTTTTTTAGTACATCATATGGTGCAATGATTGATATCATTCAGAACTATAACTAAAAACAGACTGTAATAAAGCTATGATGATTGAAGAAAATAAATATGAGTCTTGAAAAAAGAGGAATAAAAATTGAAAATATTCCTCTTCAGGAAGGAGATAAAAGGCATGACTCAAACAAATGTCACGCCAAAGCAGCTTACTTATGAGACTACGGAAATTGTAGAAAAGTTGAGGCCATATAGAATCAAAATCTGTCAGCTGAAAAATAGTTTAACAAATAATTTTGCTGACAGATATCTCTCCTGAGTCCCCCATTCACAGGAGCACTTATCTCCTGTGTTTTCTATGTATGAGCCAAGGTCAGACAGTTAAGGGCCTGTCACACTAAGCGATATCGCTAGCAATATCGCTATAACATCACTGGTTTTTGTGACGTAGCAGCGATATTGCTAGCGATATCACTATGTGTGATACCTCCGACTGGCTCCCCCGCTGATTATCGCTGATCGCGCGAGAGCGTCCTGGACCGTTTCTCGTCGGCCACTTCCTGCTGGGCTTCCTGTGGCACCGACGAGCAACGCATGGACGCAGGCGGGAGGACATCAGGATCGCCTCGTCTGACAGGTAAGTAACGACCCCCGACCACTGCTATGTCGCTGGTGAGATCTGCCTGTGTGGCAGCTCACTAGCGACCACTTAGCGATGCACCAGCGATCCTGACCGTGTCTTATCGCCGGTCGAGATCGCTGGTGCATCGCTAAGTGTGACAGTACCTTTACTTAAAAGGGATATATTGGACTTAAAAAAAATGTTATTGCTGCCTACCTGTCTATTGTAGTCAGTGTTATTCTCCACCGGCACAGAGCGGTCACAGACTTCCGCTGACGTCATGTCAACAGAGCGGCGTTTTATTTTCCTGTTCACAGGGCAGGACTACTGGTGTCATACTGATTGACAGCTAGCTCCCCTCTGCCTAATTTAGGGTCAGCTGGCTATCAATAAGCATGATGCCAGTAGTCTCACCCTGTCAACAGGAAGAGAACCTGCTGCTCTTTTGACAGGGAGCAGCTGAATCTCCGGCAGGAGTGGTCAATAAAATGATGCCTTGATATCTGTGATCTGATGTTTTGTTCCAAAGAAATTAAAACTTTTCTCAATATGTAAATTATTTGTTAAGAACTATGGACAGTACATAAATTTGCATAAGAATATGCCTCCAGAGCTTATTTTGAAATAAAATGAGCATTATCAATGTGAGACATGTAATGACTGACAGTCTTCTCTTCTGATCTACATATCTCACACTGGTAATACCCCCTTTCATTTAAATTAAATAAAATTAGAACCATGTCCAACCCTTAGATCTTAACAGTTAATTTACATATTAAGAAAAACATGAATTTCTTTGGAATAAGACATCAGATCACAGATATTATGGTAACATTTTATTCAGCAATCAATGATTTACATGCCCATATAGACAGCTAAGGAGGGTAGATCCTACTGACAGATTCTCTTACCTCAGGGAGGCAAAAGGACCAGCAGTCCGAAATAGGATCCTTCTCTCCCCTCAATATTCCTGCTGGGTAAAAGTCAGGAGGCCTTCACACATATTGGACTGTTAGAAAATTCTACTAATAGCAATAGGTTTTTCTGACTTTAGTTCAATGTGTTTAAGGGACTTACAGAAGTTTTCCCACGAACAAAGATAATTTTAAAGTTGATTTTAATCAATACATATTGTAATAATAATAATTTCCGCAATTGGATATGTTTAAAAAAATGTTCCTGTTCTGAGATAATCTTACAATTGTGCCCATTCTATATACTGTGTAATGGCTGTGTCTCATCATACAGGGACATGGTCTGATCATACCACAGCTCATAAGCGATGGAAAAAACCACTAGTATGCGACTACAGATCCAATATAAAAATAGCCTTGACGAAGGACGAGCATCCGAAACGCGCGTCGGGGCAGATGCGCGGACCCCCCAGGACTCCTCCACCTACCGACTTATTTTGGTGAGATTTTACCGCTATGGATTCTAGGCATTATGCTGCCCTCTCGGGTAAACATGGTCCCATATACTGAATGAGCGGTAATTTGAGTAAAGCAGGACTAGGACTGGCACAATGGCCAGAGTCATATTATGGTTATCTCGGTATGGTGGGATGATGTAGGCACCTATATTCTATATATTCAAACCTACTCTTGTATGGCATTTATTTGATATTCATGAGGTAGTGATCTATAGGCTCATACTGATGTTGTGATATGCCTTTAGGGTTGGTCTTATTATAGATAGACATAGCAAATAAGATTTACATGAAGCATGAAGGAAATTAGGTGTCTACAGATGTAGTTTCTATATATATATATTTGATCTGATTTGGAATATAATATTTGGAGTTCCTGAGTTTGGTCTGCTACGCTTTCCATGCTGAGTGGGTTGTTCTATATGCACTATTCAACACTGTTTTTGTCCTGTTCTGTATACTTGTCTTAATAAAGATATTCTATTTTTATATTGGATCTGTAGTCGCATACTAGTGGTTTTTTCCACCCCTTTTCATAGTGTTCTAGCGATGGATCTATATTTAGGTCCCATTTAACAAACGGAGACATCCAGGTGTAATATATATTATGCCGGGAATATGTTCTCTTAGTTTGATTATGTTTATGAGTATTTCTTTTAATTCACAGCTCATAAGCACAGAGTAATTTTATGAGGCTTTGTCAGTTAGTAGATTAGTTACCTTGATTATGGTGCCTTAAGAAAAGTCAGATGCCATATTGAAACTGATTTAAAAGTAATGTGGATGAAAGCAGGGAAAACAGAATAAGATGAGCATGTTTCCAAGAAGTAGTGAGATAGGACAATAGTGGATAGAGAGATGGGCTTAGAGATGGCTTTTTAAGGATAGATGCGATTGTTGCATGATAAATGGAAGAATGGAAGCTATTGATAGTCATTGACAGGTTGAAGAGATGGGTTACAAGATTTCACAAGAAAATAAAAACAGCATTATCCAGCTCATCAATATGAGTCTTTTGGCCAAAAAAAACCTGTCAAACTGCATCCATTTAAAAGCCTAGAGGTGGATGTCCAGGCAAAATATTGGAGTCAACAAATCGGCTCATCACAAGATCTATCAGTTCTGGAGCGGCAAACATGGTAGTGGAGGTGGCTCATATGTTTCACAATAGTGAGATCACATACGTCCATACAACTACCGTGTGACACACGTCACACAAGTCTGGAATGGTGGCCTGAAAAAAGGTGAAGAATTCTGGACTTCAGTATCATCATAGGAAGCATTGGCTCGAGTTTGCAAAAAAGGTCAAAAAGTGAACAGGAGATGATTGGAAACGGGTGATTTGAAGCGATGAGACAAAAGTCAATAGACTATATTCTAATTGTGCAAATGGATTGGATACTTGATTAGGATCCATGATGGTCTCAATGCTGAGCTATATGCAGTATTTTAAGAGACGAGTTACTCATTACATTTGAGTACTGTGGGTATGAAAAGAACGACATTGTATTCCAGCAGGAAAATGACCCGAAACATATGTCGAGATTGACAAACCGATGGTTCAATAACAATGAAGTAGAGGTGCTTGATTGGCCCCCCACAGTCTCTAGACCTCAATCCAATCGAACCCTTGTAGGTAGAGTTGAAGAAGGAATTGCATAGATACTCAAGTGAGTTGACCAGTATACACCAACTTTAGGAACATATAGAAAAAACCTGGGATCAGATTTCGGTAGAGACATGCTTGAATCTGACTAAGATCATGCCCAAAAGGGTTCAGGCAGTGTGGGAAGCCAAAGGTTGATTTACAAAATACTGACAAAATAATGAAAATCAAAATTTAGATTTTTAGGAGCAAATCTATAACAAGACAGTGACATGAAAAGAATCTGCATAACTAAATAGTTGCAAGTCAAATTTATGTATGAGATAGTCAATTTGATTTTCTATAAAATGATGGCAGTCTCACATTCGAAGCAGTAGTAGATGGTGAGATATGGAGTCTGAAAGTCAAAAATTCAAAATATTGTTACCCTTTTGTTCATCAGTGTATATAGTAAATTTAACACAAAAAAATGATTTTCCATAGGAATCTTTTCAAGATTAACTTCTGAGTAACAGTTTGTGTTACAAGATAAACTTCTGGGTAACAGTTTCTGTACTTACAGGTGTTAAATAGTGGCAATCATCTGATCTGCACAATTTGGTAACGCAGTGTAAGAAAACAGTGGACATTTTCTGGTTTTTATGTTTGACGAACCGGAACACCTCAAAGGAAAATCTCCCCATTTGACTTTTCCCATTTTCAAAAACAGTTGTCTGTGGGTCTTTATCACAGCTTTGAATGAAAGAAAAATGCCACATCAATGAATACTGACATTTTTGACAAAAATAAGCTTTGATTTTAGTAGGGTTTTATTAAGCAAGTGCACATGACATTTTAATGTAATCTATGGATAAATTTGGCATCTACATTAATAGCTGATCTTTGAGTCATGACCTAAAGTGAATAGAATTGTTTATACAGTATGTATGCACACATGTATGAAACTATAGGATGAGCCATATACTTTGATGGATATGTGCATAGCTACAGTAGCAGTATAGAAAAGTGATATATAAACATATATTATCATTGTATCACAGCTATAAACAAGTATAAAACATAAATCACAATATAATATTGATGTATAAAATGGTTCATTTTACCTGAGAAAGAGATCATATCTGATGTCATCATTTGGATTACCAGATGGGGTTGTATAACAATAGTCCATTAAAACATTCCAACTATATTAATAAATCATCATAAAATGGTAGCAAAAGAGAGAATAAAATTATGTTATTATCACAAATTTATACATATATGCATATTTATTTTTTCTATATTTTTAATATGAGTAGCAAGACAAATACAGTTGCCAAAAAATATTCATACATACAAATGTTACTGATTTTAATCACAGGCAGCCTAAAAGTGATTTGGACATTTAATATTGTTCACGTATCCTAAGGATAAGTCACCAATATTAGATTGATGGGAGTACGACACGTGAAATTTTCTTGAATAGAACCTGATCCTCAATACCTGGAAGCAGCTGCCACACATTCAACAAGGCTGTGCTGATCAGCTTTGTTCAAAAATGTATACCCAGCTCCCATAGGCGTTAATGACTGATCAATTGGAGAATATGATGTCAGATCCCCACTGATCTGATATTAGTGAGTTATGCTCAGGAGATCAATATTATATGCCTAGATAAGTCCTTTTACCTCCTTTTTACATGATGCTTGAGTCATAAATGGAAAAATCCATGGCTATTTAATTTTTGTTTGATGTTCCTGAGAGTATAATGTTCTGATAAGAAGGAATTCTATGGTTCTATAATTCTTAGATGAAAAGGCACAAATAACTTTTGTTAAGGAGACCTTTGAAAGCATTACTAATGGGCAGATATTACGATATTGCACTTGTACAGATCAGTTTCTTCTCTAGGACATTATCAATTCAGTCTGAGAAACCCAAATGACCTTAAGCTGGTTGCCCTACACATGTCCCTATGATACCGCTAACAAAATGTATCCTATCTCATCTATGACGCATCTGGAAAACTTAAGGCCCCCCCCCCTATTCACATTAGACTAATATCGGCTAAACCTGCCAATATTGATGGGTTCGCCTGACGATCAAATATAAATGAAGGAGCCACCTGACTGATGGCCAGGAGAGATGTCCATTGCACTTGACTGATTTCGGACTGCAGATTGCATTGTTCTCCTGAAGTTAAGATGCCGGCCGATCCATCAGTGGGTGAATTACTCATAGAGAACACATGATCTCTTTGATGAGTGAGGGCTCCTGTGTGTGGTAGAGTCAGCTGAGATGGCTGTCTACTGAATGATTAGCAGAAGCATCATTCGGAAAAGAGCTATCTAATGTGTGAAAAAACTCAATTACAGCTAATCAAACATATCAGGTAATAGTAATAGTGCTATGAAAGGGTTTGGCAAGCTGGGGTTTCTCTTGAAGAGCTTCAGAACTGAAGCATGCTGCACGACACATTTGGGTCACTGTAAATTTAACCATTATGTAAAGTGCGCCAAAGTAATGCTTTTGAAAGGATGAGAGTCATTTAAGGGCATTAGAGTGAATGGTATTGCATGTATTAACAATCTGTAAAAGGGCAGTGAACAATTCCATCCTAGTGCCTCTTTCACACATCCGGTATTTCCTGTACTGTAAAAACGAGTACCGGTGCTATCCGTGTCCATGTGTCCATGTGTAACATCCGTGTGGCATCCGTGTACCATCCATGTGCACGATCAGTGTGACACATACCAACGATTGGGAAAATCATTGTAGTTCGCGCTGTTACCAGGCACTGGGTGCTGAATCCAACTTCCATCATTGTCGTTTGGTCTCCCTGCGATCAGCGAGACCAGTCAAAGCTGATGACAGTAGTAATCAGCACCCAATGTCTGTGTATAGTGCTCATTAAATAAGAAAATGTAAAAAAAAAATGGTGTGGGATCTCCATTAATTTTCCTTACCAGCTGAGAGAAAATAGACAGCTGGGAGCTGTTGTTATTATTCTGGGAACGGGCAAATAGCCATCAAGGTTCTCAACCTGTTAATAACTGCTAACAGCTGTTAAAAAGAGGGACCCAAAAAAAAGAATGTGTCATCAGTGTCCACGTGTGCGAGAAGTATTGAAGAGTATGCTGCCAGCAAAAAACAGACATGTCTAAGTGTTTTGCACACGGACACACGGTACGTGGAAAAACAATGACAAGTTCGCAGACCCGACACATTAATTTGAATGGGTCTAGGTGTGTAAGTGTCTCCAGTACATGTGAAAACTGTCACTACACGCAGTAGAGACAATGATGTGCGAATGTGGCCTAAGATTGTGAGCCCCATGCTGATAATGACTGTGCTGATAATGTCTGTAAAGCTGGGCGGCACGGTGGCTCAGCTATTAGCACTGCAGCACTGGGGTCCAGGGTTCAAATCCCACCAAGGACAATATTTGCAAGGAGTTTGTATGTTCTCCCCGTGTTTGCGTGGGTTTCCTCTGGGTACTCTAGTTTCCTCCCAAACTCCAAAGACATAATGATAGGGAACTTAGATTGTGAGCCCCATCGTGGACAGTGCCAATGCTGTCTGTAAAGTGCTGTGGAATTAATGGCGCTATATAAATGAGTAAAATAAATAAAGTGCTATGGAATAAATGGCAGTATATAAGTGAGTAAAATAAATAAATAAATTTATCTGACTGATCACATGGACTTGGAATGTCCAGCTGTCCAGTGATTTCCTCGCTGGATGCATCTCACCAAAACAGTATGATTGTGCCTTCATTTTGTGTCTTTTATGTTTTTGCAAGCATATGGTGTAGATTTTAAATACCTATTTCTCACTGTGGCTGTGCTTTGGAGTTCTTTTACAGTATGCAAATAAGGCCGGAGTCACACTACAGCGAGATACGGCCAAGGCTCGCAGGTTAAAATCAAGCTCTGACACCGGCACTCCGGAGCGGAGCATGCAGCTCCATGTATTGCTGTGCGGCTGCACGCTCCGCTCCAGAGTGCCGGCGCCAGAGCTTGGTTTTAACCTGCGAGACTTGGCCGTATCTCGCTGTGTGTGATCCCGGCCAAAGAGTGTTAAATGACTGGCAACACGGTGCTTGAGATGCATACTTAACAATGTGTAATATATCACTTGGTGCATATGAGCTGCCATTCTTCTCAATAGCACAGGGCCTGACTACATAGGATGACGTGCAGCTGAGAATTATGATCTTTTTTTGCAAGCCAACAAACAAGCATTTTGCATGTTCTTTGCATGAACGGCAGCCTGTTAAACTGCACAATTATCATGAATCTAGCATTCCTAGGAACACTTGTTTGACGATAATTGTGCAGTGTGAATGGACCTCTAGTTAAAAACGTACATGGAAGAAGACAGATTGTCTTGTTTTTGATGCAACATCGCATGTGCATCAGTTTTTTATGCACTCTTGTTGTTCCTTATGGGTCACATTGGATTTTTAAGCAAAGACTTATTAAGGGTTATGCATTTTTCTACCATGTTGTGTCTTCACATATGAAAATGTGTCTAGGAAAACATAGCCTTATAAGCCATATAACTCGCAATTTAACTATATCTTCAAAGTGCACGATAGAAAATGAGAACTAGGACAATCTTCCTCTGAGATAGTTTAATATATGATCAGTGAGTATACTCTATTTTCTTGAGCAGAAAGATTGGAAGTATAAAAACAAAATTTGTTTTGATATTTTTGGTTGTAGTTTCTGATCCTCTGAGCTTACAATCGTTAAGAGATTTTTTAATAGAAATAAATGAGAATATCTGATCTCAATGATAGAGTTTAAATGGCTCTTTTTTCTCTTTAAATGGTGGCTGTACATTTTTTCCTCTATTATTCAGTTATCAACTTTAGATTCAATGCTTGGTCTACTTGACAGATGTTTCAATCATCCTGGTTCTTACAGCGCAATTATAGTGCATCTCATCCAATATTTCATATTTTACGGATGCTTGCAATTTGTATACTTTTTTGCATGGAAATCTAGATACTTTTCTATGTTTTTTGCTGAATGAATAGCTCCATTATCTGTTATTAATTAAAAAAGTGTGTTTTATACCATCGTGGACACCAGATACAGCTATTACAACTTCATCAGCAAGCTGGCATTAGCAAAATGGAAATAATGTAGCTCTGTCAACTGGTCCCCCGCAGTGAAATAAAGTCGCCCTTGAGTCCTGCGAACCCTGTCAAACCTCTTTGATATTTGGATCTATTTTTTTTTTTACCAGAAAAAAGCCAATACATGCGTTATATACAATAGATGTTTGCTGTTTTTCGTTTCATTTTTCTGTAGACAGATATGTTGTGAACATGGAGATAAGATTAGACTGCGATAAAATGTGCATGTTCAGGTATCTGTGGATTTTAAATGAATCAGAGGCTTTTCCTTGCTTTATGTACAAGCACTAGCATCTAAGCACATTTCTCATCTTCACAGGGTGTTTGGTGAATCACTCATCTGCAAGGACAAAAGACAAAAAGCAAGCAAGAGAAATAAAAAGCTGCATCGAAATACCGTCCGTCAAGGTTGGTTGCTCTCACTGCCGCATATATTTTTGTTTTCAATGGTAATCCAGTGCTTGGAATTAGCATTTGCTGGCTGTAGGTTGAATCCTGCAATCGTAAACAGTATTGATATGAAATTATCTTCAGAACAATGACTAAGTTGGCTATGTTAAGTAATGCACGGTATAAATGACGAACAATATTTCTGAATAAAATGAAGGATGGTATAAGAGATTAAAGTGAATGTGTGTGCTGAGACATGTAGTTATTTTGCTTTGCTTGCTGTCAGCTTATTATGCATGAAACAAATACCAAGATCATACAGGTTGCATAGCTTCATGTTTCCATGAATTTTCTCTTACTTTCTCTTTCTTTCCTTACCTGTTTTTAGTGAAAATTCTCTTACCTAATATAGTTCACATAGAAACCCTCCCAAGGACTGTGCCATTTAGAATTACAGACTTCCTATTTTACCCAATTTATTGAACAGTTAAGACGATGATACTTTAAGAAGTTGTCGTATAAACAGCTTTTGTCACCTATCCATGGAAGATAGATAGTAAATGTATGATTGCTGGGGATCCAGCTGCTAAGACCCCACCCTATAACCGGGTTTCCAAAGACTCCTATGTGAAAGTAAAATATTCAGACTTGAGAGTCCTCAGTGGTTGATACCTTTTAATGGCTAACTGAAAAGATGGTAACACATTCAATGCTGGAATGAATGTGTCGCATGGATTTATGTCTTTTTACATCAATGAAGGAATTTGCTCCTAAGACCATGTGGGGGCATCACAACACATTAGGAGACCCCAATCAGAGGACAATAAAACATCCAGACTCCTTATCTATGAACTGGTCCAATATTTATGTTTCTCCCTCTCCCATAATGATAGTTCTGCTTCACGTCACTTGTCTTATCTATTGCATTTTTCTGTGCTGTATTGTGCATAAATATGTGACTCTTCAGATTTTGTATTACTCAATGCCTGATGAAGAGGCCTGAGTAGTCTCGAAAGCTTGCAATGTGTTACCATCTTTTCAGTTAGCCATTAAAAGGTATCAACTACTGAGGACTCTCAATCCTGAATATTTTTCTATCTACTGGCTAACACGGTACAAAGATATACATCTTTCCTCTATCATTACTCCTATAGAGAGTGATTAAGTCAGTGGTCACATATGAACTTTTCTACTCTTAGCAGGCAGATGACTTCAAGACTTCCTTTTGTGTGATTCTGGAGGTCCCAGTGGTGGACCCAGACCAATCACATATTTATCACGTATACAGTGTTGCAAAGCTCATCTTGAATGGAGCCGAGGTGTTCATTCTTGACCTTGGCTCTTCTTATTGCCCATTGTACTTTGGTAGTTAGCTTTCCCAGCAGTTCTATAGACAATGAATGGAGTGCAAGTTAAGCAATGCACCTCCTCTCCATTCAAAATAGGACTTTGCAGAGCACAGTTCTTGAGTTTCAAGGCCCAGTCAAGATCACTAGTAGTCAGACCCCCTAGCATATATGGCATAACTTTAAATTCTTACATCTCTAGAAATTGACCTTTTATTCAAGTGTTGATTCTGCAAAAACTCTCACAGTTGCTTTTATCTAATCATGTCTGGATTATGTTCCTGTCCAAATCTAACACACTGATGCCTCTACCCTCTGCCAGCCATTGCACATCTTGTCCATCTGCTACAAAATCCAAAATAAATGGATCACTTTCATCCACAAAGCACTCCACAAATCTATTCCGCCCTACTTCTCCTCCCTCATCTGTCTATCACCCTACCCATGCACTCCATTCTGCTCATAACCTAACACTAAAATCCTGAATATTCCACAACTCTCATTGCCATCTCTTCTTTCATGCTGCACCAGATCTCTGGAATGCACTATCCTGGAAAATTCATTTAATTCCTAGTATCCACAGTTTTACTCCTATCTTATTAAGGCATTTCTTTCCATTGGCCTATCACCTCACTAATCTATTTCCTTTTTTCCATTTTCTAATTTTTCCCAGAATCTGGTCACTCGTATAATCTGCTTACACACCTTTCAAGCACTTAATAGCACTTGTACACATACAGGCTGATGACTGATTCATGCAGCATTATTTGAATATCTTCCAAAATCTACAGATATGGCCACAAACTATAAACTATTTAAAATAATTGCTTTATTCTATCAAACAATGACTGTAATGTTCTTTCTCATCTTTCACACTGTCCCCTTGGCTTGCTGCTAACATTTGTAGGTTATATATTTATTTGAATGCCCTATTTATTATATTGATGGCTAGACCGTATAGTACAAGCACCGTCTCCCCTATTTCTTCATAGATTGTAAGCTTGCGAGCAGGACTCTCACTGCACTTCGTATATGTTGAGTCATGTGTTACTCTGTAATGTTTGATATTGTCGGCACATGTCCCTTCCGAATTGTAAAGTGCTGCAGAATGCGTTGGCGCTATAGAAGTAAAAATGATTAATTCTGGGAATACTCCTTTAGCTTTTGATGCGTGATGATGGCATGGAACAAGGCAAAATATTCAAAAAATCAAATATTCCATAACTGCACATAGAGCTACATTTAAAAGAGTCACAAAAAATGTACCATTATGGCAAAGTTCTACTACGACTTTTTCAAGGACACAAGTTACGTGATGAACTGGGTAGCCATAATGATTAATGTTGACCATTTTGGCCACATTGTGTTACACCTGCTTTCGGCAGTGGCATGATGTGATATTATGATGCAACAACCCTTCATGTAAAATATGTCATCTTGTAGCTATTGCAGCCTGGGGACTAACAATTCCATTGTAGCTGCTTGTGTTGTCCTGTTTTTCTTTCTGCCTGGAGTGAGTGCAACAATGTAGCTTTATTCCGTTCCTTTCTCCTCGATAAAAAATGGCAGACAAGATGTTTTATTCTGTGCTGGAGCATTTCAGATACTAGATACAAAAGTCAACAAACAAGACAAGCAAACATATTGTTTCTACTTACATTATAGAGAAGTAAATTCAAGGTGCTGATGAATGTACCATTCCCATCTCTTACAGAAATAGCAGCTGAAGATCTGCATTTAAAATCATTCTCCGTTACAATCATTTCTATTATGTACAGTAATGAACATCACCTTCAGTATTTTGCCTTCTGTTTATAGATTAAATGCAATTTTATTCTGGCATTTGTATATTTAATGACAACACAACATAATCATATTTATATGTAACTGAAGCATATTAAAAGATACAATGCAAATGTCAGTGTATTAAATGGTCTGGACGTCATGATTGGTAGACTGAAATTAAGATGTCAGCACACACAATGAGATTTGATGCTGGCGAGTCACACGCTATGATTTCAGATGGTAATGTGGCTGCAAATTTATTAAATTGGTGATTGGACAATGAGATATTTTTGCAATTATGCCTGGGGATGTAATGAAAGATTGTGAGACAAAAGACCTTCGCATTTTGAAAATAATTTTCCAAGCTGATTAGAACATTTCTATAAGCCGCAGGTAATTTTTTTTACAAATTAGATGCTTAACAGGGAAGAGATGTTAATAACAGCTGATCCTGAATTTTGTGGTTACCAAAAGGTTTGTCACTGACAATGAAGACACTAAAAGTAAACTATCACAAAAAGTATAAAATGTTTTTTAATGCACATAACATTTAAGAAAATGTTTTTTCATATTTGAAAAGTATAACTTTTACATCCCCAAAGCCTCAAGCTGCACAACTGCTATATCCACATAAAATCACTTGTTTTGACTTCTTTTATTTTTATATCGTAAACCTTGTATGAATGCAAATCACCACTATGTTGTAAAGAAATTGTCTGGCCAAAAGCTACAAGTCTACAGTCATTCTACGTGACTGCAGACTTGTGAATCCTCACATCATGCGCACTCTGTTTGGTTTCTCCCGTGCCGCTGCCGGAAGCGTGCAGTCATGTGACCGCAAGAATGTGATTTGTATACTTCAGTGCACTTGCATTGAAAGAGGCAATACCCATGTAGTTGCCACCTGAGTAAACAATGTGAGAATTTACAAGCCTGCAATCACATAGAGTGACTGTAGAATTGTAGCTGGTAACCGGACAAACACTTTCATATGTGATGCTGGTATATACTGTATATGACAAATTCAATAATTACAGAAAATATATTTGATAACTCAGCAAAGCCTGACCATTTCTCATAATGAAGTATTTTCATAGTTTTTAAGAACTTTTAGATAAGGAAAAGCAGGCTGTTTGAAAATTCAAGTGCTTTCTATTATCATTACTAAATGGGTTTTAAAGTATAATTGAGTATGAACACATTAGATTTTGCATGGTGAAACTTGTTATTTGTAGGAATGAGCGAATGTGCTCAGTAACACTCGGATATCACTCAAGTATCAGGGTACTCGGATGTGTTCGGCACTCAAGCATCAGCTGGTTCTTGGATTTGAGGCTTGAATCCCTGCCCCGCATGATTGGCGCCTGTGCCTGCCAGTCACTGTAATACTGTAGCCATCTTGTTATTGGCATTACTGGGATTGGCTGACTGAATTACCTCATGAGAGGTTATAAAAGGACAGGCACCATCATGGTCGGCTCACTAACTCCATTGCACAGCTCAGGGACAGTTATGATTGGAAGGAGAGAGCAGTTATCCAGACCTGAGTGTGCACATTTTAACAAATCAGAGTACTCTAGCATTGATACTGGGGCTGATGCTGAACCATCATGGTACGTAACAGTCCTCCTAAGGGCTTATCCGGTGCTTTACTGTTTGTATCTGAAACATTCTGCATTTAGCCTAGGGACAGTTGCAGGAGCAGGGAGAGGGGCAGAATACAGCCTCTAGTGTTGTGAATTCTCTTACTTCTGGGTCGGGGCTCCTCTGGTGGTTACTGTGGGCAGTGGAGCTGGCCGGATTGACAGAGGTCTGCCACCTGATGATGATTGGAGATCTGGGGTTACTGATTGGAGTATTTAAGTCAGCAGGCTTCCTTCAATCCCTGCTGGTGATTAGTTCTTCTTGTGCATTCTGAGGTCTGATGTCTTCTGCCT
Organism: Dendrobates tinctorius; assembly: GCF_039654945.1. Lineage (NCBI taxonomy): Eukaryota > Metazoa > Chordata > Amphibia > Anura > Dendrobatidae > Dendrobates > Dendrobates tinctorius. Next base: position 7,670,303 of record NW_027361759.1, on the reverse strand, counting down.
GATCCTGCATTTTTCAGTTAAGTTGTTCTTTTGCTATTCCTTTGCATCTGATCTGGTTTTGCCTCTTTTTGCTTGTTGTGAGGGTTCAGCGTGCTCCCTGCTGGGGGCAGTGCTGGACCCCACTCCATATGTTACAGCTTGTGTCAGTTTGTTCAGTCCCATTATATTAGTCTTTTTTGCTTTGCTGCAAGTTCATGCCAGAATGCTGATATAGTGGGGGCGAGGTTTTTTTGTACATCAGACGTGTTGGATTTTTTAGGGTTTTCGCGTGATTGCAGACAGTGTCTTTCCTTTCCTATCTAGTCAGTTCGGGCCCCATCATTTGCTCAGTCTATTTTCTGCCTGCGTTTGTGCTTCATCTTGTCTCACTGACAATATATGTTTGGGGCTATCTATTTCTTTGGGGTTCTACTCCGGGCAATTTAGATTTCACCTTTTTTGCTTTAGGCCTAGTTAGTTCTCCGGCTGCGTCGAGGCGTCTAGGGCATCGTAGATACGCTCCACGGCTACTGTTAGTTGTGTTGTTTGGATTAGGGGTCTGCAATCTACTAAGTTACCAACCTTTCTGGTTCCCTGGTGGCCTAGTCTATTCCTGCCATCCTCCTCTGTGACCAAATCATAACACTCTAGGCAGGACGCTGGGTTTTGCAGTCCGCTGCTTAAAATATAGCTGCTGCATGTGACCACATTCTTTTTTGGGGTGTGAAAAAATTAACTATATTGTCATCCATACAGTTTGCCTAGTGTTACATGATGGTGGTATATAAAACTCCTAAAAAAGTTAAAAATTGTTTTTATGGATTCAATTAATCATCCATACAGGTTAACGTGGTTAGAGTTACATTACGATGGTACGTAAAACTCCAAAAAAAGTTAAATATTCTTTGGGATTGAATTAGTGCTCTATATTGCATTACACTGTTACTAAAATCACTTAAACTTATTTGCCTGCTGCAGGTGACCTTTTTTATTGAAAATTAAATTGGTTTTCATTTTCAGAGTTAGAAAATACATAAGGCATGTGGTAAGGGATAGGGAAGTGGAAGTGTTGGTGATGTGCACGCAGACGCTAAGGACATGGGACAAGTGCGACTACACCTTTTGGCGGAACACAAGAAATATGACCATCCATGATGCATGGCTTCCTGTTCAACTTTGCAGGGAGGCATGGGACACCACTTCTGAAGCCACACCAGTGCGAACAGTTGGTCGGTTAGATAGCAGATAATGCTTCCAGCATGATTGCCAGCACCGCCCAGTCTTTCACACGGTCTAATACCACAATCCAACAGTCTGGATCACTTAATCCTCACCCTGATCCTCCTTCCTCCCACCATATTGAGTAATAGGAGACAAGTGATCCCACACTTGGACACTCCGAGGAGCTTCTTAGAACATAATTTCTTGATTGTGGCTTCTCAGCCTGCATGTTCTAAGAGAGACAGGAGGAGATATTGTGTAGTGATGCACAAAACTTAGAACGGTCACAGTTACAAGAAGATGATGGTGGGGAATGGCACATTTTGTCAAAGGAGGTAGATTATTATTATTATTATTTATTTATATAGTGCTATTAATTCCATGGTGCTGTACATGAGAAGGGGGGTTACATACAAAATTATAGATATCGTAAACAGTAAACAAATTTACAATGACAGACTGGTACAGAGGGGAGGGGACCCTGTCCTTGCGGACTTACATTCTATGGGATAGTGGGGAAGAGACAGAAGGTCGGGGGTGCAGCAGCTCTGGTGGTGATGAGGCGGCAGCTTAGGCGGTGGTGTGGCGACAGAATGGTTATTACAGACTGTAAGCTTTCCTGAAAAGATGGGTTTTCAGGTTCCACTTGAAGGATCCAATGGTGGTGGATAATCGGACGTGTTGAGGCATGGCATTCCAGAGGATAGGGGATATTCGGGAGAAATCTTGGCGGCAGTTGTGTGAGGAACGAATAAGTGTGGAGGAGAGTAGGAGGTCTTGGGAGGATCAAAGATTACGTGAGGGAAAAGATTGGGAGATTAGTTCAGAGATATAGGGAGGGGAAAGGTTGTGGATGGCTTTGTAGGTCAGTGTTAGTAGTTTGAACTGGATTCGTTGGGGAATTGGGAGCCAATGGAGGGATTTGCAGAGGGGGGGAGACAGGGGAGTAGCGAGGAGAGAGGTGGATTAGTCGGGCAGCAGAATTGAGGACAGACTGGAGTGGTGCAAGAGAGTTAGCAGGGAGGCCACGGAGGAGAGTGTTGCAGTAGTCAAGGCGGGAGATGATGAGGGCATGTATAAGAGTTTTAGTAGATTGAGGACTGAGGAAGGGCCGGATTCTGGATATATTTTTGAGCTGGAGGCGACAGGAGGTGGCAAGAGATTGGACGTGTGGTTTGAAGGACAGGGCAGAGTCGAGAGTTACTCCGAGGCAGCAGATTTCAGGTGCGGGAGAGAGCGTGATGCCGTTTACCATAATAGATAGATCGGGTAGGGAAGATACGTGAGATGGAGGAAAGATAATGAGTTCAGTTTTGCCTACGTTGAGTTTTAGGAAGCGAGAGATAAAAAAGGAGGATTCTGGACAGCAGACAGGTGACATCTGGGCCAGAGAGGTAGATCTGAGTGTCATCTGCATACAGGTGATACTGGAAGCCATGGGACTTTGAGTTATCCTAGGCCAAGAGTATAGATGGAAAAAAGTAAGGGTCCCAGGACAGAGCCTTGGGGGACTCCAACAGAGAGGGGGCGGGATGAGGAGGTAGTGTGGGAGTGGGAAACACTGAATGTGCGGTCAGAAAGGTATGAGGAAATCCAGGACAGGGCAAGGTCTTTGATGCCAAGGGTAAGAAAGAATCTGTAGCAGTAGGCAGTGGTCAACTGTGTCAAAGGCAGAGGACAGGTCAAGAAGGAGGAGGATGGAGAACTGTCTGTTAGCTTTGACTGTGAGTAAGTCATTAGTAATTGTGGTCACGGCAGTTTCAGTGGAGTGGTGGGGGCGAATGCCAGATTGCAGGATGTCAAGGAGGGAGTTAGATGAGAGGTGGGAGGAAAGTTGAGCATGGACATGCTGTTCAAGGAGTTTAGAAGCAAACGGGAGCAGTGATATGGGGCGATAGCTGGGCATGATGATGATGAGACACATTTGCCTATATGTCAGATTGTTGTTAAGTCACCAAGTCAGGAGGACCAGGATGAGACTGTGGAAGATGAGGTGATGGATGACAAAGTCACCAATAAAACCTGGGAAGCTTGCATGCAGAGCGAGGTCAGCAGCACTGAGAGGGGGGGATCAGGCGACGAGAGTGAGAAGGCGGGTAACTTCCGCAGAGCACAGACACTCATTAATTTCTCTATCAAAGTGTTAGTTGTTCCCTAGTCTATGACTTTTTTAACGAGAGCTCTGAGACAAAAAAAATGGTCATTGCACCTGTCCTTGCACATTTTAAGACACCATCATCAGGCTCTTCCAAAAACTAGTCCCAGTTCAGCATTCAATTGTCCCTACCCCTCGCCTTGGAATGCAAAAGAAAGTTCCCTGTCACCCACCCACAGACCAAATGCTAAACTGGCACATTTCCAAACTGCTTGCTATGGAAATGCTGCCATTTAGGCTTGTAGGCATGGAGGATTTCCACTGACTCATGGTGGCAGCCGTCCCTTGATCTACGGTCCCCAGATGCCACTATTTCTCCAGGTGAGGCATCCCCACCTTATACCAGCACATATCCAGGAACATTCCCAGTGCCCTTATCAATGCAATTACTGAGATAGTACATTAATGACTAACATGTGGGCAAGTGTTTGTGGCCAGGGACAATACATTACATTTAACTGACAGCACACTAGGTAAACATTGTGGAGGCTTGGGCCAAGTCCCACCCTGGCACAGCACATGTGCTACTGAAAAAAAACAGAAATCCAAAAAGGGAAGCTCAAGACAAAATGAAATTAATAGAACATTTTTATTAAATATATTCTAAAATTCAATTATGAAATCATCAGAACATTGCTGAGAGTGCTCCATGCAATCAAAAAGAAACACAAAAATAGTATATGCACAAAAATATATATATGTAGGCACTAATAATTTACACACTATATTTTCTAACCCTATGTTCACACCTATAGGGAAATCCAAGTGAATGAAAATATATTAAGCTGTTAGGCAAGTGTCACTTCATATCCATGAACCGCAATAATATATAAAGTGCATAATGCTGAGTGAATGTAAGTTTATGAGAAAATGCTAAAAGTGCATAATATTATTAAAGTGTCCCAAAGTGCAGGGATCATCCCAAATAACACACATGTCAGGCAGAAATGCTATAGTAGTGCATAATGGGAGACAAAGTGCATATAATAAGAATACCAAGTTATAAACTAGCCACAGGCTTAGATGGAAAAATCCAAGGTATACCTATCAGTTTGATGGCATGGAGGTAGAAGGTCCCCTTGGATTTTCCTATAGGTGTGAATATAGGGTTGGAAAATATAGTGTGTAAATTATTAGTGCCTACATATATATATTTTTGTGCATATACTATTTTTGTGCTTCTTTTTGATTGCATGGAGCACTCTCTGCCATGTTTTGATGATTTTGTATTTGAATTTTAGAATGTATTTAATACAAATTTTCTATTAATTTCATTTTGTCTTGAGCTTCCCTTTTTGGATTTTTGTAGTGTTTTTTGGAAGTTGACAATCAACATTGGTCGTTTCTTTTGGGTTTCTACATGTGCTACTGATGCTGAGGATTGCTGACTCTACTTCTATAAGGGTTTCCTCCACCTTCTACACCACTTCCTGCACACCCTCCTGGTCCTCCTCATCATCCATCTTTGATGTGCTATCTCAGAGCACATCATCCCCAACAGCAGGAACCTGGAAGCTCTGCAGCACTAGCTTAGTAAAGCAGTAACAGGTTCTACTTAAGCTAATATGTCAAGGAGACAAACCACACAACACGACAGAGTTATTGACAGGAATAACAGGCCAGACAGATCTGTGGCTGAACCTACAACCAGGCATGGTTGAATGCAATAATGGCCATAGCCTGATGGCAACTGTGAAGTCTGGAACATGTGCAAAACTTGGTTGTTTAGTGGTTGCTGAAAGCTAACCCTATTTGCCTGAGCTTCTGGTCAAGGTACGCTACATCAGTGCCCATTTCCACAAATCAGCTACAACTACTGTTGCTCTGGCAATGCTGCAGCAGTGCATGCAAGTGTCAGCTCACTGACTGGTGTGCGATGAGACCATGTGCTGGAAATACACACTGTAAATGCTGGTAAGGCTTTGTAAGCAGTGAGGCCAGCTGTCCCGTCTGTATTCTGGGCTGCCACCGCACATAACAACTGAAGAGTGGGCATGGATGTCTTAAATTTGTTTGGTGCTTCAAGACTTTGAGGACTCCACAAAAATGGTGAGTGGTGATAATGTCACAGACAGCCAATGATCCCACTTCTATGCCTAATTAAACAGTTGCTGTTCTCACTTAAAGCTGAAGCTTTGCATATGGACCAGGTGGAGATGAAGGAAGACATGAGAAAGGGAGAAACTACCCAGCCCAGCTTCATCTCAACTGCTCAGTATGTATTGTAACAATGAAGAGGTGTAGGCTAAGAGAAGGAACACAAGTTGGTTGCTAGTGTAACAGGATTGTACCCACACAAGTTTTGCCCCATCTCTCCTACATGAATGGAATAAGGAGGGGAATGAGAAAGAAAAAATGGAGGAGATGGAGACTCGTCATCATGATGGAGACAGGAAAGTGTGTTCTGTAGGGAGATTGGCACATATAGCTAACTCTATGTACTGCTGCCTTTCCCATGACCATCGTCTTACATTCATCTTGGCCATAAAAGAGTACTAGTTGTTCACCTTGCTAGACCCACCCTACAGGAGAACCTTGCATCTCTCCTTCGTGAGGCAGAGAAGTCTACTAAAAAGGTGATATACCAAAAGGCCATTTTGGAAAATACAAAATAAATTAACAGACCGACAGCGCTAGCGCCACAGACTACACAGCAGCAAAATATTAGGACAATTACCACCAAATTAATCCAAATAAATAAGTAATGTATAAACAATTCAATATTTGCGCTCAGAGTTGTGTCTGTATAAAGGCTATACTCCACTCAGAGAAGATATTAAAAGTTCAAAACAAAACAAATGAACGTTAAGAGTCAGGAAACACCCCCTGGTTAAATATTTGCACTCAGAATTAGGTCAGTATAAAAACTATACTCCACTCAGAGGAGACATAAAAGGTCCAAGGCAAGGCAGGTGAACTCCAAGAGTCCGGAACCGCCCCCTGATTAAATATTTGCACTCAAAACTAAGTCTGTATAAAAACTGTATTCCACTCAGAGAAAAAGGTTCAGGGCAATGCAGGTGAACATTAAGAGTCAGAAACCGCCCCCTTGACTCTTTCACAGCTGTTAATGTTCACCTGCATTGCCCTGAACCTTTTTCTCTGAGTGGAATATAGTTTTTATACAGACTTAATTTTGAGTGCAAATATTTAATTAGGGGGCGGTTCCGGACTCTTGGTGTTCACCTGCCTTGCCTTGGACCTTTTATGTCTCCTGTGAGTGGAGTATAGTTTTTATACTGACCTAATTCTGAGTGCAAATATTTAACCAGGGGGTGTTTCCTGACTCTTAACATTCATTTGTTTTGTTTTGAACTTTTAATATCTTCTCTGAGTGGAGTATAGCCTTTATACAGACACAACTCTGAGCGTAAATATTGAATTATTGAATTGTTTATACATTTTGGAAAATATTTTGAAAAATTTTCATCAGACAACGCTAGCGGCAGGAGGCAAGTTTCCTTGCTCAACCAAGGATGGCAGGTGAGGGAAACACTTAAGTTGTGTGCCCACGTTGCGTTTTTATGCGTTTCCGATGCATTTTTGCCACAGTGGAAACACTTAGAAAACGCTAATAAAATACATCCCCAAGCAATCCTATGTGATTCTGCAGTTGCTGTGCCCATGCTGCGGATTTTACTGCTGCGGAATCGCATAGAGATAAAATCTACAGCATGTACATTATTTCTGCGGAATCACGGCGATTCCGCTGCCATAGGATTGCATTGAAATGCTCAATTTGCGCATGTGGCTATACCCACCATGCATAAAGTGAGAGCTTCATGCGCGGATGGTACACAGCGTCTGGAGGAGAGGAGACTCTCCTCCATGCCCTGGGTACCGTATTTCTGTAAAAAATAGAATTAAAATAAAAAATCATGATATACTTACCCTCTGTCAGTCCCCGGAGTCCAACCGCCTCTCAGCCACGCTGCCAGCGCCAATGAGGGGCGGGACGACTCAAGGGGCCGACAGAGGGTGAATATATCTCTCTTTTTTTTATTTTTATTATTTTTAACATTCTATCTTTTACTATTGATGCTGCATAGGCAGCATCAATAGTAGAGTTGAGCAACTTTTGGTTTTTTAGGGTCGCGTTTCGTTTCGTGAAACCCGACTTTTCCAAAAGTCGGGTCGAGCAAGATCGTCCGATTATAGGGAAAAGTCGGGGTCGTCCCGAAACACGAAACCCAATGTAAGTCATTGGGGAATAAAAGTCGGCAGTGAGAGGAGGACAGGAAACACACCTACAGTGCCCATTTGAATGCCAAAAGCATCAATTCTTCTTTCTTAAGCTTGTCAACCTTAATTAACTTCATAATACAAGTTATGCACTGAAAAATGGGGATTATTTGGCTACAAACTGTGGGGGGGGAGGGCTGGCTCCAGGTTTTCATGTGCCCTGGGCGAAAGAGCGCCCCTTTAACACATACCACAACTCATCATGCTCCGATACGGCAGAGAAATAGCGGTATAGTCCAATGAAAAATAACTCACTTTTTACATCTCATGACGAGGCCCATCTATTTCTCCATACAGAATCATTGGTCCCATATAATGTTTGAAACAGTATATGATGAGCTCCACATAATGCTACAGTATATGTTGGTCCCCATGGATGAAGTTCCACTGTCTTATGGGCCCAAATAATGCTCCAAACATAATGGGCCCCATTTCTAATGCTCTAATGTATAATGGGCCCTGTAAATGCTGCTCCAGTGTCTGATGTCCACCTTTGGAATGTTCCAGTGTATGGTGGGCCCCATCTATCATTCTCCAGAGTATAGTGCTCCCCAAAAATTGCTGTCCCAACATTGAAAACAATCAAATAAGTCTCCTCACTAGGGAATCCCTGTACTTGTCTGGACAGGTGCTGTAGCTTGCTTAACAGCTCGCCAGCCGTTCTCACGCCCAGTATGGATAAAACGTGATTGCACAAAGGTGAGAAAGGGTACCGTATCCCCAGATAACATGTATGGATAGCGTACACATTCAAAATATATGTCTCAGGAGGAAGGCTCAGACGGTGTTAGGCCCAGTATGGATTGCACGTGATTGCACAAAGGTTAGAAAGGGTACCGTATCCCCGGATAACATGTATGGATAGCGTACACATTCAAAATATATGTCTATACAGCATGAGGCAGGCTCAGACGGTGTTAGGCCCAGTATGGATTGCACGTGATTGCACAAAGGTTAGAAAGGGTACCGTATCCCTGGATAACATGTATGGATAGCGTACACATTCAAAATATATGTCTATACAGCATGAGGCAGGCTCAGACGGTGTTAGGCCCAGTATGGATTGCACGTGATTGCACAAAGGTTAGAAAGGGTACCGTATCCCTGGATAACATGTATGGATAGCGTACACATTCAAAATATATGTCTATAAAGCATGAGGCAGGCTCAGACGGTGTTAGGCCCAGTATGGATTGCACGTGATTGCACAAAGGTTAGAAAGGGTACCGTATCAACGGATAACATGTATGGATAGCGTACACATTCAAAATATATGTCTATACAGCATGAGGCAGGCTCAGACGGTGTTAGGCCCAGTATGGATTGCACGTGATTGCACAAAGGTTAGAAAGGGTACCGTATCCCCGGATAACATGTATGGATAGCATACACATTCAAAATATATGTCTCAGGAGGAAGGCTCAGACGGTGTTAGGCCCAGTATGGATTGCACGTGATTGCACAAAGGTTAGAAAGGGTACCGTATCCCCGGATAACATGTATGGATAGCGTACACATTCAAAATATATGTCTATACAGCATGAGGCAGGCTCAGACGGTGTTAGGCCCAGTATGGATTGCACGTGATTGCACAAAGGTTAGAAAGGGTACCGTATCCCCAGATAACATGTATGGATAGCGTACACATTCAAAATATATGTCTCAGGAGGCAGGCTCAGACGGTGTTAGGCCCAGTATGGATTGCACGTGATTGCACAAAGGTTAGAAAGGGTACCGTATCCCCGGATAACATGTATGGATAGCGTACACATTCAAAATATATGTCTATACAGCATGAGGCAGGCTCAGACGGTGTTAGGCCCAGTATGGATTGCACGTGATTGCACAAAGGTTAGAAAGGGTACCGTATCCCTGGATAACATGTATGGATAGCGTACACATTCAAAATATATGTCTCAGGAGGCAGGCTCAGACGGTGTTAGGCCCAGTATGGATTGCACGTGATTGCACAAAGGTTAGAAAGGGTACCGTATCCCTGGATAACATGTATGGATAGCGTATACATTCAAACTATATGTCTCAGGAGGCAGGCTAAGATGGTGTCAGGCACAGTATGGATTTGACGGCCCAGATTACACAGCGGAGGAGCAGGGAGAGGTAAAGATTGCAAATGCTGGGGCCCTGCCCAAGCAAGGGGGGCCCACTCGTGGGCGTCGGTACTGGCACTGGGCCCCTCATAGTACAGCGGTGTGTCTGATGGCGGGTGTGCACCACCACCGTCAGAGACACTTGATTGCACTATGAGGGACCCTGTGCCAGTGCCCGCGCCCAAGAGTTGGCCTACCCACCTGTCCAGGGCAACGGCACTCGCACGGTGTCGTGCGGTAGGTGGTGACCCCGGCCATGGGGGGGAGGCAGCACAGTTAGGGAGTTTTAGAAAGTGGCATATGTTGATGTTGAACATTCAGCTGATGCAAAAGGCGAAATAGGTGAAGTACCAGGAAGAGGTGGACCAAAGCAAGCCATTTTTCTGTCACCCTATGTGTCATCAGGGGAAGGTGGGATAAAATCCTTGGAAACCCATGCGTGGTTCATTTTAATGAAGGATAGATCATCCACATTTTGGGTTGACAGACGGGTCCTTTTTTCTGTCAGGATTGATCCAGCTGCACTGAAGACTCTTTCCGATAGCACACTTGCAGCTGGGCAAGCGAGCTCCTGTAAGGCATATTGGGCCAATTCAGGCCAGGTGTCCAGTTTAGCCGCCCAATAGTCAAAGGGGAATGACCTGTGTGGGAGAACATCGATATGGGAGGAAAAGTAGTTTGTAACCATAGTTGACAACTGCTGTCTCCTGTCACTTTCCATCGATGCAGTATTACCAGTTGTGTGAGCGGTATTTGAAAAATCAGTCCACAACATTGTCATGAAACCCCTGTCTCCAACGCCGCTTCTGCTGTGTGCACCACGAACACCTCTGCCAAGCTGCCCCCGGCCCGTACGGCTCGTGTGAGAACCATCACCGCTGCTGTGTGCTGGGAATGCCTCAAGCAACCGATTTACCAGAGTTGCTTGTTTATTAGCCAATATTAGGTCAAGGTTCTCCTGTGGCATGATGTTTTGTAATTTGCCTTTATAGCGTGGATCCAGGATGCTGGCCAACCAGTAGTCGTCATCGTTCATCATTTTGGCAATGCGGGGGTCCCTTTTTAGGATCCGCAAGGCATAATCTGACATGTGGGCCAATGTTCCCGGTGTCAATGATGCACTGCGAGTGCTGGGTTGAGGAGCACTTTCTGGCAAATCCACATCCCTCCAGTCACGCACAAACCCTGTACCAGACCTTGCCACGCCAACATTTTCACTTGCCCCACGAGATGCATCCTTCTCCCCTAAGTAATCATCCCCATCATCATCCTCCTCCTCCTCTTCTTCCTCCACCTCGTCCAGGAGAGGTCCCTGAGCAGACAATGGCTGAATGTCATCAAGGATTCTCTCCTCCTCTTCCTCCTCATCAGCATTGGCTGCAGACGCCTGCTCCTTAAGGTGCGTCAAAGTTTGCATGAGCAGACGCATAAGTGGGATGCTCATGCTTAGGATGGCGTCGTCTGCGCTTACCAGCCGTGTGCATTCCTCAAAACACTGAAGGACTTTACAAAGGTCTTTCAGCTTCGACCACTGCACACCTGTCAACTCCATGTCTGCTCTCAAAGTGCCTGGCCGTGTATCCTCCCACAAATGCATTATGGCCTGCCTCTGCTCGCACAGCCGCTCCACCATGTGCAGGGTGGAGTTCCACCTTGTTGCAATGTCGATAATGAGGCGGTGGTTGGGAAGGTGGAGCAATCGCTGCAGCTTCTGCATACGAACGGACTGTACAGGCGACCAGCGGATGTGCGCGCACAGTCTTCGCACCTTCTGGAGCAGGGCTGTTAACTCCGGATAATTTTTGAGGAAGCACTGCACCACCAGGTTCAAGGTGTGAGCCAAGCAAGGTATGTGGCTGAGTTTTGAAAGGGCTATGGCTGCCACAAAATTACGGCCGTTATCAATAACTACCTTGCCTGCCTCAAGATGTACTCTGCCCAGCCATGACTCAGTTTGTCGCTTCAAGTACTCGGCCAGCACCTCGGCGGTGTGTCTGTCGCCCAAACACATCATCTGCAACACAGCCTGCTGACGCTTTCCACTAGCTGCTCGATAGGGGGACACATCGTGTGCAACAGTGGCAGCTGCAGATGGAGTGCTCGTACGACTGCGCCCTGTGGACGAGCTTTCGCTTCTGGAGGAGGAGGAGGAGGAGGAGGGTCGAACGCCTACAGCCAACTGTTTCCTATACCGAGGGCTAGGCAGCACTGTCCCACCACCGCTGTCCCCTGTGGACCCTGCATCCACCACATTAACCCAGTGCGCAGTGATGGACACGTAACGGCCCTGGCCATGCCGACTGGACCATGCATCAGTTGTGAGGTGCACCTTTCCGCTCACTGACTGCTTGAGTGCATGGACAATGCGGTCTTTCACATGATGGTGGAGGGCTGGGATGGCTTTGCGAGGGAAGAAGTGGCGACTGGGTAGGTCATAGCGTGGTACTGCATAGGCCATGAGTTCGTGGAAAGCTGTGCTTTCCACCAACCGAAAGGGCATCATCTCAAACGAGATTAGTTTGGCAATGTGGGCGTTCAAACCAAGTGTACGCGGATGAGAGACTGAGTACTTTCTTGACCTACTCATAGTGTCTGGGAGGGTGAGCTGGACTTGAGAGCTGCATATGGTGGAAGTAGCGGTGGACAGGGTGGACTGAGAGAGGGTTGATGATGGTGATGGAGTTGGTGTTCTTTCTGATGGCCTAGAATCAGTCTTTCGTTGATATAACAGTGGGATTCCCTGACTGCTGTGGTCTTGCAACGACACCTCAACATTTGCTGCTGTGCTAACCGGTGGGCTTACAGTGGGGGAAACAATGTAGCGTTGCTGACTACCTTCGTTGTGATCAGTTGCACATGTGGCACTTGAGGTTTGGTGTTGTGTCCACGCTTGCAAGTGCATGCTGGTTAAATGTCTAAGCATGCAACTGGTATTCAAGTTTTTCAGATTTTTCCCTCGGCTAAAGGTCTTTGCACACTTCTTACAGATAACCTTGGCCTGATCATGAGGATTTTGTTCAAAAAAGTGCCATACTGCACTCTTCCTACTTTGGCAGACATTTTGCGGCCTAGCACGCTGTGATCTTTTGACCCTCTGGACAAGCTGTCCAGCAACTCTTTTGATGTTTGGAACCTGTCTTTGGAGTGCTCCGGGCCTGCCAGATAACAGCTGTTGCGATGTCGATGTCTGCTGTGGATGCTCCTCATCTGAGCTATTGGAAGCAGCACCCTCTTCCCCCAATGGATGCCAATCTGGGTCAACAACTGGGTCATCCATCACCTCCTCTTCTATGTCATGTGCACCTTCCTCTGTGTCACCGTGTATGGTGGTATAGTGTGCGGGAAGGGGCACCTGAGTCTCATCAGGGTCAGAATCTGGCTCTGTACACTGCGAGGACAATGTAGTGCTCTGAGTGAATGTACCAGCAGAATCATCCATCAGCGGCTGTGCATCAGTGCACTCCATGTCAGATTCATCTTGGCCTGGGTAATTCACCATTTGACTTGATAATCCAGGCATGGTATGTGAAAACAGCTCCATGGAGTAATCAGTAGTATGGCCTGCGTCATCCTTCAATCTTGGTTGGGGTGAAGGACACAAGGAAAGGTGTGGTTCATGAACATGAGCCTCCAATGATGACTCAGTGTTTTTACTTTTTACAACTGAAGAAGAGGAGGCGATAGAGCTGGAGGCTGAGTCAGCAATGTAAAACAAAACTTTTTCCTGATGCTCTGGCTTTAAAAGCGGTTTGCCAACTCCTAGAAAACTAAGCGTTCGAGGCCTTATGTAGCCAGACGATGACGCAGGGTCAGCACCTCCTGCATTCGGTCCTATTTTGCTCTTGCCACTACCATCAAATCCACCACCAACACCATCATTACCAGCTGCCAACCCCCGCCCAATTCCACGGCCTCTTCCACCAGCCTTCCTCATTTTTGGTAGAAATGTAGACAAAATCCAACAAACTATATAGTAATGTAAAACAAGGTGTCTATAGGACAGGGGAGATTTTGAATTTCTGCACACACTTTTGGACACTGGACACTTTTGGATTGTGTGAGGCCCACTGATATCTCAGCGCTATGTGACAGGCTCGATGGCACTGCTGTGACAAAAGTGACTAGAGGATAAGGGAGATTTTGAATATCTGCACACACTTTTGGACACTGGACACTTTTGGATTGTGTGAGGCCCACTGATATCTCAGCGCTATGTGACAGGCTCGATGGCACTGCTGTGACAAAAGTGACTAGAGGATAAGGGAGATTTTGAATATCTGCACACACTTTTGGACACTGGACACTTTTGGGTGTGAGGCCCAATGAATATCTGAGCGCTATGTGACAGGCTCGATGGCACAGCTGTGACCTAAGTGACTAGAGGATAAGTGAGATTTTGAATCTCTGCACACACTTTTGGACACTGGACACTTTTGGATTGTGTGAGGCCCAATGAATATCTGAGCGCTATGTGACAGGCTCGATGGCACTGCTGTGTCAAAAGTGACTAGAGGATAAGGGAGATTTTGAATATCTGCACACACTTTTGGACACTGGACACTTTTGGATTGTGTGAGGCCCACTGATATCTCAGCGCTATGTGACAGGCTCGATGGCACTGCTGTGACAAAAGTGACTAGAGGATAAGGGAGATTTTGAATATCTGCACACACTTTTGGACACTGGACACTTTTGGATTGTGTGAGGCCCACTGATATCTCAGCGCTATGTGACAGGCTCGATGGCACTGCTGTGACAAAAGTGACTAGAGGATAAGGGAGATTTTGAATATCTGCACACACTTTTGGACACTGGACACTTTTGGATTGTGTGAGGCCCAATGAATATCTGAGCGCTATGTGACAGGCTCGATGGCACAGCTGTGACCTAAGTGACTAGAGGATAAGTGAGATTTTGAATCTCTGCACACACTTTTGGACACTGGACACTTTTGGATTGTGTGAGGCCCAATGAATATCTGAGCGCTATGTGACAGGCTCGATGGCACAGCTGTGACCTAAGTGACTAGAGGATAAGTGAGATTTTGAATCTCTGCACACACTTTTGGACACTGGACACTTTTGGATTGTGTGAGGCCCAATGAATATCTGAGCGCTATGTGACAGGCTCGATGGCACAGCTGTGACCTAAGTGACTAGAGGATAAGTGAGATTTTGAATCTCTGCACACACTTTTGGACACTGGACACTTTTGGATTGTGTGAGGCCCAATGAATATCTGAGCGCTATGTGACAGGCTCGATGGCACAGCTGTGACAAAAGTGACTAGAGGATAAGGGAGATTGGATTGCTTTTAAAAAAGCAATTTGCGGAGCAGTGGGTAAACAGCAATGCCAGCCTGTCAGGAAGCCTTAGAAGGCAGCCCAACAACCAACACCACTGATACACCACTATATAGCCTCCCCTTGCACTGCACACACAGTGACTGGTGTGTTGTGCAGGCCAAATTGCTAGCAGCAGAAGCAGTTTTTTTTTCTTCTCAGCAGGACAAAAAAAAAAAATTGGGATTGCTTTTAAAAAAGCAGTTTGCGGAGCAGTGGGTAAACAGCAATGCCAGCCTGTCAGGAAGCCTTAAAAGGCAGCCCAACAACCAACACCACTGATACACCACTATATAGCCTCCCCTTGCACTGCACACACAGTGACTGGTGTGTTGTGCAGGCCAAATCGCTAGCAGCAGAAGCAGTTTTTTGGTCTTCTTCCCTGCCTAACGCTCTCCCTACAGAATCAGCAGCAACCTCTCCCTATACTAAGATCGGCAGAAGTAAGATGGCGGTCGGCGTGCACGCCCTTTTATACCCCCTGTGACGCCCACCAAAGCAAGCCAATCACTTGCATGCCCTTCTGAAAGATGGTGGTGACCCGTGCCTATGTCATCACGTTGCCCACAGTGTCCGTGGATCCTGATTGGCTGAAAAAGAGCGCAAAACAAACTTTTGAAACGCGACTTTGGTGCGTAAGTCGCCGACCTCGTGGCCGACCTCATCCTAGGGTCGGGTTTCGTTTCATGAAACCCGACTTTGCCAAAAGTCGGCGACTTTTGAATTTTTTCGACCCGTTTCGCTCAACTCTAATCAATAGTAAAAAGTTGGTCACACTTGTCAAGCACTATGCTTGACAAGTGTTACCAACCTGTCAATCACTTTTCCAAGCGATGCATCAAATCGCTTGGAAAAGCGCAAGCATTCTGCAAGCTAAAAACACTTGCAAAACGCTTGTGTTTTGTGGGAAAACGCATGCGATTTCCACATGCGTTTTAACTGCAGCAGGGAGTTGCGGAAATGCTACGGACATTTCCGCAGCATTTCTGCAACGTGGGCACATAGCCTTACCATGTACAGCAGAGGCTGGAGTACACTGTCAAAGGCCTGGGTCAATTTCATGACCCCTTCCCAGCTTTCATGCCCTGATAATTGGGTATTTTTGGCAAAGAGCGAAAAGTTTTTAAAGATGGTCAAGAAATACCTGGCTGCCAAAACCAGCGTACACCATAATTCCTCTGTGACCTTCAACTATTGAGTCTAAAAGCTGGATATCTGGCATGAGCTGTCCTTCTATGCCTTGAGATCTGGTGCTGCCCTATCTCTAGCATCTTGTCTGAGTGGGTTTATAGAGCCGCCGTGGGGGTTATGATAGGTGCTTTAGGCTGTCACCAGAAAATGCTGACAGGCTCACTCTTCTAAAAATGAACAAAGCCTGAATTAGCCTGGACTTTTTCACACCACCAGATGAAGCAGCATATAGAGTGTTTTTAATCTTCAATATTTGAATGGGGCCCTTCAGTTGTTGCCTTCAAGAGTCCATGGATTACTGTATTACCCTCCTTATCATTTTTTCCTGGCTTTGCACTTTATGCAAAGCCTTTATGCATGTAGGAGTACATCTAGTACACTTTCAAAATATTTGAATTAGGCCTTCCAGTTGTTGCCTTCATGGGTCTATGGAATACTATATTACTCTCCCTATCGTTTTTTCCTGGGTTTGTATTTTGTGCAAATTCTTTATGAGTGTAGGAGTACATCAACTACACTTTCAAAATATTTTAATGAGACCCGCAAGTTGTTGCCTTCAAGGATATATTGCTGACTGTGCTACCCTCCTTATAAATTTTTCTGGCTTTGCACTGTGTGCAAAGCCTATATGAATGTAGAAGTGCCACAACTACACTTTCTTAATTTTTTTTATTTTTGCTAGCTTTGCACTGTGTGCAGAGCATTTATGAGTATAGGAGTACTATGACTAATTTTTTTCACAACATTTGAATGAGAAACTACAGTTGGTGATTTCAAGGGTGTATGGATGACCCTGCTTGTAATTTTTTGGTAGGCTTTGCACTTTTTGCAAAGCTCTAATGAGTGTAAGAGTATCACAACTACACTTTGTTTGCAATATTTGAATGAGGTACTACAGTTGGTACCTTCAAGGATGTATTGATGAACCTATTTGTTATTTTAATCAAGCTTTGCAGATAGTGCATAGCTTTCATTAGTCTAGGAGTACCATATGTGATCATTTGAACAGAATGTGTATGAGACCCTCCTTTATGTCTATTACAGGGTGTTTCTGAGTCTGTCTTCCATCAAATTTGTTTCAGTTCTTCCTTCCTTCATAAATTACACTGAAATGTCCAATATTTAATAGAACACTCAATTTTGATTTACTTATTTTTTTAAATCCTGTTTAAATTTTTACTTACATACAATTCATTATACAGGAAAGAATGTTTATTAACATATTTTTCTTTAAATTCCAATTTCTCATCAATTTTGAATGTTTTATTGTCACTTCTTAAAGTGGAGTAAAAGTGTGACACCATTGTTCTCAGTGGCAATCTGGCAGTCAGAGATGCTTCCAGGGGTCTTCCCCATGCTGTTCTCCTTCCATTCAGCACTTTTTCATCCATTTCAACATTTTCACTGCTCCCCAGACCTCCTTGTGGGGTCTGCCTGAAAAATGCTTGGATTTCCCATTGACTCCCATTATACTTGCTATTCAAAACTAGCATCAGAGCATTAGGAATTGCTCAGTTTGAGTAATGAGATCCAAGCATTTTAGTATTCGCTCAACCCTAGTTATTTGTAAACTCTATAACTGTTATAGTCTAGAACTGAATTTGCAATTTTTCTGACTAGAAGGTTAAAATTTTCCAGTATTCCTTGTTGTTTTTTGTGTGCACAAAGTTAGTTATGATTTGCATGTTCAGAGATTCCCTGTGTACTACGGAGGCTGTACTGTAATTTAATGTAAGGAACAATCTGCTTAGCTATTTGAAATGTGTTGAAAGTTTTGAATGAAGATAGCAAAATAATAAAATAAAGCTCTGGACAATAGCTCAGGCTAAAACTTAGGAAAAGTGTCACGGAAATAATTAAAAGGAATCTGTCACCCTTTTTTTCAACTATGAGCTGCCACCACTGACATCAGAGGCTTATCTACAGAATTTTGCAATGCTGTAGACAAGCCCCCGATGTAACCTGAATGATAAGAAAAAAAGAGTTAGATTATACTCACCCCGGCGTTCGGTCCGGTCCGATGGGTGTTGCGGTCCAGTCTGGCGCTCCCATCCTCATACGATGCCGTCCACTTCTTTCCTTCCCATCGCCGCTCCTGCGCAGGCGCACTGCTCTGCCCTGTTGAGGGCAGAGCAGAGTCCGGCGCCTGTGCACTGCAGTATTCTGCTCTGCCCTCAACAGGGCAGAGCAGTGTGCCTGCGCCGGAGCCACGACAGGAAGGAAAGAAAAGGATGTCAAGATTAGAAGACGAGAGGTGCTGGACCGCAACACCCATCAGACCAAGACCGGACTCCCCCCTGGTGAGTATAATCTAACTCTTTTTTCTTATCTTTCAGGTTACATCGGGGGCTTATCTACAGCATTACAGAATGCTGTAGATAAGCCCCTGATGTCAGTGGTTGCAACTCATAGTCGAAAAAAAGGGGTGACAGATTCCCTTTAATATTAATACAAATGTACTCTTTTTTAGCATAAATTACATATAATAGAGAGAAGCAAACAGACTTGAGGTGATTCACAAGAATCCAACTTTTGTGTAACCTGCTTCCTCTGTATCCAGCAATACACTGTAGTGCCTAACAGTCCACTAATTTGCTGTATTATTAAGGGCCTTAAAGGAATTTAACAAATCTTATACTCTACCCTCCTCAACCCTTCTTGCACCTGTTGCGCCACTGCTGTACCTCCAATGGGCTCTTCTAACTTCCTTCCAATTGGGTCTTCCATTTATTAGGCTCTCACAGGTGCAATGCAAAGTTATTGATAGTACTTTAGCTATGTGATAGCATGGGGCCTTGTGAATTGAAGACTCAGCTGACATGAGGATAGTAAAATCATTGAATTAAAGAATGTTAGAGTTGGAAGGGACCTCCAGGGTCATCGTCTCCAGCCCCCTGCTCAATGCAACACTAACTAAACCAAGACAGACATGTTTGTCCAACCTCTGTTTGAAGACTTCCATTGAAAAACTCACCAATTCTCATGGCAGCCTGTTCCACTCATTGATCACCTTCACTGTCAAAAACTTTTTCTAATATCTAGTAGATAGAAGAGTCTATTGTGTGCCTGATAGCAAACATAAGGATTTGGGGAGGACTGAAAAGATGTGAGTATATATTGTTATTAGCCCCTTCCATACCAATTCAGTTCACATAGATTTGTGCTCAATCTTGAAATGACATCTTTCACTAATTTGTAACTAAATTCCCTGCATTTAGATGATTCTTCACCTGATTAAAAGGATTATAATTGCAAAAATCCATAAAATAAATTATCTGCAGGATATTTTTAAAGGGAATTTGTAATTAAAAAATGACCTATTGTTTAAATCTATATTTTATGTTAAAGGAAATCTGTCAATAAGTTCAACTTCTCTCATCAAAGGGCTAATATGACTATGCAAGTTTTTGAAAGCCATATCTATAATCACCTTTATATCTCCTATCTATTGCTGCAGTCTTGAAAATACAGCATTTTAGCTCATATGCAAATCAGGAGTTAAGTGTTCTGGGTATAACGGAGCACATAACCATCCTCTGTCTCCACAACTTTTTTTATCTTGCCCAGTACCTACCTCTTTAATTTGATTGATAGCTCACTGTCTGATTTTCTTGCCTGGAGCTTTTAGTTACACAGACAGTGTGTTATCATTCAAGCTAAAGAGACTGATAATGCATAGACTTTTAAGGGCTCCCTCCAACCCAGAGCATTTAATGCCTCATTTGCATAAAAATAATATGCTAATTTATTGGTAATACAGTAACAGATAGACAATATAAATATATAGATGTATTTACATTTTAATAACCTGCATGTCCATATATGCAGTTTGTTAGGTTGGCCTTACTGACAGATTCCCTTTAAACATATTTGAAAAGAAAGGTGATTTTCGATATCACTAAAATGCGGGTCTCATGCCCCATATGCATAAGAAAGTTGTGCAGGACCAAGCAAAAAAAAAAAAAGATGACATGCCCAATTAGACTACATATCTATTCATGTTGAATATAGGGCTTCTACAGCAATATATGAGGGTGCTATAGTCCAGTACTAAGATTTGTGCTTATGTGCATAACAAATTGACAATAGAAATGAATAATGATGATTTTGTATTGTCACTGCATTATTAATTAACCAGAATGTTCTAGTTAGCTGAATTTGAAATAAAATAAATAACTTTAATTTCTAATTTTCAATAAGTTTTTGACTTCATTATCAACTAAATCATACTATGATTTTTAAAATAATGTTAGCAAGTGTAATTAAAAGATAATTTACCAATTTTTCAATTATCCTAAGCCAATTTACTTTATTTTAATGAAAAATGCCTTGATGGAAATGTATTTCAGAAAAATTTGTAACAAACGTTTACTTATTTTAAATGTATACTTACGAAGCAAGTTGAGTGTTGTTGACCAAATACTCCAATGGATAACTGCAGCTGAACTTGTACAAAAGTCCAGGCAAATAGCTAATAATTGTTGGAGGGTCAGGCGTGTCTATATATCCTGAAATATTTCCTATTTGTACCATTGATACATTCCCATAGGCATTGACTCCTGGTGCAGTTGATACCTGTTGGTGAATTACAGCAAAGCAAAAAAAAGCTATTTGAAATAGTTCACAAAGTTCTGCAATACCTTGGGTCTTGGCTATGTGACAACATGGGCTGAGAAACTGATGAACTGATTTTCGTTGCATAATATTTGTGTGTAATAGTTTCCAAGCATAACTAAATAAATATTTATTTCAGAATTACATTATTTGATTTTACATTAATTAAATGTGAAACATCTCATATATATATACAAGGTGTTCCATTTATAAGGATACACCTGGGTGGGCTATTTATAAAGTTACATCCAAAATAGCTTCCATGATCACCACCCATCTTGAAAAGTTTGCCCCCTCCCATATACTAATGTGCCACAAACAGGAAGTTGATATCACCAGCCATTCCCATTTAATTTAGGTGTATCCATATACATGGCCCACCCAGGTGTATCCATATAAATGGCCCACCCTGTATATATATGTGTGTGTGTTTGTGCATTTGTGTGTGTCCATATATATACAGTGGGGAAAATAAGTATTTGATACACTGCCAATTTTGCAAGTTTTCCCACCTACTAGGAATGGAAAGGTCTGTCATTTTTATCATAGGTACACTTCAACTGTGAGAGACAGTATCTTGAAAAAAATCCAGAAGATCACACTGTATGCTTTTTACATATTTAATTTTCAATTTATTGCTTGAAATAAGAAATTGATAGAATTAAAATACAAAACTTAATATTTGGTACAGGAAGCTTTGCAATTACAGAGGTCAGACGCTTCCTGTAGTTCTTGACCAAGTTTGTACACATTTCTTCAGGGACTTTCGCCCACTCCTCCATACAAATCTTCTCCAGATCTTTCACGTTTCAGGGTTGTCACTGGGTAACATTGAGTTTCAGCTTCCTCCACAGATTTTCTATTGGATTCAGGTCTGGAGACTGGCTAGGCCACTCCAGGACTTTGAAATGCTTCTTAAGTAGCCATTCCTTAGTTGCACTAGCTGTGTGTTTTGGGTCATTGTCATACTGAAAGACTCAGCCACGACCCATCTTCAATGCTCTTACTGTCCCCTTTGCAGATAAACACCCCCAAAGTATGTTTTCCCCACCATGCTTCATGGTTGGGACGATATTCTTGTGGTTGTACTTATCTTTCTACTTCCTCCAAATATGATGAGTGAAGTTGATACCGAAAAGATTTATTTTGGTCTAATTTGACCACATGACCTTCTCCCATGCCTCCTCTGCATCATCCAGATGGTCATTGTTGAACTTCAAAGGGCCAGGACATATGCCAGTGTGAGCAGGGGGACCTCGTGTGTCCTGCAGGATATTACTCCATGATGGCGTAGTGTGTTACTAATTGTAATGTTTGAGACTGTGGTCCCAGATCTCTTCGGGTCATTGACCAGGTCCTCCTGTGTTGTTCTGGGCTGATTCTTGACCTTTTTCAGAATCATCCTTACCCTATGAGACCAGATCTTGCATGGAGCCCCAGAACGAGGAAGATTGACAGTCATCTTGTGTTTCTTCCATTTTCTAATAATTATGCCATCAGTTGTTTCCTTCTCACCAAGCTGCTTGTCTATTGTCCTGTAGCCCATGCCAGCATTGTGCAGCATTTGTCCCTTGTGTCCATAGACAGATCTTTTGTCTTGGCCACAATGGAGACATTAGAGTGTGATTGATTTATGTGTGGACAGATGTCTTTTATACAGGTAATGAATTCCAACAAGTGCAATCAATACAGGTAATGAGTGTCAGTAGGAGGGTTTATTGAAGAAAAACTAACAGGTCTGTGAGAGTCAGAAATCTTGCTGGTTGGCAGGTGATCAAATGCTTTATTTATGCAATAAAATTCAATTTAATTATTTAAAATTATACAATGTGATTTTCTGCTTTCTATTTTTACATTCTGTCTCTCACAGTTGAAGTGTACGTCCAATAAAAACTACAGACATCTCCATTCTATATTGGTGGGAAAACTTGCAAAATCAGCAGTGTCTCAAATACATATGTGTGTGTGTTGTGTGGGTATGTCAAGAATTTAATTTTACCAAATTATAGTTACCAATGTATCATTTAGACAAATTTTGAACAACAGTTTCCTTTTTGTCTTGTGAAGTTAGTACTCACCTAAACATTTTGATTTTTTGGTGAGTATAATGGATATTCAAATCTAGTAAGAGTGGGTGCTAGAATAATGGTTAGCTGTATTTCAGGTACTCAATAACTATCTCGTAGTAGTACGTGGTGCAAGTTTTACAAGTAAGACCCAACCCATATTATATTGGTCCTATTTTCAAAATTGACTATGATTTTATTCTTAATTCTGCTTGCTCTGAGTGTCAATACCAAATTATATCATTGATGTCAATAAAATATTTCAACTTAAAAAGGGATTGTGCCACAAACAAAAGTATGGTATATTTTAATCAATAGATCTTGGAATAAAAATAAACTCCACAGTTGGATGTGTATAAAAAAAAATGTTCCTGTGTGAGACAATCTTATAAATCTGCCTCTGTTATGTCCTGTGTAATGGCTGTGTCCAACCATGCAGGAACATGATTGAATATACCACAGCTACAGGCCAGAGGAGGAAGCAAAATTTCTATATATAAATCTGAATGTGTGTGTGTGTGTGTGTGTGTGTATCACCAACCAATCACAAAGCAGCAGAGTGGGACACCAAACAATCACGAAGCAGCAGAGTAGGATGCGGTTGGAGAGCAGGGCTGAGGACACATACAGCAGGACAGTGAATGGAGAGAGGGGCTGTGAGGAAGACAGTCTTCAGGACAGGGGCCGAATAGTGCCGGCACCCTCCCAGCCCTGTCCCGGCTCAGTCGGCTCTCCCCGTTGCCAACTGTGCTATCCCCCTCTCCCCTGCAGCTTCCCGGCCTAAATTTAGTCCCCGGCTTCTACTGAGACCTAATACAGCGCTAGGCCATGCCCCCTGCAGGTCACCCAATCACATGCACTGCAGCTCTGCTCAAGCTCCCCCGACTTTGGAAGACAGCGGGGCTGTAGAGGGAAAGAGCGGGAGAGCAGGGCTGTGAAGGAAGAGAATGGGGCTGTGGAGGGAGAGAGCGGGAAAGCAGGGCTGTGGATGAAGAGACCGGGGCTGTGGAAGAAGAGAGCGGGGCTGTGGAGGAACAACGGGACATGGATGTAGAGCGCGGCTGTGGAGGGATAGAATGGGATGGCGGGTGGAGAGCGGGGATGTTAAGGAAGACAGCGGGATCCACAGTTAGGTACTATGCCTGGGCAACGCCGGGCTCTTCAGCTAGTACTATATAAACATAAATTAATTATTATATAATTTTGTTAGTGACAAAACCCCTTTAATATAGTATAAATCCACATGACAGTCACATCTAGATTACCCTTACTTATTCAGTAGACAAAATTAAGACACAGTAGGAGCATCTACAAAGCATTAATGATATAATCATGGATACTAAACACAATTTTACTGTATATTTGGTGGTGATAGTCACACAACAGTGGCAAGAAAAGAAATCTCACATATTACACCCCTGAAACCAAGGATTTGATAGTAACTGTTGCCTTCTGTACCCATCTCTCCCATCAGAAATTAGCACTGAAGACTAGGGGTTGGTGGTCTAATGTGGGCTTATGTACAGTATCAGTTCAGATAGTTGACAGATTCTTGAACTGTCTCAATTATCACTGGAACCTTGTGTCATAGGGTGGGATACTCTGGAACGTCAAAAAGAAGTTTGTAAGCCATATTCAGCTACAGAGACATCTGTATTATATATATTAAACTGTCTTATACATTATTTTTCATATAAGCACATACAGTGTTATACATATACTAGCTGAAGAGTCCGGCGCTGCCCGGGCATAGTAACTAACTGTGGTTAGTTATAGCAAATTATAATTATCCTCCATCCCATAGTCCCGTGCCCATATACCCATCATACATATCCACGATCCCATAGGCCCGTGCCCATATACCCATCATACATATCCTCCATCCCATAGTCGAGTGCCCATATACCCATCACACATCCTCCATCCCATAGTCCCATACCCATATACCCATCATACATATTCTCCATCCCATAGTCCCATGCCCATATACCCAGCATACATATTCGCCATCCCATAGTCGAGTGCCCATATACCCATCACACATCCTTCATCTCATAGTCCCATGCCCATATACCCATCATAAATATCCTCCATCCCATAGTCCCGTGCCCATATACCCATCATACATATCCGCCATCTCATTGTCCCGTGCCCATATACCATCACACATCCTCCATCCCATAGTCCCGTGCCCATATACATATCTGCCATCCCATAGTCCCGTGCCCATATACCCGTCATACATATCCTCCATCCCATAGTCCAGTGCCCATATACCCATCACACATCCTCCATCCCATAGTCAACCATTATGACATCATAATGAGCGGCGGCAGGGCTTGCAACCTATGATGACATCAGCGTCGCCATGGCAACCATTGTGCCATCATAATGAGGGGTGGGGCTTGATACGCACACACTGTTTCCCCAGTATGCAAATAGGGGCATTATGACATCATAATGAGGGGCGGGGCTTGACGCGCACACACTTTTTCCCCCAGTATGTAGATAGAGGCAAAATTGTTTGGTGAATTGGAACGCGCGGGGTTAAAATTTCGCCTCACAACATAGCTTAGGACGCTCTCGGGGTCCAGACGTGTGACTGTGCCAAATTTTGTGGCTGTAGCTGCGACGGTGCGGATGCCTATCCCGGACATACACACATACATACACACATACTGTACATACACACATACAAACATACACACATACATGCATACACACTTTGAGCTTTATATATTAGATGTATCTATACTGTTTAATAATGTCAGATAAAGAAGGGTCAGGGTGCCCATTTAATCAAATTGTAATTTACAGTTACTTACCCTTTCCCTTCTTTTCAGTCCTCAGTCTCTTTTTATTAAAAAAAGAGCCACGAAAAATAAAAAGAAATCCTAAAAAATAAAACAAATATTTTTAAATCCACGAGTCTTTTTCTTGATCACAACTCAATTTTTTTATTGCTTTTTTCTGTTTCAAAATCATACTGCAAAGTTTATTTCTGTTTTAATTTATCACAATTGGCTAATGGAAAAGAAACTAGAGCATTCCAAATTTGTGAAAGAAAGAACTGTTGGATCAAGAAGAACAATCAAATGGACTTACAAATATTTGTTATTGTCTCTAGAAATTATGAATATATACAGTTTGGTCCAGAATTTTTTGGACAGTTACACAAGTTTTTGCATTTTCTCTGTTTAACAAAACATATTCAAGATACAGTTAATCAATATGGGCTTAAAGTGCAGTATCAAAGCTTTAATTTTAGGGCCTTCACATCCTAATTGGAGTAAGATTATAGGAGTTACAGCTTTTTAATATGCATCTGCCTCTTTTTAAAGAGACCAAAAGTAATTGGACAATTGTCTCAAAGGCTCTCTAATGGGATGCCTATAATATTTGCATGTTAATCTCTTACCAATTAAGTAGGTAAGAGATTAACTAATAGATCACAGACTGAATATGAGTCAACAGTGTGATGCAGCAGCAAAAAAGGCAAATGCAATTCTAGGATGTATTAACAGAAGCATGCAGTCTAGATCACGTGAAGTCATTATTTCCCTCTACTCCTCTTTGGTCAGACCTCATCTGGAATATTGTGTCCAGTTTTGGGCACCACATTTTAAAAAAGACATCAACAAACTGAAGCAAGTTCAGAAAAGAGCGACCAGAATGGTGACCGGTCTGCAAACCCTGTCTTATGAGGAAAGGTTGCAGGATTTGGGAATGTCTAGTTTGCAAAAGAGAAGACTGAGAGGAGACTTAATAGTTGTCTACAAATATCTAAAGGGCTGTCACATTGTAGAAGGATCATCTTTATTCTCATTTGCACAAGGAAAGACTAGAAGCAATGGGATGAAACAGAATGGGAGGAGACACAGATTAGATATTAGAAAAAACTTTTTGACAGTTAGAGTGATCAATGAGTGGAACAGGCTGCCACGAGAAGTGGTGAGTTCTCCTTCAATGGAAGTCTTCAAACAGAGGCTGGATAGACATCTGACTGGGATGATTTAGCGAATCCTACCTTGAGCAGGGGGTTGGACCAGATGGCCCAGGAGGTCCCTTCCAACGATTCTATGATTTTTCTATAGGTAAAAGGTCAGGAGCTGATTCCAGTTATAGCATTTGCATTTGGAAGCTGTTGCTGTAAACCTATAACATGC
Organism: Dendrobates tinctorius; assembly: GCF_039654945.1. Lineage (NCBI taxonomy): Eukaryota > Metazoa > Chordata > Amphibia > Anura > Dendrobatidae > Dendrobates > Dendrobates tinctorius. Next base: position 7,643,220 of record NW_027361759.1, on the reverse strand, counting down.
GGTAAAGGCCACTCTCAATGGAGGCAAAACAAACTATCAGTAGGCTCCAACAAAATGTCAGAGAGATAGCAGAAATGATAGGAATGGCCAAATCAACAATTTGATACATTCTACAAAAAAGAGCGCACTAGTGAGCTTGGGTAGTCAAAATGGTCTGAACAACCAAGGAAGACAATAGTGGTGGAGGATTGCAGGTTCATTTCCATGGTGAAAAAAACACCTTGACAATATCCACCCAAGTGAAGAACTCCCTTCGGGAAGTAGGTGTTTTAGTACCTATGTCTACCATAAAGAGATGACTTCATTAGATGAAGAAAGCAAATACAGAGCGTTCACCACCGGGGGCAAACCATTAATTAGCCTTAAAAATAGAAAGACTAGATAAAACTTTGCCAAAAACAACTAAAGAAGCTAGCCTAGTTCTGAAAAAGCATTCTTTGGACTGATAAAACTAAGATCAACCTGTACAAGAATGATGGGAATAAGAAAACATGGAAAAATCTTGGATAACTCATGATCCAAAACACAATACATGCTGTGTAAAACATGGTGGAGGTAGTATGATAGTATGGGCATACATGGCTTTGAATGGCCCTGGGTTACTAGTGTTTATTGATGATGTGACTGAATTTAAAAGCAGCCGGATAAATTCTGAAGTGTACAGGGCTAAACTCTCTGCTCATATTTACCCAAATGCTGCAAGGTTGATTGGACAGCGCTTCACAGTACAGATAGACAGTGACCCAGAACATACTGTGGAAGCAACCCAGATGTTTTTAAGGCAAGGCAAAAATAACCCTCACCCAGAGCCAAATCATGAAAAATGGAGACGCTACTGGTCTCGGAAAATGACGCCTTTTTTTGATCAAATTTTGGATTTTTTTTAACCACCTAAATAAAAAGAACCAACACATATTTGATGTCTATGAACTTGTAATGACCTGGAGAATCACAATGGCAGGTCAGTTTTAGCATTTATTGAACATGGTAAAAAAAACAACTGTGGAATTGCACTTTTTTGCAATTTCACCGCACTTGGAATTTTTTACCCATTTTCCAGTACATGATATGTTAAAACCAATGGTGTCGTTCAAAAGTACAATTTGTCCAGCAAAAAGGGGAGCAAAAAATGAAAATGCAAAAACTGAAATACCTCTGGTCTTTAAGAAGTTAATAGCTAGATAAATAATGTAACACGTTATCCAGACAAAGTGTAAATAGCACCAAGATCAGCATCAAATACTGTAAAGACCAAACAGATTAGCACCTACTTGTGTCCTTTTTTTTGGCAGAAAAAGTAATTCAAGCAATATAGATGGATGTGTAAAAAGCGTAGCTTACCACTAGGTTATTTGCACAAGATTCCAAGGTGCTCAGGTTGATGGTAAAAATAACCACTGCGGGGAAAGTATTGTTGTTTATGAAGCCTCTGCAATGAGCATCACCATGTTTCCCATTAAGTGATAAGTCTGTTTCCGAATAACCAGAAAAAAGAACTGTGCAAAAGTTTATCTTCATTGTAATTGTCTGCACACCGCAGTAGACACTGATATCTCTTTCCGCTGCGAACAACAAAAAGAAAAACAGAAAGCAAATATTGTGCTGAATATTTAGAAACTCATGAACATCTTACTGTTGTCCCACAATCTAGAACTAAATTCTTTTTTACCACTTGTCCACACTAGGAAATATTTGGATGTAAACAATAGATAGAAAAAAATACAATCACTTATACAACTAGAAATTTGTTTGCTACTACAGATGTATGAGGACCCGTGGAAGCGCTCGAGTAGCGTGAAACGGCCGTAGTCAGCCATTTGACACACTCTCCTTCACATCTCCGAAGTGACATGTAATTCAGTGTCAATAAACATTCATCATTATCCCGCAGAGTGCGACCTTTTTCTCTTGGAAACTACATTCGTCTTGCTACGAGGTCAAGCACCCGGGAGTCCTGGATGTGAGCTCTCCGCCTGCTGCCAGCCACGGACCTTAGTATGGTAACAGCGGTGCCGTCCGCTTTCTTGCATTGACTACTACAGATGTATGTTGCAAAGGATTTGCGTCTGGCAAACGTGTTTAAAAAACATACAGGTTAGGCTAAGTTCACACCATCATATCAAAAATTGTCTGAGTTTTATCCAGAAATATGGACAATTTTTCTTGTGTATTGTCATCCATATGCAATCCATAAGTCATCTGTTTTGAGCAGTGAATACAATTTAGAAGACCAAATTCAGTTTACTATATTAAAGAATTTCAATGTATTTGTAAAAATCCGAAGCAATATGGGCCAGATTTTTCTTGCATGCCCATAGATTTGAACTGTCGAGTCTCATCTGAAATATATCGCATGCTGCAATTTTTGCCACAAAGACACTTAATGTGGAAAAGCACTCATCTGAAAAGACTAATTGAATAATATTGATCTAAGTGATGCTCACGTGAAGTCAGTTTTTTGCACAGACAGCACTTACATCAAAAATACATGCAAACGTAACCTAACGGTGAAACAAATTTGGAAATACTAAAGGTTAAGTCAAACATTACTTTCATTAAAGGATATTGAACCTGCCTTTTGCTTGTGAAGAAAAAATGGTTAATAATATATTTTCTATTTCAAATTACACAGTTACCCCAATTGTCAAATGTGTATAGTCCACGAATTTAAGACTTCCTGCTATGTCCCATTCAGGAAGTCTTTTTTATTCTCTTCTGGCTTTGACAATGTCTGAGCCACCATAGGTGTGCCTGAGGAGAAGCTATGCACACTCAGTACAGTAAAAATATCTGCTAGGGAGCTAAGCCTGATGGAACTAGTGCTGGATGAAAAGCCAATCACACTGGATATAGTAGTCAAAATGACTTGTCATTTCTGGTTGGGGGTTAATTTGGCTTTGGATTAATGAATGGGTTTCTAAATTTATGAATGAGAACTTAAATAGTGACCGGAGTTTTACTTTGATTTAGAGCCTTAAGAAAGATCTGAACATCACAAAATGTTCTGCAAATTCACACATGTTATTCTTCACACAAAGCAGTGGAATAATAATCTTAAAGAAAATCATCCATTAGTCTTAAGGGCCTGTCACACTAAGCAATATCGCTAGCAATATCGCTATAACGTCACTGATTTATAGCGATATTGCTAGCGATATCGCTATGTCTGATACTTACCTCCGACCGGCTCCCCTGCTGGTTATCGCTGATCGCGCGAGAACATCCTGGACCATTTCTCGTCGTCAGCTTCCTGCTGGGCTTCCTGTGGTGCCGACGAACGATGCGTGGATGCGGGCGGGAGGACGTCAGGATCACCTCGTCTGACAGGTAAGTAGCAACCCCCGACCCCTGCTATGTCGCTGGTGAGATTTGCCTGTGTGGCAGCTCACTAGCGACCACTTAGCGATGCACCAGCAATCCTGACCGCGTCATATCGCTGGTCGGGATCGCTAGTGCATCGCTAAGAGTGACAGTACCTTTATGTTTCTCAGTCTCAGACCTTGATTCTAAGCTTTCTTACCCCACTAGCACCATTGATTGACACAATTCTGCCTACAATGAGCATTGGCAGGGACTGCTAATCAGTGGTAGTGTATAGTAACACCTATGTAATGTATATGAAGGACTATGTCAGGGGTTTAGCTTTCAGGGGACTAGCAGAGCTGCAGCACAGTGCACTAATTACACCTAGCTGATGGGAAAGAATTCTGGATGTCAAAGATCATCTAATCTGATATTGATGTCCTATCTAAAAGATATCTGATATTGATGCTGTGTCTAAAACATAGTAGTGGAGATCCCCTTTAACTCCTTAAGGACCAAGCCACTTTGTACGTTAATGACCGAACCTCATTTTTTAAAATCTTACCAGTGTCATTTATGAAGTAATAATTCTGGAACACTTCAACAAAACCCACTGAATCTGAGATTGTTTTTTGTGTGACCTATTGTTCTTCATAACAGTCGTAAAAAATTTTTTTTCGCTTATTTGGAAAAATAGAAATTTGACTAAAATTGTTAAAATTTCACAATTTTCAATCTTTTACTTCTTATGCCCTTAAAAATAACAAACACAGTAATACTCCTAACGCCTATTCCACCGAAACCCTCGTTCTCCTGTAATAAAACTAAAATAAAAAACCCAACAATATCCCTCACCTGTTGGTCATTGTGTCCCACGCCGTAATCCATGTCTGGGGATTAATAGTTTTCAAGCTGGATGGTGCCAAGATGCGACTGTCCAGTCTAAGAACTACTGGTGACTGAGATGCTGTGAGCGCAGCATCAGGAACCGGCGGTGACATCATTGAAGTTACTTCACTGAGGCTGCGTTCCCAGCCATGCTGAACTGCTGTGACCGAGGTGAGTTTTACTTTTATTACAGGAGAATGAGGGCTTCGGGGGAATTAGGCGTTAGGTGAGCAAAACTGTGTTTGTTATTTTTAAATAAAAAAGGAAAACTGTGTTCAGTCATACTTCTAATAAAGGACTTTATTCTGGCTATGTCTTAATTTACCATATAGCTATAGGATTAGTAATGAATAGGTGTTATATAGATGCCTCTTCATAAGTAATCTGTTGGCTTGTTGTCACCTGACAAAGGTGACATCAACCCCACTTACCACTGCTACACAGTTGAAAATGATGTTTTTAGGTTTCCAATCTTCTCACTTTTTTCTCCAAATGTAACGATGGTCATTACTTGTATGTCCAAAAAGTTCAATTTTAGTTTCATCAAAACATGGGACATGTTTCCAGAAATTAAGGTTCTTGTGTGCATTTGCAAACATTAACCTGGGTTTTTTTAGGTTTCTTTTGGAGTAATGGCTTCTTCCTGGCAGAGTGACTTTAAAGCCGATGTTGATACAGTACTCGTTTCACTGTGGATATTGACAAAATCTTACCAGCTTCTGCCATCGCACTTTCATCTCTGTGACACAGAACCTATCTCCTTCCTGAACGGTATGATGGCTGAACATTCTCATCTTTTTTGTACTTACATGTAATTGTTTGTATAGATGAATGAGGCACCTTCAAGTACCATGAAATTGTACCCAAGGATGAGGCAGATTTGTTCAAGTCCACAATTCTCTTTCTGATATCTTGGCTGATATCTATAGAGTTTCCCATGATGATACACAAAGAAGCAGCGTGTTTCAGGTGTGCATTAAAATACACCCACAGATGTGTCTCTAATTAACTCAGATGTTGCCAGAAAACAATAAAAAAAAATCAGAAGCTTCCAAACACATGACATCAACATATGGGCAGTCCAGAATTATTTTAGAGGCATAGTAATCTTAGTGTAAAACTTTTGACTTTGCAGTAATAAAAATGTCTTAAAACATTCTCTCTCTCTTATTATTCTGGCATTAGGAAAATACTAATAATCATGGTAATGCTAAACTGACCTAAAACTGGAAAGGTTGATTCTGATTTCATGTCAGATATTGAGAAAAACATGAATGTGTTTTTTTATATAGTGTATGTAAGCTTCTAGTTTTATCTGTATATATACACACACATACGATATTTAAAGAAAAAAAAAGAACAGAAGGTGTCGTGCCTCCCAGATAAATAACAGGCCTTCAAGAGAGTAAAAAAATGGCTTGAGAAAGGTTCTCAGACAGAACCGAAATGTCGCCATTGTGGCACTTTTTTCACATTGGCATACTTGGCAACCATTTTTTTACTATATAAATAACTTCCAAAAACATTGAATAACCACTCCAGCGGTTTTTTTATTGCACCACTGGAGTGGTGCTTTAAATGTGATTCCCCTGCCCCCTGTCTCATACTCACTTGCTGCTGCATTCATCCTTTTCCAGCGTCACTCCAGTTGGTCTCAGGCAAAAAACGACCTGCCAGCAGCTCTAATGTTTCATGGAGCAATGCGGAGGTCACTTTTCAATGCAAGTTTATAAGAACCTCATTCTGGCTCTCTTAGACTTGCATTGAGAGCTTGTGACATATCTTCTGACTTCCGACCAATTAGAAGTTACAGGCATAAGATGGCGCAGCAGGTCCAGAGCAAAATCAGTAAAAGGTGAAGCCGCTGGAAGGCGAGTGTAAAATGGGGACAGAGGGCATACATTTAAAGCCCTCTCCAGCACTGAAAAAAAACCCACTGGAGTCATGCTTTAAATATAACTGGAATTGTATTTGATGTATCTGCAAATATACCTTACATAGGAAAGAGAATGCGAGTTAAAGATCAATAAAAGTAATATGTAATAGAACAAGTAACTGAAAATTTATGACTCGAGGCTCTGACTGAAAGCATAAGAGGATATTTTTCGGTGCAATGAAAGTCCAGGAGAATTTCAACACCTTGGACGAGTAATAACTGGAACTTGATCATTTCTACATGACTTGTTTTGTTATATTCAGTACACAAAGGAGACAATGAGAAATTATTAAAATGCTCCATGCACAACCTTCACCACTAAACTGCCTCCATCCTGATAAAGAAAATTGACTTGCCCTGGCCATGAAATTTCCACTTCACTATTTTCCTGTCTGTGGATCACGCTGAAACGTGCTTATCAGCAGCCATAGTATCTGTCAATTTTAAACACAAGTAAGTATTTAGGAGCAATTGTTTCAGCAGATTCCTTTTCAAACTGAAGTCAGAGTAAAGTCCTCGACTAAGTTACTTAGAAATATAAAAAATCTATATTTACATTTTATTGTTAGGAAAATATAGCTTTTACCTGTTTGCTTTTTCTGTCTTCGCAGCATTGAATTGTGTGCAGCATGTGTCAAGTTGTCAGCTAACACTGGCCATGATAATTTACTTTCTATTCGCGGGCACATTAGGTTGAACCATTTCAATGTGTCATTGCTTGCTTGGCAGAAATTTAAATCACTCCAACAATTAGTTTTTGTCTTGAAAACATGTTCTACATGGTTATATAAAGATTCTTGGTGATCTCTTACATAGCTTGTGGCTCACCATGGTAATGTAGTAAAAATTCATTAAAACTGCCTTTCAGTCCAGATGCAAAATCTAAACCAAAAAGAAAAGTACTCAAAGTAAAAATATATACAAATATACAATATCTTTATGGGTGAATATTAATATTCACTAATAAAAAATATATTGTATATATTTTTACTTGAAATGCTTTTCTTTTTGGTTTCTGTTATAATTATGGTATTCATTGCATAGTCAATTATCTCTTATTTATGCTATTTCTTTTCTATATAGGTTTTTGCTCGTATGGAAAATCTGCCTATCTATTCTATTATTTCTAAACACTTTTTTCGGTGATTCCTTTCTATCCCCATTCATACTGCACCCACACACACACATGATACACCATTTGAAAGGTAAACTTGCCCCCTTCAGCAAGAAAATAGCCAAGCAAACCACACATCCACGATTTGATCACAAAATACAGTTTAAACATTAATTTTCATAAACCTGCAGTAAGAAAAAATGACCTGCAGGTGGCACCACAGCACCCCAAAGCACACTACCACAAAGCTGCTTACAGACATCACAAACAAATCCATACATTTGTCTTGGGGGCTTTCCAGCTTGCCGAACTGCTTGCCCAGCCTATTTTAGCCAAATTGGAGGACTGCACACTCACTGCAGGTGAGGCACATGTGCAAATACATTTGTAAACATGGACTGCCTATTGAATTGCACACTTGCTCCGTTCATACTCCACCCACACAAACAAATGATACACCATTTGAAAGGTCAAATTACCTGCAGGTGGTAGCACACTACCCCAAAGCACACTACCACAAAGCAGCTTACAGACATCACAAGCAAATCTAAACATTTGCCTTGGGGTCTATCCAGTTTGCTCAAGTGCTTGCCCAGCCTATTTCAGGCACATTGGAGAATTGCACACTTCACTGCAGGTGAGTCACATTTGCAAACACATTTGTATACATGCACTGCTTTTTCGGTGATTACTTCGCCCCACACGCACAAATGGTGAGTCACATCTGCAAACACATTTGTAAACATGCATTGCTTTTTTGCTGATTACTTCACCGCACACACACAAATAATACACCTTTTGAAAGGTAAATTTGCACCTTTCAGCAAGAAAAGAGCCAAACAAACCACACATTCACGATTCTATCACTAAATACAGTTTAAACATTCATTTTCATAAACCTGCAGAAAGACACAATGACCTGCAGGTGGCACCTCACCCAGAAGACGTTTTTTGGCCTCTACTTATCAAACCAATTTATTGTATTACCAATCTACATATATAAATACCTGTCTGTGTTCATCGTCTCATGAAATACATTTAAATTTGACTAGCTTGCTTTTTCTGAAATTGCCTGCACCCCCAACGACCAATGTGTGAAAATTTTGCACGGGCCAAGCTAGTACATTTCTAATGCATGAACATATACCATATCTAGAACCTTGCATTGTATCCCAGTTGCTGCTGTTCCCAAGTATTTTGTCACTGTCCTCTGTGTCATATTTTCTTCAAAGGCATAATGAACATTTTCTATTGGATTTATATTGCAAAAATCATGGCATGTTCCATTCCATCTGTTTCTCCCATTAAAATATTGATTTTAGAGTAGAGTACATTTTATACATAGCACAACAGTCAGAAATGTACAGAATGATAGACTGAGAGATAGATTCCCAAACAAGGGAATCTGTCTTTAGGTTTTTGCTTTGTAACCTGACAGCAGCATGATGTAGGGGCTGTCCTCTACTGCGGTTTCCTCTGCTGCAAATTTAGAAATGCTCAGAATGCTGCACCCTGTATAACTCTGCCCACACCAATGATTGGCAAATTTCTTTGTATACTGTATACTTGACAGCAAGCTGCTAATAAGTGGTGGGGGTGGGACTACACAAAGGAGGTGACTAGGAGGCATGAGACACCTCTTTCTCTAGTGATAATATCCTGCTGATAAAACACTGAACACTGGAATAAAATTTTTGTCTCTACATTAGACTGCTCTCAGATTACACGGCAAAAACTTCTGATGGATTCCCTCTAAGGGAAATCTGTCACCACATTTGACTTATCTAAACTATTAATATGGGCATTGTAAGATTCCCAAGCAAGGTCCTTGTGGGTGAGCTTCTGTTCAAACTCACTTTGGCACACTACAGACAGCAGACAACTTCTGTCTCAATCTCGATGTGCTGCTGTGTGTGAGGTTCCTCACACCTACTTTAGGGATGCAGGCCTCTTCTTCTGACTCCAGGTATCCCTCTTCTGGAACCAGGACAGCAATTAATCCAGGAGACACGAGGTTCATAAAAACAACCAAACTTTTTCCTGGGGAATGGTAGTATTCACAGTATTCACAGGCAAATATAGAGGACAAGGCCCAACGGGTTTTCATCTTTTCCACAGGTACACAGGTACCGGATACAACTTCAGCACTGGTTCTCGGTATAGGTAGACCATCCCTTTTACTATCTCTTCTGTTCTAGGCGATATTCTCCTTTTCTAGCAGTATATCTGGATTTCATCTTACTTCTCACTGTTTGCGTCCAATTTCTTCTGCAGGTTCGCAAAAGAAGTGTGCCCCCAGGCCCTGACATCTATCTTGAGGTTCCTAGGCCAGCAAAGGGTTTCTCATATGGTGGGGTTCTCTGGCAATCTACTGCCCCAAGATTCTGGGCTGACTCTGTACCTAGCAGCCCCAGTTCTAAGCCTGTCAATTCTCACTGTTCAGCTTTCACTGACTCTCACTTCCTGTCCTTGAGAGAAAAGAAAATTTGGAGGCACTTCCCTCTTCTGATGGGGATCCCAAACGAACGTCAGATGTAGTGCATACCTCCTGGTAGTATTAAAATTAGTGATAATGAGACTCTTTTGCTTATGGAATTAAATTTATTTACAAATCCATATACAGAGATTATTTTTTATGCTGGTTACAGATTAAAATAGCATGAAAAACCTGGTAAAGTAATTAAAAACACAATGTGTGTCTGCTCTTAAGGAGCCTTCCTCAGATGTACAGGTGGTAAAAATGTTATTAATTTTTCTTCAGTGCCCAATAGTATAAAATTCGGTGACACACCTGTAACGTTAATATGATCACTGCACCATTGTATGAATTCATTCAGAGGTGTGATCATGTATGGGGAGTTCTGCTGTTCTGGCACCTCAGTGGCTCTTCAAGTGGGTCATGGCAACCGCAAACCATAACAGTAAAATCTGCACTATAATATAGCACTCCTTACTTTCTGAGCATTCCACTGTGCCTGAAAAGCATTCCCGATTAAATGTAGGGTATTGGCTCACTCAGGAGAAATTGAATAACAAACTGTGAGGTCAGTCAATTTTTTCCTATTAGACTTTATAAAAATTAAAAACTTGGGCCTAAAACAACATTTTAGTGGTAAACATGTGGTTATTCTTTTTTCACCACTCAAAGGTATAAATTTCTGTGAGGCACATGTGGTGTTAACATATTTACTGCGCCCCTAGATGAATTTATTTACTGAGGATGCAGTTTGTAAAATGACATCACTTAGTGGGGTTTTTGCTGTTCTGGTACGTCAGGTGTCAGCCAATGTGACATGGCACCCTCAAACCATACCGGCAAAATCTGAACTCCAATAATGCACTTCTTCCCTTTTGAGCTTTCTGCTGAGCCTCAACAGTAATTTTCTACCACATGTGGGGTATCGTTTCACTCAGGAGAAATTGGACAACAAATTGTATTATCTTATTTGCTCGTTACCCTTGTGATAATAAAAATGTATGGCCACAACAACATTTTTGTTAAAAAAAATTAGATTTTTTTATTTTCATGGCTCAATGAAATAAAGCTCTGTGCTGCACCTGGGTGTTCAAAGTGCTTACCACTCATCTAGGTAAATTCCATGAGGTTTCTAGTTTCCAAAAATGTGTTGTTAGTTGGGGATTTCTACTGATTAGGCACACCAGGGGCTCTCTAAACACGACATGGCATCTGCTACCTATTCCAAACAATTTTACACTCCAAAATTCTTATGGCGCTCTTTTTTCCGAGCCATGCCATGCGCCCAAACAGTAGTTTTCCACCACATATGGTGTAGCAGCGTACTTAAGAAAAAATTTCCAACAACTTGTATGCTTCATTTTTTCTTGCTACCCTTGTAAACGTGCAAAATTTGGGTCTAAGTAATCATTTTTAATAAAAAAAATATTAATTTTATTCCATCCACATTGCTTTAATTCCTGTGAAGCACCTATACAGTTAATAAACTTTTTTAATGTGGTTTTGAGCAGTATGAGGGCTCTTATTTTTAAAATGATGTCATTTTTGGGTATTTTCTGTCTTATAGACACCTAAAAGTAACTGCAAACATGATGTGGTCCCTAAAAAAAGGTTTTGTACATTATGTTGGAAAAATGAGAAATTGCTGATACATTTTTAACCCTTCTAACCTCCTAACTAAGAAAAATTATGTTTCAAAAATGGTTCTCATATAAAGTAAGCATGTGGTAAATGTTATTTATTAACACTTTTGTGAGACATAGCAATCTGGTTTAAAGACATGAAAATTAAAAGTTTGAAAATTGCGTTCAGAGCAAATTACACAACAAATTTTGGGGTCCGCTTTATCCTATTATCCATTTTGAAATTTTCAAATTTGGGGCTACAACAACACTGTCTAGGAAAAAATGAAAATTTTCAATATGATGACCTAATGTTATCAAATTCTGAGTAGTATCTGTGGATTTGAAATTCCCACTATACTTTTGGATAAAATCCTTTAGGAATGTAATTTCCAAAATCTGGTAACTTTTGAGGGGGTTTTACTGTTTAGGCAAATCAGGGGCTCTTCAAATGCGACATGACACCCGCAGACCATTCCATCAAAATCTGCGTTCCAAAATGTCACCCCTTCCTTTCTGATTCCTGCCATGCACCCAAACAGTAGTTTTTCCTCACATATGTGGTATTCAGGAGAAATTACACAACACATTTTGGGGTTCAGTTTCTCTTGTTACCCTTGTGAAAATATTAAAAATTGAGGCTAAAATAATATTTTTCCGTGTAATTCTGTAAGTGGTCTAATTTCCAAAATGAAGTCACTTGTGGGGGTTTGCACTGTTTAGGTACATCAGGGGCTCTCCACATTGCAACATGGCAACTGCTCTCGATTTCAGCCATTTTTGTTTTCAAAAAGTCAAACAGTGCTCCTTCCCTTCCAAGACCTGCCGTGCTCCAAAATAGTAGCATCCTCTCACATATGGGGTATTGGCGTATCAAGAGAAATTGCACAACATATTTTGGGGTCCATTTTCTCCTTTAACCTTTTGAAAAGATTAAAAACTGTGGCTAAAATAATATTTTGTGTGTGTAATTCTGTGAGGGTTCTAGTTTCCAAAATGGGGTCACTTGTGTTTTTTTTTTACTGTTTAGGCACATCACGGGCTCTCCAAACTCGACATGGCATCTGCTTGTGATTGCAAAGCCTCTGATCTGCCTAAGCAATGGCAAACCCCCACTACATCCCTCAAGGAATTTTCCTATATGTGTGGTGAGCACCTTGAACCCTCAGGTGCTTCACAAAATTTTATGAAGTTGAGCCGTAAAAATAAAAAATCACATTTTTCCCACAAAAATGTTGCTTTAGCACCAAATTATTTTGAAAAGGGTAACAGAAGAAATTTGTTGTGCAATTTCTCCTGAGTAAGCCGATACCCCATATATGGTGGAATACTACTGTTTGGGCACACTGCCAAACTCCAAACGGAAGGAGTGAAATTGTGTGCCAAAACAGTAAAAATTCCCCACAAGTGACCCCATTTTGGAAACTAAATCCCTCAAGGCATGTATCCAAAGTTGTGGTGAGTACTTTAAATTCCCAAATGCTTCACAGAATTTTAAGTTGATCATTAAAAATCTAATTTTCCCACAAAACTGTTGCTTTAACCATAAACAGCCCATAAGGTGCCAAAACAGTAGAAACCTACCACAAAGTGACTATATATTGGAAATGATCTAGTGTTTTTCTAGTACGCTAATTTTATAATGTGATAGCATATATAAGTTGTGTGGAGTTCACCAGGCTGGCATATGTGAGTTGTGTAGAGTACATCAGGTTGGCATATGAAAGTTGTGAAAAGTGCACCAGTTTGGCATATGTGACTTATGTAGAGTACATCAGGTTGGCAAATGTGAGTTGTGTAGAGTACATCATGTTTACTTATATAAGTTGTGTACAGTACATCAGTTTGGCGAATGCAAGTTGTGCTGGTAATATCAAGTCGTATAATAAATTAGAGTAAACCAGAAATAAATTTAGTAATCCATGGATGAATGGAACAGTTTGAAACAGTCTTTTATGCACAGACCAGGCTTGTCGGGGCAGATGTCACATTGCCATCTGTACAATGTGCATGGCTAGCCTTTTGTAACAGTTTTGAAGGCTGAAGGAAGACCTTATGTCCATCTAGTTCAGCCTATTTTTAGTGCAGCTGTTCTGCATTGTTGATCCTGGGGAAGGCAAAAAACCCACAGAGTAGAAGCCAATTTTCTCCATAGTGAAAAAAATTCCTTCCCCTAAGCTGGGTCAACCATCTACCTATATTATGTTATTCGTAACCTTCTATACTGTTATTCACAAGAAAAGCATCCATTCCTTTCTTAAATTCATTCAGTGAGTTGGCCATCACTACTTCCTCAGGAAGAGAATTCCAGATCTTCACTGCTCTTACCGTGAAGAACCCGCTTCTATGCTGATGCAGTAATTGTCTTTCCTCCAAACGAAGAGAATGCCCCCTTGTTCTTGTGACAGTCCTTGGTACAAACAGTTCATTGGAGAGATCTCTGTATTGCCCTCTGATATACTTGTACATATATATTAGGTCTCCCCTAAGTCTTCTCTTTTCTAGAGTAATTAGACCTAATTTTGATAACTTTTCTGGGTATTGTAGTGAACCAACTCCATTTATCATTTTAGTTGCCCGTCTTTGAACCCTTTCAAGTTCAGTAATGTCTCTCTTGAGCACCGGCGTCCAAAATTGCACACAATACTCCAAGTGTGGTCTGATGAGTGATTTGTACAGAGGGAGAATTATGTTTTCATCTCGTGTCCCCAGACCTCTTCTAATGCATCCCATGACCCTATTTGCTTTGGTGGCAGCTGCCTGACACTGGGCACTCCAATTTAGCTTCTTATTGACTAAGATGCCTAAGTCTTTTTCCATGTTTGATTTCCCCAGCAGTTTCCCATTTAGTAAGTAATTGTAGCATCTGTTTCTCCTTCCCATGTGCATAACCTTACACTTATCTGTGTTAAACCTCATTTGCCATTTTTTCAGCCCAATTCTCCAATTTACTCAAATCTGTCTGTAGTTGCAAACTGTCCTCCTTTGTGTTAACTACCTTACATAGTTTTGTATCATCTGCAAATACTGATATTTTACTGTGTAAGCCATCCACTAGATCATTAATAAATATATTAAATAGTAGGGGGCCCAATACAGAACCCTGTGTACCCCACTAGTAACCCTGGCCCAATCTGAGTATGCACCATTAATAACCACTCTTTGTTTTCTATCACTAAGCCAGCTACCTACCCATCTACACACATTTTCCCCTAGCCCAAGCTTTCTCATCTTACTTACCAATCTTTTATGTGGGACAGTGTCAAATGCTTTAGAGAAGTCGAGATAAATGACATCCAATGATTCTCCTTGGTCCATTTGAGAGCTTACATCCTCATAGAAGCTGATCATGTTAGTTTGACAGGAGCGATCCTTCATAAATCCATATTGATATGGAGTTAAACATTTATTAACATTGAGATATTCCATAATGGTATCCCTTAGAAACCCTTCAAAAATTTTACCCACAACAGATGTTAAGCTTACCGGCCTATAGTTTCCAGGTTCCCTTTTACACCCCTTTTTGAATATTGGTACCACATTTGCTTGCCACCAATCAAAAGGAACAGACCCTGTTTCTATAGTCTTTAAATATAAGGAATAGAGGCCTGTCTATCACATTACTTAACTCCCTTAATACCTGAGGGTGAATGCCATCAGGGCCTGGTGATTTGTCAATTTTAATCTTACTAAGGCGGTTCTGCACTTCTTCCTGGGTTAGGCAGGTAATACTTAACGGGGAGTTTACATTATCCCTCTGCATTTCCCCTGGCAAATCCTTTTCCTGTGTGAACACTGTTGAGAAAAAAGTATTTAAAACATTTGCTTTTCCCACATCGCTCTCTATGATTTCACCCTCATTGTTCTTTAAAGGGCCGACGCCATCAATTTTAATCATTTTACTGTTTATATAATTAAAGAATAGTTTGGGGTTTGTTTTACTTTCCTTAGCAATGAGTCTCTCAGTTTCCACTTTTGCTAAATGTCTTTGTTTTTTACACATTTTATTTTTTTCTCTATAACTTTTTAATGCTTCTTCATTGCCTTCTTGTTTTTGCTTCTTAAATGCCTTGTTCTTGTTATTTATTGCCCTTTTTACATCCTTATTTAGCCACATTGGTGTTCTTCTGTTCCTAGCCCTTTTATTTCTGTACGGTATGGCTAGCTCGCAGTGGGTGTGTAAAACTGATTTAAATATTTCCCATTTATTTTCTGTGCTCCTATTTTTGAGGACATTGTCCCAATCAATTCGGCGAAGGTCTTCTCTAAGCTGATCAAACTTTGCTTTCCTGAAATTCAGTGTTTTTGTAACACCCTTCCAGGGCACCTTACTGAAGGACAAGTGGAATTGTATTATATTATGGTCACTGTTCTTTAGGTGCCCATCGACTCGTACTTCTGTTATTCTATCTGGCCTGTTGCTTAAAATTAAGTCCAGAAGGGCTGTCCCTCTAGTTGGGCCCTGCACAAGTTGTGACAGATAATTATCCTTGGTCACTGACAGAAATTGGTTTCCTTTCTGAGATATGCAGGTTTCAGTTTCCCAGTCTATGTCTGGGTAGCTGAAATCCCCCATAATAATCACCTTATTGTGATTTTCTGCGTTGTCTATTTGTTTCAATAATACATTTTCAGTGGTTTCTGTTATATTTGGTGGCTTATAACAAACCCCTATGAGGATTTTATTACTTTTCCCTCCTTGTATCTCCACCCATAGAGACTCCACCTCTTCATTTCCCTCTTGTATATCTTCTCTTAGTGTGGGCTTTAAAGTGGACTTTATATATAGACAGACTCCACCCCCTTTCCTTTTTTTACGATCCCTCCTAAACAAATCATATCCATGCAAGTTAGCCGCCCAGTCATAGCTGTCGTCTAACCACGTCTCTGTTATTCCTACTATGTCATATTTTTCCTCATACATTACCAACTCCAGATCTTCAATCTTATTGGTCAGGCTTCTTGCGTTGGTCAGCATGCAGGAAAGAAGTTTTGCTTCCTTTTTCATAACTTCCTTCTGAGCACCTTGTCTTGGGTCCTCTTTACCACATCTAGTATCCTTGATTAGTTTGTCCTTCTGCTGCATGTTCTTATCTGCTGTTTTTCCTCCCATCCCCTCTTCTTCTAGTTTAAAGCCCTCCTGATGAGTGTGGCAAGTCTTCTGGCGAATGTGTGTTTCCCAGGTTTTGTGAGGTGTATCCCATCTCTTGCGAGAAGTCCATCATAGAGGTAATTCACGCCATGGTCCAAGAATCCAAATCCTTGCTGCCTGCACCACCGTCGTAGCCAGTTGTTCACCTCTAGTATCCTATTCCATCTTCTGATGCCATGACCATCGACTGGGAGGATTGATGAGAAAACAACCTGTACATTCCGTTCCTTTATTTTCTTCCCCAGAATTTCAAAGTCTTTGCAGATAGTTGGTAGGTCATTTCTTGCCGTGTCGTTTGTGCCTACATGTATCAGTAGGAAAGGGTAGTCGTCCTTGGATTTGAGGATAGTTGGTATCCTGTTGGCCACATCCTTGATTTTTGCTCCTGGGAGGCAGCATACTTCTCGTGCGGTTATGTCCGGCTTACAGATAGTTGCCTCCTTGCCTCTTAGTAGTGAGCCACCCATAACTACCACTCTTCTTTTCTTTCCGGACACACTGCTTGTTGCTCATGAGTGTTTTTGAGTGTCATTTGTTTCCGCTTTTGTTGACAGAGTAACTTCTTTTGTTGATAGTGTGTCTTCTCTTGTAGATACGGTATCATCCTGAGCTGTGCCATTTTCGTTCTCCAGCATGAGGGCTTCATATTGGTTGCTAAGCTATGTGGGTGGTGATGACCACATAATCCGTTTGTTTCTTTTCGTCACATGGCTCCACTTTTCAGCCTCTGTATGTGCTCTGAAGCTTTTCTCACTACCATACCATACTATACCTTAGCTTTTTGCATGGCACTGTAAGGCTGGAGGACTTGATTAAAGAAATCAACTTACCCAATGTTTTTTTTTGTACCACAGGACACAGTCTGGTTTTGAGACGTTGCTAGGGCTGGTGGAACCCACCAAATAATAAGAAGGTAGTAATAAGGTGCGTTCGCAGCCCGGGGTCCACCGTGCAGAAATGTTACTTGCTGCTCGGTGATGGCGGACGCTATATGTCAGTATAATAGATGAACACACGAGGGTTAACGTCACGTGGTGTGTACAGAGGCAGACTCTGTTGCTTCACAGAACCGCACTATTGTGGAATATAAATGCCATAGCCTGTTAAAGCTCACAGAGCTCGGCAAAGTGAGCTCTAGTGCACAGTCACAGGACTCTGCCCCAAAGACACAGGGTTAGAGTCCCTCTAGACCCTCTAAGCGCACGGTGTTGCACCTGCGAATGCCACTAATTGACGCTGGTTACTGTGGAGTGCAGACAAAGTGCACAGTGGTGCACAGGCAAGCCACTACTTGGCGCTGATGCTAGGCCCTGACTCTGCCTCCTACCTGCACTATCAGCCTAGGCACTAACTGGCAAGGCTGAACAACAAATGCGAACCAAGGGTAGGGGTTTCATAATGAGTCATTCACCAGAGACATTCATACGTGCATGCAACACTCAGTCCACATGGTCTATACTAGCGCATGGTCGTGCGGCCATGTGATCCTTTTATAACTGCAGCCTTCAGGACCTTGCTGATGGCCAAATCCAAGCTGCTTGAGGACCTGAGCATGTGACCTCCGACCACCAATGAGCGGTCGTCTCACGGGCATGCTCAGTTGGAGAAAAGCAGGACTTAGTCCCAGGAGCGTCTGCTCGCTGCTGACTAATGCTGGATGCTATAGCTGAACCTGGGTCAGCAACAGCAACCAAACGCATAGCGTTAGCCTGAGCAAGACACTGGCACGAATGTCTCTGCTGAGTAGGAACCTCTGCGGTTGAAGAAGAATGGGAGACTGCAGAAGACATTGCTCGAGAATCCCCCTGTGCAGTGGCAGGAACTCGATGCCTAACAGATGTGTCCAGTGGTACCTGGTACACTTGTGGGGGTGTTGCCATTACCATGTATTGTGGTCAAGAAAAGGACATCCCTCTTGTTTTTATAATAAACCATCAGCATATTGACACAACATTGGGCTCTTCTCTCACCTGTAGCTTACCGTTTAGTGATTTAAGGAGTTCACCCTATTTTTTGTGCATATTACCACATGCTGCAGTAGCTCTGCTAAAGAGGGATTTAACATAGTAACATAGTTAGCAAGGCTGAAAAAAGACATTTGTCCATCCAGTTTAGCCTATATTCCGTCAGAATAAGGGTGGTTTCACATTAGCGCTTTTTAAGCGCACGCACGGCCGGGGGTAGCTCCGCCCCCGAGCCGGCTCTCTGCCCGGCGTGCCCGCCCCTTGCTTGTAGCGCCGTCTCCTAGCGCACAGTGGCGCCTGCGATCGGCGCACCCTATCTTTAGCATAGGGTGCACAGATTGTGCGCAGGCCGTGCGCTAGTTGCGCTTTGACCTGCGCTGCGCACTTTTGACGGTGCGCCGTGCATGCCAAAATCCGAAAAGTTTGATTTTGGCGCGCACGGCGCACCGTCAAAAGTGCGCAGCGCAGGTCAAAGCGCAACTAGCGCACGGCCTGTGCACGATCTGCGCACCCTATGCTAAAGATAGGGTGCGCCGATCGCAGGCGCCGCTGTGCGCTAGGAGGCGGCGCTACAAGCAAGGTGCGGGCACGCCGGGCAGAGAGCCGGCTCAGGGGCGGAGCTACCCCCGGCCGTGCATGCGCTTAAAAAGCGCTAATGTGAAACCACCCTAAATCACCAGATCTACGTTCTTCTAAAGAACCTAATCACTGTAAGATACAATATTGTTACGCTCCAGGAAGACATCCAGGCCTCTCTTGAACCCCTTCATGCAAAACACAAGCCGCGGAGACACCATCACGTGTTTCTCAACGCAAGCAATGACTAGCCAGGTCTTTCCCCGGGAAGGAACAACCACGGGAAGGGCAGTCTCCAATGAAGGAAACCACCTATGCCAAAACATGGTATCCATCCACAGACAGCTGTTTCGGGGTATTGCCCCTCATCAGTGTGGAGTAGGAAACTGGCTAGTAGGAGCAATGCCTAGTAAAAGACTGTGAAAATGAGGATGAGTGACCTCGTGGAGATCAAACATCCAACACTGCGGAGACACCATCACATGTTTCTCAACGCAGTGATCTAGAGCAATGCCCCCATCCCTTATGGGAAATATGCAAAAACATGCAAAACACAAGCCGCGGAGACACCATCACGTGTTTCTCAACGCAAGCAATGACTAGCCAGGTCTTTCCCCGGGAAGGAACAACCACGGGAAGGGCAGTCTCCAATGAAGGAAACCACCTATGCCAAAACATGGTATTCATCCACAGACAGCTGTTTCGGGGTATTGCCCCTCATCAGTGTGGAGTAGGAAACTGGCTAGTAGGAGCAATGCCTAGTAAAAGACTGTGAAAATGAGGATGAGTGACCTCGTGGAGATCAAACATCCAACACTGCGGAGACACATCACATGTTTCTCAACGCAGTGATCTAGAGCAATGCCCCCATCCCTTATAGGAAATATGCAAAAACATGCAAAACACAAGCCGCGGAGACACCATCACGTGTTTCTCAACGCAAGCAATGACTAGCCAGGTCTTTCCCCGGGAAGGAACAACCACGGGAAGGGCAGTCTCCAATGAAGGAAACCACCTATGCCAAAACATGGTATCCATCCACAGACAGCTGTTTCGGGGTATTGCCCCTCATCAGTGTGGAGTAGGAAACTGGCTAGTAGGAGCAATGCCTAGTAAAAGACTGTGAAAATGAGGATGAGTGACCTCGTGGAGATCAAACATCCAACACTGCGGAGACACATCACATGTTTCTCAACGCAGTGATCTAGAGCAATGCCCCCATCCCTTATAGGAAATATGCAAAAACATGCAAAACACAAGCCGCGGAGACACCATCACGTGTTTCTCAACGCAAGCAATGACTAGCCAGGTCTTTCCCCGGGAAGGAACAACCACGGGAAGGGCAGTCTCCAATGAAGGAAACCACCTATGCCAAAACATGGTATCCATCCACGGACAGCTGTTTCGGGGTATTGCCCCTCATCAGTGTGGAGTAGGAAACTGGCTAGTAGGAGCAATGCCTAGTAAAAGACTGTGAAAATGAGGATGAGTGACCTTGTGGAGATCAAACATCCAACACTGCAGAGACACCATCACATGTTTCTCAACGCAGTGATCTAGAGCAATGCCCCCATCCCTTATGGGAAATATGCAAAAACATGCAAAACACAAGCCGCAGAGACACCATCACGTGTTTCTCAACGCAAGCAATGACTAGCCAGGTCTTTCCCCGGGAAGGAACAACCACGGGAAGGGCAGTCTCCAATGAAGGAAACCACCTATGCCAAAACATGGTATCCATCCACAGACAGCTGTTTCGGGGTATTGCCCCTCATCAGTGTGGAGTAGGAAACTGGCTAGTAGGAGCAATGCCTAGTAAAAGACTGTGAAAATGAGGATGAGTGACCTCGTGGAGATCAAACATCCAACACTGCGGAGACACCATCACATGTTTCTCAACGCAGTGATCTAGAGCAATGCCCCCATCCCTTATGGGAAATATGCAAAAATATGCAAAACACAAGCCGCGGAGACACCATCACGTGTTTCTCAACGCAAGCAATGACTAGCCAGGTCTTTCCCCGGGAAGGAACAACCACGGGAAGGGCAGTCTCCAATGAAGGAAACCACCTATGCCAAAACATGGTATCCATCCACAGACAGCTGTTTCGGGGTATTGCCCCTCATCAGTGTGGAGTAGGAAACTGGCTAGTAGGAGCAATGCCTAGTAAAAGACTGTGAAAATGAGGATGAGTGACCTCGTGGAGATCAAACATCCAACACTGCGGAGACACTGCAATAGGCAGCCCCCAACATATAATGACGGTGAAGCAAGATGAAAACACTAACACAGATAGAAAGATAGGTTGAGCAAATGATGGGGCCCAAGCTAACTACATAGGACAGGATAGGAAAGCTGCTGTCTGCCATCCGCAAAAACCCTATGAAAATGAGCCAACCGACTGATAGGAAAAACAGGCCCTGAAGTCGCTAGGCTTCAAAAGACTATATCAGCACTCAGGTATATTCTGAAGACAGAGCAAAAGATCAACAGATCAGAGACAAAAATGGAATTCAGCTCACCCCCGGCCGGGGATGGCAGAACTCCCAAAAAAACAAGGCAAAACAAAAACAAACTGAAGAGTACAAAGCAGAGCAGAAAAACTTAGTTTTGAGATGCAGGAATCAGACTGGTCTCCAAGAATCCAGCAGGAAAATCACCAGCGAGGAAGAAGGGCGTCGGCAGCCTTATATCCAGTCCTCAATTCCAGCCACCCAGTCATCATCTAGCTGCCCATGTGTTTGGTAATCAGCCTCACTACCTTCCTTCACCAGAGGAGAGAGTTCATCAGACCTCAATGGTGAAGGGAAAAATGAACTCACAACACAATACTATATACACACCTTGTACCTGGTCATACACCTGCCAATTTCAGCCTGTTAAATTGAGGTGTAATCTATACTGGGCTTGAGATAATAGTTCAGCCTCCTAAAATCTCTAAGGAGCTTCCAATTCTCCCCAATACTATATACACCTTGTACTTTGTCATACACCAGCCAATTTCAGCCTGTTAAATTGAGGTGTAATCTATAGTGGGCCTGAGATAATGGTTCAGCCTCCTAAAATCTCTAGGGAGCTTCCAATTCTCCCCAATACTATATACACACCTTGTACCTTGTCATACACCAGCCAATTTCAGCCTGTTAAATTGAGGTGTAATGTATAGTGGGCCTGAGATAATAGTTCAGCCTCCTCAAATCTATAGGGAGCTTTCAATTCTCCCCAATACTATATACACACCTTGTGCCAGGTCATACACCAGCCAATTTCAGCCTGTTAAATTGAGGTGTAATCTGTAGTGGGCCTGAGATAATAGTTCAGCCTCATAATATCTCTAGGGAGGTTCCAATTCTCCCCAATACTATATACACACCTTGTACTTTGTCATACACCAGCCTTATATAGGAAAAAGTGAAGTTTGGTGAAAATCCAATATGCCATGTTGAAATGTAATATGTTAAATCCTTAATTTCCCCAAAAGCATACAGTTAGGATGCCCAATTTGCATTAACTTCTTAATGCTAAATGATGTACTAAAACATAATGGAGTGTAAAAAGGCCTGAGCCTCTTTCATATCTGACAGGTGCCAGCTATATTAATTTCTTTAGGGCTAGTTCCCACCACCATATACATCGGGCAGGTGCTATCCATTTTTTTTATAGGATAGTATTTGGACCGTTGTTTTTCAATGGGTCCGAGCAGATGACTGATTTTTTTTCCCTGACAGAATCTGTCAATGAAAAAAATTGCAATCTGTTAAATGTTACTGGTAATCTCTGACAGGGACATAAAATGTGTGCCTGCAGGGGCACGTCATTCTACATACACATCAACACACCTGTAACATGATCACGTGGCACTGATGGGCTAACATGGAAGCCTGGCTTCCGCTGAAGATCTATGTGTTTGTCATGATGGTTCTCATGTGAAAGCCAGCCTGTAGTACGGCTATTAATAGGACAAGCGATCAAATAATTGCAGTCGCAAGTTGCCTACTATCTATTTTGATATCATTGTGTTCGTAAACCTCTGATCTATCAAAATATAATATAATTTAATCTGATCTGTAAACACAGTAATAATAAAAAATTAAAAAACAAGTTTTTTTGGCCACTACAACATTGCAATAAAATTTAACATTGCATCTACCACAAAATGGTATCAGTGAAAACATCAGCACAGGGTGAAGAAAATAAGCCCCCACAGAGCCCCATATCTTGAAAATTTAGGTGTTACAGGTCTTGGAAAATGGAGACACAAGTAGAGATGAGCAAACTCAAACTTAAAAGTCTGGGGTTCATACCTGACAGATAGTGTCCAGTGCTAAACTCTGAACACAGACTTCTTCAGGAAGTCCATTGCAATGTTCAGAGTTCTGGGGGGAAGCAAGGGAGAAGAGAAAGAGAGATTTTTTTTTCCAACAAAGTTTGGAATAAAGATCTGGTAAGGTACTAGTACGTAAATTTCCATGAGTCCACTCATCTCCAGACACAAGCAAAAAAAATTCTAAATTAAATAAAAAAGCTATATATGTTTGGTACCTGCATAATCATACTGACTTGCAGAATCATATTGCCAGGTCAGTTTTACAATATAGTGAACATGGTAAATAAAAAATACCAAAATTCATTTTTGGAATTGCACTGTTTTTGCAGTTTCAATGTACAGTTTTTCGCTCATCAAACAAGCCCTCAAACGGCTTTGTAGATGGAAAAATAAAAAAAACTTATGGCTCTTAGAAGAAGGGGAAAATGAAAAAGAAAAAATGGAAATTGGCCATGGTATGAAGAGGTTAAAGGGAACCGGTCACCAGGTTATTCCCATTAACCCCATCCCGACATGCACTGTACTAGTGTTGCTCTGTAGGAGGTGCATTCTCGCAAACAGCAGTACTAGTACGGCGCACCGATTGCGCGGCCTCACACGGAGTCCCACGGCGATCAAGTTCGGGTCTCAGCTGTATCTGACAGCTGACACCCTGCAGCAATGTCCACGATCAGTGCTAGCACCGATCATGCGTATTTAAGCCCTCTGATGCCACTGTCAGTAGTGACAGCGGCATAGAGAAGAATTGCGTAAGGAGGGGGCTCCCTG
Organism: Dendrobates tinctorius; assembly: GCF_039654945.1. Lineage (NCBI taxonomy): Eukaryota > Metazoa > Chordata > Amphibia > Anura > Dendrobatidae > Dendrobates > Dendrobates tinctorius. The sequence goes on along the minus strand of NW_027361759.1, from coordinate 7,619,093 downwards.
CGAGATTCCATCAGGCCAACGGGATGCAATCGTGTTGGCCTGATCGTCTCCATAGAGATCCCCGACACCCAGATGTCCACGGGGTCCTTCCAGGTCCTGCAGGGAGAAGGCTTGTAAGTGCCTGCTGAGAGCAGGCACCAACATGCCACCTTCCCTGCCTGTCAGATCGCTAATCTGATACAATGCAGTGCAAAGTATCAGATCAGCTATCTGACATTATACAGTGATGTCCCAAACTGGGACAATATAAAAAGGGTTAAAAAAAATATTAGAATATGTAAGAATATATTTTTTTTAATTCCTACATAAAGAAAAAAATAAATAATGATTTTTCCAATCTATACATTTATTTATGTAAATAAAAAAACAATAAAAGTACACATATTTGGTATCGCCGCATCCATAACGAACTGCTATATAAAACTGCCCCACTAATTAACCCCTTCAGTGAACACCGTGAAAAAAATAAATGAAAAATGAGGCAAAGAACAATGCTCTATCATAAAAAGTGCAATAAAGCATACTCAAAAAGGCAGATGTAAATAAAAATGTTATCGCTGAAAATGTCATCTTGTCCCGCAAAAAGCAAGCTGCCATATAGCTCCACCAGAAGAAAAATAAAAACGTTATAACTCTCAGAATAAAGCAATGCAAAAAAATATTATTTTTTCTTTAAAATAGCTTTTATTGTGTAAAAGTGCCAATACATAAAAAACAATATAAATGAGGTATTTCTGTAATCACACTGACTCGAAGAATAAAGCTGTCTTACCAATTTTACTACATGTGGAAAGGTATAAAAAAACAAGAAACAATTTCTGAATTGCTGGTTTTTGTTCATTCCGTCTCACAAAAAAAAAACGATTAAAAAATGTAATGTGGCAAAAAATGGTACCAATAAAAATATCAGCTCGTCCCACAAAAAACAAGCCCTCACAAGACTCTGTCGGCCGAAATATGAAAAAATTATAGCTCTCAAAATGTGGTGTTGCAAAAATTAGTTTTCACAATAAAAAGCGTCTTTTAGTGTGTGACAGCAGACAAACATAAAAACTAGTGATGAGTGAGCATTAAAATGCCGGGGTGCTCGTTGCTCAGGTCGAGCAAATTGGAATGCTCGGGTGCTCGACCCAAGCAACGAGCCCAATGTAAGTCTATGGAAAAACCGAGCATTTTTGCAGCGATCCCCCCAGAGGGTCCTTTTAGGTTCTAAAAATGTCTTAAACCGATGGGAACAGAGCTCAATTGACACAGGAACATCATGGGGAACACTCCTGGAAAGATATCTGACTCCTAGGTTACTGCTGTGAACAATGTTGTCAGAGTGTTACGCCACTTTTACAGGCGCACACTAAAACATACAAAAACAAAACCAAATTAGATTTTCCTGCGAAATATGTTAAGGAACATCCTTCCCAGGGTAATAATTTGTATGTAAGGTAAAATAAATAACGCAAAAAAAGTACCTCCACCACTTGGGCTGTGTTCACACGTAGCGTTTTTGATGCTTTTTTCAACTTTACCTTTTCATTCAACCAATACAAATGCATTCACTGGGAAATGTCATTTTAACATTTAACAACCTTTGCTGGCCATGTGGTGTGTGACACATCATCAGACACTTTCCTGTTTCATTTATAAAGGAGGGACTCAGAAAGTCACAAATCCTATTTTTATAGGGCCATCAGGCAGCATTAATATTCTTAATGGGCCATTATTAAAAAGTGAGTCTCCTATACTGTTATTGCCTATGCAGTGAGTGGCTGGGCTCCCAAAAAATTAGCACGCATCCCAACACCCCTTTGACAAGACGTACAGGAGGGCCTCATGAAAAAATGCTCCCATTATAAGAACATGGGTCTCCCATTGTGTTTGCCTATGCATTAAATGCAAGGCCTGCTTTGCCCCAAAGTTACACGCACCCCAATAACACTTGTAACAGACATCCTGGATGGCCACATGAAGCCAAAGTTGTCATTTTTTTCCATTTGGTACTGCCATACTGTTAGACTATGCATTGAATGCAAGGCCTGCAGTGCCTCAAAGTTACACGCACCCGAATAACACTTGGAACAGACATCCTGGATGGCCACGTGAAACCAAAGATCCCCTTTATTTTTTTTTTACTCCCATACAGTTTTCCTATTCATTGAAGCAAGGGTTGCCTTGCCCCAAAGTTACACGCACCCCAATAACCCTTTGAATTGACGTACTGGATGGCCACATGAAACCAAAGTTCCTATTATACTTATTTTTTTACTCCCTTAGGCTACTTTCACACATCAGGTTTTCGGCGTCAGGCGCGATCCGGCGTCGTGCCGGAATGCCGGATCCGGCAAATGTTTTGTAAAACCTGATGTGCCGGATCCGGTTTTCTGCCGGATCCATCTTGTTCTTGACAGACAAAACCGGATCCGTCTCATCCGGTTCATCCGTTTTTCTATCCGTTTTTCGATGGATTACGCCAGATCTGGTTTTTAAAATTGACCCTTGTGGCCTTCCGAACGGGATTGGCTACTGGAAAACTATATATAGCATGTTCCTACAGCCCTTCTTTGACAGGTTGTAGAGGAGAAAGTGCAGGTTGGAGAGAAGATCAAGTTACTGGCGAAGATGGATGTTGTCATTGGAAATATTACCACTAGAAGTTCTGTGACGGTTTCAGTAATGAGGGACAATTTGGCACTATACTTTATGTCACCTCAAGGCAGAGTACACTGGCAGGATGACAGAGTGTGAAAGATTTGTGCCCTAACCAAACTTGTGTACCTTCTGGACCAACAGTATATACCTTTGCCAACCAAAGTTGGCTATCTTGTCATGGTCTTACTATTTTTAGCTTTAGGCCACAGGTGTGTACCTGGTTGTGTTTTATGCAAAGTATTTCACCTTTTAACAAAAGTTGTGTTCATTGTTAGGAAATCACCAACAATAAACACAACTTTTCAGGTGAAATACTTTGCTTCAAACACAACCAGGAACACAACTGTGGCAAAAAGCTAAAATTTACCCACAGTTATATACCTGGTTTTGAATACCTTTTTACCTTTTAAATACCCTGTATTTAACCTTTTTTTTAAAACATATTTCGCCGCAGAAAGAAATGACAGACAACCAGTGTAAACAATAATTTAACTTTTATTTAAAATATTGTTTTTTGTGTAAACTGTTTTTAAAGTTAAAAAAACTTTTTTAATAAAGGTTTGAAACCAACCAAATGGGCATTTTTATTACAAAAAAAACATTATAACTCGGTGTAGTGTGGGGTGGAAATACTGCTGGAGGGGCTGCGGGACACTTTGACAATGGGAGTGTGGAGAGAGGACTGGGATCGTGGTGGGGAAGGTACAGTTAGAGGTGATGGTGTGGAAAAAGCTACAGAATGGGTGGACATGTGGGAGGCAGAAGAGGTGGTGGGCGGTGGAGTGGAGGGTTGGGCAGGGACTGTAAGAGCAGATGATGTTGATGGAAAGTTGTATGGGGAAGGAGTTTGGTACGGGGAAGGAGTTTGGTACGGGGAAGGAGTTTGGTACGGGGCAGGTTGCTGGAAGTGGGGAGATGTCTGGTACTGGGGAGGTTGCTGGTACTGGGAAGGTTGCTGGTACTGGTGAGGTTGCTGGTATGTAATAGGAGGGGGAGGATGGAAAGTGGCTGGAGGGGGTGCAGATGTAATAGGAGGGGGAGGATGGAAAGTGGCTGGAGGGGGTGCAGATGTAATAGGAGGGGGAGGATGGAAAGTGGCTGGAGGGGGTGCAGGTGGAGGAACTACAGTGGTGGGAGGTGGAGGTTGGGATGTAACCTGCTGTAGAGCACCGTGGCACGAATGCATTACATGCATCTGCTGGGTAGGAGATAGTGTTGCCATGCGCTCCACAACAGACCTGAAAAAGGTGTGGTTTGGCGAAGATCTTGCTTCTGAATGCATGGTTTGCAGAAGTGTCTTCACCTCCAGAATGCTGGAGTTGATCTGCTGAAAGCCTGCGGAGATTTGCTCTGACAAGACTTTTAGACAGTTCTGGAAAGATGCATTCAGATGCAAGAACTCTGGTGCATAACTCTTTTCCTGACCCCTCTGCCGCTGCCGCCCAGTACCCGCAGGTGTACTAGAGGTGGCAGGGGCAGAAGGGTGGGGTAAAGGGAAAGCGATCTCCTCACCAGCAGCTTCATGTAATGTAGGCGGCCACGATGCTCCTGTGCTGGTGGATGGGACAGATGGGTCGAATGTGTGGGAAGGCTGGGAAGGTGCAGATGTACCGGGGCGGTCGAAGTGTCCCTCGGTGCCGGTCTCCTCAGGGATCGCCTCAGAAGGGTCCAATCGTGCAGGCTCCCGAGTGCTGCTCACCGTGCTGTGGAATAAAGAGAAAAAAAAACAATTAAAATACTGACATGGTATGGCCCTGGCTGAAAAAAAAAAGTTACATCTAACATTTTTTTTCACATGTGGTGTGTAATATTTACCTTCTAGTGACCATTGTTTCCCGGAGGAACGACAGGGCTTGTGCGTACTTGTACTTGCTCCTGCGTCCTCCAGATCCACTCGGGGCCCGCATCTCTTTATTGAACTCCTTCTTGAAACGATCCCTCACAGACCGCCACCGATTCACAATTCTGTTCCCTGAAACGAGAAAGGAGTGGTTAGTATACAACATCAGTGTTTCACAAATTCCAGTCCTCATGGTCCCCAGGGGTCATGTTTTCAGGATTTCCATAGTAAATAGAAATCCTGAACACATGATCCGTGGGGACCACGAGGACTGGAGTTCGGGAAACACTGGTTTACATCAAGCAACTGGTACTGTATATACTTACGCTCTTTAATCTGGGCCCGAACATCGAGGTCCTCCCAGCGGCCCACAAGGAGCGAACAGATTTCCTCCCAGAGTCGTCGGGTAACGATAAGGTCAGCGTGGCGGCGGTCAGCCATATTCCAGAGCGGCTCCCTTTCTCTGACGAGATCGATGAGGTGGTCCACATCGAGTCCTCCATCCTCACCGTCAGAGTCGGGAGCACGCTGTGAAGGCTGTTAAAGAAAAAGACAAAAATAACATAATTAGCCTCCACAAAAGAAATGAAATAAAAAGTGCAAAAAAACAAAGCAAAAATATTTATACTTACACGCTGGTGACCGCCGCGTTGCTGTCGCCGACGACCCTGGGAGGCACTGCGAGGACCTCTTGGCCGAGCACCAGATTGGGAAGACTAGAGAAGAAAACAAAAAATGTTATGTCTTTGGATGTAGGCATTTGTTTGCTGTGTGTGGTCTGCAGTACATTGTTTTCTATGTGTTGTGTGTAGTGTGATGTTGTGTTTGATGCAAAAAACTTACCAATTGTGAGCCCACTCCAAGTGTCTGTCCACCCCTTCCTTCTTCTTCTGGGAGCTCCTCTTCATCTTGTGAATCCTGTTTTGAAATAAAAGGCAATGAATAGACATATATTACAGAGATGATGGATTTTGGAAATAAAAACTTACCGTCAAACGCTGACGATGCGAGGGAGGGCTCCCAGAAGATGATGTGCTGTCTTCCTGGTGGCCACACTCCATGCCTGTGGGTGGTGTTCCAGCTGCTGCCATTGCTGCTGCTGCTGCTGCTGCATCTATTGGGCAGCTGTTGAATAAAGAGAAACAAAGGGCCAATGAATATCTTGATATTCAATAGCCCTAGTTTGGAGGAATGGGGGATTTGATAATTACCGTCTCTCATCTGCTGCTGGCCTCCCCTCCTCAGCATGTTCCATTTGCTGCTCCATTTGGGGTGGTGGTGGTGCTGATGGTGCTGCAGTGGTGTCCTGCCTTCTCCTGCTGCGCTTGGTTGCTTTCTTGGGTGGCATGTTGGGTGTGGCTGTGGGTCCCACTGTCTTGCTTTTATATATGTCTTGTGGGCAGAGCTACTGAGCATGCTCAGACCAAAAAACCGGATCCGGCCACCGGATCCGGCTTTTGCCGGATCAGGCGCATTGTGGCGCTCATAGGCTTTCATTGTGTGAAAAAGCCGGACGCGCCGGATCCGGCGCGTCCGGCTTTTTCGCCGGAGACAAAAACGTTACAGTAGCCGTCTTTTCCAGACGCCGGATCGCGACACATTGCCGGATCCGGCGAAAACCGGATGAAACGCATGGCCATCCGGCGTGATCCGGCGCAAATGCAAGTCAATGGGGGGGAAACCGGATCCGGCATTGCATTTCGCCGGATCCGGTTTCTGTCAAGAGCGCCGGATCGCGCCTGACGGCGAAAACCTGATGTGTGAAAGAGGCCTTACAGTTTGCCCATGAAGTGAATGCAAGTCCTGCCCTGCACTCCAATAAGCCTTTGAACCCATGTACTGGATGACCACATGAAAACCAAGTTCACATTATTCATTTGGTACTCCCATACTGTTTGATTATGCATTGAATGTAAGGCCTGCCCTGACCCAAATTTTCATGCACCCTAATAAGCCTTTTAACCGAGGTACTTGATGGCCACATGCAACCAAAGTTCCCAGTATTCATTTGGTACTCCCATACTGTTTGATTATGCATTGAATGCAAGGCCAGCCCTGCATCAAAGTTACATGCACCCCAATAAGCCTTTGAACACACGTACTGGATGGCCACAGGAAAACCAAGTTCATATAATTAATTTGGTACTCCCAAACTGTTTGCTTATGCATTGAATGCAAGGCATGCCCTGCACCAAAGTTACATGCATCCCAATAAGCCTTTGAACACACGTACTGGATGGCCACAGGAAAACCAAGTTCATATAATTAATTTGGTACTCCCATACTGTTTGCTTATGCATTGAATGCAAGGCCTGCCCTGCACCAAAGTTACATGCACCCCAGTAAGCCTTTGAACAGATGTACTCGATGGCCTCATTAAGCCAAAGTTCCCAATCTTATTTATTTGGTACTGGCATACTGTTTGCCTATGCATTGAATGCAAAGCCTGCCCTGCACCAAAGTTATATGCACCCCAATAAGCTTTTAAACCCACGTACTGGATGGCCAAAGGAAAACCCACTTCACATTATTCATTTGGTACACATTGAGGAGACGGAGGAGGTTAACAGCAAATAGCCAAAATCAGGAAGCCTATACCCATGTGTGGGTGTGAAAAGGTGCATGGGAATATACTTCCCAAAAAAAGACACTGGATTTGAGGTTAGATTTCATTGTTATCATGCGGTGGCGTACAGAAGTCTGGCCCAATCCAGCCCTTTTTCATTTTTGTAAGAGTCAGCCTGTCAGCATTTTCAGTTGACAGGTGGATGTGCTTATCAGTTATAATTCCACCAGAGCAGACCTGGGCAAAGTGCGGCTCGTGGGCCACATCTGACCCTCTGGCTGTCTCAGTCCTGCCCTCAGACCGAGAGAGCTGTGGGGCTGGAAATCAGAGGTCCACAGGCCCCACGGTTCCCGCCCTCTTGGTGTTTCCATGTGCGTCTCTGCGATGCACCGCTGACTCCTCCTTTCACAATCAGCATGTGAAACAACTGACACGATGACGTCATTTCATCATGTCAGCTGTTTACTCCGGAGAGCCCGCGCACCGGAGGCAGATAGAGGAGCAGAGCGCTGGGAAACGGAACCGAGGTGAGTATGTGATTTTTCTTTCTCATGTGTATGGGCTGTTTGGGTGGCATGGGGTGGCTATGGGGGTGTGACATGGTGCTGCACACATGGGGTGACATGGACCTGCACACATGGGGTGACATGGTGCTACACATAGGGGGGTGACATGGTGCTGCACATAGGGGGGCTGACATGGTGATGCACATGGGGGTAACATGGTGATGCACTTAGGGGGGTGACATGGTGATGCACATAGGGGAGATTTACATGGTGCTGCATATGGGGGGTGACATGTAGAACATGGTGCTGCATATGGGGGCAACATGCAGCACATAGGGGGATGATATGGTGATGCACATAGGAGAGGTTACATGGTGCTGCACACATGGGGTAACATGGTGCTGCACATAAGGAGGGTGGCATGGTGCTGCACATCGGGGGTGACATGGTGCTGCATATGGGGGTGACATGCTGCACATGGTGCTGCACATGGGGCAACATGCGGCACATGGTGCTGCATATGGAGGCAACATGCTGCACATGGGTAGGCTATGGGGTGACATGCAGTGTATATAGGGTGGCTTGTTGGGGCTCATGCAATGCATATAGGGAGGCTGTGTGGGGCTCATGCAGTGCATATAGGGATGCTGTGTGTGGCTCATACTGCATATGGGGGAAGCTGTGTGGGGCTCATGCAGCATATGGGGAAGGCTGTGTGGGGCTCATGCCACATATAAGAGGCTGTTGGTGGTCATACAATATACAGAAGGGGCTGTGCTCGGGTTCAAACGATATATAGGGGGATGTCAGCCTACTTAATTCTTCTCAATATTAAGTGATACAATTAATATTAATAAAATTGTCAATATTATAATAATTATAATATATCAATATTAATATTTAGGAGAATTAATTTCGGCCTTTTGGTTCGGCCCTCCACAACAGTCAGGGTCTCTCATGTGGCCCCTCGGGAAAATTAATTGCCCACCCTGCACCAGAGGCACTAAAGACAAAATGCTAGTGGCAGGACAGGCCAGGACCTCCAAGGCGTAGAGAGCCAGTTCATGCCATGTATCCAGCTTTGAGACCCAATAATTAAAAGGCACAGAGGAATCTTGGAGGACTTTAGTACGGTCAGCAAGGTAGTCCCTCACCATATTCCAAAACTTTGCACTCCTTGTGAGAGTACCCCGCGCCTCAGGGCCACTGCGATGGGAGGGTCTGAGAAAACTCTCCCATAACTTTGCCAGTGTTCCCCTGCCTCTGCTGGATTGGAGTTGTGTCTCTCTCACCTGTACTCCTTGGTTGTCCAATGAACTGTGACATCTGTGGCCAGCGTTTTCAGATGGGAATTTTTTTAATAATTCCGCAACAATGGTCTTCTTGTACTGCAACATTTTAGTATACCTGTCTGTCTCTGGAAGAAGAGTTTGAAACCTCTCCTTGTAGTGTGGGTCTAAAAGTGTCACTAACCAGTAATGACTGTAATGTACTGGTCACTGCAACGGCAGTTTGCAATTTTCACTCTGCAACATCCACTGCTGCCTGTTTCTGGAAAACACCCATGGAGTCAAAATCGTCACTACTAGAAATGAGCGACTTTGCCTTTTTTCGGGTCGAGTCGGGTTTCACGAAACCCGACTTTTTCAAAAGTCGGGTCAATCGAAATCGACCAATTATCGTGAAAAGTTGAAGGCCGACTGAAACACAAATCTCAATGCAAGTCAATGGGGAACCAAGGTCGGCAGGGAGTGGAGGACAGGAAACACACCTACAGTGCCCATTTTAATGCCAAAAACATCAATTTTTATTACTTAAGCTTGTCAACCTTAATTTACTTTATAATAATAGTTAGGTATTGAAAATTGGGGGTTATTTGGCTAAAGTTGTGGGGGGGTAGGGCTGGCTCCAGATTTTCGTGGGCCCTGGGCCAAAGAGTGTCACTGGGCTCCTTTAACACATGCCACAATTCATGATCCTCTGATACGGCAGAGAAATAGCGGTATAGTACAATGAAAAATACTTGACTTCTTACATCACATGACTGATATCCATTTTAAATTCTCCAATAGCTCCAAAAACGGACAGTATATTACTCCATACAGTATTATGGCCACCGCATGGTGCACCATACAGAGTAATGAGGCCCATATATTTCTCCATACAGAATCATTTGTCCAATATAATGTATGAAACAGTATATGATGAGCTCCACATAATGCTACAGTATATGTTGGTCCCCATGGATGAAGCTCCACTGTGTTATGGGCCCAAATAATGCTCCATATATAATGGGCCCTATTTCTAATGCTCCAGTGCATAATGGACCCTGTAAAGGCTGCTCCAGTGTCTGATGTCCACCTTTGGAATGCTCCAGTGTATGGTGGGCCTCATATATCATTCTCCAGAGTATAGTGCTCCCCAAAAATAGCTGTCCCAACATTGAAAACAATTAAATAAGTCTCCTCGCTAGGGAATCCCTGTACTAGTCTGGACTCCTCGTCGTCCACATCTTCCATCTCACTGCACTTGGACTGTTTAGGCAGAGGGCATACAGACGTGATGTCATCGCGCTCTCTGACCAGAATGTCACTGTCAGGAAACGCGGAAGACGTCACGGCAGTGGAGCAGGGAGAGGTAAATATTTAAACTTTGCAAGTGCTGTGATCCTGAGCAAGCAGGGGGGCCCACTTGTTGGCGACAGCACTGGCACAGGGCCCCTCATAGTACGCCGGTGTGTCTGATGGTGGGCCCTCCCCCTCCCACCAGCAGAGACACTTTTGCATACTATGAGGGGCCCTGTGCCAGTGCGACGACCATGAGTATTGAGTATGCCCCCCCACCTGCTCAAGGAACCTGCACTTTCATCTGCACCTTCCTCTTTGTCACCGTGTAAGGTGGTATAGTATGCGGGAAGGGGAACCTGAGTTTCATCAGGGTCAGATTCTGGCTGTGTAGAGTGCGAGGGGAATGTAGTGGTCTGGGTCAATGTACCAGCAGAATCATCTAGCAGTGGCTGGGCATCAGTGTACTTGTGGCGCCCCCAGGAGTACGGTCACCACAGTGGCATTACCTTGGTCCTAGGGAGTGTTATGTCATGCTTGGAAGCAACTAAGGATCTCTCTAGCAGTTAAACCAACACACAACACAGTTCCCACTCCAGGTCAGCAGGGAGACCTCTGAACCTGACTGCTGAGGAGCTGCTCTCTGTGGTCGGAAGGAGGGAAGTTAGGGCAGTCTGTGAAGGGAAGGGGAAGTGTGTGGACATGAGAAGGGGAGCTGGAGGATGAGCAGAGTTAAGGCTCACTCCTAGCTGGAGCGCATGGTCGGTATTCCGGTCTCCGAGTTTGTAGGTACACTGACGGTCCTGCAGCAGAAACCAGAGGAAGTAGCAGCTGTAAATGCTCTGTTCCCAACTAAGGCTCGGAGGCCCCAGCAGTGACGTATGTGAGCCAGAAGGAAAAGACTATGGCTGCCTGCCATACGAGAAAGTTCCAAAAGAGAGTCAACAGGGGGAACTTCAGTGAACTCAGTACTGCAAGTACCTCAGATAAGCGCTAGAACGGAGGCCACACTACCTATCTGCAGATAGAGAATTCCAAATTTGCTTCCAGGCTGACCAACGCCTTCTCCATCTGTACTCTGGGTCCTGGACGGCACTTACCAAGTACAGGTAAAGGAACTGCACGAATGTGTCTGTCATCTTTCTCCTGTGCCTGGTGCACGGCTCTGCTACATCCTGCACTGCACACCATCTACCAACTCTTTCATCTGCCCTGCGACTACTGCCCTACCTGTGCAGGGCTTCTACATCTTAGCTGCACCACAACATCTGTCCCAGAGAGGTGACACTGCAGCGCGAGTCAATCTGATCAGAAACCACAGGTGACGTCACGTATCATTCACCTATAAACATTATTCACCCCTTTGCATGGACGCCCAGGGCCACGGAACGGGTCATCACCACCAACATGACACATCCCTCTGAGACACCGGCCCGGTACCGATTAACCCCACTGCCCTGGCTGGCCACCCACACTCCATGTCATATTCATCTTGGACTGGGGAATTCACGATTTGACTTGATAACCCAGGCATGGTATCATAAAAGAGCTACATGGACTAATGTGAAGTGTGGCCTGCTGCATCATTCACTTTTGGTGGGGGTGAAGGACACAAGGAAAGGGGTTCTTCCTGACCAGGAGCCAGCACTTGACGACTCAGTGCTTGCATTTTTTGAAACTTCAGAAGAGGAGGGCATATTAGCTGGAGTCTGTCTCGGCAATGTAAGCCAAAACCAGTTCCTGATGCTCCGGCTTTAAAAGCGGTTAACCCACTCCCAGAAAAGGTAGCCTTCCAGGCGTTCCAGAGCCAGACCATGACGCAGGCTCAACACCTCCTGTCTTAGCTGCTATTGTGCTTTTAACACTACCAGCAGATGCACCACCACCATCAGCACCAGCTGGCCACCCCACGCCCACGTCCGCGGCCTCTTCCACCAAACTTCAAAATGTTGCAGAAAATGAACCCAAAATAACACCAGATATATGGTACTGTATCAGAAGCGTACAGCTCTATACAGTCAAAGGATGATTGTCAATCTCCCTATATATACCATCAGTCACACAGAGACGCTCACAGGCTCAGTATGGATTAGACAAGAATATAAAAAGTAGAAAAAGTGTACAGTATCATCAGATAGCAGGTATATATATATTATAGTTTAAACATTCTAAATCTCCGTAGATATTTCAGGAGGCAGACTCAGACCGTCTCAGGCCCAGTATGGATTCGACAATATTGTAGAAAGTTGAGAAAGGGTACAGTATCACCGGATAACAGGTATATATAGCATAGTTTAAACATTAAAAACCTATGTCTATATATCAGGAGGCAGACTCAGAGGGTCTCAGGCCCAGTATGGATTTGACGTGATTGTACAAAGTTGAGAAAGGGTACAGTATCACTGGATAGCAGGTATATGTAGCATAATTTAAACATTAAAAATCTGTGTGTATATTTCCGGAGTCCGACAAAGACACTCACAGCCTCAGTATGGATTAGACAAGAATCTAAAAAGTAGAAAAAGGGTAATGTATTTGAAGTGTACACCAGTATGCACTGTTGGGGTATTTTTCAATCTTCATATATATTTCAGTATCAGTAAGACAGTAAGGACTCTCCGCAAGAGGAAACGAGATGGATACAAGTACAGACGGAAAGTCGAGTGATTGCAGAAATTTTGGAATTACTAATCATGGTAAAAACTCCCGGTAGAATTCTCAGAGGCGATGCTGACCCTCAATTACTTTGTCTGTGGAGATAGCGAAAACAGTTCTTGTGAAGAAAGGTTTGCTGTTTCGCAGTACCGTGGAACCCATCACCGTTACTCATCTCCATCAAATTGTGATCACAGGGACAAATGTAGACATTGTCCTCACAGCCTATCATGATCTGTCAGGTAACTTTGGAGTGCAAAAGACACAAGCCACAGGCCGTAGGCGATTCTATTGGATTGGCATGAGAGGACACATTTAAAAATGTGGGCAGGAATGTCACACGTCTGTGAGTCAGAAAACCGTGAAAGCTGATGATAAACCACCACTGCATCTCATTGTGAGTCGACGTCCATAACAAATGGAAGCCATTGATCATCTGAAGATAGAGCCCAGCAGGACAGGGCATAGCTACGTCTTAACCATCATATATCATTTCACCAAATTTGTATTGGCAGTCCCAGTGAAGTATTCCCCAGTATGGATTGGGGAATTCATGATTTGACTTGCTAACCCAGGCATGGTATGTGAAAAGAGCTCCATGGAGTAATCGGTAGTGTGGCCTGCCACATGCTTCATTTTTGGTAAAGGTGAAGGACACAAGGAAAGGTGTTGTTCCTGACCAGGAGCCTCCAATGATGACTCAGTGCTTTTATTTTTTGAAACTTCAGAGTAGGAGGTGAGAGAGCTGGAGGCTGTGTCAGCAATGTAAGCCAAAACTTGTTCCTGAAGCTCCGGCTTTAAAAGCGGTTTAGCTACTCCCAGAAAAGAGAGCCTTCGAGGCCTTGTGGAGCCAGACGATGACGCAGGCTCAACACGTCCTGCCTTAGGTGCTATTGTGCTTTTGCCACTACCAACAGATGCAACACCACCACCACCACCACCACCATTGGGACCAGCTGGCAACCCCCGCCCACTTCCATGGCGTCTTCCACCATACTTGCTCATTTTTGTGAAAATTTACCCAAAATACCACCAGCTATATGGTACTGTAAAACAAGGTAGAAGGTGTATATACTATTGGTGAGATTTTGAATCTCACTATAGATTTGAGGACGCTGAACTATTGTCTCAGGCCCAGTAGAGATTACACCTCAATGTAACAGACTGAAATTGGATGGTGTATGACAAGGTGTTGGGTGTCTATAGTATTGGTGAGAATTTGAATCTCACTATAGATTTGAAAACGCTGAACTATTGTCTCAGGCCCAGTAGAGATTACACCTCAATGTAACAGGCTGAAATTGGATGGTGTATGACAAGGTGGAGGGTGTCTATAGGATTGGTGTGAATTTGAATCTCACTATAGATTTGAGAATGCTGAACTATTGTCTCAGGCCCAGTAGAGATTATACCTCAATGTAACAGGCTGAAATTGGATGGTGAATGACAAAGTGGAGGGTGTCTATAGGATTGGTGAGATTTTGAATCTCACTATAGATTTGAGGACACTGAACTATTGTCTCAGGCCCAGTAGAGATTACACTTCAATGTAACAGGCTGAAATTGGATGGTGTATGACAAGGTGTAGGGTGTCTATAGGATTGGTGAGAATTTGAATCTCACTATAGATTTGAGGACTCTGAACTATTGTCTCAGGCCCAGTAGAGATTACACCTCAATGTAACTGGCTGAAATTGGATGGTGTATGACAAGGTGGAGGGTGTCTATAGGATTGGTGAGAATTTGGATCTCACTAGCGATTTGAGGATGCTGACAATGATGCTCTCAGTCCAAGTATGGATGCAGGCAGCCTAATAAGCAGGACTGCTGCACAGTGCACACACAAAAGGGTGGAAAAATGAATGCTTGGTAACTGTGCAGAAAAGAGGAAGAAAAATATTTTTGCTTTTAAAAAAGCAGTTTGCACAGCAGTGTGCAAACAGCAATGCAGCTATCAGGGAGCCTTATATGGCAGCCTCATAACCAACAGAGCTGATGCACAAAAATACAGCCTCCCCTGTCACTGCACACAAACTGTTGTGTTGTAAGTGGAAATCACTAACAGCAGAAGCTGATTTTTGGTTCTTCTTCCCTGCCTAACGCTCTCCCTACAGAATCTGCAGCAGCAACTCTCCCTATGCTAAGATCGGCAGAAGTAAGATGGCGGTCGGTGTTCTCGCCCTTTTATAGCCCCTGTGACGCCACACAAAGCCAGCCAATCACTTGCATTCCCTTCTCAAAGATGGTGGTGACCGATGCCTATGTCATTGCGTTGCCCACAGTGTGCGTCCTCCATCATTCGCTGAAAAAGAGCACTGGAACCATCTTTTGAAACACGACTTTGGCGCTCTGGTCGCCGACCTCGTGGCTGACCTCACGCTATGGTCGGGTTTCGTTTCATGAAACCCGACTTCAGCGAAAGTCACCGACTTTTGAATATGACCGACCCGTTTCGCTCAACTCTAGTCACTACATCTGTAGATAAATTCCCAAAGGGTTATAATTTCTAAAATGTGGTCACTTGAGGGTGGTTTCCACTGTTTAGGCACATCAGGGGCACTCCAAATGTGACATGGCATAAGCTAATTATTCCAGTAAATTTTACATTCAAAAAGTCAAATGGCTCTCCTTACCTTCCAAGCCCTGCCATGCGCCAAAACAGTAGTATTCCCCCACATATGGGGTAGTCAGGAGAAATTGCACAACAAATTGTATGGAGCAATTTCACCTGTTACCCTTATGAAAATGCAAAATATGGAGATAAAAAAGATTTATTTTGGAAAAATGTGATTTTTTAATTTCTACGGCTGTACGTTCTAAACTTCTGTGAAGCACCTGTGGGTTCAAGGTAGTCAATTCACATGTAGATAAGTTCCATAAGGGGTTTACTTTTCAAAATGGTGTCATTTGTGGGGGTTTCCACTGTTTAGGCACATCAGGGGCTCTACAAACACGACATGGCAACCGTTAATTATTCCAGCATATTCTACATTCAAAAAGTCAAATGTTGCTCCTTCCCTTCCAAGCCCTGCTGTACACCCAAACAGTTGTTTTCCTCCACATATTGGGTGTCATGATCTGAATTTGATCTGACAGTTTTAAAAGCACAGAGTGAACTTTTTTTCCTTTTGGCAAGTTGCCAAAGTGACTTGACTGTCCCCGGTGGTGGTTAGTGGTATCGCACTTTAGGTTGAATGCGCACATAATTATGAATCAGGTGTGGGGCTCTATAAATGAGTCTCAGGGTGTGTAATCACTGCTGGTGATATTCATTCATTCATTGATTCTGAGTTGGTGAGAGCCTGGTGGAAGGATGGAGCTGAGGAGGAGTCCTGCGCAGCTTAGCCAGGGGGGACGTGTGTCAGCTATGGTGTCTGGATGAAGGGCTGGCATGGCATGGTGGGGTCGCAGTGATGGTGTCAGCAGGAAGTGTCTGCATGGACTGGTGGAGTGGCGACTATGGAGAGTGGCACTCACCATGTGGGACTTGGCTGCTGAGCTGGACTCAAGCATGCTTGACTTCGTGGCAGAAGCTGAACTCATCTTTGGGACTCTGTTACTAAGCAGTAGCAACTGATGGTGGACTCTGCTCCAAGGCTGCACTATGGTGAAGGATCCTGTTATGGTGTTGGATCTGGGTGGAGGAGAAGACGCACACAGGTGGAGGGCTCTGTTGCAGGAGCATAAGCACAGAGCATAAAGCTAAGTGGTGTCCCCCTGTATTGTCTCTTTCCCTCATGTGTGATATTAGTGCAGTGGTGGGATTAGTCTCTGCACCGCCCAATTCCCTAGTGAGGGTTTAGGGTCAGGGCGAGCAAGGGTTTAAGGTTCGCGTGCGGCGACAGGTGCGGAGCCTGTATAGGGAACGTAAGAAGTGCAGGGACACTAGCTCAGGGGAGCTCAGGAGGTCTCCACTTCCCTATTCCCTATCGCAGGGCCCACCATTGTTAATGTTTCCCAGGTCCCCCTTATTATTTAAATCCGCCAGACAGGAGGCGCGGTTTCCAGAATTTATGTTAACGTGTAATACCTAAATTCGCCAGGTGGAGGCGGTGTATCCATCTGCACGTATTATTATTTAAATTCGCCACTGGAGGCGCTGTATCCAGGGTCACGTGTGTTATGGGTTCGCCTTGCAGTAACATCTGCGTCCAGACACACGTGACCATGACATTGGGTATCTACACATTCAGGAGATATTGCGCAACAAATTTTATGGAGCAAATTCTCTTGTTACCCTTATGAAAATGCAAAATTTGGAGCTAAAATAGATTTATCTGGGAAAAATGTGATTTTTTTTTAAATTTTCACAGCTTAAGTTTATAAAATTCTGTGAAGCACCTGGGGGCTAAAGGTGCTCAATACACATCTATATAAGTTCCCTAAGGGGTCTAGTTTCTAAAATGTTGTCATTTGTGGGGGGTTTCCACTTTTTAGGCACATCAGGGGCTCTCCAAACCCGACATGGCAACCGATAATTATTCCAGCATATTTTACATTCAAAAAGTCAAATGGTGCTCCTTCCATTACAAGCCCTGCTGTGCACTCAGACAGTTGTTTTCCTCCACATACGAGAGATCTGTGCACTCAGGAGAAATTGCACAACAAATTTTATGGAGCAAGTTCTCTTGTTAATCTTATGAAAATGCAAAATTTGGAGCTAAAAAAGATTTATCTGGTAAAAATGTAATTTTTTTTCACGGCTCTATGTTATAAACTTCTGTGAAGCACCTGTGGGTTCAAGGTGCTCAATACACATCTAGATAAGTATCCTAAGGGGTCTAGTTTCCAAAATGGTGTCATATGTTGGGGGTTTCCGCTGCTTAGGCACATCACGAACTCTCGAAACATGACATGGCGTCCACTAATTATGCTAGCATATTTTGCAGTCAAAGAGTGAAATGGCGCTCCTTCTGAACCCTGCTGTGTGCCCAAACAGTAGATTTCCCCACATATAGGGTATCAGCATGCTCAAGAGAAATTGCACAACAAAATGTATGGTCTGTTTTCTCCTGTTACCATTGCGAAAGTAAAAAGAAAATAGGTCTAAAGGAAAATTTCTGCGAAAGAAAATTAAATGTTTATTTTTTTCTTCCACATTCTAAAAATTCCTTTGAAGCACCTGAAGGGTTAATAAACTTCTTGAAGGTGGTTTTGAGTACATTGAGGGGTGCATTTTTTAGTATGGTGTCTTTTTAGGGTATTTTCTGCACATATAGGCCCCTCAAAGTCACTTCAAATGTGAGGTGGTCCCTAAAAAATGGTTTTGTAAATTTTTTTCGTAAAAATCTGGTCAAATTTTAACCCGTATAAATTCCTAACAAAAAAATATGTTTCCAAAATTGTGCTGATGTAAATTAGACATGTGGGAAATGTTATTTATTAACTATTTTGTGAGATATGATGCTCTGATTTAAGGGCATAAAAATGAAAAGTTGAAAATGCTAAATTTTCAATTTTTTGGCCCAATTTCCATTTTTTTAACAAATAAACGCAAGTCATATCAAATAAATTTTACTACTATCAAAGTACAATGCGTCACTAGAAAACATTCTCAGAATTACCAGGATCCGTTGAAGCGTTCTAGAGTTATGACCTCATAAAGTGACAGTGGTCAGAATTGTAAAAATTGGCCTGGTCAGGAAGGTGAAAACAGGCTTCGGGTTGAAGGGGTTAAAGGACTTTTGCATATGCTCGGAAAAGGGCCAAAGAACGCTGGCGCATGCACACTACTTTTCTTTGCTCTGCTTTCAGAAGGACACAGAGCAGTATTTGCAACGGGGAACATTGTGCGGATGACATTGGATGTGTCATCTACATCAGGGTTCCCCAACTCCAGTCCTCAAGGCCCACCAACAGATCATGTTTTCAGGATTTCCCTTGTATTGTACAGATGATGCAATTATCACCTGGGCAATACTAAGGAATTCCTGAAAACATGACCTGTTGGTGGGCCTTGAGGACTGGAGTTGGGGAACCCTGATCTACATGAAGCAGAGAAGGAAGACGGCAATCACAAGAAGAGAGGAGGTGACAAAGACTAGCGACACACATGAGACAGGACCGCCCAGTTGGTGAGTATAATAAAAGGCCTTTCTTTTGTTTTGCAGGGTGGCTTGGAGACTTATATACAGCATTCCAGAATCAGTCTCCTTTCTATTTTGAAGCAAACATTGTATTCAGCTGTTCTTATAAGGTAGAAATGGAAGTTCAAGGGGAATTTACCTTATTATAAGACTGTTCAAGTACAAAAATCAGTAATAGCATTATGCTTATAACAGTACTAAAACTGTTGCTTAAATGATTCCTCTATGATGTGACCCATTGTGGGGAAAAATACAACTAGCAGATTGATTGCTGCATTTCATGATATAAAACAAGCTTAGGTTGACTGCACTCACAAACATTACTAGCGATGCATCCATTACATAAGCAATCACTGTACACAGGATTGTTTAGAATTTAAGAGTGGGTTCATCTTTGGTTCACCAAAAGTAAACCTCCGCTTCAAGTTATATTTTTATATTTATTTTATATTTTTTATCCATCCAGATTTAGCAATTTCCATTTTGTTGATGAATACCATTTCAATCATAACACCCTCTTTTTTGAAGAAAGAGCTTCCATATCTCCTGTCAGCTTCTGCAGTAAATTATTATAATTTTATTGGCTCAAACTGAATCTACCAGATGAAAAGCCCAGAGCAAGATGAAATGCAGAGTTCAAACACACACATATATTAAATACATGTATAAAATATTTCACTTTTGATTTAATTAAACAAGCATTAGTGGCAACTTGAAAAGACAGATGAAAAGCACAAAGAGAAAAATAAAAACTGCAGCACAGTTTGTTCTTTTTATTTCATGACCTATTTTCCATGAATTGCAATGGAAAAAAGCCCTTGTAACTTTTTTTTCCGAATATTCTCCAATTTTATGTGTCTAATGTTACAATCGTCCAAAGATTATTTTTAACACAAACAAAATGGGAAATATTAAGTGTGATGAGCACATTCCTTTAATTAACAGCAAAGCATGGCTGTCTCGAATACATTTAGGTCTTGCCTAAGATTCATCTTCTGTTTTCCCTAGAAGAAAATATCCCCAGTTAAGGTGTTATATCTTGTAATTTATTATCCAACTATAGACTTTTGTGACTTGTTAAACCAACAACAAGTTTTTTTACTAACATTACAAATGTTAGTGTAACAATCTAGCAGAAGTTTCTATGCCTAGCATTGCTTTAATGGATCTATACTAACACAATTCTGGTGGACATGTGACATTGTTATACAATATACCGTACTACTTTAAAGTATAGGAATCCATAGAAGTTAGCTGAAGATCATTTTGCCTCTGGTTTTCAGGTACTCAGGTAAAATGTTCAGTTAATATACTTTCATTAGCTGAATCTCTCCAGTTGCAGAGAGAGATATTTATCACATCAAAAGCAACTACAGAGAAAACAAATTACTAGGGATGAGCGGGCACTAAAGCTGGAGTCACACATAGCGACTTACCAGCAATACCGACACCGATATCAAGGTGTCAGGATCGTTGGTAAGTCGCTATGTGATCACTGGTGAGCTGTCACACAGACAGCTTCACCAGCGATTAGCACAGCGATGCCGAGCGCCTGGCATCGTTTGCCATCCCTGTAAAAAATAGAATTAAAATAAAAAATATTGTTATTCTTACCTTCCGACGTCCCGCGCAGCCATCATGCCTCTCTCCACACTCCGATCCCAGTAATCCTTTGCGAGAATGACCACAAGACGTCACGGTCTCGCGGGAGCGTGAAGTCTCGCGGTCATTCGTGCAAAGGATCACTGGGACCGGAGCGTGGAGAGAGGAATGCTGCGCGGGACGTCGGAAGGTGAGAATAACAATATTTTTTATTTTAATTCTATTTTTTACAGCTGATCGCTGGTCTCCCGCCTGTCACACGCAGCGATGCGTGCTGGCCAGCGGGAGACCAGCAACAAAAAATATGTCCAGAGGTTTCTTACAGCGATCAGCGATACCGGCAGGGGGGCCGCTCGCTGATCGCTGTCACACACAGCGATCTCGCTGGTGAGATCGCTGTTACGTCACAAAAGTTGTGACTCAGCAGCGATACCGCTTAAGATGCTCAGATGCTCATTACTTGAACCAAGCAATTCCTAATGCTGGGATTCTCGTTTTGAGTAAAGAGTATAATGGGAGTCAATGGGAATTATTAGAATTTTTCCAGGAGAACCTACAAGGAGGTCTGGTGGGGGTACTCAAAATGTTGAAATGAATGGAAAAAGAGCTAAATGGAAGGAGAACAGCATGAGGAAAATGTCTGGAAGCATCTCTGACTCCCAGATTGCTGTTAAGAACAAAGATGTCACACTTTTACCCCACCTTAAGGACTGACAATAGAATTTTCAAATTTGAAGAGAAATTGGAATTTACAAGAAAAAATGTTAAGAAACATTCTTTCCTGTATAATGATTTGTATATAAGGCAAAATGTAAAAAGGATTTAAAAAAATAATAAAGTAAACAAAAATGTAAATATTTATTGAAAAATTGGAAAATGTAATTTATGAAGGAAGCAAGAACTGCCAAACATTTGATTGTAGAGAGATTCAGAGACACCCTCTATTAGACATAAAGAAGAGCCTCATACACATTCTGTTCAAATGTGTTGATCACTGTGTCCTATCCCCTGCATTGGGCAGGGTCGTGGACATGATGACCATTGAGGTCACTTCCAACTCTAACATTCAATGCAATAAGCTCATGTGGTACTCTTAGACTAAAGCCCCATCACGCATAGCGATCTCGCTAGTTTTGTGATGCAACAGCGATCTCAACAGCGAGATCGCTGTGTGTGACAGCTATCAGCGATTGGCCCCCTGCCGGTTAACGCTGGTCGCTCCTGAAAGGTCAGGATTTTTTTTGGGTCGTTGGTCTCCCACAGGCCAGCATGCATCACTGCGTGTGGCAGGCGGGAGAGCAACGACCAGCGATCAGCGCGCTGGTAACCAAGGTAAAACTCAGGTTTCTAAGCAGCGCGCGGCACCCTTGATGGCACCAAATGGAGTGCCTCATAAAAAAATTAAGAAAGTGTAGTTGTGGAATCTTTACACTTATAAAGGCTTTGCACATAGTGGAAAACCAGGAAAAAAATAAGTAGGGTCATCCAATCAATCATATCCTTGAAGTCAAGGGCATCATTAAAATATTGAAGATTCAAAACGCTTTATGTGCTGCTGTCACCTGGTGGTGTAGAAAAGTTGGGGCTAAACCAAGCTTTGTTAATTCTTATCAGAGTGAGCCTGTCAGCATTTTCTCGTGACAGCCAAAAGTGACTGTTTGTTATGACCCCCCTGGCGGCACAAAAAACCTGCTCAGACAAGAAGCAGCACAACACCTCCATCTGCAAGGTTTCCAGCTTTGGGATCCAATTGTTGATGGTCCCAGAGGAATTAGAGAGTACATTAGTTTTGTCAGCCAGGGATTGCTTGAACATTTAAAAAAAATTTCCCTCAAATAAACCTGGTCATTAGGGCATAGACGCTCTGAGGATGTAATGAAATTGGCCTAGGTTCTTGACAGTGTACCCCCGCCTCTGCTGTACCTGGTGTGTGTATCCCACGCTTCTCCTCCTTGGTTACCTTGGTTGGAGCTGACATTCGACAACTGGCTACTGCTGCTTACAAAGCCTTGCCAGCATGTCCAGTGTGGAGTTCCAGTGCGTGGTCATATCGTACACCAGCCAGTTAGCTGGCATTTGCATGCTCTGCTACAGCAGTGACAGAGCAGCGGCAGTTGTGGTCAACTTGCAAAAATAGACACTGAAGTTGCATACCTTAAGCAGAAGCTGTGCCAAATCAGTGTAAGTTTAAAGAATCCACTGAACCACCAAGTTTAGCACATGGGCTAAGCATGGTACATGAGTGAGCTTGCCAAGCTTCACAGCCACCACAAGCTTACGACCATTATCACACATGACCATGCCTGGCTGGAGGTTCAGCAGCAAAAAGAGCAAAAGCCACAGATCTGTCTGGTCTGTTATGCCTTTCAATAACTCTGCCATGTTGTGCAGTTTTTCTCCTACACAAATTAGCTTCAGTAGAGCCTGTTGCCACTTCACTGAGGCAGTGCTGCAAAGCTTCCAGCTCCCAGGTGATGTGGACGACTTGCTCTGAGATACCAAATCGGAGATAGATAAGGAGGAGCAGGAATGGGTGGAGGAACTCGTGTAGGAGGTGGCAGAAACCCTGATATAAGTAGAGCAAGCAATCCTTGACATCAGTAGCACATGTGCCGTGCCAAAGTTTGACGTAGCATTGCTTGTCCACATGTCAGTCACTAAGTGTACAATCCCAGTAACTAGAGTTGAGCGAAATGGGTTGGTCATATTCAAAAGTCGGCGACTTTCGCTGAAGTTTCATGAAACGAAACCCGACCATAGCATGAGGTCGGCGACCTGAGCGCCAAAGTCGCCTTTCAAAAGATGCTTCCAGCGCCCTTTTTCAGCCAATGATGGAGAACGCACACTGTGGGCAACGCGATGACATAGGCATCGGTCACCATCATCTTTGAGAAGGGCATGCAAGTGATTGGCTGGCTTTGTGTGGCGTCACAGGGGCTATAAAAAGGCGTGAACGCCGACCGCCATCTTACTTCTGCCGATATTAGCATTAGGGTGAGGTTGCTGCTGTTGATTCAGAATAAGGGAGAGCATTAGGCAGGGAAGAAGAACCAAAAAACTGCTTCTGCTTTTAGCGATTTCCACTTACAACACAACACTTTGTGTGCAGTGACAGGGGAGGCTCTATTTTTGTGCATCAGCTCTGTTGGTTATTAGACTGCCTTATAAGGCTCCCTGATAACTGCATTGCTGTTTGCACACTGCTGTGCAAACTGCTTTTTTAAAAGCAAAAATACTTTTCTTCCTCTTTTCTGCACAGTTACCAAGCGTTCATTTTTCCACCCTTTTGTGTGTGCACTGTGCAGCAGTCCTGCTTATTAGGCTGCCTGCGTCCATACTTGTATTGAGAGCATCATTGTCAGCATCCTCAAATCTCTAGTTAGAACCAAATTCTCACCAATCCTATAGACACCCTCCACCTTGTCATACACCATCGAATTTCAGCCTGTTACATTGAGGTGTGATCTCTACTGGGCCTGAGACAATAGTTCAGCATCCTCAATTCTCTAGTGAGATCCAAATTCTCACCAATCCTATAGACACCCTCCACCTTGTCATACACCATCCAATTTCAGCCTGTTACATTGAAGTGTAATCTCTCCTGGGCCTGAGACAATAGTTCTGCGTCCTCAAATCTATAGTGAGATTCAAAATCTCACCAATCCTATAGACACCCTCCACCTTGTCATTCACCATCCAATTTCAGCCTGTTACATTGAGGTGTAATCTCTACTGGGCCTGAGACAATAGTTAAGTGTCCTCAAATCTGTAGTGAGATTCAAATTCTCACCAATCCTATAGATACCCTACACCTTGTCATACACCATCCAATTTCAGCCTGTTACACTGAGGTGTAATCTCTACTGGGCCTGAGACAATAGTTTAGTGTCCTCAAATCTATAGTGAGATTCAAAATCTCACCAATCCTATAGACACCCTCCACCTTGTCATTCACCATCCAATTTCAGCCTGTTACATTGAGGTGTAATCTCTACGGGGCCTGAGACAATAGTTCAGCGTCCTCAAATCTACAGTGAGATTCAAATTCTCACCAATCCTTTAGACAGCTATCAGCGACTGGCCCCCCTGCCGGTTAGCGCTGATCGTTCCTGAAAGGTCAGGACTTTTTTTGGGTCGTTGGTCTCCCGCTGGCCAGCATGCATCGCTGCATGTGGCAGGCGGGAGAGCAACGACCAGCGATCGGCGCGCTGGTAACCAAGGTAAACGTCGGGTTTCTAAGCAGCGTGTGGCACCCTTGAAGGCACCAACTGGAGTGCCTCATAAAAAAGTGAAGAAAGTGTAGTTGTGGAATCTTTACACTCATAAAGGCTTTGCACATAGTGGAAAACCAGGAAAAAAAATAAGTAGGGTCATCCAATCAATCATATCCTTGAAGTCAAGGGCATCATTAAAATATTGAAGATTCAAAACGCTTTATGTGCTGCTGTCACCTGGTGGTGTAGAAAAGTAGGGGCTAATCCAAGCTTTGTTAATTCTTATCAGAGTGAGCCTGTCAGCATTTTCTTGTAACAGCCAAAAGTGACTGTTTGTTATGACCCCCCTGGCGGCACTAAAAACCTGCTAAGACAAGAAGCAGCACAACACCTCCAACTGCAAGGATCCCAGCTTTGAGATCCAATTGTTGATGGTCCCAGAGGAATTAGAGAGTACATTAGTTTTGTCAGCCAGGGATTGATTGAACATTAAAAAAAAATTTCCCTCAAATAAACCTGGTCATTAGGGCATAGACGCTCTGAGTATGTAATGAAATTGGCCTAGGTTCTTGACAGTGTACCCCTGCCTCTGCTGTACCTGGTGTGTGTCTCCCTCACTTCTCCTCCTTGGTTACCTTGGTTGGAGCTGACATTCAACAACTGGCTTCTGCTGCTTACAAAGCCTTGCCAGCATGTCCAGTGTGGAGTTCCAGTGCGTGGTCATGTCGTACACCAGCCAGTTAGCTGGCATTTGCATGCTCTGCTACAGCAGTGACAGAGCAACGGCAGATGTAGCCAACTTGCAGAAATGGACACTGACATGGCATACCTTAAGCAGAAGCTGTGGCAAATCTGTGTAGGTTTAAAGAATCCACTGAACCACCAAGTTTAGCACATGGGCTAAGCATGGTACATGAGTGAGCTTGCCAAGCTTCACAGCCACCACAAGATTACGTCCATTATCACACATGACCATGCCTGGCTGGAGGTTCAGCAGCAAAAAGAGCAAAAGCCACAGATCTGTCTGGTCTGTTATGCCTTTCAATAACTCTGCCATGTTGTGCAGTTTTTCTTTTACACAAATTAGCTTCAGTAGAGCCTGTTGCCACTTCACTGAGGCAGTGCTGCAAAGCTTCCAGCTCCCAGATGATGTGGACGACTTGTTCTGAGATACCAAATCAGAGATAGAGGATAAGGAGGAGCAGGAATGGGTGGAGGAACTCAAGTAGGAGGTGGCGAAAACCCTGATATAAGTAGAGCAAGCAATCCTTGGCATCAGTAGCACATGTGCCGTGTCCACATGTCAGTCACTAAGTGTACAATCCCAGTAACTAGAGTTGAGCGAAACTGGTTGGTCATATTCAAAAGTCGGCGACTTTCACTGGTCGGCTTTTATGAAATGAAACCCGACCATAGCGTGTGGTCGGCCACGAGGTCGGTGACCCGAGCGTCAACGTCGCGTTTCTAAAGATGCTTCCAGCACCCTTTTTCAGCCAATGATGGAGGACGCACACTGTGGGCAACGCGATGACATAGGCATTGGTCACCACCATCTTTGAGAAGGGCATGCAAGTGATTGGCTGGCTTTGTGTGGCGTCACAGGAGCTATAAAAAGGCACGAACGCCGACCGCCATCTTACTTCTGCCGATATTAGCATTAGGGAGAGGTTGTTGCTGCTGATTCAGAATAAGGGAGAGCGTTAGGCAGGGAAGAAGAACCAAAAAACTGCTTCTGCTTTTAGCGATTTCCACTTACACAACACTTTGTGTGCAGTGACAGGGGAGACTCTATTTTTGTGCATCAGCTCTGTTGGTTATTAGGCTGCCTTATAAGGCTCCCTGATAGCTGCATTGCTGTTTGCACACTGCTGTGCAAACTGCTTTTTTAAAAGCAAAAATACTTTTCTTCCTCTTTTCTGCACAGTTACCAAGCATTCATTTTTCCACCCTTTTGTGTGTGCACTGTGTAGCTGTCCTGCTTATTAGGCTGCCTGCGTCCATACTTGGACTGAGAGCATCATTGTCAGCGTCATCAAATCTCTAGTGAGATCCAAATTCTCACCAATCCTATAGACACCCTCCACCTTGTCATACACCATCCAATTTCAGCCTGTTACATTGAGGTGTCATCTCTACTGGGCCGGAGACAATAGTTCAGCGTCCTCAAATCTTTAGTGAGATTCAAATTCTCACCAATCCTATAGACACCCTACACCTTGTCATACACCATCCAATTTCAGTCTGTTACATTGAGGTGTAATCTCTACTAGGCCTGAGACAATAGTTCAGTGTCCTCAAATCTATAGTGAAATTCAAATTCTCACCAATCCTATAGACACCCTACACCTTGTCATACACCATCCAATTTCAGCCTGTTACATTGAGGTGTATTCTCTACTGGGCCAGAGACAATAGTTCAGCATCCTCAAATCTATAGTAAGATTCAAAATCTCACCAATAGTAGATACACCTTCTACCTTGTTTTACAGTACCATATAGCTGATGGTATTTTGGGTACATTTTCACAAAAATGAGCAAGTATGGTGGAAGACTCCATGGAAGTGGGCGGGGGTTGCCAACTGGTCCTGATAGTGGTGGTGGTGTTGCATCTGTTGGTAGTGGCAAAAGCACAATAGCACCTAAGGCAGGAGGTGTTGAGCCTGCGTCATCATCTGGCTCCACAAGGCCTCGAAGGCTCTCTTTTCTGGGAGTAGGCAAACCGCTTTTAAAGCCGGAGCTTCAGGAACAAGTTTTGGCTTACATTGCTGACACAGCCTCCAGCTCTCTCGCCTCCTCTTCTGAAGTTTCAAAAAATAAAAGCACTGAGTCATTATTGGAGGCGCCTGGTCAGGAACCACACCTTTCCTTGTGTCCTTCACCCCTAACAAAAGTGAAGGACGTGGCAGGCCACACTACCGATTACTCCATGGAGCTCTTTTCACATACCATGCCTGGGTTAGCAAGTCAAATCGTGAGTTCCCTCGTCCAAGATGAATCTGACATGGAGTGCACTGATGCACAGCCACTGCTAGATTTTTCTGCTGGTACATTCACTCAGAGCACTACATAGTCCTCACAGTGTACTGAGGCAGAATCAGACAATGATGAAACTCAGGTGCCCCTTCCCGCATACTATACCACCTTACACGGTGACACAGTGGAAGGTGCAAATGAAATTGAAGAGGAGGTGATGGATGACCCAGTTGTTGACCCAGATTGGCATCCATTGGGGGAAGAGGGTGCCGCTGCCAATAGCTCAGAAGAGGAGGAGGAGGATCCGCAGCAGGCAACGACATTGCAACAGCTGTTATCTGGCATGACCGTAGCAGTCCAAAAACATGTTACAAAAACCAAAAGAGTTGCAGGACAGCTTGGCCAGATGGTCAAATTAGCACAGCGTGCAAGGTCTCAAAATGTCTTCCATAGTAGGAAGAGTGCAGTGTGGCACTTTTTTGAACAAAATCCTAATGATCAGGAAAAAGTTATCTGTAAGATGTGCGCAAAGACCTTTAGCCGAGGGAAAAATCTGAGAAATTTGAATACCAGTTGCATGCTTAGACATTTAACCACCATGCACTTGCAAGCATGGACGGACTACCAAACCTCACGTACCACATGTGCACCTGCTCCGAATGAAGGTAGTCAGCAACGCTACATCGCTTCCCCCACTGTAAGCCCACCGGATAGCACACCACCAGCAGCAAATGTCGAGGTTTTGTCGCAAGGGCAAAGCAGCCATGGAATCACAATGTTATTGCTAGGAAAGACTGAATCTAGGCCATCAGCAACACCACCAACACCATCACCATCACCAACCCTCTCTCAGTCCGCCATGTCCATCGCTAGTTCCACCATATGCAGCTCTCAAGTCCAGCTCACCCTACCAGAGACTCTGAGTAGGACAAGAAAGTATTCATCCTCTCATCCGCGCACACTGGCTTTGAACACCCACATTGCCAAACTAATCTCGATAAAGATGATGCCCTACCGGTTGGTTGAAAGCAAAGCTTTCCGCAAGCTCATGGCCTACGCAGTACCACGCTATGACCTACCCAGTTGGCACTTCTTTTCGCAAAAAGTCATCCCAGCCCTCCACGTGCATGTGAAAGATTGCGTTGTCCATGCACTCAAGCAATCAGTGAGTGGAAAGGTGCACCGCACAACAGATGCATGGTCCAGTAGGCATGGCCAGGGCCGTTACGTGTCCATCACTGCGCACTGGGTTAATGTGGTGGATGCAGGGTCCACAGGGGACAGCGGCAGTGGGACAATGCTGCCTAGCCCACGGTATAGAAAACAATTGGCTGTAGGCATTCGACCCTCCTCCTCCATAAGTGAAAGCTTGTCCACAGAGCGCAGTCGCATGAGCACTCCATCCGCAGCTGCCAGTGTTGCACACGAGTTGTCCCACTATCGAACAGCTAGTGGTAAGCGTCAGCAGGCTGTGTTGAAGATGATGTGTTTGGGCGACAACAGACACACCGCGGATGTACTGGCCGACTACTTGAAGCGACAAACTGAGTCATGGCTGGGCAGTCTACATCTTGAGGCAGGCAAGGTAGTTAGTGATAACGGACGGAATTTTGTGGCAGCCATAGCCCTTTCAAAACTCAGACACATACCTTGCCTGGCTCACACCTTGAACCTGGTGGTGCAGTGCTTCCTCAATAATTATCCAGAGTTAACACCCCTGCTCCATAAGGTGTGAAGACTGTGCTCGCACATCCGCCGGTCGGCCGTACACTCCAGTCGTATGCAGAAGCTGCAGCGATTGCTCCACCTTCCCAAGCACCGCCTAATTATCGATGTTGCAACAAGGTGGAACTCCACCCTGCCCATGGTTCAGAGGCTGTGCGAACAGAGGCAGGCTGTAATTCATTTGTGGGAGGATACACGGGCAGGCAGTTTGCAGGAATACATGGAGTTGTCTAGTGTGCAGTGGTCAAAGCTGAAAGACCTCTGTAAAGTCCTTCAGTGTTTTGAGGAATGCACACGGCTGGTAAGCGCAGACGACGCCATCATAAGAATGAGCATCCCACTTATGCGTCTGCTCATGCAAACTTTGACGCACATTGAGGAGCAGGCATCTGCAGCAAAGGAGGAAGTGGAGGGAAGCCTTGATGACAGTCAGCCATTGTCTGCTCAGGGAAGTCTCGTGGACGAGATGAGGAAGAAGAGGAAGAGGAGGAGGAGGAGGATGATGGGGATGATTATTTTGGGGAGGAGGATGCTTCTCAGGGGGCAAGAAAAAATGTTGGCGTGGAAAGGTCAGGTACAGGGTTTGTGCATGACTGGAGGGATGTGGATTTGCTAGAAAGTGATCCTCCACCCAGCACTCGCAGTGCATCATTGACACCTGGAACATTGGCCCACATGTCTGATTATGCCTTGCAGATCCTAAAAAGGGACCCCCGCATTGCCAAAATGATGAACGATGTTGACTACTGGTTGGTCAGCATCCTGGATCCACGCTATAAAGGCAAATTCCAAAACATCATGCCACAGGAGAACCTAGAGCTAATATTGGCTAACAAACAAGCAACTCTGGTAAGCCGTTTGTTTGAGGCATTCCCAGCACACAGCGGTGGTGATGTTTTTCCAACGAGCCGTAGGGGGCAACATGGAAGAGGTGTTCGTGGTGCACACAGCCGAAGTGGCGTTGGACACAGGGGTTTCATGACCATGTTGTGGCCTGATTTTTCAAGTACCGCTCACACGACTGGTAATACTGCATCGATCGAAAGTGACAGGAGACCGCAGTTGTCAACTATGGTAACAAACTACTTCTCATCCCATATTGATGTTCTCCCTCACCGGTCATTCCCATTTGACTATTGGGCCAGTAAACTTGACACCTGGCCTGAATTGGCACAATATGCCTTACAGGAGCTCGCTTGCCCTGCTGCTAGTGTGTTATCTGAACGAGTCTTCAGTGCTGCTGGATCAATCCTGTCAGAAAAAAGGATCCGTCTGTCGACCCAAAATGTTGATGATCTAACCTTTATTAAAATGAACCATGCATGGGTTTCAAAGGATTTTGTC
Source organism: Dendrobates tinctorius (assembly GCF_039654945.1). Lineage (NCBI taxonomy): Eukaryota > Metazoa > Chordata > Amphibia > Anura > Dendrobatidae > Dendrobates > Dendrobates tinctorius. The sequence continues at coordinate 7,588,375 of NW_027361759.1, read as the reverse complement.
CCACCCTCCCCTGCTGACACGTAGGTTGCCAGAAAAATGGCTTGCATTTGTCCTCCTCTTCCGCGGACATCTTCAATTACTCCATTTGCAGCTGCTGAATGTCCAACATCAACATATGCCAATTTTCCCACCTCCCTAACTGGGCTGCCTCCCCCCACAGGGCCGGGGTCACCACCTGGCGCACGCACCCGTGCGACTGCCATTGCCCTGGACAGGTGGGTGGGCACACTCTTTGGCAACAGCACTGGCACAAGGTCCCTCATAGTAGAATCAAGTGTCTGACGGTGGAGGTGCACACCCGCCGTCAGACACACCGTCGTACTATGTGGGGCCCTGTTCGAGTGCCGTTGCCAACAAGTGGGCCCCCCTGCTTGCTCAGGATCACAGCACTTGGAAAATTGAAATACTTACCTCTCCCTGCACCACCGCCGTGACGTCTTCCGCGTTTCCTGACAGTGACATTCTGGTCAGAGAGCGCGATGACATCACGTCTGTATGCCTTCTGCCTAAACAGTCCAAGTGCAGTGAGATGGAAGATGGGGACGACGAGGAGTCCAGACTAGTACAGGGATTCCCTAGCGAGGAGACTTATTTAATTGGTTTCAATGTTGGGACAGCTATTTTTGGGGACCACTAAACTCTGGAGAATGATATATGAGGCCCACCATACACTGGAGCATTCCAAAGGTGGACATCAGACACTGGAGCAGCATTTACAGGGCCCATTTTGCACTGGAGCATTAGAAATGGGGCCCATTATATATGGAGCATTATTTGGGCCCATAACACAGTGGAGCTTCATCCATGGGGACCAACATATACTGTAGCATTATGTGGAGCTCATCATATACTGTTTCAAACATTATATTGGACCAATGATTCTGTATGGAGAAATATATGGGCCTCATTACTCTGTATGGTGCAATATGCGGTGGCCATAATACTGTATGGAGAAATATACTGTCTGTTTTTGTAGCTATTGGAGAATTTAAGATGGATATAAGTCATCAGATGTAAGAAATGAAGTATTTTTCATTGTACTATACCGCTATTTCTCTGCCGTATCAGAGGATCATGAATTGTGGCATGTGTTAAAGGAGCCCAGTGACACTCTTTGGCCCAGGGCCCGCGAAAATCTGGAGCAAGCCCTACCCCCCACAACTTTAGCCAAATAACCCCCAGTTTTCAATGCCTAACTATTATTATAAAGTAAATTAAGGTTAACAAGCTTAAGTAATAAGAATTGATGTTTTTGGCATTAAAATGGGCACTGTAGGTGTGTTTCCTGTCCTCCACTCCCTGCCGACCTTGGTTCCCTATTGACTTGCATTGGGTTTCGTGTTTCAGTCGGCCTTCGACTTTTCACGATAATTGGCCGATTTTGTTCGACCCGACTTTTGAGAAAGTCGGGTTTCATGAAACCCGACTCGACCCGAAAAAAGGCAAAGTCGCTCATCTCTACCAGTAACTGCTTTGTTAAGTGCATGGGTGATGTTTCTGGACATGTGCTGGCACAAGGTGGAGATGCCACAACAGAGAAAATAGTGGCGGCTGGGGACTGAGTACCGTGGGATGGGTGCTGCCAACTTTTCCACTGCAAGTAGCCTGGACATTTACTCCCTTGATAAAGCGCCTGTGGCGGGCGCAAAACGTACGTCGGGTGTCGTTGCATGGGCCTTCACCTCCTCTGCTCCCCGGTAAGCAGCCTGCCTTTACTTGTTTCCACACTTCGGTCATTTGGACCGCTGGGCGGGTCGTCTCCCGGGTTCTCTCTGGCACAATTGCGCAGTTTTGATATGCTGATACATATGTTATTTACTATGTAAGAATCCTTCCACATGTCATTGATTCATTTATGTTCAGTGTCCATTGGACTTGCACATTGACCCCTCTGGATGGTTTTTTTTTTTTTTTTTTGCGCTCTAGACATGTACAACTATGTACAATACACATTTAATTGAGTATGCCATATTTGACTATCTTTTACCATTAGACACATGTCTGTTATGTGCAATGCCCATGGGCTGACTGAACGTTGTGCCATGTAGATTTCGAGCACTGGTATCATTTTATTTACCCTGTCCTTGTCTGTCCTGATTGTTGTATCATTGGGGCTTATCCCCCCTATTTTAGTCAACTTGTATACTTGTCAGCACTTGATGTGAGTATTAATAAAATTTATACTTTTGCATATATTTTGTATCCGTTACTCCGTTTTCTCCTTTTTTAAGATTAGCCTGGACATTTGCCTGTCAAGTGTTTAGGCCTGTGGGTAGATGACTAGGAACTTTCTTTTTTGTTCCATGTCCTGGGGTAGGGACACCTGAATGCCATGCTAGGACAAGTTTTTGGAACTGTTTGATGATGGTGCTTCAGTATGTGCAAGGATAGGTGCAGGGCAGGAGGCATCTGGGTCAGTGTCATGGACAGAGGATTGGGAAGCACCTTGGGGATCCAGGCATTCGGTCCACCGAGTCAGGTGCCCAAATGACATGTGCCTGATAATGCTGGTGGTGGTTAGTATTTTAGTGGTCAGGCCCCTGCTGATCTTGGCACGGCACAGGTTGAAAATTAAATTCTTTTGCCTCAAAACTCTCTTTTAAAAAGTTCGAGGCTGGAGAACAGGTAACTCTTTGACAGAGAAATTCATGAGTCTCAGTGCTCTGCAGAACAGTTGCCCGCCTTCTTCCTCTGGTCATGCCACTACATCTCCCTGACTGTTTTGGTGCTGCTGATCCCCCTCCCTTAGTGCTGCTAGCCTTGCTGTGCATGCCGGCTTCCCAGGTTGGATCGGTGCCTTTGCCATCCACCAACTCCTCTTCCACCATCGCACCCTGGTCCTCCTGACTTTGTGACTTAACAATAACCTGACTTATCAACAACTTTATCTAATCATCATCTACCTCCTTAGACAAAATTTGCCATTCTCAACCGTCATTTTCTTGTGACTGTGGCTGCTCTATGTTTTGTGCATCCCTACACAGCATCTTCTCCCTACCTTCTTTGAACATGCAGGGTGAGAGGCCACAATCAAGAAATTATGTTGTAAAGTGCTCCTTGGAGTGTCCTAATGTAGGATCATTGGTCTCCTGATAATCAACAAGGTGAGAGGAAGGAGGGTTAGAATGAGGATTAAGTGATCCAGACTGTTGGTTGGTGAGACTGGACCATGTGGAAGACTGGACGTTGCTGACAAGCCTGCTGGAAGAATTATTTATTATCCAACTGACCATCTGTTTGCACTTTTGTGGCTGGAGAAGTGGTGTCCTGTTCCTCCCTGCAAAGTGGGACAGGTAACTATGTATCGTTGATAGGCATATTTCTTCTGCTCCAGCAACAGGTGTAGTCGCACCTGGCCAAGTCCTCGACATCTTTATTTACTATCATCAGCCTTTCCACTCCCTCCATGCCTTACACATTTTCTAACTGCTAGGTCTCTGGAAACCAAGTTTCCTTTATGAACTGAATCCAATTTTTTAACTCCTTAGTGACAGAGCCAATTTGATACTTAATGACCAAGCCAATTTTTACAATTCTGACCACTGTCACTTTATGAGGTTATAGCTCTGGAATACTTCAACGCATCCCACTGATTCTGAGAGTATTTTTTCATGACATATTGTACTTCATGTTAGTGGTAACATTTCTTCAATATATCTTGTGTCTATTTATGAAAAAATGGAAATTTGGCAAAAATTTTGAAAGTTTTGCAATTTTCAAACTTTTGATTTTTGTACTCTTATATCAGAGTGTGCTGGCACACAAAATAGTTAATAAATAACATTTCCCACATGTCTACTTTACATTAGCACAATTTTGGAAACATAACTTTTTTTGTTAGGAAGTTATAAGGGTTAAAAGTTGACCAGCAATTTCTCATTTTTCCAACAAAATTTACAAAACCATTTTTTTAGGGACCACCTCACATTTGAAGTGAGTTTGGGTTGTCAGAAAATAACCAAAAGTGACACCATTCTAAAAACTACACCCCTGAAGGTGCGCAAAACCACATTCAAAAAGTTCAATAACCCTTCAGGTGCTTCACAAGAACTAAAGCAATGTGGAAGGAAAGAAAGAACATTTTACTTCTTTCACAAAAAATTTACTTTGGAACCAATTTTTTTTTATTTTCACAAGGTATACCAATACCCTATATGTGGGGCAAAGCCACTGTTTGGGCACATGACAGGGCTCAGAAGAGAGTGAGCACTGTTTGGCTTTTTGAACGCAAAATTGGCTGGAGTCAATGGTGGTGCTATGTCGTGTTTAGAGACCCACTGATGTACCTAAACAGTAGAACCCCACAATTCTGCCTCCAACCCTAATCACAACACACCCCTAACCCAAATCCCATCCCTAACCATAACCCTAACCACAACCCTAACCCCAACACACCACTAACCCTAATCTCAACTCTAACCATAACTCTAACCACAAACCTGCCCCCAACACACCCCTAACCACAATCCCAATGCTAACCATTATCCCAACCATAACCACAACTCTAACCCTAGCCCAACCCTAACTTTAACCCAACCATAACTTTAGCCCAACCCTAACCCTAGTCTAACCCTAACTTTAGCCCAACCCTAATTCTTGACCCAACACTCACCCTAGCCCAACCCTAATACTAGCCCAACCCTAACCCCAACTTTAGCCCAACCCTAACTTTAGCCCAACCCTACCTTTAGCCCTACATTAACCCTAACGGAAAAATGGAAATAAATATTTTTTCCAATTTTATTATTTTAACCTAAGGGGGTGAAAAAGGGCGGTTTGATTTACTATATTTTTTATTTTGATCACTATAATAGGGTCTATCACAGTAATCAAATACCAATAGGAAACATTTCCTAATGTTGCCGGATGCTGGCCGTCAGAGCTCGGTGGGCGCATTGCGCATGCGCCTGTCATTTTCTTCCTGGAAGAAGATGCCGCTGGCCAGGGGACATCATGGGGTGATGCAGTAGAGTCCAGGAGCACCGGAGGTACGGGAGGAGAATCGGGGGACCCTAGTTCTCTCTCCTCTGATGTTCGACCACATCAGAAGCGAGAGAAATTAAATGGGAAATCTGATTTTTTATTTGCTGTCACCATTATTCTGTTAATAACAGCAATCGCAACATGGGGGTTGGTAAAAACCGACCCAAATCATGTTCTCCAGGTAGCCGAGATCCCAGAGAAATTCTGAAGCTGAGGGGCACTATACACTTATTTCTCTGCGCTGTTAAAAAGCAGTGCTGAGCAATAAGTACCCTTAACTGCAGCCGTTAATGGGCGTATCGGCGGTCGTTATGGGGTTAATGAACCAAAAAAATTGGTCAGCTGTAGCAGGCCTTGGGTTTTCTATCATAATCTTACATAAAGCAGGCTATAGTTATTTTTCTATGTTTACAAAGTGTATTTCATGTCTCCCTTTAGTAGTCTTTTCTCTTCCTTTTGATTAATATTTTCCCTTCTCTTTTTTATATATGCATTAACCCTTGAATACAGGTATAACAATATAACCAACATATCTTTGGACACGGTTTAATTATAACTGATTTCTTTTATTTTCCTATATGTACTTTTGCAAGCCCTTTGTCATTCATTTCACACACAACCATACATTATAATAATAATAATACATTTTATTTCTATAGCGCTGACATATTCCAGAGCACTTTACGTTTCAGAGGGGATTTGTACAGACAATAGACATTACAGCATAACAATAATCACATAGATTATAACAAATACCAAGAGAAATGAGGGCCCTGCTCGCAAGCTTACAGTCTATGAGGAAAGAGGTAGACACGAAAGGTGGGTGGTAACAGTTGCCCTGATTGTATGGACCAGCCATAATGTTAAGTGTGTAACAGTACAGACACAGAGGGCTAATGGATGCATAAAGCATGTGGGAACATGATGTGGGGAACCTGGTTATGGTAAAACTTTTGGCTGTGCCACACAGGGATAGATTAGGTTAATGTGTTGAGGCGATAGGCCAGTCTGAATAAATGCGTTTTCACGGCATGCTTAAAATTGTGGGGATTGGGGACTAATCGTATTGACCTGGGAAGTGCATTCCAAAGAATTGGCACAGCATGTGTAAAGTCTTGGAGACGGGAGTGGGAGGTTCTGATTATTGAGGATGCTTACCTCAGGTCATCAGCAGAGTGGAGGGCGCGGGTAGGGTGGTATACTGAAACAAGGGAGGAGATGTAGGGTGGTGCTGAGCCATGGAGGGCTTTGTGGGTGAGGGTAATAAGTTTATACTGAATTCTGGAGTGGATAGGTAGCCAGTGTAATGACTGGCACAAGGTAGAGGCATCAGTGTAACGATTGGTGAGGAATATGATCCTGGCTGCAGCATTCAAGACAGAATGGAGAGGGGAGAGTTTGGTAAGAGGGAGACCGATTAGAAGAGAGTTACAATAGTCGAGACGAGAATGAATAAGAGAAACAGTAAGAGTTTTTGCAGAGTCAAAATTAAAAAAAGGTCGAATTCTAGAGATGTTTTTGAGGTGCAGATGACAAGAGCGAGCCAGTGATCGAATGTGGGGGGTGAAGGAAAGCTTGGAGTCAAGTATGACCCCAAGACAGAGGGCATGTTGCTGGGGATTAATAGTGGAACCACACACAGAAATGGCAATGTTGGGTATAGGTACATTTGTAGAGGGAGGAAACACAAGGAGTTCAGTGTTTGACAGGTTCAGTTTCAGATATAGTGAGGACATGATGTTAGACACAGCATTTAGACAATCGCCGGTGTTTTCTAGAAAGGCTGGCGTGATGTCAGGAGAAGAAGCGTATAATTGGGTGTCATCAGCATAGAGATGGTACTGGAAACCAAATCTACTGATTGTTTGACCAATAGGGGCAGTGTACAAGGAGAAGAGGAGGGGGGCTTAGAATCGATCCTTGAGGAACCCCAACAGTAAGGGGAAGGTGAGAGGAGGAGGAGACAGCAAAAGATACAGTAAAGGAGCGGTCAGAGAGATAAGAGGAGAACCAGGAGAGAACGGTGTCCTTGAGGCCAATGAAATGGAGCATAGTGAGGAGGAGCTGATGATCCACAGTGTCGAATGCTGCAGAGAGATGCAAGAGAATTAGCATGGAGTAATGACAATTTGATTTAGCTGTTAGTAGATCATTAGAGACTTTAGTGAGGGCAGTTTCAGTAGAGTGTAAAGAGCGGAAACCGGATTGGAGAGGGTCGAGAAGAGAGTTATCAAAGAGATAGCGGATAAGACGCGAGTGGACCAGCGTTCCAGGAATTTAGAGATGAAGGGAAGATTAGAGACAGGTCTATAGTTAGTGGCACAGTTTTGGTCGAGAGCTGCTTTTTTAAGTAGTGGATGTATGATGGCATGCTTAAATGAGGAGGGAAAGATACCAGAAGAGAGAGACATTAAATATTTTAGTTAGGTGAGGGGTGACAGCAGGGGAAAGGGACAGGAGGAGATGTAACGGAAATGGGTCACTGGTGCAAGTGGTTGGGCGAGAAGATGCAAGGAGCCTGCTTACTTCTTCTTCTGTGACTGGTTCAAAATCAGAGAGTGAGCTAGATGCAGTGGGGGAGGGAGGACAGTGCATGGTATGAGGTGATTGGGAGATAATCTCCTGTCGAATCTGGTCAATTTTTTCTTTGAAGTAATTGGCCAGATCGTCAGCTCGGAGCTCCGTGGTTGGGGCCTGTACTCTTGGATTGAGTAGAGAATTAAAAGTGTCAAAGAGTCGTTTTGGGTTATTGGACAGTGAGGTGATGAGGGTGTTGAAATAGGTTTGTTTGGAGAGGTGAAGGGCAGTGTTGTATGTTCGAAGCATAAACTTATAATGGATGAAATCTTCATGTAGATTGGATTTTCTCCACAGACGTTCGGCGCACCTGGAGCACCGCTGCAGGAAACGTGTTTGCAGGGTGTGCCAGGGTTGTCACTGTCTGTGTTGTGGTGTTCTATTTATAGGGGGTGCAAATTCATCCAGGGCACTTTGAAGTGTTTCATTTTAATGCTTCAATGCAGAATCAGGACATGAGAGGGAGGCAATAGGGGTCAATGAAGACTGCAAGTTCTTCATAAGTTTCGGGGTGTTAATGGCCTGTATGTTTCTATAAGTATGGACAGTGGGGGTGACCTGAGCAGCCTGGCAGTTCTTGATAGAGAATGAAAGAAGATTGTGGTCAGAGAGCGGGAGAGGGGAGTTTGCAAAATCATCCACTGCACAAAGCCCGAGAGAAGACCAAGTCGAGGGAGTTTCCGTCTTCATGCGTTGGAGAATTAGTAAGCTGCGAAAGGCCAAACGAGAAGGTTAGCGATAAAAGGTGAGCAGCAGATGGGGAGAGGGGAAGAGCAATGGGGATGTTGAAATCTCCCATGATGAGGGTAGGGATGTCACAGGAGAGAAAATGTGGAAGCCAAGGGGCAAAATGATCCAGGAACTGATGGGAGGGGCCGGGAGGATGATACACCACCGCCACTCACATGGAGAAGGGGGTGTAGAGTCTGACGGCATGGACCTCAAAAGAAGGGAAGACTAGTGAGGGTAGTTGAGGGATAACCTGAAAGGTACATTTTGGTGATAGGAGCAGACCAACGTCTCCACCTGCTCTATTGTCTGATCTTGGGATATGAGAGAAGTGTAGTCCCCCTTATGAAAGAGGAGCAGCAGCAGTAGTGTCTGACTGCTGAATCCAGGTTTCAGTAAGAGCGAGGATGTTAAGAGAATTAGAAAGGAAAAAGTCATGAGTGAAGGAGAGTTTGTTACACACTGAGCAAGAATTCCAAAGTGCACAATTAAGAGAGACAGATGGCATGCAGGGAATATTAATAAGATTAGAGGGGTTTCTGAGTGTAGCAGTTGGGGGGTTAGACTTTCTATAACATGGGGGACCAGGGTTGGGAGCAATGTCTCTTGCGACTAGGAGAAGGAGGAAAGAAAGAGTGAGCAGATGGTTAAGTGATTTGTGAGAGCGTCTCTTATGTTGAATGGTGGGACTGACTGGATCTGTGCAATTTAACAATGTGAAAAGAGCATGAGTGCTATACATAGGAGAGGAAAGGAGCAAGGGGCCGATATGGATGGAGTGTATAGAGTTAATGCCAGGGCGGTGGATGTGTGTGAATGCAGCGGCCAGGATATAAATTACACAATTGCATATGGTATATATTTGTTGTACTCCAAATGTACACGGAGTAGATGTATATATATATGTCTTACCTGTCTCCTGCCCTGTCTAACTGCCATGCTATAACTGCCAGTACTTTGGTACATGTACTTCGATTACATGTGCATAAATGCCCCCTGCATAAATGCTTCCCCAAGCTATGTCTGAATATATAGGAGGCTAAGGCTTAGAACTTTTTTTTTTGCTCTCTCTCTTCTCGTTAATCAATCAAACTAAATTGAGACAGCAGGACCCAATAAAATGTTGTGGTCAAATAAACAGATGTCCAGCACTACATGGATCATAAAGCACATTGAAAAGTTTCTTGACCTCACAACATAAGGGGAGAAGCAGAGTAAGTTGAAAAAACTATATACCAGATATAAGCTTGCATAGTTGAAAACATATATAGCATTCGGGATTAACTGCTTGCTGACATTGAATGGAGTGGAGAAACACAGGTTGATTCTAAAACATCTTCATTAAAATTCAGCCAAATAAATTCTGTGATATACTGTGCACACACAGGCCTGGATAACTGGATAAGCTGGAAAGCTGTGCAATGGCATCAGTGAACAAGCATTGCTGTGCCTGTCCTCTTACAACTTCTAATGAGGTAACACGGCCAGTCAATCTCCGTAATGCCACTACCAAGATGGCTACGGCATTACAGTGACTGGCGGGCAATCCCCAGATGCTTATTGGTTTTTAATCAATAGCTCTTGCAATAAAAATAAGTTCAACAATCGGATGTGTTAGCACAGTAGTAACATTTTTTTAATCACACCCAATTGTGGACCTTATGATTATTCCAAGATCTATTGAATAAAATGAACTTTATTCGTGGGAAAACCCCTTTAAGGTGCTGTTACTGCAGTATATTACAGATCAATCAGTTAACATTCACACTGAGTGACTATGCAGGTCCAACACTCCTATATCACTTAAATCTGTTATTATTCACAGGGCTCGCTCACACTGCCGTATACATCGGACGAGTGCTATATGATGTTTTATCGCATAGGGATCTGACCAATGATATTGAATGGGGCAGTGCTGATGCACAATTTTTTTCACTGACAGATTCTGTGAGTGAAAAAAAAATCACAGCATGCTGTAATTTCACTCTGAAATCGGATAGCACGTTCCCATTCAAGTCTATAGGTTTGTGAAAAACATCGGACTGCACTCGGATAACAATCAAATGTAGATCGCTTTCCGCAGGCTCACATAATGGAGTTGTTGGAGAAATTTTGTTCTTCATCTCCTCTTCGCAGTAAGCTCCAAGTCTTTCATCCAATTGAATCGGATCACATTATGCTGACACTATTATCAAACCCAGATCACAGTTTGATCAGAGTGTCTTTGGCATAATCATCCTGATTCTTTCATATTAGAGAATAGAGCCACATTTTTGGTCCATTCAAAATGATCCCATCTTGGTGTCATAACAAAGGATAATCCCCTAGATAACATAATCTCTTCTCTTGATAAAACCCTTTTTGAAAGACTGATCACTGTCAACTAATCCAATTCTTGAGTCGGTCTAAACCGGTAAGTCTAGCTGTCTAAAGGCCCCGTCACACATAGCGACTCACCAGCGATCCTGACAATGATATCAACATGTCAGGATCGCTGGTGAGTCGCTACATGATCGCTGGTGAGCTGTCAAACAGACAGCTTCTCCAGCGATCAGCACCAGCGACGCCGAGCGCGCGGCATCGCTGTGTACTTTAGTTACCAGCACGCTGATGCAGGGAGCTGGTAACTAAGGTACACATCGGGTTTCTAAGGGACGAGCATCACTTAGAAACCCGATGTGTACCTTGGTTACCAGCTCCCTGCATCAGCGCGCTGGTAACTAAGGTACACATCGGGTTTCTAAGTGACGCACGTCCCTTAGATACCCGATGTGTACGTTACTTACCAGCTGATTGCTGGTCTCCCGCCTGTCACATGCAGCAATGCATGCTGGCCAGCGGGAGACCAGCGATCAAAGAAATATCCAGGGCTTTCCAAGAGCGATCAGCGATACCGACAGGGGGGCCGGTCGCTGATCGCTGTCACACAAAGCGATCTCGCTGTTGTGTCACAAAACTTCTGACTCAGCAGCGATCTCGCTAGCGAGATCGCTATGTGTGATGGGGCTCTAAAGGTCCCGTTTAACTTAGCGACGCACCAGGACCTGGTAAGGATCGCTGGTGCGTCGCTAAATGGTCGCTAGTAAGCTGCCAAACAGGCAGATCTCTTCAGTGACGCAGCAACGATCCGGCGATCCGTGTAACGACCTCGTCGGTCGTTGGTACCTTGTCACACAGCAGCTCTTCAGACGATTCCCGCCTGCGTCCCTGAGTTCTGCGTCGCCAACTAGGTTGCTCTTCGGCGTCAAACACAGCAATGCACGCAGGCCAGCGGGATGTCGTTGACGAAAAAATGGCCCAGGACATTCAAGCACAATCAGCAATATCCAGCAGGGGGGCCGGTCGCCACTGCGTGTCACATGTAGCGAGATCGCTGGTGAGGTCGCTGTTGCATCACAAAATCGGTGACACTCTAGCGATCTCGCTATGTGAGAAGGGGGCTTAAAGATTTGGATAGTTCTTCTCCACCTCCTGTCTTACTTGCATTTGCCCTGTTCTAAATGCGTTAAGGTGTCAGTGTATAGTGCAGGAATTTTGTTAATCAAGATCCCTGATTTAATAGAAGAGCTGCATTGGTAACATAGGGATGACTGAGTATACTCTTGATGTTAAGCAGTAGCTCTATGTCGATATGCACAGCGTTTAAGACAAGATTATCAGCAACTGAGGTCTAGGAGATGATCTATAGATGCAGTTCAGGGACTATTGGTTAGTTTCATCTATGAATAAAAGATTGTCTCTCAGCACAATAAGAGCGGTTAAAGAGTAGTATACTGTATATAAACAGCCATGTTACCAACAAGTCCAATTAGGGAGAAAAGAGTTTTACCCCTGCTAGGAACACTAACCCTTATTTGCACTGAACCATATATGAAAAGTATGTGAAATAAACCTGAATCTGCTTCCAGAGTGGAAAATATATTATAGGGGCGGATTTATGGATTCTAATATATAGAGAACTATAGCATCAGCATAAGTGTTGAATAATATCATAAGTAGAAAACATGGAATAATAGTGCTTGTCATAGTCTTAGACTGAGGGAAAATGCAATAAGAAGTTATTACCATATTTATATCTTAGGCAGAGAAAATCATGGGGTAATACATTAATATTCTCCTAATATTGATACATTGGGAATAGTTATATGCACATCTTGAGGGATATACTGTATGTGCACCATGATGGTCTTCAATGTTCTTATTGAAGGATTAGATAAACTCCTTGAAGAGTGATAAATATTATACACCACATTCGATATAAATAAGTACAGTACACACGATTGCTCTTTTAATTTTACTATATTAGTATCCACAATATGACCTGAACGTGAATCGAAAGGATCAAAGTGGATAGACTGCAAAAAGCACAGTGGATATGAAATTATAGTTTTAAAAATAAAATAAAGGTTAATTTGTAATATTTTTAGTGCACTTCAGTCAGTGAACTTGCTTATATAGTGGATTTAGTGGAGTTTTGAAGTCTTCATTCAGTGAATTTGAGACAAGTACTCGAAATTTCAATTTGCTTCAGCAATGGAAGTATTATGCCACAATCAGATTAGACCTTTTGCTAGCCCTATTTGAAATGAGTTGTGGGCTTTGACTCTACATTGTAAAATCCCAAAATGGCAGTCCTTGACCGGCCCTCATCTTTCATAGCCCCGGCGATAGCCCCACAAATAGGCTGCACGAGACCATATGATCTGATAGGCTGCAAGGAATTTTAGGGCAGCCCACATACACTATTGGGATGGTCATGCCTGATGGTGTGTGAAATATCATTGGCTTTTTTTTTATTTATTTTGCAATCCTTATGATTTGAATCACTAAGAGTTTGAATTTGGGAGGACCTGTGAATTAGAGGAAATTCAACTAGAAGCTGATCCTCTGTGGATTGATCCTTTTGATCCTTTTGTCTCTAGTAATAGGGCTCATACTCACTTGCGAGAGACTTGCACGATTCTCGTGCGAGTGTCTCGCATGAAAACCTGGCACAGCACTCGGACCGGAGCGTGTGGCTACATGTATTTCTATGCATCCGCACAATCCGGTCCCAGTGCTGGCGGCAGTGCTGGATGTTCATGCGAGAGACTCGCATGAGAATCGTGCGAGTCTCTCGCAAGTGAGTATGAGCCCATAAAGTGAATTTCAAAAAATTAATAAGATGGCAAACACTGTTTATTTGAAACAAAAATAGTTTAAGTGTTTTTTACCCAAATAATCTTGTGAACAAAAATTATCTCAAGCAATTTAGACTCGAATGTAACAGTACATATCATAAGACAGGAATTTAAAAGGATCATCTAATTATTATCAGACAGACAGTAGTAATGCATCCATAAAAACAATTTTAGCAACAAAATTAAATCAAAATAAAACCCTAAATAAATACCATTTATACGTTGTTTCCGGAAACTATTATGGCCACAGTTCCTGGCAGCATATATATTTTACATAAAAGTGTAAAGGGCCTGTCACACTTAGCGATATCTCTAGCAATATCGCTATAACTAGTGACGTTATAGCGATATTGCTAGTGATATCGCTGTGTCTGATACTTACCTACGACCGGCTCCCCCGCTGGTTATCGCTGATCATGCGAGAACAGGCTGGACTGTTTCTCGTCGTCAGCTTCCTGCTGGGCTTCCTGTGGAGAGACGAGTGACGAGCGTGGACGCGGGTGGGAGGACGCAGGATCGCCTAGTGAGACAGGTAAGTAGCGACCCCCGTCCCCTGCGATGTCGCTGGTGAGATCTGCCTGTGTGGCAGCTCACTAGCGACCACTTAGCAATGTACCAGCGATCCTGACCGCGTCATATCGCTGGTCGGGATCGCTGGTGCATCGCTAAGTGTGACAGTACCTTAAGTGTAATGTAAACAGATTAACAGATCAATAGCATTAAGTGTCTCTTACCTGGAAACCTACTATGTTGACTAGCATCACAGTTGTATCCATTAAACTGTGCACCCACTGGCAACATGTAAACTGACAACAGCAGCAACAACCATATCGATTCCATGGCCAAGCCTATAAAAAGAAATCATTTTCACAAAGTTGTTCAATAGATATTTTACATCTGAAAATATATTTCTACTTTTTTTTTTTACTTTAATTATTAATTCCCAAATTTTCCAAATAAAAAATAGCAGAATGATTTATGACAAAAGACACCGAGTCCAACGATGTATCACTTATCTTACCAGGTGCAATAGTTGTGACACATGCAGAGTTTGTAGGTATAGAGTTTAGCAGCGTTGAGAAAGCTGCCCCCACCCACACCACAGCTCTCTGAGTACATTGTCTATTGACAGTGAGCTGCTTATCAGAGGAGGGGGCGGAGTAGGATTATTAGTATTAAAACCTTCATTGTATGTAAACAACAGCACACAGCCTAATAAGTGACATATAGCTGAATTCAGTGTTTTAACCCTACCTCATGGTGCCCTCAGATTACATGGAAAAAAAACTTTTGACAGATTGACAGATTCCCTTTAAATGCAGAGCTGGAGTAGGAAATAGAGATAGTTATTTTATTGACACAAATTACCAGTTTATGCCTTTTTTTAGGAATACTTCTTTGACATTGTCCAAACCCTTTAAGAAATAAAAATGTAATGTCTGGCATGAAATTTTCACAGTATATAATGCAGAAAATTCCACGCAGTTCAATGATCATCAAGCAGTTTATCTTTTCCAGGATTGCGGCGTGATAGATTGCATTAGGTGTTTGGCCATTTTCTCATGACTGTACAATATTTGTATTTATATTTTCAGCAGTATTTAAGATTAATTATCCCTAAATCTCATATTTTAGCACTCTACATTTCATCTGTGCAGTTCAACTGTGAAAATGGGCAAATAATATTCGAGCGATATCAATGATTTCACAATGAAAATAGATGTATTATATGGCTCTGGGAGAACTAAATAGTGATTATCTTTCAGGGGACCTGGAAACATTATTCGGCATCGACTGCTTGAGCATTTTCAAATTAAATATGTAATTGGACCGAGAAAGAGGGAGTCTAAATGAAATTAGAGCAGAAGGACAAAAAATTAAACTAAACTTTTTATCTTCAACTGAGCAAATAAATATAGATTTAGCGGTGCATTGGAAAGAACTACTGCTTCCACAAGCGGTACAGTACAATGCTTGACTTTTACCTGACTAAATGAAGACTTCACTTACATTTTCATCACAAAAGTAAACAAGATAGCTTTATTCTATTGAGCTTCCCAGCATGTGTGATTTTAAATCAATATCATCCTATTAGAATGTTGTTCCAGGACTTGGTTTCATTAGTGAAAATGTCTCTTTGGGACATGCAACACAAGCTTCTCAGACACCCCAGAGAGACGGCTACACATACAGTAACAGATGTATTGATCTTAATTGTCATCACAATCTTCTACATTGTGGAAGCTATGTAGCTGAACAGTAGAATAACCAAGCATTTTATTGTTTCCATGCTAACCGGCCACGCTTTAAAGGCGCTAGCTCATTATAGAATTTCATGGCATATTTACAAATGTGAGTCCCAGTTCTGGAAAATGCGTCTACCTCCAGAATGAGGGTCTCCTGTTCCCCCCACGTGACTGCTGCTATAACACCTGTGCTTAGACAAGTAGAGACACATGCACAGATCTCTCCATTCATTTATGGGAGTTATGAAAAAGAAAATTGCTATGCATATGTCGTAGTTAGTCTATGAAGAGGAAACCCATATAAATCCATATAAATGCATAATGACTGGAGAAGGTTTTGAATTTGTGGCTATTGAGTCAAAACACAGTAACACCAGTTCTCAATTATTGGTACAAGCAATAGATAACAAGGCTCCTATATTGGACAGTTTTTTTCTAATTGATCCTTATATCCTGTTTCATATGCAGTATCTCTAAAGAATAATACATTATATGGACAAAGTATTAGAACCCTTACTTACTTCCAGTAGGACTTTTATAACATTCCAGATATGAACTCCTACTGTTGCGCCGATAGCAGCTGCCACTCTTCTAGGAAGGTTTATATCAGATTTTTGGAGTGTCTGTGGGAATTTTTGCTTATTCATGCAAAAAAAAAGTTTGTGAGGTTGGATACTGATGTTGAACAAGAATTTTGTAATCTCCATTCTTGTTCATCCCAAAAGTGTTCAATAGCTTTTATTTTAGGGCTCTGTGGGGGCCAGTTACGTTCTTCCACACCAAACTCACCTAACTATGCCTTGTTTTGTAAACATGGGCACAGACAAGCAAGATCAGAAGCTGACCTTCCCCAAACTGTTCACTCAATGTTGGAAGCACATCATTGTCCAAAATGTCTTGCTACGCTGATACAGGAAAAATATACAGTATATCTTTCTTTCGTGTTAGCCAGTAAAACCATTAAAAGATATCAACCACTGAGGACTCTCAAATTGTAATATTTTGTTATGTTGAAGCATTAACGTTTTCCTTCACTGGAAGCTAGAAACCTGGCCAACTCCTGAAAACAACCTCAAAGCATTGTCCCTCACCCACCAAACTTTACAGGTACAATGCGGTCAGGTAGGCAATGTTCTCTTGGCATTTCACAAACCTAGACTAATCTGTCACACTGATACATCTCCACCGCTCAAGTATCTGGTGGCGGTGGGCTTGACACTACTCTGACTCTTGGGATTATACTCAGTGTTGTAAGGCTTCTGTATTCCTGCCTAACTATGGAAACCTAAACCATGAATCTCCTGGTGTACTGTTTTTGTGCAAATGTTAACACCAGAGGAGGCTTTGACTCTGCATTTATCAAGTCAACAGATCACTGACAACTTACATGCATAATGTGTGTCTGTAAGTTTACATGGACTGTTATTTCTTGGCTGAGTTGTTCTGGTTGCTAAACATTTGCACATTTCAATAATACCACTTATGGCTGAAGGTTGAATATTTAGAAAGGGACTCATTTCATGAACTAACTTGTTATCACGGTGACATCCTATTAATGTACCAATCTTTAATTCAGTGAGCTTTTTAGAAAGACTCATTCTTTCACATATGATAGTAGCCAGACTACATGGCTAGGGGCTGGATTTTATACACCTGTGACAATAGAACTGAATAAAAAAACCTGAATTTTATTATTAAGAGACGTGTCCTAACGTTGTTGTCTATATATTTTATATGTGTGCTTTTTACAATATACATTGCTGCTGAGATTATTCCACCCATGGCAATACAAAAGTTTGACATTATCATAAATATTCATACTCGTAGAAACTTGGCCTGAAGTGGACTGGTTGAAAAGAATATCAGAAGCAATGTCATAAATATTATTTAAAGGGTAGTGGATGCGTGAAGCAAATTTCCATTACTAAACATGCCAGGAAAATATTATCTAAAAGTAATATTACGTTAAAGAAAGTTGCATAGAAAGTTGAGCACCAGTACTACAAGTTTTTTTTACTGAAGATAATTCCACACATATTAGAATATTTAAATTTTAGGTGCATAAGAGTTGCCAGCCTCGGGATCAGGTTAAGGTATACTGTAAGGACTCTTTAACCCATCTGGATGTCTAATTTATAAATAATTCTATCTGAGATATTCATCTACTGTTGCACTATTTATAAATTAGGTCAGCAAAGCATCAGTCTTAGACAAACATCTAAAATGATGGGATGTAGCAGCCTGATAGACTCAGTTCCTGTGATGGTATGATGTTGTTTTCTTAACCCTTTAGCAACCACCGATACTCATTAAAACAGCAGTCACTGAGGGTACTTATTCCCTCATCGCTGTTTTAAAACAGTGATCAGAAATAAGGCTGTAGCGCCCCCCCAGAGTCATCAAATCTCCGGGTTCTTGGTTACTGGGGGTAGCTGAGACACTTAAGAACATGATCAGGGACTGATTTTCGAGTGTCTGATCATGTCATCACGATTACCATATTCAGTGATTAACTGCGATAACAAAAAAAAAAAAGTATGCCGGCTGTTTCAATGATTTCTCTCTCTTGTAACACAATATACTTGTCAGAGAAGACAGAAATGATTCCCCCGAGAACCCCAGGTACCTCCACAATCCCCCGGCCCCTCATGAACAGTTCTCTAACCCGGCGTCATCTTCCTGGAAGAAATGGCAGACGCATGTGTAGTGCACCAATCGAGATTTGCTGGCTGTTACTCTACAACAATAGGAAATTTTTCCTATCGGTTCCTTTCGATCACTGAGACAGACCCTATCACAGTGATTAAAATAAAAAAATAGTAAATCAAATCTCCCTTTGTCACCCCCTTAGGCCGGTTTCCCAATTGCATATGGAGGAGCAGCAGAGGGCTGCGGACTTCCTCCTTGAAGCTCCGCTCACTGCGGCACCTCTTCTGGTCAGCTCTGCCTCCATCGGCATGCGGCCTGTATACCCTATCTTTAGCATTAGGTATGCAGGCCGTGCTGATGTATGTGGATGCCTCTGCATGCATTGTTTTGACGATGCCACAACCTGCGCCGAACACAACGTGTTGCATTTTGGTGCGGTCACCACACCGTCAAAATGACGCATGTGGAGACATCCACATACATTGGCATGGCCTGCATACCTAATGCTAAAGATAGGGTACGCAGGCCGCATGCCGACGGAGGGGGAGCTGACCGGAGAATATGCGGCCCTGTGCAGAGCTTCACGGAGGAAGTCCGCAGCCCTCCGCATCTCCTCCATATGCAAATGTGAAACCGGCCTTAGTTATAAAAAATGCTAACATAAATTTTCATTTATATTTTCCATTCTTTGCAGTTGGGGTTAGGGTTGTGTTAGGGTTAGTGGTGTGATAGTGTTAGGTTTGGGGTTGGAGTTAGGGTTGGGGCTATAATTGGGGTTTTTTCAAAAGTAAAAAATGATGATATTACACCTAGTGTTGTGAGCGCAAGTGCTTGCTACTTGAGTTTGCATTGTGTGCTTAGGTCTGCACAGAGTATTGCAGATCCCCGCATGTTTTTTTGGGGTGTCTAAGAAACGTGAAACATGAGGAGCAGGGACTCGAGCATCTCACTCGAGCACCCGCAATATTTGGGGCATAACTGAACACCCTATGCAAACTGGAGTAGCGAGCAATTGCGCTCAAAACTTATGATGACATATTCAATATGACAACCTCTTGTTAACAAATTTTGTGTCGCACCTGTGGGTTCAAAATTCTCACTATACCCCTGGATAAAATCCTTGAGGGGTGTGGTTTACAAAATGGGGTCACATGCTGGGAGTTGCCACTGTTTAGGCACATCAGTGGCTCCTTCCCTTCCGACCCCTGCCATGCATCCAAAATAGTAGTAAGCTAAGGGTATGCTAGAGAACCTACATATGGAGCTCAGCATGTATGTGATAGCTGGATAGGAAAAGTACTTTATGTTTGAACTTCAACAAATTGCAAGGGGATCCTTTACTAAAGCTGATGTTTAACCTTTTAGCTGAAGTACCATGAAGCTACTATTTTACTACCCTTAAACTTCAAAATGAAAATAGAGTGCATAGAGTGAATAAAGAATTTTGAACAGAATATCACATTTACATGATGGCACTTCATCATAAAAACAAAAATGATACCCATGAATAAACAAGTGGTACAAGTTAAAAATAACAATACAGTACAAAATGTGCACATCATTTAAAATCATCTTTTTTTGCATTATTTTCTGCCTATGGCTGGTGATTGCTTATGTTATTTGTGGCAGTAGTTTGTGTTACAGCTCTTGAGAACATTTAACTTATATCAGAGTCTTAAAGAGAATATGCTGCCATGAAAGAGTACCTGAATGATTATATTGTATGGATAACTGAAGAGACACAAATTTCAGGAATATTTAGACTCACTTTCACCGTCTGAAATTCTTATGTCTTATAGCAGATATTTTTTTTGCTATTTCTATCGGTAGCAATATATTAGGTCTGCTGCTAAGCAACTACACTATGTACTATATGAGTTAGTTGGAATCATTTTATGACATTCACACATTCACTTTAATTTCCTAAGAATATACAGATGGTTGTGTAAAGAATCCCCACAGGGGACACGTAAACTTATATCAGAGTTATTGATGATGATTTGTCAGGTTCTTCTTTCTCTGACACTATGCTGATGGATTTTTTTTTAGATTATTTAGAAAAATGTGACAACAGAGTAAAAAGCATGAGTGACACTGACCAGTCTTATTAGTGGCTGCTCAACAGTATTTTGTGCCTAGGAGTTCTACTTCTTGTCAAGTGGACTCCATGAATTTACCAATTATATACTGGACTGTTATAACGCATATCAGCAAACATGTCATAAGTATGCATTCCATTTCCTGTTCATAATATACTTTCCATGTTAAACAACATCATCTCGTTTGTTATTTTTTCTGTTACCACCTAACTATACTTGAGGGAAGCAAAAATGAAGCTAATTTGATGTCTTTGACCATAATTCTAGAAGTATTTCCTGGAAATGTTTTGTTTCTCAGCAGCTTGGCAAATTGGCAAACCTTTGGAGTCATACTGCAGCTGCACGTATTGTCAATGCAGAATCTGTTTTTCAGCTGAATTCGGCTTTAAAGTTAATTAAAGTGTTTGCATCAATCATTTTGAGAGGAAAAAAAAGATGTTGTTTGGAACAAAAACCAAAATAAGGTCTCTGCCAAGTGACAAAGCAGTTCCTCACAATTTATAATTTGACAATACAACAATGTAAACAGCAAACTTGATGAAATATTATCTTCATGTTTTCTAAAGACAGGCTTCATCCTGTGTCAAAGGCAGACATTGTTTTTAAATCCCTTTACACTTCAATAATGCTGCATAACATTAGCCACGCAAGTATATTGTTTATTTTAAACACAATAAGATAAAAGACTATAACTGAGTAATCTTAAAATATTTGTCTTTTCATCTAAATTTCTATATTTATTGTGTCAGTCATACTAATAGTCGGCAGACTAGGCCTGCAAGTTCACTTTTGTTTCATTAGATGTAATTTATGTGACTGTCTTAAACGGATTGCACAATGGCAAGTGAGTATACCACTGCTAATTTAATTATTTTAAAACATCCATGCCTGAAAAAAATAATATTCACTGTCAACCACTTTAAATAAAAGTCATAGAGTCCAGGTATATAAAATTTTAATATCCATTAATATATTTTGGACAGGTATTCCTGCAGTATAGAGACTGTAATACTTTATTCTTCCCTGGAATCAAAGCTTCAAAGCTATAAGATGCACCGGACCATAAGACACACCCCAAATTTTCTGAAGGAAAATAGGGAAAAAAATTAATGTCAAATGGGGGTCCATCTTGCAGTCCAAATTCAGCTTACCCGGGGGGGATCAGCAGTGCTGGTGGAGTGGGGTCACACTAGATGTTCGGTGGCCGGTGTTATGACTCCCATCCCAGTCTGGTGTGGCAGCCTCTGGGTAATCCCATCCCAGGCTAGTGCGGCTGGTGAGGCAGGTTCGGCGGTGGTGCTCAGGGCCCTCAGCCAGCATCTTGTGAAAGCTGGGAAGCCCTGCATATCCATTGCTGCGATGCGGTAGCCCCCGGGAAATCCCATCCTAGGCTGTTGCAGCAGGTTTGGCTGAGGTGCTCTGTGGTGCGGGTGGTTCCGTTGGCATCTTGTGAAAGCCTGGAGGCTCTGCATATCCTTTCCTGCGATGCAGTGACCTCCAGGAAATCCCATCAAATGCTCATGTGGCAGGTTTGGCGGTGGTGCTCTGAGGTGCGGATGGTTCTGTTGGCATCTTGTGAAAGCCTGGAGGCCCTGCATATCCTTTGCTGCGATGCGGTGGCCTCTAGGGAAATGGCAGCGGGGTGGCGCATGCTGTTATGAATGAGTCACCGTAGGATGAAAAAACAAAAATACAAGCTAAGTCCAGAAAACC
Organism: Dendrobates tinctorius; assembly: GCF_039654945.1. Classification (NCBI taxonomy): domain Eukaryota; kingdom Metazoa; phylum Chordata; class Amphibia; order Anura; family Dendrobatidae; genus Dendrobates; species Dendrobates tinctorius. The sequence goes on along the minus strand of NW_027361759.1, from coordinate 7,566,199 downwards.
GGAGAGGTTGGTAGCTATCGGATTGCAGACCCCTGATCCTATCCACAACAACTAACAGTAGCCTTGGGGGGTTCCTACGATGCCCTAGACCCCTCGATCACAGCCGGAGAACTAAATAGGCCAAAAGAAAGAAAGGGGAAATCTAAACTGCCCCAGAGCAGACCCCAAAGCAATAGGCAGCCCCCAACATGTAATGATAGTGAAGCAAGAAGAAAACACTAACACAGATAGAAAGATAGGTTGAGCAAACGATGGGGCCCAAGCTAACTAAAAAGGACAGGATAGAAAAGCTGCTGTCTGCAATCCGTAAAAAACCCTACCAAAAATGTCCCAACCGTCTGATAGGAAAAACAGGCCCTGAAGTCGCTAGGACTTCAAAAAAGACTATATCAGCACTCAGGTAAATTCTGAAGACAGAGCAAAGAGACAAACTGATCAGAGACAAAAATGGAACTCAGCACACCCCCGACCGGGGATGGCTGAACTCCAAAATACAAGGTAAACAAAACAAAACTAATAAGTTCAATAGCAGAGCAAAAACTTATCTTTGGGAAGCAGGAATCAGACTGGTCTCCAAGAATCCAGCAGAGAAATCACCAGCGGGTGTCGGCTGCCTTATATCCAGTCAGAATTTCCTGTTACCCAGTCATCATCTACCAGATCAGGTGTTTGGTAATCAGCCTCACTACCTTCCTTCACCAGAAGAGGGAGTTCATCAGACATTGACGGTGAAGGGGAAAATGAACTCACAACAGCATGCTCAGATTGAGATCTCTGCAACGAGATCTCTTTCTGTGATCTCAGGAGATGAGATCTCGGGATGAGATCTCGTTGCCGAGATCTCAATCTGAGCATGTGTTGCCCCTGGTGGCCATTTTCCCGGAGGCCACCACATCGCAGCAATGGATATGCAGGGCCTCCAGGCTTTCACAAGATGCCGGCAGAGCCCCCCCTGCCACAGAGCACCACTGCCGAACCTGCCGCACCTGCTGCACCAGCCTGGAAAGGGAGTGTGATCATCGCCCGGCAGCATCGGACCGGGACTGCCGCAGAATCACCCGATTCCTGCTGCCGCTATAGTATTTGTAAGTAAGTATATTCTAATTATAAGATGCACCCCCATTTTTCCCCATAAGTTGGGGGTAAGAAAGTGTGTCTTATAGTCCGAAAAATATGGTAACTCATATAGCAAAGTAAGACTCCATAGCCATAGACAGTTGTTTAGGGATTCTTTTGCCCCTTCAGTTCAGAGCAGGGTACACAAACTTTGAACAGAGTATGAGTATGGTGTGATCTGATGGTCTAGGATGAGGAGAAAATGGAAAAAAATTCTCCATTTTCGCCATTCTGTGAGGTCGCGGAAATCAGATTGCATTCAGATATCATCCAAATGGGGTCTGATGATTTCCACATGCTCACTGATTTGCGTGGACAAGTGTGATCCAAATAGTAGTCAAACTAGTGCATAAAACTACACTGCTCAATAAAATTAAAGGGAACAACAAAATACCACATCCTAAATATCACTGAATGAAATATTCCATTTGCAAATCTTTATTCATTGCATAGAGGAATGTGTTGAGAACAATGAAATATAAAAATAATAAATGTAAATTAAAATTAATATCAAAATCAAAGTGGAAAATAAAATTACAGGCTGATCCAAATTCAATGAAAATGATGAAGGAAATGGTGCTCAGTAGTGTGTGGCCTCCATGTGCCTGTATGACCTCCCTACAATGCCTGAGCATGCTCCTGATGATGCCGTGGATGTGCTCCTGAGGGATCTCATCCCAGAACTTAATTACAGCATCAGTCTACTCCTGAACTGTCTGTGGTGTAACGTATCGTCGGTCTATGGAACGAGATATGATGTCCCAGATGTGCTCGATTGGATTCAGGTCTGGGGAACGGGCAGGCCAATCCATAGCATCAATGCCTTCATCATGCAGGAACTGCTGACACACTTTAGCCACATGAAGCCTAGCATTGTCATGCATCAAAAGAAACCCAGGGCCTACTGCACCTGTAAATGGTCTCACAATGGGTCTGAGGATCTCATCCGGGCACCTAATGGTAGTCAAGGTACCTCTGGTTAGCACATAGAGGGCTGTGCGGTCCTCAAAAGAAATGCCTCCCCACACCAATACTGACCCACTGCCAAACTGGTCTTGCTGGAAGATGTTGCAGACAGCAGAACAATTCTCCACGGTGTCTCCAGACTCTGTCACTTCTGTTACATGTGCACTGGTACTGCTTTTAGGTTGTTGCCCTCCTACAGCCCCTTCCATGTGTGCACATGTACTGGCCTGTCTCCTGATATCTTCTCCATGCTCTGGACACTGTGTTGACAGACACAGTTACCTGTTATGATTGGGTCACCAAGGAGGAGAGCAAGACCAAGCTAAGCCACAGAAAACCAGCGAGGATGGTAACTAAGCGGATTGCAGACCCCTAATCCTATCCACACAACTGGCAGTAGCTGTGGAGCGTGCCTACGATAATCCTAGACACCTTGGCACAGCTGGAGAGCTAACTTAGCCTAAAGCAAGAAAGGGGAAATCTAAACTGCCCCAGAGCAGACCCCAAAGGAATAGATAGCCCCCAAACATATATTGTCGGTGAGACAAGATGAAAACACAAACGCAGGTAGGAAAATAAATTGAGCAAACAATGGGGCCCACACTGACTAGACAGGACAGGAAAGGAAAGACTGTCTGCAATCACGCAAAAAACCCTGCAAAAAGGTCCAACACGTCCGATGCAAAAATACTTAAGTCGCACGACTTCGCCCACTATATCAGCACTCTGGTATATTCTGAAAGCAGAGCAAAGAGGACAATCTAATAAGGGACAAAAACAGACTGGCACAAGCAGTAACATATGGATGGTGATTCAGCACAGCCCCAGCCGGAGCTGGCTGACTCACACAAAACTGAAATAGACAAAACCAGATCAAATGTGAACAGAATAGCAAAAGAACACTTAGCTGAGCATGCAGGGACTGAGCTGGAAACTAAGACCTCAGGAGGCAGGAAAAAAATCATCAGCAGGGATAGAGGGAGTTGGCTGTCTTAAATCCAGTCTGAAACCCCAAATCTCCAATCGTCATCATCATTATCAGATGGCAAGCCTCTGTTAATCAGATCAACTCCATTACCTCCAGTAACCACCAGAGGGAGCCCAGAAAGAGAACTGGCAACCCCTCCGTCAACCTGACCAGCTCCACCACCTTCATCAGTAACCAGAGGTAGGCCAGAAAGCGAATTCACAACAGTACCCCCACCTTGAGGAGGGGTCACCAAACCCTCATCCACACCACCAGGCCAATCAGGATGGGCCCGGTGAAAAGCACCAACCAATCTATCGGCATGAATGTCAGAAGCAGAGACCCAAGAATTGTCCTCCTGGCTATAACCCTTCCATTTGACCAAGTACTGGGGTCTCCATTTAGCCAAACGAGAATCCAATATTTTCTCTACCTCATATTCCACATTGCCTTTAACCAATACAGGTCAGGAGGCGCCGCCATAGGAACTACCGGCTCCACAAACCTCTTCAACAGAGATTTATGAAACACGTTATGGATCTTAAACATAACTGGAAGAGCCAATCGAAAAGAAACAGGATTAAGAATCTCCAAAATCTTATAAGGTCCAATGAATCTTGGCTTGAACTTTGGAGACGCAACCTTCATAGGAATATTCTTTGACGACAACCAGACCATATCGCCCACTTTAAACAGGGGACCAATGGTCCTATGCTGGTTGGAAAACCATTGGGCTTTTTCCTGAGAGAGGGACAACTTATCCACCACTTGGTCCCAAATCAGCAGCATTCTCTCTACCACAGTGTCCACACTTGGCCAGGTCAAAGATTCCACTTACCCTGAAGAAAATCGAGGATGAAAGCCAAAGTTACAGAAAAAGGGCGACATCAAAGTGGCAGAACTAGCTCTATTGTTTAGCACGAATTCAGCCAAGGGCAAAAATGAGACCCAGTCACCCTGATCAGCAGATATAAAACATCTCAAATAGGACTCCAAGGTCTGGTGTGTTTTCTCAGTCTGCCCATTGGTCTGATGATGAAATGCAGAGGAGAAAGAAAACTGAATTCCCAGTTTGGAACAAAAAGCTCTCCAAAATCTGGAAACAAACTGGACTCCTCTGTCTGACACAATGTTCTCAGGAATCCCATGCAACCGAACCACCTGTTGTAAAAACAAGGGCACCAACTCAGAAAAAGATGGCAACTTTGGGAGTGATACAAGATGGATCATCTTAGAAAATCTATCACAAATCACCCAGATAACAGTCATTCTCTGAGAGACAGGAAGATAGGAAATAAAATCCATTGAGATATGGGTCCATGGCCTCTTGGGCACCGGCAGGGGCATCAACAACCCACTAGAACGAGAACAGGGTTTGGACTGAGAACAAGTCCCACAGGACTGCACAAAATTCCTGACATCACGAGATAAGGCAGGCCACCAAAAAGACCGAATCACCAAATCTCTGGTACCAAAAATACCTGGATGACCAGCCAACGCGGAGCAATGAATTTCAGACATTACTCTCTTCCTCCACTGGTCAGGGACATACAATTTTCACAAAGGGCAACATTTAGGTTTGTCCTCCTGAAATTCCTCCAGGGCACGTCTCAAATCGGGTGAGATGGCGGAAAGAACTACACCCTCATTTAGAAGATAAGATAAGGTAAGATAATCCTTTAATCGTCCCACCATGGGGAAATTCAGAGCATTACAGCAGCAAGGCATGAACAAGTACAGATACATAAAGGCATTACATTGACAGTAGGTAGGTACATATACGAAAAATAAAATATAACCAGACTATCACAACTTTGGATTTATCAGTTCACTGTTTGGGTCATTCTCCGTTTTGGACAATGCTGGTTAAACAGCCTAACTGCAGCAGGAAGGAAGGACTTTCGATAGCGCTCCCTCTCACATTTAGGATGAAGTAGCCGGTCACTGACAGTACTGCACATCTTTGTCACGGTCTCATGCATGGGATGGGAATCATTCTGCACCATGTAGCTCACCTTGGCCAGTATCCTCCTGTCGCCTACTTCCTGAACTGGATCAAGGGGGCATCCCAGGACAGAGCTGGCCCTTCTAATCAGCTTGTCCAGCCTATTCCTGTCCCTGGTTGATTTTCCACTACCCCAGCACGCCACACCAAAGAAGATGACTGATGCCACAACAGAGTTGAAGAAGGATTCAAGAAATGTCCCCCTAACTCCGAAGGCTCTCAGCCTTCTGAGCAGATAAAGCCTACTGTGGCCCTTCCTGTACACTGCATCCAAGTGATGGGCCCAGTCAAGCTTATTATTGAGGATCACTCCAAGGTACTTATAGGTGTCGACTGTCTCAATGTCATTTCCCTGAAAGTTCACCACTACTGGTGGATTTTTTCCCTTGCGAAAGTTCACCACCACTTCCTTGGTTTTCCCGGAATTAATCCTAAGGTGGTTCCTCTGACACCACTCCACAAAAGCTTGGTTAGTATCTCTGTACTCTCTTTCATCTCCTCCTGTGATGAGGCCTACTATTGCAGAGTCATCATAATACTTCTGCAAGTAGCAGCTAGATGAGTTGCACTTAAAATCCGCAGTGTACAGTGTGAAGAGAAAAGGGGCAAGAACTGTACCTTGAGGTGCCCCTGTATTGCAGATCACCAAGTCTGACACACTGTCCCGAACCTTTACAAACTGAGGTCAGTTCGTGAGGTAGTTAAGGATCCAGGTGGAGAGTTGGAGGTCCATGCCAACAAGGCCCAGCTTGTCTCTCAGTAGACCTGGCTGTATGGTATTAAAAGCACTAGAGAAATCGAAGAACATTATTCTCACAGTGTTCCCAGGTTTCTCCAGATGAGAGAGAGTCCTATCTAGAAGGTGGATAATGGCATCATCCACACCAATGCCCGGCCTGTAGGCAAACTGGAGAGGGTCCATATCCGAGCTCACTAGAGGACGGAGACTTGTGAGAACCAATCTCTCTAGTACCTTCATCAGGTGTGATGTCAATGCTACAGGTCTATAGTCATTAAGGTCTTTCGGATAAGGTTTCTTCGGAACTGGTACCACACACGATAATTTCCACAGTTGTGGTACTATACCTATTCTCGGGCTCATATTGAACAGATATGTAATGATCTCACTCAGCTGGTGCCCGCAGGTTTTGATTAGCCTGGCACCGATGCCGTCAGGACCTGCAGCCTTCAAAACTTTGATCTTATCCAGTTCTTTTGCAACCTGGGTACTTGTGAAGAACAGACCCTGGCTCAGTTGACAAGTTGCAGCAGGGGGTGAGGTTATTGTAGCAGAGAGGTGTGAATGGTATGCAGGGGCAGGAGCAGCCAGTGTGTGATTAAATCTGTTAAAGAATAGATTAAGTTCATTAAGCCCCTCTTTATCTATAACCATCCTGGAGACTGTCTGTCTATGCCCAGATATAGACTTTAGACCCTCCCAGACTTCATGAATCCTTTTCTGTGACAATTTCAGTTCAATCTTTCTCTTATAATTAGCCTTTCCCTGCCTGATTAGATTGTTCAGATCTTTCTGCACCTCTCTCAGCCTGCCCTTGTCACCTAATCTGAAGGCCAACTTCTTCTCTTTGAGAAGAGCCTTTATTCCGGGGCTGATCCATGGTTTATTGTTAGAGAAACACCTCACTACTTTTGTGGGTACCGTGTTGTCTACACAAAATTAATGTAGTCCGTTATACAGTGTGTGAGACCATCCATGTCATCACCATAGGAATCTTGCAGCACATCCCAAGTGGTTGTTTCAAAGCAGTCTCTCAGAGCATCATCACTCTCCTCCGTCCATATCCTCACTGTGCGAGTGACAGCAGGTTCTCTCTGTACAAGTGGCTTGTACACGGGTTGGAGGTGCACTAGGTTGTGATCTGATCTTCCAAGGGCGGTAGGGCTGACGAGGCGTATGCCCCTCTCACATTGGCAAAGAACAAGTCCAATATTTTGTTGTCTCTAGTGAGGCAGGTAACATACTGTGTGCAACCGGGTAGTATGGATGCTGGAGACACATGATTGAAGTCTCCCGAAACCAGAAGGAGTGCTTGGGGGTGAAGGGACTGCATCATGCTCACTGTGGATTGTAGGACCTCAGTGGCGGCATTAGTTTTCGCAGAAGGGGGGACATATGCAGCTATCATGATTACATGCGATAGTTCCCTCGGTAAATAAAAAGGTCTCATGCCCACAGCTAACAGCTCAATGTCCTTACAGCATGTTTGCTTTTTGTCCATGATATGCCTAGAGTCACACCATCTATCATTCACAAATATCGCCAGCCCTCCGCCTTTCCTCTTACCACTCTCCCTTGTCCTGTCCGCGCGAATGAGATTAAAGCCATCCAATGAGACAACAGTGTCCGGAGTACCTTCGGTGAGCCAGGACTCTGTAAACAGCAACATACTGCACTCCCTTAATTCCCGATGATGTCTGGTCAGCGCCGACAGTTCGTCCATCTTATTCCGAAGTGACCTCACATTGCCCATAATGACGGAGGGAAGAGCAGGTCTATAGCGCCTTCTTCTAGCTTTCCTGAGAGCTCTGGCTCTGCAACCTCTTCTCTTAGTCCTCCTTATTTCTGGTAGAATGTCATTGGGTCTATTAGCAGCATGCTGCCTTGCTGTATCCCTAAGCAGCAGTATAGCTTCTCTGGAGTAGACAATAGGGTCTTTTTCAGTTCCTGGATTTCCCAACACAATAGATCCAAGTAAAAACAAGGTAAAAAGTCCATCGAAGGTCCAGGTCCTCTTATGGTTTTCCATAGTGCAATGTCCTTTGGAGTAACAATAGAAAAGTGAAAGGAAAAATAGAAAAAATAGAGAAAAAAGGAGAGCAAAGAAGGAGCTACTGTAACAGGCTGCCACTCCAGCAGCGCCAGGAAGTACATCTAAGGAATGGTAGTAGGATCGGTCACAATAAGAGAATCTGCAAAGAAACTCCTAGAAAGGGCGTCTGCCTTAACATTCTTAGTGCCCGGAAGAAAAGAGACCACAAAATTAAAACGCGTGAAAAACAAGGCCCACCTAGCCTGTCTAGGATTCAAGCGTTTGGCTGATTCAAGATAAATCAAATTCTTGTGTACGGTGAGGACCACAACTTGATGTCTAGATCCCTTCAACCAATGTCTCCACTCTTCAAATGCCCATTTCATGGCCAACAATTCCCGATTCCCCACGTCAAAGTTACGTTCAGATGGGGAGAATTTTCGAGAAAAGAAGACACAGGGATTCATTTTAGAGGTCACCGGATTTTTTTGGGACAAAACAGCTCCTGCACCAATCTCAGAAGCATCTACCTCCACCTGAAATGGGAGTGAGACATCAGGTTGCCGTAGAACTGGAGCAGAAGTGAATCTCTGCTTAAGCTCCTGAAATGCCGAGACTGTCTCTGGAGACCAATTCACCACATCAGCGCCCTTTTTGGTCAGATCAGTCAGTGGTTTGACAATACCAGAAAAATTACTTATAAATTTACGGTAGAAATTACCAAAACCCAAAAACTTTTGGAGAGCCTTCAAAGAAGTGGGCTGAACCCAATCATAAATGGCCTGTAACTTGGCCCGGGTCCATTTCAATAGCAGACGGGCACAAATTGAATCCCAAAAATGAAATCCTCTGTACACCAAAGAGGCACTTCGATCCCTTAACATACAGAGCATTTTCCCTCAAAATCCAGAACACAGTCCGGACATGTTCCACATGAGAATCAAAATCACTGGAAAAGATCAAAATATCCTCCGCAGAGCTCCCAAACGCAAATGTGAAAGCCCGCAGGGGGGCTTTAGAGTCATGAGGCCACATAGGCGTCACTGGTCAGATTTGTATCAGGTTTCATGACGCCAATGTGGCGTCATTGGTCGTGAAGGGGTTAACGGAGGAAGTACACAACCCTCCGCAGAGCTCCCAAACGCTAATGTGAATCCGGCCTTAGCCTGCATTCAGAAACCAGGCTGCCTTCTCCTGCTCCCATTTCCTCTTGTGAATGTCATCACCATTATGGTCCTCTCATAAAACCTTGTTTTTCAGGCTCATCTTCTGTCTCCAATACATACTGTGCCTAATTCTTCTCATCTTTTCTCTAGGCATACTCTAAGTGAGCAGGGACTCACATAAGAAGCTTACTTTCTTGCCTTGGCTTTGTTATAAATAAAAAGGAACACAAGAATGCCAATGTCAGGACCTATATGTCTCTATACACTATGTGTATCTATATGTATTTTTTATGTATGTGCTGTACCTACATATTTTGAGTATTTTGGTTATTAAGGGTAATATGAATAATGGATATGGTCCTTTGTATGTTCTGATGGTTGTGTATGTGTGCGTGTGTGTGTACATTTAGAGGCCATATCCATTATTTATAATATATATCAATATACACACATAATATATACGGTAAATACACGAATATACACTGACGCGCTAAATGGTAGCAATGTTTTGAATTTTTGAATTTCATGCTCCATATCTCAGCATCCATTACTGTTTTGAACATAAGACTACCATCTTTTTATAGACAATTATCTTGGCTATCTCATACATAAATTCGACTTGCAACTATTTAGCATATGATTAGTTATGCAGATTCTTGTCATGTCACAGTATTGTTAGTGTTTTGCTCCTGGTGGTGCTTTTTCTTCCTGTATGCTACAAATTACAGCTCTGTTTTAAGCAGTAGTGGATGGTGAAATATGGAGCTGGAGAGTAAAAAGTGCAAAACATTGTTACCCTTTTGCTCCTCAGTGTATATGTATTAGTAGGCATACAGTATACTAAGTAACTAGTGCAATTATGGAAATCACAGAATTGATAGACATGTTAATAACATACAAATAATGAAAATTTTTGGCATGTAATTGCTGACCAACTGACCAGTGTAATGGTTCTGCAGTGCAGTACAGCGCAGCCTCCACCAGGGGGTGCTGGTGACTGAAGAGAGGTTGCACACACAGTGCAACACCACTGAGCAGAAGCACAAGCGCCACCTGGTGGCAAAAGAGAGGTCAGACGAGAGGAGTCAGAAACCGAGAGGGAACAAAGAACCAGAGGTCACAGCAATACACATAGTCAAATACAAGCCAGAAGTCAGAACCAGATGGGAACAGAGATAACAGAGATGAGAGACAGTCAAGCAGGTCAGAATACAAGCTGGGTCACATACCGAGATGTCCAAGCACAGGGAGCGAACACTAAGGCAAGCGGGGTGGCAGGAAAGAGAAGTCATGGGCAGAGGACAAAACATGGTATCAAGGGGTCAGCTGCTCTAGCCTGGGAGCATGAACTATCACTGACATTGGTCTGCAGGCCACAGCAGACTGAAATAGCCACACAGAACCCAAAACGAGGCAGAGAAGGTTAACTCCCGCACGACCAGATTGGGGAGAGAATAACCAGCAACAAACCCCAGCCTGGATCATGACAACCAGATTTTGATGTTTTACATACCAAAATTCATGGAAGAACATTCCTCCCAAAAACATAAATAACCTTGATAGGATGCTGAGGCATGTAAGTGTAAGGATTTCTGTAGGTGGCGCTGAGATGTTTTGAAAATTTGGACTCCATTTCTTTTTTTATTTGCATATCATTCACATATTTATCAATCCTGTGAATTCCATTGAGCCACAAATTTCTCTTCTTCCTGATCCGATTTCAATGTTGAGCCATCATGGTGGTCAGGGCCAAATGGAAAAGAAAAGGAAATGCAATTCCAATCAGTGAAGAAGTCACCTTTGAGTCCCTGGGTATAAATGTTTATTCTAGCACTGTGCTGAAACATTCCTGCACTCATTCGTAAGGTATGTATTTTTCTAGTTTGTAAAGCAGCAAATCTCAGCATATCCTCACGTTGTTGTGGTCATACGGGGGGCAGTAGTTTTTCCATATTACAGCTATTAATAGCAGCAGTAAATTCCTATGTGCATAACACTGAAGGCATCTAAGCTGCATGTATGGAAATGTAAATCCCACCTCTGACTATCTACACCCCCTGAAAGCAAGGGAGATTGCAATTATTTTCTGAAAAGAGCAAATATAGCTCCCCTTTTACATTGTTTTGCAGATAATTATTTTCATTGCTGTGTTTACACCTAGGGTTTTTGCTCTCACAAAACTAACAAGGTAATGCCATATTGTCTGATTACATATACAGTATATATAAATTGTATATATACATATATACGAAGCATTTAGATAAGCAATCACTGGCCTAAATTTCCAGAACAAACCCAGACACTCATTTAATTGGACACTTGAATTTAGGTTAAGATGACATTTGTCTACTGCTGGTTACCCAGTAATTTATTATGTCTAATGTGGTTACTTTTGTTTAGCATATGTTTACAGAAAGCAATTAACCCTAGGAACTCTTGCAGAAACAAATCGGATCAACAGAATATTGCCATGTGTACTGATTTCTAAATTCAATTAACAGAAAAGCATTTAAATAGAAGAAAGTCAAAATCCCAAGAGGAAGAAGAAACCTAAAATATATGTAATCTATGGGGGAAAACATAGCTCCTGTGCAGCGGCAAGTGAGGACATTGATCTGAGACTGCATTTTCATCGCTGCTGATCTGTTCCTGTCTTGTGTAGTTCTATAATATTAAATGCGACTGTTTTTTTATTTATTTTTCTCATTTATAGAGCACCATTAATTCCACAGCGCTTTACAGATATTATCAGCACTGTCTCTGATGGGGTTCACAATCTAAATTCCCTATCAGTATGTCTTTGGAATGTGGGAGGAAACCCACACAAACATGGGGAGAACATACAAACTCCTTGCAGATGTTGTCCTTGGTGGGATTTGAACCCAGGATCCCAGTGCTGCAATGCTAACCACTGAGCCACCGAGTTCTCTTTCTCTTCCATGGGAAGACATCTGACCTTCTTCATTGGATGTTTCATGGATATTTAACAAAGTATAAAAGTTTAAATCACTCCCTTTTCCCATGTGTAAAATAAAGAAAGAAATAATAATAATAAACATAATTGGTATTGCTGCGTTAATAAAAGTCTAAACTATCAATATATAAAATTATTTAACATATATGATCTCCAAATCAAATACAAATCAAAACTTTATATTTGCATTTTTCAGCCAACACACTTGCTCCAATAGATGCCATAAAACCAATCTGTTCCACAAAATAATATGACTGAAAACTACTGTTCAGCACACAAAATAAAGCTCTTACATAGTGTAATCAATGGAAAAGTATAAAAAGTTACAGGATTCAGAAATTGGTGGTACAAACTATTTTTTTTACAGAATATCAGAATTTTTTATTCATCACTAGTGTTGAGCATTCCGATACCGCAAGTATCGGGTATCGGCCGATACTTGCTGTATCGGAATTCCGATACCGACTTCCGATATTTTTTCAATATCGGAATTCGGCATCGGAATCGGAAGTTCAGTTGATTGACAGCCTGACGTCATCATGATGCGCGGTGTGTGCGCATCATGATGCGCCGTCATTTCGGGCCTTCCGGGGGTCTCTGCCGGCCTGCCGGGGGGCTGTGCCGGCCTGCCGGGGGGCTGTGTGGACTGCCCGGGGTCTGTACCGGCCTGCCGGGGGGCTGTGCCGGCCTGCCGGTGGTCTGTGCACCCTGTGGGGGTCTGTACCGGCCTGCCGGGGGGCTGTGCCGGCCTGACGGTGGTCTGTGCACCCTGTGGGGGTCTGTACCGGCCTGCCGGGGGGCTGTGCCGGCCTGCCGGTGGTCTGTGCACCCTGTGGGGGTCTGTACCGGCCTGCCGGGGGGCTGTGCCGGCCTGCCGGGGGGCTGTGCTGATGTCCGGGGGTCTGTGCAAGCATCGTCCGATGGGACTACAAGTCCCATCTGGCGATGCCTGCTACCATGACAGTGATTGACACATTAGCCAATGATGGGACAGTAGTAGTCCCATCATCCGGCTAATGTGTTAAATGTTAAAAAAAAAATACTACATACATACTACATGCTACATACATACTACATGCTACATACATACTACATATATACTGCATACATACTACATACATGCTACATACATGCTACATACATGCTGCATGCTACATACATACTACATAAATACTACATACATACTACATGCATGCTACATGCTACATACATACATGCATGCTACATACATACTACATGCATGCTACATACATACTACATGCATGCTACATACATACTACATGCTACATACATACCACATACATACTACATACATACTACATACTACATATATACTACATGCATGCTACATACATACTACATGCTACATACATACCACATACATGCTACATACATACTACATATATACTACATACATACTACATACATACTACATGCATACTACATGCATACTACATACATACTACATGCATGCTACATACATACTACATGCATGCTACATACATACTACATGCTACATACATACCACATACATACTACATACATACTACATACTACATATATACTACATGCATGCTACATACATACTACATGCTACATACATACTACATGCTACATACATACCACATACATGCTACATACATACTACATATATACTACATACATACTACATACATACTACATGCATGCTACATACATACTACATGCTACATACATACCACATACATACTACATACATACTACATACATACTACATGCTACATACATACTACATATATACTACATGCATGCTACATACATACTACATGCTACATACATACCACATACATACCACATACATGCTACATACATACTACATGCATACTACATGCATACTACATACATACTACATGCATGCTACATACATACTACATGCTACATACATACCACATACAGTACATACTACATACATACTACATACATACTACATACATACTACATGCTACATATATACTACATGCATGCTACATACATACTACATGCTACATACATACCACATACATACTACATACATGCTACATACATACTACATATATACTACATGCATGCTACATACATACTACATATATACTACATGCATGCTACATACATACTGCATGCTACATGCATGCTACATACATACTACATACATACTACATGCTACATACATACCACATATATACTACATACATACAATACATTCATACAATACATACATAGACATACAGTACATATAACATAGAGTAACATACTTACCAATACTTGTCACATTGTTCCCCGAAGCCATTGTCTTTTCCGGAATAAATATTAACATAACAAACCACAAAAATACTCACCCACGATCCGAAGCAGTCCACGAGTGTGTCCCACGACGATCTTGGGTAGAGAACTGCAGCATCAGATGATGCTGCCATTCTCTACGGGCTGCAGGAATCCAATGACGGAAGGTAGGTTTCCTTCCGCATTGTATTCCTCCGCCACTTAAAAAAAAAAAAGTCCCTAGTCTCACTTTATGCCATTGCTGTGTGGGAATTTCCCACACAGCAATGGCATAAAGTGAGACTAGGGACTTTTTTTTTTTTTTTAGTGGCGGAGGAATACAGTGCGGAAGGATACCTACCTTCCGTCATTGGATTCCTGCAGCCCGTAGAGAACGGCAGCATCAGCTGATGCTGCAGTTCTCTACCCAAGATCGTCGTGGGACACACTCGTGGACTGCTTCGGATCGTGGGTGAGTATTTTTGTGGTTTGTTATGTTAATATTTATTCCGGAAAAGACAATGGCTTCGGGGAACAATGTGACAAGTATTGGTAAGTATGTTACTCTATGTTATATGTACTGTATGTCTATGTATGTATTGTATGAATGTATTGTATGTATGTAGTATATATGTGGTATGTATGTAGCATGTAGTATGTATGTAGTATGTATGTAGCATGCATGTAGCATGCAGTATGTATGTAGCATGCATGTAGTATATATGTATGAATGTATGTAGCATGTAGTATGTATGTAGTATGTATGTGGTATGTATGTAGCATGTAGTATGTATGTAGTATGTATGTAGCATGCATGTAGTATGTATGTAGTATGTATGTAGTATATATGTAGTATGTATGTAGCATGTAGTATGTATGTAGCATGCATGTAGTATATATGTAGTATATATGTAGCATGTAGCATGTATGTAGTATGTATGTGGTATGTATGTAGCATGTAGTATGTATGTAGCATGCATGTAGTATATATGTAGTATGTATGTAGCATGTAGTATGTATGTAGTATGTATGTAGTATATATGTAGTATGTATGTAGCATGTAGTATGTATGTAGCATGCATGTAGTATATATGTAGTATATATGTAGCATGTAGCATGTATGTAGTATGTATGTGGTATGTATGTAGCATGTAGTATGTATGTAGCATGCATGTAGTATATACGTAGTATGTATGTAGCATGTAGTATGTATGTAGCATGCATGTAGTATATATGTAGTATGTATGTAGCATATAGTATGTATGTAGCATGCATGTAGTATATATGTAGTATGTATGTAGCATGTAGTATGTATGTAGCATGCATGTAGTATATATGTAGTATGTAGCATGTAGTATGTATGTAGCATGCATGTAGTATATATGTAGTATGTAGCATGTAGTATGTATGTAGCATGCATGTAGCATGTACTATGTATGTAGCATGCATGTAGTATATATGTGTTATGTATGTAGCATGTAGCATGCATGTAGCATGCATGTAGTATGTATGTAGTATGTATGTAGTATATATGTGGTATGTATGTAGCATGTAGTATGTATGTAGCATGCAGTATGTATGTAGCATGCATGTAGTATATATGTAGTATGTATGTAGTATATATGTAGTATGTATGTTGCATGTAGTATTTATGTAGTATGAATGTAGCATGTATGTAGCATGTATGTAGTATGTAGTATGAATGTAGCATGTATGTAGTATGCATGTTGTATGTATGTAGCATGTAATTTTTTTTTTTTTTTTTTTACATTCAACACATTAGCCGGATGATAGGACTATTACTGTCCCATCATTGGCTAATGTGTCAATCACTGTCATGGTAGCAGGCATCGCCCGATGGGACTTGTAGTCCCATCGAACGATGCCTGCACAGACCCCCGAAGCCTGCACAGACCACCGGCAGGCCGGCACAGCCCCCCGGCAGGCCGGCACAGCCCCCCGGAGCCTGCACAGACCACCGGCAGGCCGGCACAGCCCCCCGGCAGGCCGGCACAGCCCCCCGGCAGGCCGGCACAGCCCCCCGGCAGGCCGGCACAGCCCACCGGAGCCTGCACAGACCCCCTGGCAGGCCGGCACAGCCCCCCGAAAGGCCCGTACAGACCCCAGAGAGGCTGTACAAGGGCAGGAAAGGGTTTTTCTTATTCCGATACCGGAAGTCTCATAGACTTGAATGGGACTTCCGGTATCGGAATCGGCGATACCGATACTTTTTTAAAGATCGGCCGATACCATCCGATACGATACTTTGAAGTATCGGACGGTATCGCTCAACTCTATTCATCACTTAAATAGAAAAAATTACAAATTTGATATTGCCATAATCATACCGACTTGAAAAAACAAGTTGCCAGGTCATTATTAACGCACAATGAACTCTGTAAAAGAAAAACCCCCAAATAATAACAAAATTGCAGTGTTTTTACAATCTCACTCCAACTGGAAATGCTCCTATTTTTCAGCATATGATGTGGTAGAATGAATGGTGTCTTTAAAACTACAACTCATCCCACATTATGTAAATCAACAAAACTAAAAAAAATTATGGCTCTTGGAAGAAGAGGAGTAAAAAGCAAAAATTAAATTAATTTATGGTACGCCAAATAAAGCAGTAAATGCGCATCAGGCGGGGGTCACTGCTTATGTACGAGAGATATCTTTTGGTACCACATATTATTTATTTGCTTTTGGTGTCTTTTATACTGTCATGCACGTTGAGTCCTTTGTGAGAAAAGCTCAATACAAATGTTTGTTATTGTATTTTTATTTACTAGATGGTGGCCCGATTCTAACACATCGGGTATTCTAGAATATGTATGTAGTTTATTTATGAAGATTTAAGAATAATGCAATGAATGCACAGGATTTTCCAGGTAAAGTCGCCGGGCGCAACCAATCAGGAAAGCGTGGTTCAAATCCCGCGGCAATCAGGCTAGCTCTGGTCATCTCCCGGCTGTGTTGCCGCTGACCTCCATGTGGCAGGAGATGACCCGCGGCAACCGCATACATTTCTATATATAGTAGATCGTCATCATTTACGTTACTGTGGATACTTCTACAAGTATCAATAACACCTTTTTGAGATTTTCTCTGATAACAAGTCTTGTGTGTTTTTAATTTATATATTATCCACCAATGCCTCACCCTCTGTATGCAGGTAGCCTATATTCCCTTTTTTCTTCTCATCTTGTTATTGTCCTGAAATCCCCTATTGTGTTTTAGCTTTTGATTTCTCCATATATTTACAATATAGTAATATTACATCTTTTTAAGTTGAGTAATAAAATAATACTTTTGTAATTATCAGTAGTTTTCCACCTTGTTTCTAAGGTTTTTTTTTTAAATTAATTTCAATACTATTTAAAAACTTTATTTTCAGGGCTTATTTGATTGGTAGCTTGTGGTAGAAGAAATGCAACATCTATTTAAAGGGCGACTGTCACCCCCAAAATCTTAATTAAATCACTTACAGGCATGTGTTATTCTTAGCACCAATACATTTTAGAGGATTAGTTACAAGAAAGGAAATCATTTCATATGTAAATCAGTGTGGGCAAGGGCTCAGCGCCCTGTTCCGCCCCTAAAGTTGTTTACTAAGCATTAATTCATATCTTAACTGACAGTGCTCAAGTGTCTACCTGAATTTAAGTAGCCCCTCCACATGGACACAGCAAGAGCTTAGTCTTGGTCACATAGTTTCATTTAGGGTGCTGTGTCTGCAGTACAGTACCAAGCGGTGGTCGCAGACAGAAGTAGGAGCACACAATGACACTGAGGGAGCACTGCTGGGCTACTGCAGTGTATGTGCAGAGGTGCTGAGCCACTGACTGAGTTCAGGTAGCACTTCCTTGACAAAGTGATGATCTAAATATGACAAAATGCTCAGTAAGCAAATTAAGTGAGTGTATTAGTGCACAGAGCACTCGGCCACACCAAGGGTGCACTGAAGTCTCCTCATTTTCTGGCAAATAAACTACTAAATCTGTACTACCGGTATGATTTGTTATACTGGCTATGTTTTCTACATTTCTATATAAGTATCAAATAGCATTTTGGGTTTGAGAGATTCTCCTTAACTTTCGCTAATTTGAGCATTTACTGAAATAACTGTTTCAACAGTTTTCCCCCATATTTTTATTATTTTATTACTAAGGAATTACATGTGTAATCTGGTTCATTCTAAAGGTACTGTCACACTTAGCGATGCACCAGCGATCCCGACAGCGATATGACCCGGTCAGGATCGCTGATTCATCGCTAAGTGGTCGCTAGTGAGCTGCCACACAGGCAGATCTCACCAGCGACATAGCAACGGTCGGCGGTCGCTACTTACCTGTCAGACAAGGCAATGAAGACATCCTCCCGCCCGCGTCCATGCGTCACTCGTCACCACAGCAGGAAGCCCAGCAGGAAGCTGATGACGAGAAATGCGTTCTCGCGCGATCAGCGATAACCAGCGGGGGAGCCGGTCGGAGGTAAGTATCACACATAGCGATATCGCTAGCAATATCGCTGCTGCGTCACAAAACCAGTGACGTTATAGCGATATTGCTAGCGATATCGCTTAGTGTGACGGGCCCTTTAGTGTTGACCGCTACTTTCATGCAGCAGCACAAAGCTGGTCTGGGCCGGAACTCCTGGCATTGTATCATGTAACTGGATGCAATGTAAACCAGAAATAGTGATGATAAATATCTTCTTTAATCAACATGATGGTAAAATAAAAATCTTGCGGTGACATCTCCTGTTACACAGGAGCTACATGGATGGCCTCCAACATATAATGCTGAAGGGAAGAATTACTCGTACTCAAAATCTAATGTTACACCTACTGTATTCGATTTAGAGTATGTTGCCTTCTATATGGGAAGTGACTAGGTTTCATCAGTCGTCTTAATTTAAAATACCTTTAAGTTTAAATAGCTTTTTATTAATTAGAAGCAAAAAATTGTCTAAAAATATATTTTAATAATAATTTCCCTCTCTGTGCTTTAATTCCTCTATCATCACAGCTGTGAATGACAAAATAATGTGGAATAAATAAACAAATGGGCTTTAACGTAGTAGAATTACTGCCTGTCTAAATGTAGTACTTGTATGAGATTTTTTTTTTAGGGTTAATTTCATCATTATTCGTCACTCAAACGAGATAAATAGGTACTGTACCTTTGTAATATCTGTATAATATAGTGACACTAGCACACATATTTGAAACAAGCCTATTTTATGTGGATCCATACTATATACATACAGTATGTATACATTCATCCACAGAGTAACTATACAACTTGCCGAGATTTCAATTTTATCACGCACTTGGTGCCTATGTAGACGCCTTGGCATTAAAGTGACAGCAATTTTAGAGTATAACATAGATTTTGTTTTGGGGCCAATAGCTAAAACTACATCTCTTTCTACACTAAATTATTACAGCAAATTCCTACTTTAGACAGAATTTACAAGTTAAATTGTATGCGCCATGTCACAAGGGAATTCCTTGCATCTGAATTATAATGATGAAGGATTCTGTAAAACGTGTACAAATTGGTGCTATTTAATTACACTTACTTGCTGATGCTAAAAATGAAGCAGTAGAAGTTCACTGATGAGATGTTTGAAGTCCATTGCTCTATTTTTAATCTATTAAACTAATTGCAAAATTAAGTAGGTTTTTTAATTAAACACAGTTAAATTGGGCTGAATGAACATACCAAACAGGTAACTTTACAGCTCTCTAAACAGCACAACAATTAGTACAGGAGCACTTTTAGCTGTAAATGTCATGCCAGGTTAAATAAATGAGCAAAATGAGTGCTTAAAACTTAGACTTGAGAGTCATATAAAATCTTAAGGATACTTGTCTCCAACCATTTACTGAAAATGTTTAATTAAACTCACAACATAAAATAACAACAAATATGATACCATTGCTTGTGATACTTACACTAAGGGCTCATGTACATCAGTCTCAGACAAAACATAGGATCTCACCAGTACCAATGTTACTCTATGTGTCCATTAGATGTCCAATTTTGACCTCAAACAGACTTGTTCAGTGGAAAAAATTGCAACTTTCCCAAGTTTGGTCCAATATTCGGATCACACTGGTCCATGACATCAGAGTGCAATTCAATTTCTAAGGACTCACATAATGAAAAAGACTGAGAAATATTTTTCTCCATCTTCTCCTCAACTGAGAGAATCGGATCACACTCTGATCATACTCTGGTCAAACTCTGATCAGAGTTTGATCAGACTGTGGTTTGCATAATTGCATAATTCTATTGAGTGAAAGAATATATACTCGTGTGACCCTAGCCTAAGGCCATAGTCACATTTTGAGTATTTGGTCAGTATTTTACAACAGTATTTGTAAGCCAAATCCAGGAGTGGGTGATAAATGCAGAAGTGGTGATGTGTTTCTATTATACTTTTCCTCTGATTGTTCCACTCCTGATTTTGGCTTCCAAATGCTGATGTAAAATGCTGATCAAATACTGAACATGTGAACTTGGCCTAAAAGTCAATATGTCCCTTCTAAAGCAAAATATCAAATGTGAATATTGGTCCACTTGTTGACTTTCTTATGTATTTCATTTGGCCTCTTCTTATTGTTCCTCTAATTATATCCTAACATTATGTATCACTGCATAACAAATGGATATGCTCATTGTGGAAGGTAAGATAGAATGGTTGTCGCTCAATTTGTCATAGACTAGTCCAGAAAAACATATGAGTACAACAAAAACTTTCAATTTCTTGTTACTTTAAAAAATAAAAGTAGCAAAACAGAGGCAAAGATAGTGCAAAAAGACAATTTTGAACCAAGAGCATTTGAAAATATTCTTTTACAGTTGGCTATCTGAGGGGAGGTTTAATTATTTTAGGGTGCAAAACACAAACTTCTGGACATACATAAATTTAGGCTACAATTATTTTAATTAATTAAAAAGTAAATTAGGTTTTGTATAGCTTAGAAAAAAAGAGATGCCTTGGAGTTGATCTTATAAATAAGTTCATGCATAGTGGAAAGAGCTGGAACATGATATACAAATTTCAAGGAAATGAGTAATCAAGCGAAGAACTTCTCTACCACAAGAGGTAATAATGACAGATGATTTGTCATATTCTGAGGGCTAAGGATAAGTGGAATTAAGATTTGCAAGTAATTAACAAAATATAATATTATATATATATGTATATATATATATATCATAATATTAATCCCAATTTTATTTTTATAGCACCAACAAAAAGAATTAAAAATACTGTACATAATTTTTATGGGTTGAACTTTATAAAATATGCTTTACAACAAAGTAGCTGTGTAACTATTTTTATGTTCCAGGAAATCCGTTCTCCTTCATGAATTTTGTTATCCAAACTGTAAATGGAATTTATCATGAACTAAAACAGAAACATTTCCTAATAAAATATCTACAAATACTGTATTTTCATTCTAGCAGGTAACTGTTTCACCTTTTCTGTTATATTTAATGTAGAGTAAGCAGCAGGTCTCCCAGACTTAACAGAAATGCAGCCTTAAAGCCAAGAGCTGTAATTACAGTTCAGCTTACTGATATTGGTAAAAGCCAGCTTGCATGTCAACATATTTTAGCAGAGTATCTGAGTTGCAATATGAGATGTAGTTCGATCACTCTATAGTACCTGTGGAATCAGTGCACTTCACAGAATACAAATTACCAGGCCAAAGCAATTAAATTAAAATCAATAGGATGCACAGAGTGAAGCTCCTGAAATCTAGGATAGAAAACCAGCTGTGTCTCATTTTCAATCTATAGGTATTATAAAAAAAAGCTAATAAGGCATAGTCCATGCTGCAATGTGACGTATGGAGTAAAGTCATCTATTGAGAGTATTTATGGTAGACGGTGATAAGCAATCTTTGGCACTCCGGCTACCACAAAACTCCGATTTGTGATCCGACATGGAGGTCATCAGTTATACTTTTAGAGACCAATATTGATAAAGTATAAGACAGGAAAGAAATTTTAATCAAAGTTATAAATAACTCTTTTTGCAAAAAATTATTAAAAGATAAAACGTTCATAAAGGCGGCTGACCCAACACAGAGGATACAATTAACTCATGATGGTGTGTGAATTAAAGAGAAAGGAACCCCTGGGAGTAACAGTCAATAGATAAAACATAATCAATTCATAATGACATATGCACAGTGAAAAAGAGATTGGATGGCTAAGGAAAATTGTATGGAAGTAAAAAGTCAATTGATGTAAGGATATTATAGTATACATCCTGGCATATAATAATAATTTTTATTTTTATATAGAGCTAACATATTCCGCAACGCTTTACAGTTTGCACACATTATCAACACTGTCACTGATGGGGCTCACAATCCAGATTCCCTATCAGTATGTCTTTGGAATGTGGGAGGAATCCAGAGTACCCGGAGAAAACCAACACAAACACGGGGAGAACATGCAAACTCCTTGCAGATATTGTCCTTGGTGGGATTCGAACCTAGGACTCCAGCGCTGCAAGGCTGCAGTGCTATCCGGATATATGAGATGAAATGGGCTCATCCACCAAACACACCTGATGCGCATTTCACGAATGCTTCATCGGGGTCAGTTATACTTTTACAACAGCTCAAGTACCTGAGGTTGCTGATCCGAAGCATAATCACAACCACATATTAAAGAAGCCCTTCCATAAATATTTTTTAAATAATCCTGTATATATGTACATCTATAGTGGCGTGAGTGTATTATTATTCTTACCTACCACTGTTTTCTCCGGAATCCAGCACCGTTCTGCTCCTCTTCTTAATGATGTCACCATTGTTTAGACTGTCCGGGTCATAGATTTACATTGTAAAAGAGACTCTGTCTCACACATAGAGTGAGCTGAATAGTCTGACGTGAGGTGACATCACTGAGAAGAGGAGCAGAATGGCGCTGGATCATGGAGAAAGAAGCAGATAGTATATTAATACACTCACACTATATTACATTTACATACACACAGAATTAATGAATAAAAAATATTAATTGGAGTGCTTCTTTAATATATGCATTTAGTATCATACAGTATATTGTAAGCTGGTGAGCAAGGCTCGCAATCCATTTGCTTGAATTGGAGGCTCTTTTTTAAGTTGCAGTTTTTATTTATACTCGCATAAACAAAGAAAAGATGCTAACCTGTGCAAAACACAATGGACAATGGCTAAGAGTAATGCCGAGTCAATAGCCCAAATATTGTCTTAAAATGTTATTATAACTTACACTGTAGAAAAACTCATATAAATACATGAAACTTGCTTATTTAGGTCTATTTTGTCTTTTTAATAACAATGTGTTATTCCAAGACAAAACCAGGGGGTTCTCTGATAGTATGTATTTAGGCTGATCTACATTATTACCTTGTAAGCAACACCCGTTTGGTAAATATCATAAAAATAAGCATAACATAACAGGACCAATATCTCTGGAACCATTTAGTGGATTAAAAAAATCATTTAGGGAGCAGCGGAAATCTAATAAGAGCAAAAGCTGACTACTTTTATCCTCTTTATCATAAGCTTTTAATGTTTTTTTCCTGTAAGATATGAATAAAGATTGTCTTAAAGTGAAGCTCCAATGAAAAGTTAGAAAGTAATGATTCACACCGGTAATCTCAGTGAGAAGCTAAAATATTTGGTGCTATTTTGCAGAGACTAAACCCTGTACATAGATTTCCATAATTTGGTTGTCATGGGCAAAAGTTCTTGAATTTTTCTGCACTTGTTTTAATAAATTGTATGTTTCCTCTCCTTGTAAGGTCGTCCTACTATCATCTATGGTGTTAGTACCAAAAGTACTGCAGCATAAAAGGTGATTACATTACATAGGAACATTCAGATGTAGTTTGTTCACTTCTGCTTGTTCCTGGGTGGTAATTCAAAATCCTTTATGCTCGTTGTAACAATCTTTTTCCTCAATAATTAAAAAATTACAAGGTACCCTAAAGAATACATAAAATACTGGTTCAGCAGAGATATTGATGGAATATTGCTAGGATATGTCTAACTGGCGGAGGTATGACTGGTGGACCCTTCACAGATCCGTGCTCACTTTTCCAAAATTTTTTGCATGGATTTCAATACTGGAAAGCTTGTAATTGCTCATAAAATATACATGGGTGAGAGAAGATAGAGAACAATAAGAGCTTACACTCTACAGGATAAAGAGAAACTCGCTGACTAGAAGAGCTGACACTCTAGCACTAGAACTACCGCATGTTTCATAATACCTATAACTACCATTAGGGGTCATTTTGACCCCCATTCAAAAGTACTGACTCTGGAGTAAAAATAAATTTTTTGTTGCCAACAAATTAAAAAGCATTTATTTTAGCTTAGTAGGAACAGTGTTAAGATCAAGTACAGCACTCATTTTCCTTTTACATGGTCATAGCATGCGGTGTCCAACAGTTAACCCAAACAGTACTTTCTTCCACTTTTCCAGTGCATTTTCCACAAACTGGTTTGTTACAGCTTGCGCAAGTTTTAGTTGTTTTGTTTTCGTTGCACCTTCCAACTCCACATTTTCGACGCTTGCGGATTTCTTGTCCTTATGTTTGTGGTTCAGACATTGCGGATGATGGGCCACTTCTTCTGACTCATTTTCAGACAAATTCTGAAGACATTTTAAATTTCATCACTTGTCAGACCCCTCTGCTTACTCATGCTTCAAATATACATCGCAAAAAGGGACTTGTAAGATCGTAGAAGTAATAAAATGACACTGTACAAACATGCAGAGCTGTAGCTTCAACTGTAATGTTTGCTACTGAAGTGCAGACAGAAATCGATACAAGAGACATGGATCAAACATGTTCAGACAAGTTTAGACAAAACAAAATGCTGAATCATCCCTGATATGCAAAGATACAATTACACTCTACAACTAGGGAGAAGCACTGTGATTTTCTGTACTCTGTAATATTAGGTGTCTTGACTACTACTACTTTTATGTATGGGGTCAAATTGACCCCTTCAGTACTTATAGGCTTGAATTGTAAAATCTGGGCCCCTGAAAAAGTTACAATTCATTTTTGTGTCCTAAAATATACACTACCATGAATAAATAAAAGTCACAAAAAGTCAGAACTCATTTGTTAAAATTTTAGAAATTATAGGTAAAAGAAATAGCAAAAGGGTCAAAATGACCCCTCTGGTAGTTCTAATGTTCTAGAGAAGTGAGAAAAAGCGAGAGAATCCTGCTGATTCTACAGAAGAGTGAGACTTATCCAGTGACTCTAGAACCTGCATTTTAAGAAATTTGTCTCAACTTGATCAACGAACTGATCCACTCTAGTGGGAAGCTGTATGGTCAAACCCTCACTTAGCAATATCTAATCAATGTTTGTCTTCAAATCATCTCATTAATATGTCACAAAATTTCCTTTTGCCTTCCTGACACCACTTCCACTTCATTCCAGAAATTGGCTGGTGATTAGAGATGAGCGAACCTGAACTTAAAAGTTCTGCATTTGTACCAAACAGTTAGTGTCCGGTGCTAAACACTGAACACAGACTTTCCCCAGAAGTCCATTGCAGTTTTTGGAATTCCGGGGGAAGTCCATTGCAGAGAGATAGGGAGAGACATCAGTTCTCCATTGTTTTCAAAGGTGTTTGGGTTCTGGTTCAAGTTTGGGTACACTTCTGGTACCCAAACAGAATTTTGAACTAAAATTCAGGTCAGGTACCAGAACCTGAACTTCCACAGGTCTGCTCATCTCTAGTGGTGATTAAAGCAGTCAAATTTCTGCTAATTAGAAATATCCTAATATATCATATCAAAGATAACACTGGCTTACATACATTTTGATGATTGAAGACTGACATCCATTAATTTCAGTCAAATCCTGTTTTTGTGCAAAATGCTGGTCTTTCTTCATAACTACTTCATCTCAAATCTTGGAGCTATGAGTAAAGAGCAAGACAAATGGTTCCACCAGGATAAAAGGGCACCGAACACACATGTTAAACCAATAGAACATAAAAATGATGGCAGACTATTGCTTGTTATTTTTTTCTTCAGATGTTTTGTTAATTCTGCAAGTTAAATTTAACAGTGTGTACACAAACATTTCATATTTGTAAAAAAATTTGACCTGATACATTAATTCTGGCTTCATATTTGAAATTAACACTTTCAAAATGTGTAAGATTAGCAAACGTAGGTCACTAGGAAAAATATTTTAAATGTAGATCATTGTAATTTATTTCATTATTCATTAGGGAGACAGAAGATTATCACTAGATTTAAAAAAGTCTGTTTTTTTAGGATTAAGATTTAGAATCCAGTTTGTAAATGTAGAAAGGAATTCACCCATCAGCACAATTTCCTTCCAGTTAAGAAGACTGCTGAAATAACAGCCCAGATTTCTACTTACTAGAGTTCTGTAGGCAAGACTCGAAGATAGTGATAGAGCTCTTAAAATCCAAAGAGAAGTGAAGCTTTAAGGATGGCTCAAGCTAAATTACAAACAAACTTACATTACTTTAGAAGACCTAAAAGTAAATTAAATTGTGACAAACAGTAATCTTTCCTGGCAAGTGTTCAGTGCATATTAACAAGACATCAGCACACATGGATTATAAAGTAAATATTAAAGCCAAAACAAATTCAGAGCTGCAGCTCATCTATGATTCAGAGCTGAGGTTCTTTAATAATATTACTATCATGCGGTGAAATAAATATTAAACTATTTATTGACCACATCTTTATAACAACTCACAGGTACATAGCTGAAGAAACAGGAATTTAGAAACATATTTGATTTGCAGTCAATTAAATAGAGACAAATAACCTGATTTGTCTATCTATCTTCTGTCTATTTCAAATCCATCAATTTTATCTTATATTTATCTAAAAGACATATAGAGTAAACAGCTTCCAATAAAGTATCATTCCCTGATATCGACCACCAAAGTAAATTTGCATGGCTTGGTCCTGGGCTTTATCTACCTCTATTAATAATTTAAGGTGCAGGGATAAATCTCCAGACAGCTCAAACTAACAAGAATGTTGGGTTTCTAGCTCCCATACAAGGACCCTGGGAGAAGCCAGAAATGGTTTATTACAGTTTCTGTTTTCTATTTCAAAAACTTAATTCACATAATGATTACAATGCAGTGATAGAAGTATCATTAGTGCCAATGCATCTGTGGGACCTGAAAATAACAAACAGCTCTACCAGTGACTTCTGACATGTAAGTAGGCTATTTTCCCCTGTAACTGGGTTCCTATAAGTAAAATGGAAAAAATGACAATAAATGGAAAGATATGTTCCTCAGAGATCATTTATGATAAATTAAGCTATTTCAAATAAATATGTACATCTATATATTGCAAGGCAATGACTGGAGAAGTCAAAGATGTCATATATATCGCACCTAGGTTTCTCACCTACATATGCTGAAATTTGAAGTTTTGTGGTTTACTTGTTGGGATAAAGCCTTCATTTTTGGGATACCAAGTTTTCCTTTTGCCAAAGTCCAATTATTAAAGGCAACTTTGATGAGGCCTAAGGAGATCATGGGCTATCACTAGAAAGAGGAGGGTAGTTGCTCACAAGTTACATGCATTCATAAAGGTATTGTGTAAGACAGACAGGTCAGTCAAGTGTTCAGATAAGCAGGATTTTGTTTAACTTGTATGTTGTCTATACTGAATAAGCAATACCAATAAAAGCTAGAGAGGATCAAAGCTTTAGACATTTAAAGAGTAGCCCTTGTTTTAGTATTTATTACATAAATCAATAATACACATGAAATAAGTAACTTTGCAATATATCTTATCAGAGAAATCTGCTTCTTTCTGCTCCTAGACTGAACTTTCACTTTCAATTCATGAGTAAAATCTGTATTTAGTGAAGACAGATCTTCCTATTACTGAGATATGAGATGACAGTTGCTGTCCATAAAGTTCTATACAAAGGGGAGAGGAAGAGGGTGGTAAACACACACTTTTTGTTGCAGGTTCCACAGAGCTAACTTCCATCTCAGTTCAGTAATGGGAAAATCTGTATTTACTGAAAACAGATTATAAAAACTACACAAGGAGGGACCGTTCCTGTCAGACTAATCTGATCAGTTTCTATGAAGAGGTAAGTTCAGGACTGGACCAAGGGAATGCAGTGGATGTGGTGTATATGGACTTTTCAAAAGCTTTTGATACAGTGCCACACAAAAGGTTGATACATAAAATAAGAACAATGGGGATAGGGGAAAATATGTGTAGGTGGGTTAAGAGCTGGCTCAGGGATAGGAAACAAAGGGTGGTTATTAATGGAGCACACTCGGACTGGGTCACGGTTAGCAGTGGGGTACCACAGGTGTCAGTATTGGGCCCGCTACTTTTTAACATATTTATTAATGACCTTGTAGGGGGCATAGAGAGTAGAATTTCAATATTTGCAGATGACACTAAACTCTGCAGGGTAATCAATACAGAGGAGGACAAATTTATATTACAGGAGGATTTATTTAAACTAGAAGCTTGGGCTGATAAATGTCAAATGAGCTTTAATGGGGATAATGTCATGATCCAGTGTTGGATCTGGCGGTATTTAATGCATTAAGTGAACTTTTTTTCCTTTGGTTCCAAAGTGTATCGTGATTGCCCCCGGTGACCATTAGAATCATCACGTGGTGTTGTTCATTCTAAGTTGCCCGGTGGTGGGGAATGGTATCGCACCTTAGGTTTAGGTTAATGTTCACTTAATTTTGGATCAGGTGTGACACCCTATAAAGGTGTGCTCAGGGTGTTCACTCACTGCCTGTGATATTGTGAGATTGCTTTCACTTTGAAGTGGAGAGCCTGGAGGAAGGATGGAGCTGGTGAGGAGTCCTGCGCAGCTTAGCCAGGGGGGACTTGTTGCAGCTATGGTGTCTGGACGAAGGGCTGGCATGGCGTGGTGGGGTCGCAGTGATGGAGTCAGCGGGAAGTGTCTGCATGGTCTGGTGGAGTGGCTACTATGGAGAGTGGCACTCATCATGTGGGACTTGGCCGCTGAGCTGGACTCAAGCATGCTTGACTTCGTGGCAGAAGCTGAACACTTCCTTGGGACTCTGGTACTAAGCAGCTGCAACTGGTGTTGGACTCTGCTCCAAGGTTGCACTAAGGTGAAGGATCCTGTTATGGTGATGGATCCGGGTGGAGGAGAAGATGCACTCAGGTGGAGGGCTCTGTTGCTAGGAGCGCACGCAACAGAGCAAAGCTAAGTGGTGTTTCCCCTGTATTGTCTCTTTCCTCATGTGTGTTATTAGTGCAGTGGTGGTATTAGTCTCCGCACCGACCCATTCCCTAGTGAGGGTTTAGGGTCAGGGTGAGCAAGGGCGTTAAGGTACGCGTGCGGCGACAGGTGCGGAGCCTGTTTAGGGAATGTAAGGAGTGCAGGGACACTGGCTCAGGGGAGCTTAGGAGGTCTCCATGTCCCCATTCCCTATCGCAGGGCCCATTATTGTTAAAGTTTCCCAGGTTCCCCCGTTATTATTTGATTATTGTATGTATAACGTGTAATACCTAAATTCGCCAGGTGGAGGCGGCATATCCACCTGCACGTTTTATTATTTAAATGTGCCCCACTGGAGGCGGTGTATCCAGGGTCACGTGTGTTATGGGTCCGCCTTGCGGTATCATCTGCGTCCCGACACACGTGACCATGACATTATCACAGGCCCTACAGTTTTTTTTTCTGATGAGCTTTGGCCATGTGGAGACCGCTGAGTAATTGCTGCCGGGCCTCACTGATGTGAGTGGGGAGCGGCAAGGTGTTTAGAGCCACTGCAGCAGCAGTTATCACGGTCTGGGGCCTCTGCTCAGATAACCAGAGAAAAAAAAAATGGCGGCTGCGGTCTGGCAAAAGCCCCTAGATTCACTGCTGGGGAGCGGGACTTGCTCTCGCATGGGGGTACCCAGGCAGGTGGGAGGAATGGTGCCCCACGGAGCTGCCTGGTACTTCCCGAGGTGAAGGGGTACATCCCTGTGGTGAGCAGACTAGGTGTGTAGTCGCTGCTGGGGAGCGGGACTTGCTCTTACAGGGGACGCACCCAGGCAGGTGGGAGGAATGGTGCCCCACGGAGCTGCCTGGTATTCCCCGAGGTGAAGGGGTACGTCCCTGTAGTGAGCAGATTGGTGAATAGTCCGTGGGGCTCATGCCAAATCTTCGATGCCGCCCCTCCTGGTCATGTGGAGGCGACCAGCGAGTATATATATTTTCCTCCATATTCCTGCGGCTATGGTACTAAAACCCCCTAGAGTCGCTGCTGGGGAGCAGGACTGGTTCATGCAGGCGGGCGCACCCAGGCAGGTGGGAGGAATGGTGCCCCACGGAGCTGCCTGGTATTCCCCGAGGTGAAGGGGTACGCCCCTGTGGTGAACTGACTGGTGTGAGAGTCCGCGGGGTTTTTACGCCAAATCTTCATACCATCGAAGAAGCCGCCCTCCTGGTCGTGTGAAGGTGACCAGCGAGAGTACATTTCCTCCATTTCCCGGTCTCCTTCTCCTCCTGGTGTGTGCAGCAGGTGTGCTGCGGGGGAGTAGGGACAAATCTCTACCCTCGCCATTAACCAACCTTAGGAGGCGCAGTCCTCATGGTGAAAGGGTTGGAGGGTGGTGTCCCTTGGTGAATAGCGGGGGTGTGAGTGTGGTGACACAGGGGGACGCCTCTGTTGTCAAGTCCAGAGTGAGTTCACCAAAAAATGACAAATGTATGTGTGCAATAAACGTTCAGGTCCGGACCTGTGTGTGAACGAGCATGTATGGGTCCCACCAAAAAACATCTAGTGGAAATGTGTTATGGAGTCTGATCAGCTCTTAGCATTCATACACATACATTAACTCATTCCCCAGGTCGGCGCTCTGGAGATGAGTGGTGCCTCCAAAATGAACATGTATTGCCAATACCAGCGGTGTTTGTCATGAACCTGAAGTGTCAGGTAATGGTGGGGTGAACTCAGGGTCTGGGCGTCCCCGCTGTAGGTGTTTCCCTAATGAGGGGTGGTCTTGAGGGTCCAGAGGACCCTCATTAAGGAGGGGGTACTGTCATGATCCAGTGTTGGATCTGGCGGTATTTAATGCATTAAGTGAACTTTTTTTCCTTTGGTTCCAAAGTGTATCGTGATTGCCCCCGGTGGCCATTAGAATCATCACGTGGTGTTGTTCATTCTAAGTTGCCCGGTGGTGGGGAATGGTATCGCACCTTAGGTTTAGGTTAATGTTCACTTAATTATGGATCAGGTGTGACACCCTATAAAGGTGTGCTCAGGGTGTTCACTCACTGCCTGTGATATTGTGAGATTGCTTTCACTTTGAAGTGGAGAGCCTGGAGGAAGGATGGAGCTGGTGAGGAGTCCTGCGCAGCTTAGCCAGGGGGGACTTGTTGCAGCTATGGTGTCTGGACGAAGGGCTGGCATGGCATGGTGGGGTCGCAGTGATGGAGTCAGCGGGAAGTGTCTGCATGGTCTGGTGGAGTGGCTACTATGGAGAGTGGCACTCACCATGTGGGACTTGGCCGCTGAGCTGGACTCAAGCATGCTTGACTTCGTGGCAGAAGCTGAACACTTCCTTGGGACTCTGGTACTAAGCAGCTGCAACTGGTGTTGGACTCTGCTCCAAGGTTGCACTAAGGTGAAGGATCCTGTTATGGTGATGGATCCGGGTGGAGGAGAAGATGCACTCAGGTGGATGGCTCTGTTGCTAGGAGCGCACGCAACAGAGCAAAGCTAAGTGGTGTTTCCCCTGTATTGTCTCTTTCCTCATGTGTGTTATTAGTGCAGTGGTGGTATTAGTCTCCGCACCGACCCATTCCCTAGTGAGGGTTTAGGGTCAGGGTGAGCAAGGGCGTTAAGGTACGCGTGCGGCGACAGGTGCGGAGCCTGTTTAGGGAATGTAAGGAGTGCAGGGACACTGGCTCAGGGGAGCTTAGGAGGTCTCCATGTCCCCATTCCCTATCGCAGAGCCCACCATTGTTAAAGTTTCCCAGGTTCCCCCGTTATTATTTGATTATTGTATGTATAACGTGTAATACCTAAATTCGCCAGGTGGAGGCGGCGTATCCACCTGCACGTTTTATTATTTAAATGCGCCCCACTGGAGGCGGTGTATCCAGGGTCACGTGTGTTATGGATCCGCCTTGCGGTATCATCTGCGTCCCGACACACGTGACCATGACAGATAAATGTAAGGTCATGCACTTGGGTAGAAGAAATAATATGTATAATTACCGGTATGTGCTTAATTGTAAAACACTGGGCAAAACCATCAATGAAAAAGACCTGGCTGATGGGTGGACGACAAACTCACATTTAGTGGCCAGTGTCAGGCAGCTGCTACAAAGGCAAATAAAATAATGGGATGCATTAAAAGAGGCATAGATGCTCATGAGGAGAACATAATTTTACCTCTATATAAGTCACTACTGCGACCACACTTAGAATACTGTGTACAGTTCTGGTCTCCGGTGTATAAGAAAGACATAGCTGAACTGGAGCTGGTGCAGAGAAGAGCGACCAAGGTTATTAGGGATATTAGGGAACTAGGGGGTCTGCAATACCAAGACAGGTTATTACACCTGGGGTTATTTAGTTTGGAAAAACGAAGGCTTAGGGGTGATCTTATTACAATGTATAAATATATGCGGGGACAATACAAAGACCTTTCTAATTATCTTTTTACTCTTAGACCTGTGACGGGGACAAGGGGGCATGCTCTACGTCTGGAGGTAAGAAGGTTTAAGCATACTCACAGACGCGGATTCTTTAGTGTAAGAGCAGTGAGACTATGGAACTCTCTGCCCTAGGATGTTGTAATGAGTGATTCCCTACTAAAATTTAAGAGGGGACTGGATGCAGTTCTTGAAAAGTATAATATTACAGGGTATATACACTAGTTTCCTTGATATCGCGTTGATCCAGGGAACTAGTCTGATTGCCGTATGTGGAGTCGGGAAGGAATTTTTTCCCCAATGTGAAGCCTACTGTTTGCCACATGGGTTTTTTTTTTGCCTTCCTCTGGATCAACATGTTAGGGCATGCAGGTTAGGATATAGGTTGAACTAGATGGACTTAAAGTCTTCCTTCAACCTTAATAACTATGTTGCTGTTACTATGTTACAAATTACATATTAATTTATGTGAACCCAAAACAGTAACTAGTACATATCAGTAAAAAAAGTGTTATAACTGCTGAAATGAGGAGAGCTAAACGTTTAAAGTACTCCCATCAACATTTTCATTCTTTTAACCCCTTAACCCCTGAGCCATTTTCCATTTTCATTTTTTGCTCCCCTTCTTCCTGTAGCTATAACTTTTCTATTTTCTGTCAAAATGGTCATGTGAGGGCTTGTTTTTTGAGGGGCAAGTTGCATTTTTGAACAACACCATTGGTTTTATCATATCGTGTACTGAAAAACGGGAAAAAAATTTCAAGTGCAGTGAAACTGCAAAAAAAGTGCAATCCCACAGTTGTTTTTTCTTTTTTCCATGTTCATTAAATGCTAAAACTGACATGCCATTATGATTCTCCAGGTCATTATGAGTTCATAGGCACCAAACATATCGAGGTTTTTTAAGTGGTTAAAAAAAAGCTTTAGCAAAAAAAAAATGGTGCCATTTTCCGATACTTGTAGCTTCTCTATTTTTCATGATTTGGGGCTGGGTGAGGGCTTATTTGCATGCTGAGCTGACATTTTTACTGATACCATTTTGGTGTAGATATGATCTTTTGATTGCCCGTTATTGCAATTTATTGCAATGTAGTGTCAACCATAAAACGTAAATCAGGAGTTTCAAATTTTCTTCTCGTTACACCATTTACCAATAGTGTTAATTTTTTTTATATTGATATATTGGTCAATATGTGTATGTTTGTTTTTTTATTGTTTTATTTTGAATGGGGCAAAAGGGGGGTAATTTGAACTTTTATATTTTTAAAATTTTTAATATTTTTTAAAGCAATTTTTTTACTTTTTGCATGCTTCAATAGTCACATTGCCTGTATGTAACAGAAATGCTCACTTTCAATGAGGGCCGACCACCGTATGACGCTCATAGCAATCCGGCAATGACAACCATACAGGTGTGCTGGAGACCTCTGGTTGTCACAGGGACCCATCGCTGACCCTTGATCACATGATGGGGTCACTGATGGGTGGGATTTCTGATGTGCTTCCTGGGAAGCGCGAGTTAAATGCCACTGTCAGAGATTGACAGTGGTATTTAACAGGTTAACAGCCATGGGTGGATCAGGATTCCAGACATGGCTGTTAGAGGCACATGTCAGCTGTTCAAAATAATCAAGTACTTAAGGAGATAAGATAAACCACTGTGTATATTTGCTTAGAAGGTGAATCGCAGACCATTTGGAATAGAAATGAAAACCCAAAAGGAGAATAGTGAACGTAAGTCAGAAGGATAAAATATCTTTATTAGACAGTAAATGGTATATGGTGGCATTACGAACAGTTTGTACAAAGAAAATTACATAAAAAACAAATAATGTTCCAAAACGTGTGTCGGAGTGTGCGCTGCACTTGACCTGTGGATCACCTAGTTATTTCTCTTGTCTCCTGTATTGATATCTATTGTGCAAATTACCTCTTCAGAGAAAAAGAGGACTTGAACTCTATAGCACCACCTGTTGGTAGTAGCAATCATACAAGTCACAATCAACCCTTTAACGAGTCTTGTAATATGACTTAGGATAAAAGCCAAATCAAAATCTCAATTTGCAGACACGGTGTTTCGAGCTATTGGCTCTTGTCAGTGCAAAGTAAGAGAACTGATTTGGCTAGGTGAGAGACTCTGGACTGAGGCTTGTCAAGGTAAGGAGGCTTGTTCGCCGTGCAATGCTCCTCTGGGAAAATAATATGCAAATTGCCTCTTCAGAGAAAAAGAGGACTTGAACTCTATAGCGCCACCTGTTGGTAGTAGCGATCCTACAAGTCACAATCAACCCTTTAACGAGTCTTGTAATATGACTTAGGATAAAGCCTCCTTACCTTGACAAGCCAGAACTGGCATGTCACTCTCCACAAGGAGAAACCTCCTTACCCCTTAGACCTCAGTCCAGAGCCTCTCACCTAGCCAAATCAGTTCTCATACTTTGCACTGACGAGAGCCAATAGCTCGAAACACCGTGTCTGCAAATTGAGATTCTGATTTGGCTTTTATCCTAAGTACTGTATGTCTATGTATGTATTGTATGAATGTATTGTATGTATGTAGTATATATGTGATATGTATGTAGCATGTAGTATGTATGTAGTATGTATGTAGCATGCATGTAGCATGCAGTATGTATGTAGCATGCATGTAGTATATATGTAGTATGTATGTGGTATGTATGTAGCATGTAGTATGTATGTAGTATGTATGTAGCATGCATGTAGTATATATGTAGTATGTATGTAGCATGTAGTATGTATGTAGCATGCATGTAGTATATATGTAGTATGTATGTAGCATGTAGTATGTATGTAGCATGCATGTAGTATATATGTAGTATGTATGTAGCATGTAGTATGTATGTAGCATGCATGTAGTATATATGTAGTATGTATGTAGCATGTAGTATGTATGTAGCATGCATGTAGTATATATGTAGTATGTATGTAGCATGTAGTATGTATGTAGCATGCATGTAGTATATATGTAGTATGTATGTAGCATGTAGTATGTATGTAGCATGCATGTAGTATATATGTAGTATGTAGCATGTAGTATGTATGTATCATGCATGTAGTATGTATGTAGCATGCATGTAGTATGTATGTAGCATGCATGTAGTATGTATGTGGTATGTATGTAGCATGTAGTATGTATGTAGCATGCATGTAGTATATATGTGTTATGCATGTAGCATGCATGTAGCATGCATGTAGCATGCATGTAGTATGTATGTAGTATGTATGTAGTATGTATGTGGTATTTATGTAGTATGTATGTTGCATGTAGTATTTATGTAGTATGTATGTAGTATATATGTAGTATGTATGTTGCATGTAGTATTTATGTAGTATGAATGTAGCATGTATGTAGTATGTAGTATGAATGTAGCATGTATGTAGTATGCATGTTGTATGTATGTAGCATGTATGTAGCATGTAATTTTTTTTTTTTTTTTTTTTTTTTTTACATTCAACACATTAGCCGGATGATGGGACTACTACTGTCCCATCATTGGCTAATGTGTCAATCACTGTCATGGTAGCAGGCATCGCCCGATGGGACTTGTAGTCCCATCGGACGATGCCTGCACAGACCCCCGAAGCCTGCACAGACCACCGGCAGGCTGGCACAGCCCCCCGGAGCCTGCACAGACCACCGGCAGGCCGGCACAGCCCCCCGGCAGGCCGGCACAGCCCACCGGAGCCTGCACAGACCACCGGCAGGCCGGCACAGCCCCCCGGCAGGCCGGCACAGACCACCGGAGCCTGCACAGACCCCCTGGCAGGCCGGCACAGCCCCCCGAAAGGCCCGTACAGACCCCAGAGAGGCGGTACAAGGCAAAAACAGGGTTTTTCTTATTCCGATACCGGAAGTCCCATAGACTTGAATGGGACTTCCGGTATCGGAATCGGCGATACCGATACTTTTTTTAAAGATCGGCCGATCCATTCCGATCCGATACTTTGAAGTATCGGACGGTATCGCTCAACTCTACTCACTATGCAATATAAATACATATACAGTATATGTGTGTGTCACTGACATACTGTGTATATATATATATATATATATACACATCT
Source organism: Dendrobates tinctorius (assembly GCF_039654945.1). Lineage (NCBI taxonomy): Eukaryota > Metazoa > Chordata > Amphibia > Anura > Dendrobatidae > Dendrobates > Dendrobates tinctorius. The sequence goes on along the minus strand of NW_027361759.1, from coordinate 7,529,157 downwards.
ATATCTACTCTATCTATTCTATTTTCTATTCTAACCTGTCACTCTGTGATTATACTGTACGTGGCAGATCATTTGCCGGCTTTTAATTTATCTATCAATTTATCTATCATATATATATATATCAAACTGTCCACTTAGGAAGCAACACTGATTGACAATCAATTTTACATGCTGTCGTGCAAATGGAATAGACAACTGATGTAAATTATAGGCAATTATCAAGATACCTTCAATAAAGGAGTGGTTCTGCAGATGGGGACCACAGACCACATCTCAGTATCAATGCTTTCTGGCTGATGTTTTGGTCACTTTTGAATGTTGGTTGTGCTTTCACACTCGTGGTAGCATGAGACGGACTCTACAACCCACACAAGTGGCTCAGGTAGTGCAGCTCATCCAAGGTGACACATCAATGCGAGCTGTGGCAAGAAGATTTGCTGTGTCTGTCAGCATAGTGCCCAGAGGCTGGAGGCCCTACCAGGAGAAAGGCCAGTACACCAGGAGACGTGGAGGGGGCTGTAGGAGGGCAAAAACCCAGCAGCAGGACCGCTACCTCTGCCTTTGTGCAAGGAGGAACTGGAGGAGCACTGCCAGAGCCCTGCAAAATGACCTCCAGCAGGCCATAAATGTGCATGTGTCTGCACAAATGGTTAGAAACTGACTTCATGAGGATGGTCTGAGTGCCCGACGTCCACAGAAGGGGGATGTGCTTGCAGCCCAACACCTTGCAGGATGCTTGCCATTTTCCACAGAATAGGAGGATTGGCAAATTCGCCACTGGTGCCCTGTGCTCGTCATAGATGAAAGCAGGTTCACACTGAGCACATGTGACAGATGTGACAGATGTGACAGAGTCTGGAGACACTGTGGAGAGCGATCTGCTACATGCAACATCCTTCAGCATTTCCGGTTTAGCAGTTGGTCAGTAATGGTGTGGGGTGTCACTTCTTTGGAGGGCCGCACAGCCCTCCATGTGCTCGCCAGAGGTAGCCTGACTGCCATTAGGTACCGAGATGAGATCCTCAGATGAGACCGTATGCTGGTGCGGTTGGCCCTGGGTTACTCCTAATGCCAGACAATGCCAGACCTTATGTGGCTGGAGTGTGTCAGCAGTTCCTGCAAGATGAAGGCATTGAAGCTATGGACTGGCCTGCCTGTTCTCCAAACCTGAATTCGATTGAGCATATTTGGACATCATGTCTCGCTCCATCCACCAACGTCACGTTGCACCACAGACTGTCCAAGAGTTGGCGGATGCTTTAGTCCGGGCCTGGGAGGAGATCCCTTAGGAGTCCATCCGCCACCTCTTCAGGAACATGGCAAGGCGTTGTACAGTAGGGAGGTCATACAGGCACTTGGAGGCCACACACAATACTGAGCATCTTTTCCTTGTCATGAGGCATTTCCACTGAAGTTGGATCAGCCTGTAATTTGATTTTCCACTTTGATTTTGAGTATCGTTCCAAATCCAGACCTCCATGGGATATTCATTTTGATTTACATTGATAATTGCTACGTTTTATTGTTCTCAACACATTCCACTATGCAATGAATAAAAATTTGCAACTGCAATATTTCATTCAGAGATATCTAGGATGTGGTATTTTAGTGTTCCCTTTATTTTTTTGAGCAGTGTGTGTGTGTGTTTTGAAGAATTTTTTGTTTGAAAATGATGTGTAAATGACTGAGAATTGCTGTATGTAAAAGCTCATGTTAAATTAGCATTGCAATTGGATAGCAATCACACTGCTTTCGGATGTAAATCGGATGCTAGGTATGAGAAATCGGATTGTACTCGCATGATCGCATTGCACTCCTGAGACTCTCGGCAGGGAGACGCGGACCGATTTTTGATACGGTAAGTGAGACCTTGGCCTGATTCAAAGAATGGCAATAACCCTTTATTTGTGTAGCTCGGTAACTTGTGTAAAATGTAAAATATACAAATATAATGGCAGAATTGTTTTTTTTTTCTATTCCTTTGCATAAAGAGTTAATAAAAGTTGGTTAATAACTAACAAATGGTGCAAAACCTTATTTTTAAAAACAATCCCTCATATAAATGCATATTAGGAAAAATGAAAATTATGGTTCTTTGAATGCAACAGTGAAAAAATAAAAAAATGAAAAGAATGCTTTGTCCTGAAGGCAAAAAATAGATTAGCCCTGAAGGGGTTAAGATATTATTGATAAGAAATGTCTGCTGGTGAGACATCGGAGTTTAGAACCCTGACTACACCAGCAGTTTTGCTGGGGATGAGGAGAGATATTTTAGCTTTTCAATTTCATAGAAGGAAAATATTTTTATGACTCAAGGATTTTCATGTTGTGCTCAGAATGTTCAGCCACATAATCTAGTTATCAGTTCTTCAGTCTGATAAGGAAACAAAAGAAATGACCAGAGGAAAAAAAATGATAAGACTGGAGGATACATTCCCTTATTTTAAAACTAATTTATATTTTCTTATATTATACATTTTTTCACATCTTGATCTGTCCAACATCTTCTTGTCATACTGTTTATTTTTATAAAAGGCTTTATCGTGTTTTCAATTGTCTTTGACGTTTACTTTCATTGTTGGCAATAATGAGATTAAAAAAACCCTCTGCTATATGATTATTAAAAGGGTTGTATAATTTTGGAAAAGGCGCCTATTATTCTCCAAACACAGAGTCAACCCTTGTCCATGCATGGTATTGCAGAGTCCCATTAACTTGAACACCAAGACAGGGGTATGATCTTCCCTGAAAAAAATCATATATTTCTCATTTTTTCACTTTCAGGCTGGGGTCACATGAGTGTATTAAAAAGGTCCAATTTTTTCTACATTGTCATCCATAGGCAGTCAATGTGCTGTCTGTATTTTTACCCAACAGTTATTAATCTGTTACAGGACCATTTACACTTTCCTATCTTACAAAATTGCAATGCATCAGACAGGAAAAAAAATCACAGCATGCTATGATCGCATGCTGAATTTTGGATCGCATGCACCCATATAAGTCTACAGCCGAGGAAATGGAAACATTTCTTTATACATCCTGTCACCTCTCTTTTATTTTTTTTTTTATAGCGCTAACATATTCCGCAGCGCTTTACAGATTTGCACACATTAGCATCACTGTCCCCGATGAGGCTCACAATCTAAATTCCCTATCAGTATGTCTTTTGAATGTGGGATGAAACCGGAGTACCCGGAGAAAACCCACACAAACACGGGGAGAACATACAAACTCCTGCAGATGTTGTCCTTGGTGGGATTTGAACCCAGGACCCTAGCACTGCAAGGCAGCAGTGAGCTATCCACTGAGCCACCGTGCTGCCCCATGTCATGTGAAAAGATCAGAGCACAGTGCACTGACACTAGGCTCCCGCTCAGAGCAAAGCAGGAGCCAAGTGTCATTAGCATATCGCATCCGATAGTAACATAGTTTTTAGTTATTAAGGTTGAAGGATGTGACTCGATAGTGGTACCCAGGCCTATCTGATGTTCCATATGGCATCTGGTTTTCTTCTTGCACCCATCCAATTTCAGAGTGAAGTCACAGCCTGCTGTAATTTTTTCCTAACGATGAACAACAAAAACAGTTGAGAAAAAATATATAGATCTGCACTGCCTCATTGAATTACATTGGTCCGCATGCAATTCCTTTTTTATCGGATTGCACTTGTCCGAGTCATACGGTCCTGTGATTGAGCCCTCACACAATCATTGTAAGGCCACGTTCACACATTGAGTATTTGGTCAGTATTTTACTTCAGTATTTGTGTAAGCTAAAACCAAGAGTGGGTGATAAATGCACAAGTGGTGACAAATTTCTATTATACTTTTCCTCTGATTGTTCCACTTCTAATTTTGGCTTAAAAATACTGTAAGCCTATTAATTTTTATCATAAAACTATTTTCCTGCTAATATGTGCAGTTTTTAAGGTATTTTTCCCCTTTAGATTTTAAAAAATACCTGGTGAGAGAAAAGTAAGTGTTTAGGGTTGTTTTTAATAAGTGATGAATTCTACATGCCTTTTAATGTAGGAAAAGCCATGTAGGCTTTTAATTGGGAAAAGCATGTTTGATGAATATTAGATTAAAATCCCATTGAAGAAAGATATGCCTTGTCATGGCTGGCGGGCACACGCAAATTGACTAATTTGTACTCCAAGCACCTTTATTTTATAAGTATATTCTATATAGCAATAATGCAGTCAAAATGTCAAACATTGAATGTTAGCATACATCTTAGAGCTTACAGAGTGCTGCTGTATGCTTTGGTCTGTAAAACTCTTTGAAGTGGGTCATGACGGAATCTGCTCCAAAGTAGGTACTGCTCAAACAAAATACTTTAAGAAAGGAAACTTTCAAAATGCTTCAAAAACTTTTAAAACCTTTGTAAGGAAATGCTCCTCTCAGGCTGTGTGCCCACGTATGTGATTTTTTGGCGTTTTTTAAGCGTTTTTACCGGCAAAAATGCTTAAAAATCGCTTAAAAGAAGCATCCCATTCATTTTAATGCATTTTGCACTTGTGCATATTAATGCTTTTTTTTCCACGAAAAAAATGCTTCGCTGTAAAAAACGCAGCATGCTCATTAATTTTGCCGAAAAGTCTGCGTTTTTAGCTATTTTCTGTGTGTCTGGGGACACGCAGAAAAAAACGCATCAAAAACTATTATTACATGAATGCTCCTGTTTTTAAACTTTTTTTCACATTTTTTCCAAATATTGTTGCGTTTCAACTTTGAAGTAAGTTATAAAACAACTAAGAAATCACCGCTCATAGTAAACTCTTGTGATCCATTCTGATTTGTCTTCTTCATCATTAGGTCGAGGAGCCCACCGGGCATACTTTAATCAATATAACATTAGTTGAGGCTCTATGTTATGGATAGATGACATTTCTGTGTAAGTTATACTAATATACCAGGTTTTTTATGACAATTTTTCAGAGTCATTGTCTTTTGAACAGACTGCAGAAAATGTACTGTGCTGAGCAGAGTAATGTCTGCAGATCACATTGCCATGACTAATATATGCCTGAAATATTTGTGAAAGCATTCGCATTATATAGGCAGACCTTAAAAACCTTCTGTTAAAGTACATTTTACCTTATGAATTATTCTATTTTGTATTCAAGTCTCCATTTATTGGGCTGCAGCATGGACATCTCAATCACCATAATGACATTTTTTTCCCCGAAAAGTTATATTGAAATGGAGAGTTTGATCTACTGCAAAAGCTCTCCTGAATGTAAATTTCACATCTTGATTGTTTGAAATATTGATCTGCCACTGATTGTTAGAACATGCTACTTCACCTGTCGTCATTTAAAGAAAAGTCATTCTTGCTATTGTGCTCCTTTATATGCTGTTGCGCACACTATGTTAATCGGATTGTGGCCCATACCGCTAAGCATCTTCTGCATCTGAAATATTTTTCGCAAGTATAACACTTGCAAAGCATTGTGGGAATCCATTTGGATAAAAAGTGCTATATAAATGCAAATGTATTATTTATTGTTATCACACTGGAGCGAAAGCTATGGAGCGGTTAGACTCATTTTGAAAGGTATCGTCATAACAAGGATAAAGTTCATCTTAAACAATAGCTGCAGTAAGTTTACACCGCCGCCCGTACTTGAGGTTTGAATCTACTGCCAAACGCATTTATATTGCCACAATGCAATTGCAATTAAACAGAAAACAAAACAACATCAGTTTATTTTCTTCTTTCAGCAGGGTATAAGGATAGTTGCATTGAAAAAAATTGCAGATATGCCAAATTCTAATTTATTCATCCCAGTCTGTCAATTTCCCTTCGTTAGAAAGGTAATTACAGGAACAGACAGCCTGGACCACAGACTGAATGACCTCCTCCCAGTTCATTTCAAAGGATATGTGTCCCATCCATATGCTAATGACAAAGAACATTTAATTAAAGGGAATTGTTCTAATTTACTAAGTGTAATGTGGATTGACTTTGCCTAAAACTAATAAAAATGTAATTAATCCCTCCTAGACATCTAATAGAATCAGCCACTGTCCCCACATCATTTAACTTCCCTTTTGCAGGTAATTAAAGTTAGACAGGAACAAAAAGGTGTTGAATAGACCCGTTTACTGAGATGCCAGTATAGGTGAGCGACTGTTAAACACAGTGACATGATTCATAAACATTATTGGTTCCTTTAATGAATGTTCTATCTTTTCTTTCGGCAGAAATCAACATCGTATAAATCACAGATGAACACGTACGGAAGGCATCTACGGCTGAATGTTAAATAGGAGAACGTCTCCTGAAAGTGCAAACTCTGTGGCAGTGACTGCCGGGCTAACCCGAAAAATGAATCTGACGTGCAACATTCAAGTAATGGGCATTTGGCTCCAATTCTATGATTATGATAAATCAAAGAGCAAATAAAAGAATATTTGCTGCCAGGGGTGTAACTTGAAGATTGCTTGTGGGCTCCAATGTAAAATCTAAAGCAGGGACCCCAACTATAACGGGTCTTTAACCACTTACCGACCGCTGATGGGATAGTACATCAGCGATCGCTATCCCCTGCTTTGAGATGGGCTCCGGCAGTAAAAAAAAGTGTTTAAATTTTTTTTAAAAAATAACAAAAAATGAAAGTTAATAAATCACCCCCTTTCGCTCCAATCAAAAATCAAACGTACACATATTTGGCATCGCCGCATTCAGAATCGCCCTATCTACCAATAAAAAAAGGATTAACCCAATCGCTAAACGGCGTAGCGAGAAAAAAAATCAAAATGCCAGAATTACATTTTTTTGGTCACCGCAACATTGCACAAAAGTCGTATCATTAAAAGCATCAGCCCGGCACGCAAAAAATAAACCCTCACCCAGCTCAAGATCACGAAAAATGGAGACGCTTTGGGTCTGGGAAAATTGCACTTTTTTTTTTTTTTTTTTTTTAGCAAATTCTGGAATTTTTTTTCACCACCTAGATAAAAGAGAACCCAGACATGTTTGGTGTCTATGAACTCGTAATGACCTGGAAAATCATAATGGCAGGTCAGTTTTAGCAATTAGTGAACCTAGCAAAAATAGCCAAACAAAAAAAACAAGTGTGGGATAGCACTTTTTTTGTAATTTCACCGCACTTGGAATTTTTTTCCCGTTTTCGAGTACACAACATGGCAAAATCAATGGTGTTGTTCAAAAGTACAACTCGTCCCACAAAAAATAAGTCCCACATGGCCATATTGACGGAAAAATAAAAAACTTATGGCTCTGGAAAGAAGGGAAGCGAAAAACAAAAAAGAAAAATTGAAAAAAGCTATGGTCATTAGGGGGTTAATACTATTGATCTTCTCATAAGGTCAAAAGGGATCCCATGGGTGCCCCAGGGCCCTAGTATGACTGCAATCCTACCATAGTGATGTCTTTTTTTGCTGCACACTGTGATTGTCTCAAACGGATTGCAGAATTGTTCCATACCGTTAGAACAGTTTACATCAGTACTTCATTTGCTACTGTTGTCTATTTATACTAGTTTGCATCCCATAAAAAGGAACAGAATCTATCAGGGGATCTGTACCCTTGACATTTTCTTTTTTAAATAAGGTAAATAAAAATTAACATACAAGGAAAAAGAATTCTTCACTATTTTTAAGTGCATACAGCATTGGTGCAAAATGATTATCATGAAATATTAAGATAGCCCATTGGCCTATTTTATGCTGTAAATTTGTCCATGGACAAACAAGTCACAATGGCAGTGATTGGGTGGCTTGATTCCAAGTTGCCATTTTACAGGTTGTTCATGTACCATATTCATCTTTTTGCAGTTGGTGCAAAATAAATATGACACAGAGATTGCACTTGTGCCTATGTCTATTTTCAAATGACATATATATATATATATATATATATATATATAATTTATCAAGATGCTCATATGCAACACTAAACAAATTCACAGAATTTACAGTTTCATTTACATACCTGTTAATGGAACCTATATGAATACTTTGGCCTCATCAGTTTAAGAATTTAGGAACATGTTCACATTTTAGCCTCAGTATTACCACTACAAGACTCGGATCCCCTGCACTTCTGTTAATCCAGATTTGGAATACAGTAAATTGTCATTACTATCAATGCAGTTCAATAAAAGTCTAGAGGGTCAAAGTGTTCTGTCCACAATGTGGATATTAAAAACTTGCCCAAATCTGCAAACTTTGTGCAAATATCTTTCTTTAAACCAAATAACCTAATAAATGAAAAATATATGTTTTTAAGTCTTCTATTATCAACCTATATTCAATACATGAGAAAAAAAATTTAAAAAAATAAATTAATAATTATTGTGAGTGACCTGTTTTCACTGATTGTTCATGAAGTATACGTGGACCAGAAAGGAGGAACATCTTTACATATAACTCTTATCAATTTCAGGAAAACTCAAATACCTAAGTTTTAGGTATCATGGATTATATTGTCATTTTGGAAATACGAAATTGTGAGAATGAATTGGATGGAAGGGTAGTTTCAATGATAAGTCAATGAATAAAGTGGTTTCAACTTGACATGAATTTATTAAATCAAAATCCAAACATTGTTATCTAAATAAGGAATTGGGAACTCACCCAAATACCCCTTTGTAGTCCAGTCAGCTGTCCTCCATGTGCCCCTTCCTGCTGCATGTGATCAAGTGCTCCAGTGCTCTGCTCTACACAACTTTTTTTCTGTGCATATTCCAACCCTCCAAACAGCCTAAAGAAACATTCATTTATTACGAAATTCCTCTTGTTGAAATGGACAAGGATTTAGATGGGAATATTGAATAGATCTCACATTCCTTTAACAGAAAATGTCTATATTATCTTGAAATTCGAGTGGTGCTTCTCATTTATTTTTTATGCAGAGTTGTGGGAGCGTTCTAGCCCTGAAAGTATTCAAGAGGCTCAGGGTGCAAAAGATCTGTCTACTGAAATTATTCTGTCATCAGCTTTTTCAGGGTAAACTTTGGTGGAACAGGCCAGCTAGTGAGATAAGCAGGGCTTGCTAACCTGAAAAGTTTTCAGTCGTCTATTGTTTATTGTGAGAAATGTCTAGCCTTTTCACTACTATGCGAGACCTCTACAAAAAAAACTGAAAGCGGCTACAATGCGAGAGGAGATGAAACATTGATATGGATTGTCATCATCAAGATATATGTCATCGCAATGGTAATTATCGCCAGGAGTAAGGACAGCAGAGGAGCACAATTGTAAAGATCAAATGGTAATGGGAACTACTTCATTGCATCTGCTCTTCTATCTGAATATCTTGCTCTTCACCCCTGCCGTTTGAACATTATTATATTCATTGGTACAGACACAAACCTCCGACAACTTTGGCGCCACATCGTTTCTTTCCTCTGTGATCATATTAATACAACTCAACTTAAGTTATTGCTTATAGGGACATTTTCCTTTTTTATCTTTTACTTATCATACAGTTGAGCTGTTTTATTTCAAACACAGACTTACATGTTGTACCCATATGTTCACAATGAAAAAGATAAAAAAAAGCATAATGGTGAAAACATTTGGTCTTGAAGTAATTTTGATTATAAGAAGATAAAACACTGCCAAGATTTAATTAATAAAGTTTTAAAATCCAAACAGGCTCATTAAAGAGTGCTGTCTCTGGATTTTAAAAGTTCATGAATAAAGTCTGGGCAGTATTTTATCCCCTGACTACATTTCTTCTATAGATTCTGCATAGGATGTGCCAACTTTCGGTGGGGGATTTATGTGCTTTTTTGTGCGCTAAATAAATAACAATAATTAGGAATTTAGGTACAATAAAACAATTTTCCCATTTTATGACATTTAGAGCATGTAGTTATTTGCTAGGATGTCCCAGGACAGGGAGAAAGTGTAGTCAGTTACTTTATATCTTTGGAAAGCAAAATGAAGCAAAGGAAAAATGCTGCAAGATCACTCTATTAACCAAGAGGACATCTAAGATGGACATTGCAGAAACAAGCTTCCTCTGGCCAAAGATAGCTTAAATTCTGATTCATTTCACATATATTAGTTTTCATTGTTTTTATTACTTGTCTATAGACAACAATGAAGAATAAACAAAAATATAAATTGTAATATGACATATGCCATCTATATAACAAATTTAACAATATGCAAAATAGCATGTGCAAATAAAAATAAAAGATAAGAAATATTATTAACAACTAGACAGATTTAGTGAGTTGAATGGCAAGAACAAATAGGAAGGTTATGAAGGATGCTTTTTTGTTGATGCAAGAACTTAATACATTGGTTGATCTGGGATATCCTAGATAGACTATAATCATGGTAGGGGATGTGCAGATCAGAACATTGAGAAAATTTCCCAATTTGTCTTGACAGTAACAAGTTTGTCATGACTTATGACTGTTATATACTCATTTTTATATTTAGTATTAACTCTAATGATTAACTCAGACATAGTACAGTGGCTTACTAAAGTATTCACTCTGCTTGGCTGTTTACCTATTTTATTACATTACAACTACCCCTTCCTGACATTTGCAGTATATATACGTCATGGTCAGGAAGGACTTCCCAACAGATGCAGTATATATATGCTATGTCAATCACGCGATCACCGTAACTAAGTGCATGGTGATCGGCTGATTTTCCCTGTTGTTTTTCACAGTGGGAACATGGCGCCTTCGTTCCGGGGTCGTGGCGATGCCCCACCGCAACTACAATCACTGCAATCGGCTTTTCAATTCTGAATAGCCAATCGCAGCATTTCTCAATGTTTTAGATTACCTGAAACAAAGATGTCCAGCCTACGATGGGTGTTGTAAGCGCCCCAATCATAGGTTGAAGCCTAGCTATGCCGGCGTCATCAGGGCCAGCGATGATGACATCGATCGCACCAATCAGAGCGCACAGACTTGGTGTAACCTGCAAATGACCACCCTGTTCTTCCTCTTCAAGCTGCAAAATTTATACAGGGTGGTCACCGTGTCACTCTGTGTGCCATATTAGGCCTTCTGGTGCCAAAAAAGCCTCTGCATTGCTGCTCATGCTGATCCTTCTGATCCTGCTGAATAAGAGAAGAAAGAAGAGTTCCTGATCCCTCCCTTATCCTTGCCAAATCTTTCCCAATCCTTCCCATTCAACCTTTACTGTTTCCCTCACTTTTCCACCCTTTTCCCCTCCCAACTCCTCACCCCGACTTCTGCTGCCGAGCGCTGATCAGTACTTTATCACTGATCAGTACTTGATTTCTTGACTTTTGCCGTTATTTTTTTTTCATTTGTCCTGTAGCCGCCGGGCGTTTATCAGTGACGCACTGATCCACACTCATGCTCACTGATTTCCACAGCTGCGAATCAAACATATACCACTGATTAGCACCCATGCTCATTTTTGTCATATACTTTTCTTCCTGTCTATTTTTTTATCCCCTTTTTGCACCACATCTATCCATGCATCCCTCAGCCGTCGAGCACTGGTTGGTGAGGAACAATTATTTAAATTTGGGACAGTAAAATATACTGTAGTAATCATTGTCTACTACATTATTGTTCACTGAATTGAGTTAGTGTTAATGTGCAAAAAACAAATAATCCGTGCGTCCAACTACCATCTCACGCTGATCACTGACAGACAGCAGTGAACAGCCTTCAGTTGTTGTTTTTTTTTGGTTTGCGTTAACAGAGAATTTTAAAAAATGTAGATTAGGGACCGTAAAATATACCATAGCAATTGTCAACCACTGCAGTATTTTTTTACTGAATTTAGTTAGGGTTAGTGTGAGCTTGGAAGAAAATCACATTTGTGTGTGCTTCCTACAACTGCCGAGTGCTGATCCTGACAAATATCAGTGAATGGCCTCTGGTTGTTGATTTTTGTGATAAACAATAAAAAAATAGATTAGGGACAGTAAACATATACTGTAGTAATTGATAACTACTACATTATTTTTTACTGAATTGAGTCAGGTTTATTGTCAGTTGCAAGTGCTAAATAATTAGTTTTTTACTGACATCTGATTTTATATAAAAAAGTTACATAACATATGTAAAATATGTAAAAAAGTAAAACAAAACACAAAGAAGTGTACACAAATCATGAACGCTGATTAGCCATACAAAATGCATACAAAAATAAAAAAACTGCACATAATTAGTGGCGCAGCATCCAGAACTAACCACTCTATAAAACTGGCACTTTATTTATTCCATATTGAGAATTACTTAATATGATAAATGAAAACACCAAACAGTTCTGCAAAAAACAAGCCCTAATAATGCTCATTCAGCAAATAAATTTAAGTTACAGCTCTCAGAATATGACGATGGAAAAACAAATTAATTTTTCTAAAATATTTTTTTGTTTGTAACAATAGCAAAGGATGAAAAAACTATATAATTCTGATATTGCTGTAATCGTACCAACCCAAAGAACAAATCTGTCTTATCACTTTTACCCCACGGCAAATAGCGCAAAAATTAGAAAATAAAAAACAATAACTGAATTGCTGTTTTTTGCTCATTCTGTGTTTAAAAAAATATGAATAAAAAGCATTTAAAAAATATTATATACCCCAAAATGACACCAAATAAATTGCAAGTTGTCCAGCAAAATACAAGACCTCATAAAGCTATGTTCACCAAAAAAGAAAACAGTTATAGTCTTCAGAATATGGCAGTGAAAAAAACTACTTTTTATAGATAAGCGTTTTTACTGTGTGATGGCAACAAAACTTTAAAAAATATAAATCTGGTATCGCTATAATTACACCGACCCGAAGAATAAATCCGTCTTATCACTTATACTGCATGGTGAACCTCGCAAAAATAAAAATAAGAACTATTCTTGTACTGCCTTCTATTTGTTCATTCTACCTCCCAAAAATCAGAACAAAGCACGGCTCACATTTATCATGGGATCTCCTCTGAGTGCTTACATATGGGTCTCCATATATATTCCCCAAAACTGCAATTCAGACTAAACCCCTAATGGAGCCATTCGCTCATGAGATAGATGTAGTTGCTCTGGACTGATCTCTGTTGCAGCGGCGTCTCATCATTTTAGGCGTCTTTGTAGCACACAAGGATGAAAAGCTATAGATCTGTGAACACCAAAAAGATGGATTTCACTGGAGCAGATGCCAAACGGAGTCCAAAGTGCCTCCATCTGTCTCATCATGGTGGGTGGTTCCATTAGGGGTTTTGCCTGAATCACATTTTTGTGGGAATTACACAGAAACCCTGACATAAGTGCTTAGCTTAGAAAGCAATTATGTGATCCCAGCCTTATACTGAAAGCGATCAAAAAATATTGTGTACCGCAAAATGTTACCAATCAAAACCCTAATTTATCCCACACAAACCCAACCCCCATTTAGGTCCATCATCTGTCAATGGTAATATAGGATATCCTACGTTACTGCTAGAACAAAAACTCTGGAAAAGAGACATGGCTCCCGCCCCCTCAAATAAAATCCAATGAATTCTTCCCTCTGAGCTCCACTGTGCCTAAAACAAAGTAAGCGGCCACATGTTTGGCATTATTGTAGTGGAGAGAAATCACTTAACAATTTACGGGGCGCATATTGACAGAAGCACAAGCTGAGCGCAATGTGTGGGGGCGCTACAATATATGGGGGCTCTACACTGTATGGGGGCACTATGTATGGGCACTAAGCTGGGATATTTGCAAATCTCCTGAAAAAAAGCCTGAATAAATGCATTAAGAGGTGCAGTTTCTACAATGGCGTCCACAAATGTTACTCGCAAACTATTCTAGTAATAGCTGTGTTCCAAAGGCTACAATAAATAGCGCTGCTTCCTTCTCAGCCCTGATGTAAGGCCAAACATTAATTTCTGATAGCATTATGGGGCAGCACTGTGTGCAGGAGAAATTGTGCAATAAATTGGGTCTAATTTCACCTATTAACCCTTGTGTACCTGACAAATTTGCAGCAAATACAAAAATTACATTTTTAACACAATGTCATATTTCCACTTCTCAATGTTATAAAATTCTGTGAGGCATTTATGGGTCAAAAATATTTACTACAGCCTTAGATGAATTCTTTAGGTAGGGAATATTCTAATATGGGGTCACATGGGGAGTTCTGCTAATCTGCCACTTCAGGGGCTCAGCTAATGGAGCGCACAATTTATTCAAACAAAATCTGCACTCTAAAAGCCAAATAGGACTCTTTCCCATCCGATTCCTGCCTTGCGCTCAAACTGTAATGTACTACCTCATATGGGGTACTGCCACATTCAGGAGAAATTTCATAATAATTTGTGGGGTCCAATTTCCCCCAATACCACTCATATAAATTATAAATTTGTTGCTAAAACAGTATTTTAGTGGGAAAAAAAATATTTTTTTATATTCACATTTAAATATTATAAAGTTTTATGAATTACCTTTAGATTAAAAATTCTTAGTACATATGAATTCCTTGAGGGGGCTAGTTTCCAAAATAGGATCACTTGTTTTTTTGCTGCTTTCTCATGTCAGGGGCTATCCAAATGCGACATGGCACTGACAATCTATCCCATACAAATAGCTTTTTTCCTTTCCTAGCCCTGCCATGTGATCAAACAGAGTTTTTTTTCCACATATGGGGTATCATCACATTTGAGAGAAATTGTGCAACAGCATATGCGATCTATTTTCTCCTAATATCCATTGTGAAAATTACAAATTTGGGGCTAAAACAACTTTTTAGTGAAAAAAAAATTTCAATATGACATCCTAATGTTATCAAATTCTGTGTAGTACCTGCGGGTTCAAAAAGCTCAATAAAATCCTTGAGCGGTGTAGTTTGGGTGTAGTTTACAAAATGGAGGAACTTGTGTTTTTTTCACTGTTTAGGAACATCAGGTGCACTCCTAACACAACATGACATTCGCAGACAATTCCATCTGGATTCCATAACAAAACGTCACTTCTTCCTTTTCAAGCCTTGCCGTGCGCCAAAACGGTAGTTTACCCCCACATATGGGGTATCAGCATACTCAGGAGAAATTGCACAATGGAAATGCAAAATTATGAAAATGCAAAATTTGGGGTTAAAATAACATTTTTGTGGGGAAAATGTGATTTTATTATTTTCACGGCTGAACGTTATAAACTTCTGTGAACGACCTGGGGTTTCAAAATGCTCAACACACATCTAAATACATTTCTCAAGTGGGTCTAGTATTCAAAATGGGGACACTTGTGATGGGTTTACACAGTTTATGCACATTAGGGGCTATCCAAACACGACATGGTGTCTGCTATCAATTCCAGCCTTTTTGCGTTTAAAAAGTCAAACGATGCTCCTTCCCTTCCGAGCCCTGCCATGCACCCAAGTAGTATTATTCCCTCACATATAGGGTATCAGCATATCACCAAATTTCACAAAAAACAGGAATTTTGACCGGAGGTAACCTTGAAGACATCACTGACGGTCACTGAGGCTGGGCTCACAGCAGTTCAGTCACCAGTGGTTCTCAGCCTGGAAAGGTGACATCTTGGCACCATCCAGGTTGAAAATTGTTTTTCCACAGACATGGATTACAGCATGGGACAGAACAATGGAGAGGTAAGGGATAGTGATGTTCTTTTTAGTTTTATTACAGAAGACAAGGGCTTTGGTGGAATTAGGCGTTGGGTGATTATAGCTGTCTGTTATTTTTAAATAAAAAAAGTTCAACTGTGTTTTGTTTTATTTCTAATAAAGGACTTTATTCTTGCTGTCTTAATTAACCATATAACTATAGGATTAGTAATGGATAGGTGTCTTATAGACTCCTCTCCATTACTAAGCCATGGGCTTGATGTCCCCTGACAATAGAAAGAGGTCAGATGTTACAGAGGTCAGACGTTTCCTGTAGATCTTGACTAAGTTTGCCCACACTGCAGCAGGGATTTTGGCCCACTGGTCCATACAGATCTTCTCCAGATCTTTCAGGTTTCATGGCTGTCACAGGGCAACATTGAGTTTAAGCTCCCTCCAAAGATTTTCTATTAGATTCAGGTCTGGAGACTGGCTAGGCCACTCCAGGATCTTGAAATGCTTTTTACATAGCCACTCCTTAGTGATGCTGCTTGTGTTTTGGGTCATTTTCATGCTGGAAGACCCTGTCACAACCCATCTTCAATGCTCTTACTGAGGGAAAGAGGTTATTGTTTTCCAAAATCTTGCGATACATAACCCCATACATCCTCCCGTGCAGTCGTCCTGTCTAGAGATGAGCAAATTTGCCTTTTTTAGGGTTGAGTCGGGTTTCATGAAACCCAAGTTTTTCAAAAGTTGAACGAAATCGGCCGACTATAAGGAAAAGTCAGAGGTCCTACTGAAACACGAAACCCAATGCAAGTCAATGGGGAAGCAAAGTCAGCAGGGAGTGGAGGACAGTAAACACACCTACAGTGCCCATTTCAATGCCAACAACATCAATTCTTATTACTTAAGCTTGTCAACCTTAATTTACTTTAAAATAATAGTTACGCATTGAAAACTGGGGGTTATTTGGCTAAAGTTGTGGGGGGGGTAGGGCTGGCTCCAGGTTTTCGTGTGCCCCAGGCCAAAGAGTGTCAGTGCGCCCCTTTAACAGATACCACAATTCATGATGCTCCGATACGGCACAAAAATATAGGTATAGTACAATGAAAAATACTTCACTTCTTGCATGACATGACTGATATCTATTTTAAATTCTAAAATAGCTCAAAAAATGGACAGTATATTACTCCATACAGCATTATGGCCACCACATGGTGCCATACAGAATAATGAGCCCCATATATTTCTCCATACAGAATAATTGGTCCATGTAATGTTCCATACAGTATATGATGAGCTCCACATAATGCTACAGTATATGATGGTCTCCTTGGATGATGCTCCAGAGTGTTATGAGCCCAAATAATGCTCCATATATAATGGACCCCATTTCTAATGCTCCAGAGCATAATGGGCCCCATAGATGCTCTCCAGTGTCTGATCTGTCCCATTTAGAATGCTCCAGTTTATGATGGGCCCCATGGATGATGCTCCAGTGTCTTATGGGCCCAAATAATGCTCCATATATAATGAGCCCCATTTCTAATGCTCCAGTGTATAATGGGCCTGGTAAATGCTGCTTCAGTGTCTGATGTCCCCCATTTGGAATGCTCCAGTATATGATGGGCCTCATGGATGATGCGCCAGTGTCTTATGCGCTCAAATAATGCTCCATATATAATCTGCCCCATTTAGAATGCTCCAGTATATGATGGGCCTCATGGATGATGCTCCAGTGTCTTATAGGCCCAAATAATGCCACATATATAATCTGCCCCATTTAGAATACTCCAGTATATGATGGGCCCCATGGATGATGTTCCAGTGTCTTATGGGCCCAAATAATGCTCCGTATATAATGTGCCCCATTTGGAATGAACCCAGGCATGGTTTGTGAAAAGAGCTCCATGGAGTAATCTGAAGTGTGGGCTGCCACATCCTTCACTTTTGGATTTTTTGAAACTTCAGAAGAGGAGGCGATAGAGCTGGAGGCTGTTTCAGCAATGTAAGCCAAAACCAGTTCCTGATGCTGCAGCTTTAAAAGCAGTTTACCTACTCCCAGAAAAGGGAGCCTTACAGGCCTTCCAGAGCCAGACCGTGATGCAGGCTCAACACCTCCTGCCTTAGCTGCTATTGTGCTTTTGGCACTACCAGCAGATGCACCACTACCACCATCAGTACCAGCTGGCCCCCCACGCCCACGTCCGCGGCCTCTTCCACCATACTTACTAATTTTTGTGAAAATGTACCCAAAATACCAGCAGATATATGGTACTGTATCAGAAGCGTACAGCTCTATACAGTCTAGGGATAATTGTAAATCTCTGTATATATTTCATGAGTCATACACAGATGCTCACAGGCTCAGTATGGATTACACAATAATCTAAAAAGTTGAAAAAGGTACAGTATCACCAGATACAAGGTATATATAGTATAGGTTAAACATTCTGAATCTCCGTATATATTTCAGGAGGCAGACACAAACACTCTCAGGCCCAGTATGGATTAGACAAGAATATAAAAAGCTGTAAATGGGTAATGTATCACAAGCGTACAGCTTTATACAGTGTTGGTGTAATTTTTAAATCTACATATATTTAATGAGTAACACACAGACTCTCACAGGCTCAGTATGGATCACACCATAATATAAAAAGAAGATCCGCAAGAAATAATCACACATGTGGGCCAATGTTCCTGGTGTCAATAATGCACTTAGAGTGGTGGGTGGAGGAGGACTTTCTGGCTCAAAGGGTACTGTATCAGATACAAGGTATATATAGTTTAGTGAAAGTAGAAAAAATATCCGTATGTATTTCAGGAGGCAGACACAGATGCTCTCAGGCCCAGTATGGATTCGAGAAGAATATAGAAATTTGACAAAGGGTACAGTATCAGCAGATAATAGGTATAAATAGTATATTTTAAACATTCTAAATCTCAGTATATATTTGAGGAGGCAGACACAGATGCTCTCAGGCCCAGTATGGATTACACCACAATATAAAAAGCAGTAAAAGTGTAATGGATCAGAAGCATATAGCTGTATACATTATAGGGGCATTGTAAACCTCCTTATATATTTCCATAGTCAGAAACAGACTCTCACTGCCTCAGTATGGATTATACCAGAATATAAAAAGCAGTAAATAGGTAATGTATCACAAGCATACAGCTGCTGTATACAGTGTTGGTGTAAATCTCCAAATATATTTCCGGAGTAACAGACAGACGTTCACATGCTCATTATGGATTACACCAGAATCTAAATAGAAAAAAAAGGGTACTGTATCAGAAGCGTAGAGCTGTATACAGTGTTGGTCAAATTTGAAATCTCGGTATATCATTCCAGAGTCACCCTCAGACGCTCAATCAGTCTGGATTTGACCATAATACAAAATGTTGAAAAAAAGGTACTGGATAACAAGATAGCAAGTATATATATTATAGGGTACAATTTAAATCTCCATTTAGATATTCCCGTAGTCACCCTCAGACGCTCACTCAGTATGGATTTGACTGTAATACTAAATGTCAAACAAGGGTACTCTATAACAAGATAGAAGCTGTATATAGTATAGGGTAAAATTTTTATCTCTGCATATATAGAAGGAGTAAACCACACACGCTCACTCAGTATGGATTATACTGTAATAAAAAATTTAGAACAAAGGTACTGTACCAGCAGATACCAGGTGTATCCAGTCTAGGGGTAATTGTAAATTTCCGTCTATATTTCCGGAGTCAGACACAGAAACTCACAGGCTCAGTATGGATTACACCAGAATATAAAAAGTAGAAAAAGGGAAATGTATTTGAAGTGTACACCAGTATACATTGTTGGGGTACTTTTAAATCTTTGTATATATTTCAGTCTCAGTAAGCCAGTCCAGACTCTCTGCTACTGGAAACTAGATGGATACAAGTACAGACGGAAAGTCGAGTGTTTGCAGAAGTTTGGGAATTACTAATCACGGGAAAACCTCCCGGTAGATTTCGCAGAGGCGATGCTGACCCTCAATTATTTTGTCTGTGGAGACAGCGAAAACGGTTATTTGTGAAGAAAGGATTGCTGTATCGCAGTAGCATGGATTCCATCACCGCTACTCGTCTCCATCAAATTGTGATCACAGGGAGAGATGTAGACATGGTCCTCACTGCCTATCATGATGGGGATGCATATCTAAAGAAGAATATAATGCTGTCTGCAGAACCTGCAGGGCACAAATCAGATTATCTAAAGCAGGCAATGAATTGAGGCTTGCAAGAGATGTCAAAAGCAATAATAAAGGATTTTGGGGATATGTCAAAAGTAAAAGAAAAGTCAAAGATGCTATAGGATTTTTACAGGATGAAAATGATGAAATGGTAAGACAGGATGTTGAGAAGGCCGAGCTTTTAAATTCCTATTTTGCATCTGTTTTCTCTCAGAAAGGAAATGTAACATCAACTTTTCTTCACTGTCCTATTAAGGGAATAGAAGAATCCAGGATATCTATAAACAGAAAGATAGTGAGGAGACACTTAGCTAACCTAAATGAATTCAAGTCTCCAGGTCCAGATGAATTACACCCCAGAGTACTGAAGGAGATGGCAGAAGAAATTTTTGAACCCCTGTCCATAATCTTTGAAAATTCTTGGAGAACAGAAGAAGTCCCAGAGGACTGGAGAAGAGCAAATGTTGTTCCTATCTTCATAAAGGGGAAGAAGGTGGACCCAGGCAACTATAGGCTGGTGAGTCTGACTTCTATACCAGGAAAGATCTTTGAAAACATTATTATTCAACATGTATGTCAGTAACTGGATAAGAATGAAGTGATTAAACAGAGTCAGCATGGGTTTGTAACTAATAAGTCATGTCAGACTAACTTAATTTCCTTCTATGATGGAATCACTGATTGGGTGGATCAAGGAAATGCTGTAGATATAGTATATCTTGACTTCAGCAAAGCATTTGACAAAGTATCTCATACAATCCTTATTGAAAAAACGACTAAGTATGGAATGGACAAGGCAACTGTTAGGTGGATTCATAACTGGCTTAGTGATCGGACCCAAAGAGTGGTCGTAAATGGCTGCACATCCAGTTGGAAGAATGTCTCAAGTGGGGTACCACAGGGCTCTGTCCTGGGCCCTGTATTGTTCAACATCTTTATCAACGATTTAGATGAAGGAATTGAGGGTAAACTGATTAAATTTGCTGATGACACAAAGCTAGGAGGGATAGCTAATACTAGAGAAGAGAGAGAGAGGATTCAAAAAGATATAAATAAACTGGAACAGCGGGCAGCAACTAACAGAATGGTTTTTAGCAGGGAAAAATGCAAAGTACTACATCTGGGCAATAAAAATGAAAAAAGCATATACAGAATGGTAGGAATAGGGCTAAGCTAAAGCACATGTGAAAAAGACTTGAGTATACTAATAGATCACAGACTGAATATGAGTCAACAGTGTGATGCAGCAGCAAAAAAGGCAAATGCAATTCTAGGATGTATTAACAGAAGCATACAGTCTACTTCACATGAAGTCATTATTTCCCTCTACTCCTCTTTGGTCAGACCTCATCTGGAATATTGTGTCCAGTTTTGGGCACCACATTTTAAAAAAGACATCAACAAACTGGAGCAAGTTCAGAAAAGAGCGACCAAAATGGTGACCGGTCTGCAAACCCTGTCTTATGAGGAAAGGTTGCAGGATTTGGGAATGTATAGTTTGCAAAAGAGAAGACTGAGAGGAGACTTAATAGCTGTCTACAAATATCTAAAGGGCTGTCACAGAAGGATCATCTTTATTCTCATTTGCACAAGGAAAGACTAGAAGCAATGGGATGAAACTGAATGGGAGGAGACACAGATTAGATATTAGAAAAAACTTTTTGACAGATAGAGTGATCAATGAGTGGAACAGGCTGCCACGAGAAGTGGTGAGTTCTCCTTCAATGGAAGTCTTCACACAGAGGCTGGACAGACATCTGACTGGGATAATTTAGCGAATCCTGCTTTGAGCAGGGGGTTGGACCAGATGCCCAGGAGGTCCCTTCCAACTCTACGATTCTATGATTCTATGATTCTATGTGTCTGGTCACTTTGGAGTGCAAAAGACAGAAGCCACAGGCCATAGGAGATTCTATTGTATCGGCATGAGAGGAGACATTGAAAAATGGTGGAAGGAATGTCACACATCTGTGACTAGGAAAACTGTGAAAGCTGATCATAAAGCACCACTGCATCCGATTGTGAGTTCACATCCATTACAAATGGTAGCCATTGATCATCTGAAGGTAGAGGCCAGCAGGACAGGCCATAGCTACATCTCAACCATCATCGATCAGTTCACCAAATTTGTAGTGGCCATCCCTGTGAAGGATTTAACTGCCCAGACTACACAGCGGTAGAGCAGGGAGAGGTAAGTATTGCAACTTGCAAGTGCTGTGGCCATGAGCAAACAGTGCGGGCCCACTCATGGGCGACGGTACTGGCACAGGGCCCCTCATAGTACACTGGTGTGTCTGATGGCGACTGGGCCCCCCCACTGTCAGAGACACTGTATGTATTGTGCTATGAGGGGCCCTGTGCCAGTGCTGTCGGCCAAGAGTGGGCCCACCCACCTGTTCAGAGCAACGGCACTTGCCCGGGTGCGCCAGGTGGTGACCCCAGCCCATGGGGGGGCAGCCCAGTTAGGGAGGTTTAAAAAATGGCATATGTTGATGTGTAGGCTGTACATTCAGCAGCTGCAAATGGAGGAATTGGAGAAGTCCAAGGAAGAGGAGGACAAAAGCGAGCCAATTTTCTAGAAACCTATGTGTCATCAGGGGAAGGTGGGACAAAATCCTTTGAAACCCATGCATGGTTCATTTTAATGAAGGTTAGATCATCAACATTTTGGGTCGACAGACGGGTCCTTTTTTCTGTCAGGATTGATCCAGCAGCACTGAAGACTCTTTCAGATAGCACACTAGCAGCAGGGCAAGCGAGCTCCTGTAAGGCATATTGTGCTAATTCAGGCCACGTGTCCAGTTTACAGGCCCAATAGTCAAAGGGGAATGACCTGGAGGGGGAGAACATCAATATGGGAGGAGAAGTAGTTTGTAACCATAATTGAGAACTGCTGTCTCCTGTCACATGCAATCGATGCAGTATTATCAGTCGTGTGAGCAGTACCTGAGAAGTCAGTCCACAACATGGTCATGAAACCCCTGTCTCCAACGCCACTTCAGCTGTGTGCACCACAAAAAACTCTTCCATTTTGCCCACTACGGCTTGTGAGAGAACCAGCACCGCTGCTGTGTGCTGGGAATGCCTCAAACAAACGGTTTATCAGAGTTGCTTGTTTGTTAGCCAATATTAGCTCTAGGTTCTCCTGTGGCATGATGTTGTGTAATTTGCCTTTATAGGCTAGATCGAGTATGCTGGCCAACCAATAGTCGTCATCCTTCATCATTTTGGCAATGCGGGTGTCCCTTTTTAGGATCTGCAAGGCATAATCACACATGTGGGCCAATGTTCCAGGTGTCAATGATGCACTGGCAGTGGTGGGTGGAGGAGCACTTTCTGGAAAATCCACATCCCTCCAGTCACGCACAAACCCTGTACCTGACCTTGCCACGCCAACATTTTCTCTTGCCCCCTGAGAAGCATCCTCCTCCCCAAAATAATCATCCCCCTCATCCTCCTCCTCCTCTTCTTCCTCCACCTCATCCAGGACAGTTCCCTGACCAGACAATGGATGACTGTCATCAAGGCTTCCCTCCTCCTCCTCCTCCTGTTCCTCCTCCGCTGCAGATGCTTGATCCTTAATGTGCATCAAACTTTGTATTAGCAGATGCATAAGTGGGATGCTCATGCTTATGATGGTGTCATCTGCGCTTACCAGCCATGTGCACTCCTCAAAAGGACTTTACAGAGGTCTTTCAGCTTTGACCACTGCACACCCGACAACTCCATGTCTGCCCTCAAACTGCCTGCACCGTGTATCCTCTCACAAATGCATTACAGCCTGCCTCTGTTCGCACAGCCTCTCAACCATGTGCAGGGTGGAGTTCTACCTTGTTGCAACATCTATGATTAGGCGGTGCTTGGGGAGGTGGAGCAATCACTGCAGCTTCTGCATACGACTGGAGTGAACGGGTGACTGGCGGATGTGCGAGCAAAGTCTTTGCATCTTTTGAAGCAGGGCTGTTAACTCTGGATAATTATTTAGGAAGCACTGCACCACCAGGTTCAAAGTGTGAGCCAGGCAAGGTATGTGTGTGAGTTTTGCAAGGGCTATGGCTGCCACGAAATTCTGGCCGTTATCACTGACTACCTTGCCTGGCTCAAGATGTAGGCTGCCCTGCCATGACTCAGTTTGTCGCTGCAAGTAGTCGTCCAATACCTCCGCGGTGTGTCTGTTGTCGCCCAAAGACATCATCTTTAAAACAGCCTGCTGCCGCTTACCACTAGCTGTTTGATAGTGGGACACCTCGTATGCAACACTGGCAGCTGCGGATGGAGTGCTCGTGCGACTGTGCTCTGTCGACAAGCTTTCGCTTCTGGAGGAGGAGGGTCGAATGCCTAGAGCCAACTGTTTTCTATACCGTGGGCTAGGCAGCACTGTTCCATCGCCTCTGTTCCCTCTGGAGCCTGCATCCACCACATTAACCCAGTGCGCAGTAATGGACATGTAATGGCCCTGGCCATGCCTACTGGACCATGCATCTGTTGTGAGGAGCACCTTTCCACTCACTGATTGTTTGAGTGCATGGACAATGCGGTCTTTCACATGCAGGTGGATGGCAGGGATGGCTTTTCGAGAAAAGAAGTGCCGACTGGGTAGGTTATAGCGTGGGACAGCATAGGCCACGAGCTCTCGGAAAGCTTCGCTTTCAACCAAACGGAAGGGCATCATCTCTAATGAGATCAGTTTGGCAATGTAGGCATTCAGAGCCAGTGTACGTGGATGAGAGGATGAGTACTTTCTTGTCCTACTCAGAGTGTCTGCTAGGGTGAGCTGGACTTGAGAGCTGCATATGGGGGAAGTAGCGGTGGACCAGATGGACTGAGAGGCGGCTGGTGATGGTGTTGGTGGTGATGGCCTAGATTCAGTGTTTCATTGCAAAACCATTGTGATTCCCTGACTGCTTTGGCCTTGCAACGACACCTCAACATTTACTGCTGGTGGTTTGCTTACCGTTGGAGGTGGTCTTACAGTGGGAGAAGTGATGGAGTGTTGCTGGCTACCTTCAATAGGAGCAGGTGGACATGTGGTACCTGAGGTTTTGTAGTCAGACCACGCTTGCAAGTGCATGGTGTTTAAATGTCTAAGCATGCAACTGGTATTCAAATTTCTGAGATTTTTCCCTTGGCAAAAGGTTCTTCCGCTCTTCTTACAGATAACCTCTGCCTCATCAGTAGGATTTTGGACAAAGAAGTGCCACATTGCACTCTTCCTACTATGGTATAAATTTTCATGGCTTGCACGCTGTGCTAATTTGACCGTGTGGCCAAGCTGTCCTGCAACTCTTTTGGTTTTTGTTCCACGTTTTTGGACAGCTACGAGCCTGCCAGATAACCGCTGCTGCGATGTTGATACCTGCTGTGGATCCTTCTCCTCATCTGAGCTATTGCCAGCGGCACCCTCTTCCCCCAATGGATGCCAATTCGGGCCAACAACTGGGTCATCCATCACCTCCTCTTCAGTTTCATCTGCACCTTCCTGTGTCACCGTGTAAGGTGGTATAGTATGCGGGAAGGGGCACCTGAGTTTCATCAGGGTCAGATTCTGGCTCAGTAGACTGCGAGGGCAATGTAGTGCTGTGGGTCAATGTACCAGCAGAATCATCTAGCAGTGGCTGTGCATCAGTGCACTCCATGTCAGATTCATCTTGAACTGGGGAATTCAGGATTTGACTGGATAACCCAGGCATGCCGCATCCTTCACTTTCGGTGGGGGTGAAAGACACAAGGAAAGGTGTTTTTCCTAACCAGAACCCTGCACTGACGACTTAGTGCTTGCAGGTTTTGAAAGTTCAGAAGAGGAGGCAATAGAGCTGGTTACTGTTTCAGCAATGTAAGCCAAAACCTGTTCCTGATGCTCCAGCTTTAAAAGCGGTTTTCCTACTCCCAGAAAAGGGAACCTTACAAGCCTCCTTGTGCCAGACGATGATGCAGGCTCAACACCTCCTGCCTTAGCTGCTATTGTGCTTTTGGCATAACCAGCAGATGTACCACCACCATCAGTACCAGCTGCCCCCCCGCCCACGTTCACGGCCACTTCCACCATACTTCCTCATGTTTGTGAAAATGTAACAAAAATACCAGCAGATATATGGTACTGTATGAGGAGCATACAGCTGTATAAGGTGTAGGTAAAAATTTAAATCTCAGTTTATATTTCCTTAGTCACAGACACTCTCCCAGTATGTATTTGATCGTAATCCAACCAGCAGATATACAGTACTGTATCAGAAGCGGACAGCTCTATACGGTGTATGTATGGAAAAATGAAAATCTCCGTCTATTTTTTTAAGGAGTCACACCCAGATAGCATGTATTTGTCCGGGATACCAGCCGGTACGTACACGGTAGTGTGTGAGGAGCGTACAGCTCTATACGGTGTATGTATGGAAAATTTTAAATCTCCATCTATTTTTTTACGGAGTCCCACACACGCTGTCTCTGTATAGATTTGACCGTAAGACAAACGCCAGATATACAATACTGTTTGAGAAGTGGACAGCGCTATACGATGTATGTATGGAAAATTTTAAATCTCCATCTATTTTTTGACTGAGTCAACAGCAGATATACGATACTGTTAGAGAAGCGGACAGCTCTATACGGTGTATGGAAAAATGGAAATGTCCGTCTATGTATTTACGGACTCACACACACACACGCTGTCTCTGTATAGATTGGACCGTAATCCAAACAGCAGATATATGATACTGTTTGAGAAGCGGACAGCTGTATATGGTGCATGTATGGAAAATTTTAAATCTCTGTTTGTTTTATTACCGAGTCAAACACAGATAGCATGTATTTGTCCGTGATACCAGCCGGTACATGGTAATGTGTGAGAAGCGTACAGCTCTATACGGTGTATGCATGAAAAAATGAAAATCTACGTCTATTTTTTCCGTAGCCACACACAGACGCTCTCAGTATGGATTTTACCGTAATCTAAACAGCAGATATATATGGTACTGTATCAGAAGCGGACAGCTCTATACGGTGTATGTATGGAAAAATGAAAATCTCAGTCTATCTTTTTATGGAGTCACACACAGATAGCATGTATTTGTCCTTGATACCAGCCGGTACACGGTAGTGTGTGAGGAGGGTACAGCTCTATACAGTGTATGTGTGGAAATTTTTAAATCTCCGTCTAATTTTTTCCACACTCACACACACACACTGTCTCTGTATAGATTTGACCATAATCAAACAGCAGATATACGATACTGTTTGACAAGCGGACAGCTCTATACGGTGTATGGAAAAGTGAAAATGTCCGTATATGTCTTTACGCTGTCTCTGTATAGATTTGACCGTAATCAAACAGCAGATATACGATACTGTTTGACAAGCGGACAACTCTATATGGTGTATGTATGGAAAATTTTAAATCTCTGTCTATTTTTTTCGGAGTCACACTCACACGCTGTCTCTGTATAGATTTGACCATAATCAAACAGCAGATATACGATACTGTTTGACAAGCGGACAGCTCTATACGGTGTATGTATGGAAAATTTTAAATCTCCGTCTATTTTTTTACGGAGTCACATACACAAGCTGTCTCTGTATAGATTTGACCGTTATCAAACAGCAGATATACGATACTGTTTGACAAGCAGACAGCTCTATATGGTGTATGCATGGAAAATTTTAAATCTCCGTCTATTTTTTTTATGGAGTCACACACACGCACTGTCTCTGTATTGATTTGACCGCTATCAAACAGCAGATATACAATACTGTTTGACAAGCGGACAGCTCTATACGGTGTATGTATGGAAAGTTTTAAATCTCTGTCTATTTTTTTACGGAGTCACACACACACACGCTGTCGCTGTATAGATTTGACCACAATACATACAAACAGCAGATATGCAATACTGTTTGAGAAGTGGACAGCTCTATACGGTGTATGTATGGAAAATTTAAAATCTCCATCTATTTTTTAACGGAGTCACACACAGATAGCATGTATATGTCCTTGATACCAGCCGGTACATGGTAATGTGTGAGGAGCGTACACCTCTATATGGTGTGTGAAAGAGTGAACGCTCTGTAACTGTGCAGAAAATCAGAATAAAAGTTTTTTGCTTTTAAAAAAGCAGTCTGCACAGCAGTGTGCACACAGCAATGCAGCTGTCAGGTAGCCTTATAAAGCAGCCTAATAACCACCAGCGCTGCTGCACACACAAAAATCCTCCCCTGTCACTGCACACTAACTGTACAGTTGAAATCGCTATCAGAAGAAGCACAGTTTTTTTTTCTTTGTTGCCTAACGCTCTCCCTATTGAGAATCAGTGGCAGCAATCTCTCCCTATGCTAAGACCGGCAGAAGTAAAATGGCGGTCGGTGGTCATGGTTTTTATAGCCACTGTGACGCCACACAAAGCAAGCCAATCACACGAATGCCCTTCTCTAAGATGGTGGTGGCCGCTGCCGATATCATCACGTTGCCCACAGTGTGCATCCTTGATGATTAGCTGAGAAATGGCACTGGAAGCATTATGGGAAACGCGATTTTGACGCGTGGGTCGGCGACCTCATGGCCGACCTCATGCTATGGTCGGGTTTCGATTGATGAAACCCGACTTTAGCGAAAGTCGGCGACTTATCAATTTGACCGACCCATTTTGCTCAACTCTAGTCCTGTCCCCTTTGCAGAAAAGCATCCCCAAAGTATGATGTTTCCCCTTCCATACTTCAAGGCTGGGATGGTGTTCTTGGGATTGTACTCATCCTTTTTCCTCCAAACAAAAGTGGAGTTGATTCCAAAAATTTCTATTTTGTCTCATATGACCACATTACCTTCTCCAATGCCGCTTCTGGATCATCCAGATGATCATTGGTGAACTTCAAATGGGCCTGGACCTGTGCTGGCATAAGCATGGGGACTTTGTGTGCCCTGCAGTATTTTAAACCATGACGATGTAGTGTGTTACTAACAGTAATATTTGAGACTGTGGTGCCAGCTCTCTGCAGGTCATTGACCAGGTCCTCCCATATAGCTCTGGACTGATTCCTGATCTTTCTCAGAAACATCCTTACCCCACGAGGCAAGATCTTGTATGGCGCCCCAGACCGAGGAAGATTGACAGTCATCTTGTGTTTCTTTCATTTTCCTAATAATTGCGCCAATAGTTTCTCAGCAAATTGCTTGCATATTGTCCTGTAGACCATCCCAGCCTTGTACTGGTCTATAATTTTGTCTATGGTGTCGTTAGACAGCTCTTTCGTCTTGGCCATGGTTTTGAGGGTGGAATGTGATTGATTGCGTTTGTGGGCATGAGTCTTTTATACAGGTAATGTGTTCAAGCAGGTGCAAAAAACACAGGTAATGAGTGTAGAGTAAGATGACTTCTTAAAAAAACCTAACAGGTCTGGGAGAGACAGAATTCTTGCTGGTTAGTGGATGATTAACTACTTATTTCATGCAATAAAATGCAAATTAATCAGGTAAAAATCATACAATGTGGTTTTCTGGTTTTTATTTTTAGATTCTGTCTCACACAGTTGACGTTTACCTATGATAAAAATGAAAGACCTCTCCATTCTTTATAGGTGGGAAACTTGCAAAATCGGCTGTGTATTAACTACTTATTTTCTCCACTGTACGGGTTTTTCGTGCACGTGTTCTTTTTTTCTATATGAACTCATTTTGCTTCATTATGTTCATGTGGCATTTTTGACATATTCTACCATATTTTAACATGTATTACTTAACATTAGAGGATCTATGCACTTGCTCTTTTGACTCTCATGAATGTTTTTACCATGTAACGGAAATGTACGGGGTTTAACAAACCATCATATCACGCATTGTCTTTATAACAAATACACCCAGTTGTTCTGGTACCTTTTTTTTTCTTAGTGCATGCTATCTTTTTGGAACATATATTAATATCTATGAAATATGATATGATTTTAAATAAATTTAAGACATTATATATTTAATCCAAATAGAGTGTTACATTTTATTTTGTAGGGTATGTACAGTATATTCTTCTTGCACACACAATTGATTCTTCTGCAAGTCGATATTGCAAGACAGGCATATATATAAAACTGTACAGTGTTCCTAGGCTTAATCTGCCACAAACAATTTAAGATTTGTATAGACTGGATTTTAAAGCAATACTTATTGTTAGCTATCGGATCACTGTAATGTGTTTGTGCATATACTCGTGCATAAATAAAACATCTACCGTTGGAGAGATTGAATAAAACTGTTTTTTTATAAAAGCATATTTTGTACAATATAGGTATGTTATCAATTACAGTCATTATGAAGAAAAAGGCATGATCTCGTAAAGAAAATAGGAGGTTTTATATTATTTTTGTTCAGAAAATACTCTTCTATCTAAGGGCTCTTTCACACATCAGTGTGTCTGGGACGTGAGGTGACAGTTTTTACACGTACCGGAGACACTTATACATGTAGACCCCAAGTGAATGGGTCTGCGCACATGTCAGTGTGTTTCCTTGGACCATATGTCCGTGGGCAAAACATGCTTACATGTCTGTTTTTTAGCAGCAGCACAATGTCTCACACACGTGCACACTGATGGTACCTGGATGACATCCATATGTCGTCAGTGTGACACATATCAGTTCCTGGGAAGCAGTGGTACTGTTTGTGCTGTTTCCCGGCACCGGGTGCTGAAGACAGCTCGTAACATTGTCCACTGCTCTGCCTGCAATCAGCACGAGCAGGGGACAATGTTGAGAATTGTCTACAAGTAAAATTAAGAATAAAATAAAAAATCACATTACACTCACCTTAACACCTAATCCCTTGAAGCCATTGTCCCCTGAAAACAAACAAAAGTAAAAAACAATAATATCCCTCAGCAGTCCAAAGTTGAAAGTTTACCTTTGCTCACAGGCGTTGGCTGATAGGACTAGTAGTCCCATGCACCTACACCTGCTGTCGCTGATAACAACGAGAGCAGGAGGCTGCTGATGGGAGTATTCATTCACCGGTACCTGCGCTATAAATAAATACATTTTCAAAAATAATGATGTGGATTCCCCTTAGTTTTGATAACCAGGCAGGCAAGACTGACTGCTGCATGCTGCAACTCTCAGCTTTCAGCTTTAGCAGGGCTGCTTATCAAGAATAGAGGGGTCCCAGGGGTTAGAGTGGTGACCAAACATATCAGATTTTCGGATAAACCCATTAAGGTTTGTCTAATGTGTATAGGCACCTTGCTTGTCTTAATTTAATATTTTGAGCCAAAGAATGTGAAATACAATCATTTATTAGCACATACAAATAAATACTAGGTTATTATTGTTATTAATTTTATTATCAACGTTATTCATATTATTTTTTATAAACATTGCTAAATGCAGACAGAAATTTGACATTCATTCAAAAAGCTGTATTCTGATAATTTCCTGCATAATTCTTTTTTACATCATGTTCAAAATGCATTGTACAAGACATTTAACATTTCAATTTAGTGTGAAAATTAAAAAGTAATTATTTCCAATATTTCAGCTGTGTGTAATTACAGTTGGATGAATTTTGGAGACTCACATTGTTTGTCTCTGTATGTACATATGTATTACATTTGTTATTGATGAAAAAATACATTTTAACCATTTTTGTATTTTTAATGGTAATCATCATATGTTTGCTGCTGAATCCCAATAAAAAAAGAAAAATATATCATACAGTGTACCTTTCGGCGCATAATGTTACATGGTGAAGAGTAGTTCACTGGTGCATTCAATATAGTTTAGGATGTTATAGTGCAGTGTACTGGCCTTAGGCTCCCTTCACATGTCCTGGTGATTCTTGTACTAGATAAAACAGTTCCAGTAAGATCCTTAGTCCGTGTCTGTGTGCCATCCATATGTACGTATGTGACATCCGTGTAACATCCGACATATAAATATGTGACATATACTGTAAGTATGTCAGTGTGCTATATAATTAGTGCTTTGTGTGAGATTTTTTTAATAAATAATAATAAAAAAAATCTAGGCTCCCCGCATAATTTTTAAAACCATCAGAGGGAAAACCCACCACTGGGGGTTGATATTAATAATCTGGGAAAGAAGGTATTATCCCAAAATGTTCCCAGGCTACTAATAACAGTTTAATTCAGTTCTACCGGCTCACACTGAACTGAGCGTGGGAACCGCTGACAGCGACCGGCGGTAACCTCTGTGACATTGACGCTCATCATTGAAGCTGCGTTCTGACATTTAGCTCAGTGTCTCCTGGATTTCAGGCTGAATGGTCCCATCATGCCACCTTTCAGCTTGTAATCCAGATGAAGCAGAGATGGATTACAGCATGGGACAAATAGATTCTCATTGGACAGGTGAAGAATATTTTTTTTATTATTTTTACAGTAATACATGGGAAAATGGGGATCGAGTGTGTTTATTTCAACTTAAGGACTTTATTCTTGCTGTGTCTCTTTTACAATATGACTATGGGGTTAGAAATAGGGGCATCTTATAGATGCCTTTCCATTACTAACCCCTGGACTTGATGTTACCTGACAATACAAAGCTGATATCAACCCCAACCCTATTACCTTACTTGCCACTGCCACAGGGCACCAGATTTGGCACATCTTATATATGTGCCATTTTGGGGAAACTTTAGGGCCGCTATTGGTAGCCTGGGAGGGGGGGCAATATATCTGGCTCCTTCTCAGGTTATTAACCCTATTAACCCCTTTACCCCAAAGGTAGTTTGCACGTTAATGACAAGACCAGTTTTTTACAATTCTGACTACTGTCAATTTATGAGGTAATAATTCTGTAATGCTTCAATGGATCCCAATTTTACATCTTTGAATTTTCATACCCTTAAATCACTGAGATAGGTAACACAAAATAATTAATAAGTAACATTTCCCACATGTCTACTTTACATCAGCACAATTTTGGAGCCCAATTT
Organism: Dendrobates tinctorius; assembly: GCF_039654945.1. Taxonomy (NCBI): domain Eukaryota; kingdom Metazoa; phylum Chordata; class Amphibia; order Anura; family Dendrobatidae; genus Dendrobates; species Dendrobates tinctorius. The sequence goes on along the minus strand of NW_027361759.1, from coordinate 7,496,472 downwards.
TTTTGTTAGGAAGTTATAAGGGTTTAAAGTTGACCAGCAATTTTTAATTTTTCCAACAAAATTTACAAACTATTTTTTCTAGGGATCACATCACATTTGAGGTCACTTTGAAGGAATCTATATGATAGAAAATATCCAAAAGTGCCACCATTCTAAAAACTGCATCCCTCAAGAAGTTGATTAACCCTTCGGGTGTTTCACAGGAATTTTTTTTCTAAGGGCTAATAAGTTTTTTGTTTACAACAAACTGAGGTCCATTTTTTCCTGCGTGCATCAATACCTTACATGTAATTGGGAAATATATTTCAGGCACAGTGAAAACCTCAGAAGGTAAGGAGCACCAGATTTTACTGTTATGGTTTGCGGGTGCTATGACCCACTGGGAGAGCCCATGAGGTGCCAGAACAGTAGAACCCCCAATAAGTATCCCCAATTTACAAACTACACCTCTCAATGAATTCATATTCAGTGATCATATTGACACAATGGGTGTATCATAGAATTTTGTACTCTTGGGCAGTAAAGAAAAAAATAACTATATTTTTACCACCAAATTTTGTTTTAGCCCCAGATTTTACATTTTCACACAAGAAGTGGGTAAAAATGACACCATAATTTAACCCACAATTTCTACTGAACGTGGCAATACCCCATATGGGCTGTACTGTACTACTTAGCCATACAGAGAGACTCGGGAGGAACAAAGCGCTATTTGCCTCCTGGAGCCCAGATTTTCCTAGAACAGTTCTAGGACTTCATACATAGAGCCCCTAATTGCTAGAATAGCATAATCCCCCTCAACTAACCCCATTTTGGAAATTATACCCTTTTGGGAATTTATCTACAGGTATAGTGCTGATTTTGACTTCATGGGTATTTTACCGAAACAAGCAGCAATGAATGTTGCCAAGTGAAAATTGCAAACTGTTGTATTCTATGTAAAAAGAAACTCCAAGCGTATGTGGCGCTAATCATCTTAGGATTTCTTGAATACATCTACTTCCAGTGAAAATCTATTACTAACGGTTAATTTATTTTCTCAAAAGAAAAAAACATTTTTAAATATTTTTAAAATACAGTACAATGCGTTTCAGCTGCTATTTTTACAGTGCAGCCTTCATTAGGTAACAAAAAACAAACAACATGCAAAAGCACTATCAAGTGGTGTTACAATTTCAAAGCTTTCTTATTTATGAAGGTTCCTAGAAGGGATTAGTTGGGCGGGACCTGAAATTTGTCACTCGGGTTCTCCTCCTTGACAAATATCTACATGATAGCATCTAAAGAGACCTGCACCTGTAAGTTAGGCGAGCTCTCATCGCTTCAGAAATGCCAAAAATGTGGACGCTATATGTGATTTAGGTACACTGTGTGGCTCAGAAGGGAAGGGGGCATTTGGATTTGGGGGCGCAGAATTTGCTGAATTTCTTTTGGAGGGTTATGGATTCATTTCACTTTTCCAGAGCCTTTTTACTACCAGTGACGTGGAAGCCCCCAAAATTTCCATAAACCGATGATAGACCTTAGCGAGGGCTTGCTTTTTTGTGGATTGAGTTGAAGCTTTTATTGGGAACATTTTACATAACGTTAAGGATGACAGTTATCTGGTGCACTACGCTGAGCACTTACTTTGGGGTTTCCATCTAAATATCTGAGTGACATGATTCAAATGAAACCCTGAAGGCATCCATTCACTATGATGAGGCAGCAGAGTTACTCTGGACTCTGTCTGGCCTCTGTTCAGTGTTGTCCTTCTTTTCAGAAGTGAACAAACTGTGGCCGACAGTACTTTTATGCAATCCCAAAAAGACGGACATCGTGGGATCACAGGTCAGATGACATCCACAGTGCCTCCATCTGCTTCATTATAGGGAATGTTCCATAAGAGGTTATATCTAGAGATGAGCGACTTTGCCTTTTTTCGGGTCGAGTCGGGTTTCATGAAACCCGACTTTCTTATAAGTCGGATCGAACAAAATCGGCCGACTATAGGGAAAAGTCGGGGTCCGACTGAAACACGAAACGCAATGCAAGTCAATGGGGAAGCAAAGTCGTCATGGAGTGGAGGACAGTAAACACACCTACAGTGCCCATTTCAATGCCAACAACATCAATTCTTATTACTTAAGCTTGTCAACCTTAATTTACTCTATAATAATAGTTACGCATTGAAAACTGGGGGTAATTTGGCTAAAGTTGTGGGGGGTAGGGCTGGCGCCAGGTTTTCGTGTGCCCTGGGCCAAAGAGTGTCAGTGCGCCCTTTTAACACATACCACAATTCATAATGCTCAGATACGGCACGGAAATATAGGTATAGTCCAATGAAAAATACTCCACTGCTTACATGACATGACTGATATCTATTTTAAATTCTACAATAGCTCAAAAAACAGACAGTATATTACTCCATACAGTATTATGGCCACCTCCTAGTGCGCTATACAGAATAATGAGCCCCATATATTTCTCCATACAGAATAATTGGTCCCATATTATGTTCCCTACAGTATATGATGAGCTCCACATAATGCTACAGTATATGTTGGTCCCCATGGATGATGGTCCACTGTCTTATGGGCCCAAATAATGCTCCATAGAGTCCATATATAATGGGCCCCATTTCTAATGCTCCAGTGTATAATGGGCCCCGTAAATGCTGCTCCAGTGTCTAATGTCCCCCATTTTGAATGCTCCAGTATATGATGGGCCAAATGGATGATGCTCCAGTGTATGATGGGCCCCACATAACATTCTCCAGTGTATATTGATCCCCAAAAAATCCTCCCAACATTTAAAAAAATTAAATAGCTCTCCTCGCAGGGCACTGCTCTACTCTGGAGTCCTCAGCATTGCCATCTTCAAGCTCTCTGCACTTGTACTGTTTCAGTAGAGGGCATACAGACATGATGTAATCGCGCTCTCTAACTTGAGTGTAACTGTCAGGAAAGGCGGAAGACGTCATGGCGGTGGAGCAGGGAAAGGTAAGTATTGCAAGTGCTGTGTCCCTGAGCAAGCAGGGGGGACCCACTGGTGGGCGCTGGTACTGGCACAGGGCCCCTCATAGTACACCAGTGTGTCTGATGGCGAGTGGGCCCCCCCACCATCAGAGATACTTTATTGTACTATGAGAGGCCCTGTGCCAGTGCCGTTGCCCAAGGGTGGGGCCATACACGTGTTCAGGGCAACAGCACTTGGCCGGGTGCGGCAGGTGGTGACCCCGGTCCTGGGGTTGGGGTGCAGCCCATTTAGGGAGGTTAAAAAATGTGATATGTTGATGTGTAGGCTGGAGTTTCAGCTGCTGCAAATGGAGGAATTGGAGAAGTCAGAGGAAGAGGACAAAAGCGAGCCTTTTTTCTGGCAACCTATGTGTTATCAGGGGAGGGTGGGACAAAATCTTTGGAAACCCATGCATGGTTCATTTTAATGAAGGTTAGATCATCAACATTTTGGGTTGACAGATGGGTCCTTTTTTCTGTCAGGATTGATCCAGCAGCACTGAAGACTCTTTCAGATAGCACACTAACAGCAGGGCAAGCGAGCTCCTGTAAGGCATATTGTGCCAATTCAAGCCATGTGTCTGGTTTTGAGGCCCAATAATCAAAGGGGAATGACCTCTGAGGGAGAGCCTCGATATGGGAGGAGAAGTAGTTTGTAACCATAGTTGACAACTGCTGTCTCCTGTCACTTGCAATCAATTCTGTATTAGCTGTCGTGTGCGCGGGACTTGAGAAATCAGACCACAACATGGTCAGGAAACCCATGTCTCCAAAGCCAGTTCGGCTGTGTGCACCATGAACACCTCTTCCATTTTGCCCACTATGGCTCGTGGGAGAAGCAGCTCTGCTGTTGTGTGCTGGGAATGCCTCAAACGGTTTACCAGAGTTGCTTGTTTGTTAGCCAGTATTAGCTCTAGGTTCTCCTGTGGCATGATGTTGTGTAATTTGCCTTTATAACATGGATCGAGGATGCGGGCCAACCAGTAGTCATCATCCCTCATCATTTTGGCATGGCAGGGGTCCCTTTTTAGGATCTGCAAGGCATAATCACACATGTGGGCCAATATACCAGGTGTCAATGCTGCATTGCCAGTGGTGGGTGGAGGAGCACTTTCTGGCAAATTCACATCCCTCCAGTCACGCACAAACCCTGTACCTGACCTTGGCATGCCCACATTTTTTCTTGCCCCCTGAGAAGCATCCTCCTCCCCAAAATAATCAACCCCCTCATCCTCCTCCTCATCTTCCTCTTCTTCCTCCACCTTGTCCACACCAGTTCCCTGAACAGACAATGGCTGACTGTCATCAAGGCTTCCCTCCTCCTCCTCCTCCTGTTGCTCCTCAGCTGCAGATGCCTGATCCTTAATGTGCATCAAAGTTTGCATGAGCATATGCATAAGTGGGATGCTCATGCTTATGATGGCGTTGTCTGAGCTTACCAGCCGTGCGCATTCCTCAAAACACTGAAGGACTTTACAGAGGTCTTTCAGCTTTGACCACTGCACACCCGACAATTCCATGTCTGCCCTCAAACTGCCTGCCCGTGTATCCTCCCACAAATGCATTACAGCCTGCCTCTGTTCGCACAGCCTCTCAACCATGTGCGTGGTAGAGTTCCATTTTGTAGCAACGTCTATGATTAGGCAGTGATTGGGGAGGTTGAGTGATCGCTGCAGCTTCTGCATACGACTGGAGTGGACGGTTGAGCGACGGATGTGCGAGCACAGTCTTCGCACCTTATGGAGCAGGGCTGTTAACTCCGGATAATTATTTAGGAAGCACTGCACCACCAGGTTCAAGGTGTGAGCCAGGCAAGGTATGTGTGTGAGTTTTGAAAGGGCTATGGCTGCCACAAAATTCCGCCCATTATCACTGACTACCTTGCCTGGCTCAAGATGTAGACTGCCCAGCCATGACTCAGTTTGTCAATGCAAGTAGTCGGCCAGTACCTCCGCGGTGCATCTGCTGTCGCCCAAAGACATCATTTTTAAAACAGCCTGCTGCTACTTACCACTAGCTGTCCGATAGTGGGACACCTCGTGTGCAACACTGACAGATGTGGATGGAGTGCTCGTGCGACTGCGCTCTGTCGACGAGTTTTCACTTCTGGAGGAGGAGGAGGAGGGTCGAACGCCTACAGCCAACTGTTTCCTATACTGTGGGCAAGGCAGCACTGTTCCACTGCCGCTGTCCCCTGTGGAGCCTGCATCCACCACATTTACCCACTGCGCAGTGATGGACACGTAACGGCCCTGGCCATGCCTACTGGACCATGCATCTGTTGTGAGGTGCACCTTTCCACTCACTGATTGGTTTAGTGCATGGACAATGCAATCTTTCACATGCCGGTGGAGGGCAGGGATGGCTTTTCGAGAAAAGAAGTGCCGACTAGGTAGGTCATAGCGTGGGACAGCGTAGGCCATGAGCTCTCGGAAAGCTCCGCTTTCTACCAAATGGAAGGGCATCATCTCTAATGAGATCAGTTTGGCAATGTAGGTGTTCAAAGCCAGTGTATGCACATGAGAGGATGAGTACTTTCTTGTCCTACTCAGAGTGTCTGGTCGGGTGTGCTGGACTTGAGAGTTGCATATGGGGAACTAGCATTGGACATGACAGACTGAGAAGGGGTTGGTGATGGTGAGGGTGTTGATGGCCTAGATTCAGTGTTTCCTCGCGAAAATATTGTGATCGCCTGACTGCTTTGGCCTAGCGATGACACTTCAACATTTCTTGATGGTGGTGTGCTTAGCGTTGGCCTTACAGTGGGGGAAGCGATGGAGCATTGCTGGCTAAGTTCAGTCGGAGCAGGTGCACATGTGCTACCTGAGGTTTTGTAGTCCGTCCACACTTGCAAGTGCATGTTGGTTAAATGTTTAAGCATGCAACTGGTATTCAAATTTCGCAGATTTTTCCCTTTGCTAAAGGTCCTTCGGTACTTCTTACAGATAACCTTTGCGTCATCAGTAGGATTTTGTTCAAAAAAGTGCCACACTGCACTCTTCCTACTATGGTACAAATTTTCAGGGCTTGCACGCTGTGCTAATTTGACCATCTGGCCAAGCTGTCCTGCCTCTTTTAGTTTTCTTGCCAAGTTTTTTGACAGCTACGGGCCTGCCGGATAACCTCTGCTGCGATGACGATGCCTGCTGCGGATCCTTCTCCTGCTCTGACCTATTGTCACCAGCACCCTCTTGCCCCAATGGATGCCAATCCGAGTCAACAACTGGATCATCCATGACCTCATCTTCAATGTCATCTGCACCTTCCTCTGTGTCACCGTGTTAGGTGGTATAGTATGCAGGAAGGAGGCTAGTCCTGATCTGGCACACCCCAATAAGTTTGCTAAGTTGGCAGATGAGGGGAGTGTTAGTGCAGGAGTAGCACTGCTGCAGCAAGGCATGTCCTCTGAAAGCCCGAGGAGTGTCTGCTCCAGTAAGGGGGGAAATAGGAGAGCAGAGCAGGCCAGACAGGTTCTGGTAGTAGGAGACTCAATTATTAGGGGAACAGATAGGGCAATCTGTCACAAAGACAGGGATCATCGAACGGTGTGATGCCTACCTGGCGCTCAAGTCTGACACATCGCTGATCGGGTTGACAGATTACTGGGAGGGGCTGGTGAGGATCCAGCGGTTATGGTGCACATTGGCACAAATGACAAAGTTAGAGGTAGGTGGAAGGTCCTTAAAGATGATTTCAGGGAATTAGGCTGTAAGCTTAAAGCAAGGACCTCCAAGGTGGTATTTTCGGAAATACTTCCTGTACCACGTGCCACGCCAGAGAGGCAATGGGAGATTAGGGAGGTTAATAAGTGGCTCAGGAATTGGTGTAGGAAGGAGGGGTTTGGGTTCCTGCAGAACTGGGCCGACTTCTCAGTTGGCTACAGGTTCTACGCTAGGGACGGGCTGCACCTCAATGGGGAGGGTGCAGCTGTGCTGGGGGAGAAAATGGCTAGAAGGTTGGAGGAGTGTTTAAACTAGGGATGGGGGAGGGCATTCCTTTTATAGGAGGGGAAGACAGTGCAGAAAGAGACCTGGGCACAAATAATGAAATTGGGGGTGGGGGTGGCATGGGGGTGGGGTCAGAAGCGTTAATAATTTTAGAAAGAATAGAGGTACAGAGAGATACATAAAGTGCATGTATACTAATGCCAGAAGCCTCGCCAAAAAGATGGAGGAATTGGAGTTAATGTTGTTGGAGCATAATTATGACATGGTGGGGATATCTGAGACATGGCCGGACAAGAGCCATGACTGGGCTGTTAATTTACAGGGCTATAGTCTGTTCAGAAATGACCGAATAAATAAGCGAGGGGGAGGCATGTGTTTATATGTAAAATCATCCTTAAAACCAATCCTTCGTGATTATGATTCTAATGAAAATGTAGAGTCCCTGTGGGTAGAGATAAGGGGAGGGGGGAAAAATAATAAATTACTGATAGGAGTTTGTTATAAGTCTCCAAAAATAATGGAAGCAACAGAGAATATCCTCATAAAGCAAATAGATGAAGCTGCGACTCAAGGAGAAGTCTTTATTATGGGGGACTACAACTACCCTGAAATACATTGGGGAACCGAAACCGGCAGTTCCAGCAAAGGTAATAGGCTTTTGACAACTATGAGAGACAATTACCTTTCACAACTGGTTCAGGACCCAACAAGAGGGGGGGGACTGCTAGACCTAATATTAACCAACAGACCAGACCGCATATCAAATATAAGGGTTGAGGGTCACTTGGGTAATAGTGATCACAAATTAATAAGTTTTCATGTATCCTTTAATAAGATGTGTAGTAGAGGGATTACAAGGACACTAAACTTCAGGAAGGCAAATTTCCAACGGATGAGAGATGATCTTGGTGCAATTAACTGGGACGATATCCTGAGACATAAAAATACACAAAGAAAATGGGAGACGTTTATTAGCATCTTGAATAGGATCTGTGCACAATATATAACATCTTAGAAATAGGAGGAAACCACTATGGCTAAATAGAGCTGTAAGGGGCATAATAAGGGACAAAAAGAAAGCATTTAGAGAATTAAAGCAAGTAGATAGTGATGAGGCATTAAACAAATACAGAAAATTAAATAAATTCTGTAAAAAGCAAATCAAGACAGCAAAGATTGAGACAGAGAGACTCATTGCCAGAGAAAGTAAATATAATCCCAAAATATTCTTTAACTACATAAATAGTAAGAAGCTAAAAAATGATAGTGTTGGCCCCCTTAAAAATAGTCTGGGTGAAATGGTGGATGAGGATGAGGAAAAAGCCAATATGCTAAATGACTTTTTTCAACAGTATTTACACAAGAAAATCCCATGACGGATAACATGATCAGGGATAAAAATTCTCTGTTAAATGTCACCTGCTTAACCCAGCAGGAAGTACGGCGGTGTCTAAAAATCACTAAAATTGACAAATCCCCGGGCCCGGATGGGATACACCCCCGAGTACTGCAGGAATTAAGCACATAGATAGACCATTATTTTTAATCTTTAAAGATTCCATAATAACAGGGTCTGTACCACAGGACTGGCGTATAGCAAATGTGGTGCCAATATTCAAAAAGGGGACAAAAACTGAACTTGGAAATTATAGGCCAGTAAGTTTAACCTCAACTGTGGTTAAAATCCTGGAGGGTTTTCTCAGAGACACTATACTGGAGTATCTGGAGAAGAATAACCTCATGACCCAATATCAACATGGGTTTACAAGGGACCGTTCCAGTCAGACTAATCTGATAAGCTTTTATGAAGAGGTAAGTTCAGGACTGGACCAAGGGAATGCAGTGGACATGGTGTACATGGACTTTTCAAAAGCTTTTGATATGCCACACAAAAGGTTGATACATAAAATGAGAACAATGGGGATAGGGGAAAATATGTGTAGGTGGGTTAAGAGCTGGCTCAGGGATAGGAAACAAAGGGTGGTTATTAATGGAGCACACTCGGCCTGGGTCACGGTTAGCAGTGGGGTACCACAGGGGTCAGTTTTGAGCCCGCTTCTTTTTAACATATTTATTAATGACCTTGTAGGGGGCATAGAGAGTAGAATTTCAATATTTGCAGATGACACTAAACTCTGCAGGGTAATCAGTACAGAGGAGGATAATTTTATATTACAGGAGGATTTATGTAAACTAGAAGCTTGGGCTGATAAATGGCAAATGAGCTTTAATGGGGATAAAAGTAAGATCATGCACTTGGGTAGAATGAACAAGATGTATAATTATGTGCTTAGTGTAAAACTCTGGGCAAAACTGTCACTGAAAAAGACCTGGGTGTATGGGTGGACGACAAACTCACATTTAGTGGCCAGTGTCAGGCAGCTGCTGCAAAGGTAAATAAAATAATGGGATGCATTAAAAGAGGCATAGATGCTCATGAGGAGAACATAATTTCCCTCTATATAAGTCACTAGTGCAACCACACTTAGAATACTGTGTACAGTTCTGGTCTCCGGTGTATAAGAAAGACATAGCTGAACTGGAGCGGGTGCAGAGAAGAGCGACCAAGGTTATTAGGGAACTAGGGGGTCTGTAATACCAAGACAGGTTATTACACCTGGGGTTATTTAGTTTGGAAAAACGAAGGCTTAGGGGTGATCTTATTACAATGTATAAATATATGCGGGGACAATACAAAGACCTTTCTAATGATCTTTTTACTCTTAGACCTGTGACGGGGACAAGGGGGCACCCTCTACGTCTGGAGGAAAGAAGGTTTAAGCATACTCACAGATGCAGATTCTTTACTGTAAGAGCAGTGAGAATATGGAACTCTCTGCCATATGATGTTGTAATGAGTGATTCCCTACTAAAATTTAAGAAGGGACTGGATGCCTTTCTTGAAAAGTGTATTATTACAGGGTATATACACTAGTTTACTTAATATTGCGTTGATCCAGGGAGCTAGTCTGATTACCGTATGTGGAGTCGGGAAGGAATTTTTCCCCAATGTGAAGCTTACTGTTTGCCACATGGGTTTTTTTTGCCTTCCTCTGGATCAACATGTTAGGGCAAGTTAGGATAGGATATGGGTTGAACTTGATGGACTTAAAGTCTTCCTTCAACCTTAATAACTATGTTACTATGTTACCTGAGTTTCATCAGGGTCTGATTTGGGCTCAGTAGACTGCGAGGGCAATGTAGTGCTGTGGGTGAATGTACCAGCAGATTCATCTAGCAGTGGCTGTGCATCAGTGCACTCCCTGTCAGATTCATCTTGGACTGGGGAATTCAGGATTTAACTTGATAACCCAGGAATGATATGTGAAAAGAGCTCCATGGAGTAATCTGAAGTGTGTGCTGCAGCATCCTTCACTTTTGGTGTGGGTGAAGGACATAATGAAAGGTGTTGTTCCTGACCAGAGGCCTGCACTGACGACTCTGTGCTTGCAGTTTTTGTCACTTCAGAAGAGGAGGCAATAGAGCTGGAGGCTGTTTCGGCAATGTAAGCCAAATCCTGTTCCTGATGCCCTGGCTTTAAAAGCGGTTTACCTACTCCCAGAAAAGGGAACCTTAAAGGCCTTCTTGTGCCAGGTGATGACGCAGGCTCAACACCTCCTGCCTTAGCTGCTATTGTGCTTTTGCCAGAACCAGCCGATGCACACAGTTCTCTGTGAATGCTTTCTGTTCTGATTTTTGGGAGGCAGAATGAACAAAAACCAGCAATTCAGGAATTTTTTGGGGTGTGGTTTCTGCCGTTCCATATGTGATAAAATTGATAAGGCAGTTTTATTCTTCAGGTTAGTATGATTACGGCGATATGTCATTTATATGGATTTTTATGTTTTGGCACTTTTACACAATAAAAACTATTTTATAGATAAAATAATTATTTTTGCATCGCTTTATTCTGAGAGCTATAACATTTTTATTTTTCTGCTGATCGAGCTGTATGGCAGCTTGTGTTTTGTTGGACAAGGTGACGTTTTCAGTGATACCATATTTATTTATATCCGTCTTTTTGATTGCGTTGTATTGCACTTTTTGTTGGGAGGCATGATGTTAGAGCATTGTTTTTTGTCTTGTTTTTTATTTTTTGTGCTGATCACTAAAGGGGTTAACTAGTGGACAGTTTTATAGGTTGGGTCGTTGCAGATGCAGCAATACCAAATATGTGTACTTTTATTGTTTATATTTTATTCATACAAATATACTGTTCAAAAAACACTATTCCATTTGCAACAGTCTGTTTGTGCTCCCTTCATTTCTTTGAGCAGTATATTTATTTACAGACACAATATCTTTTTATTTTTTTATTTTTTTAAATTTATATATATATATAGTCCAAGAGGACGAAGGCAGCTCTCCAATAGAAAAAATAAGTGTGATTTATTTGCCCATGTGCAAATAAATCACACTTATTTTTTCTATTGGAGTGCTGTTTTAGTTCTTTTGGACTATTAGGCTATGTGTACACGGTGCGGATTCTGCTGCAGATATGCAGCGGATTTGGCCCTGTGTATACGCAGCAGAACTGCATGTGATGTACAGTACCATTGTAGCCTATGTAAAACAAAATCCGCAGTGCATATGCTGCGTTTTTTTCTGCGCAGATCTGGTGCGGAGTGAAAAAAGCAGCATGTCACTTCTTTTGTGCGGTTTTGCTGCAGTTTTCCACCTGCTCCATTCTAGAAATCCACAGGTGGAAAACCGTAGGGGAAGCCCACACAAAACATGCAGTAAAACCGCACAAAAAATGCACTAAATCAGCAGGAAAAATGCAGGTCATTTGACCTGCGTATCTAGTAAATTCTGCGCGGAAAATACCAAAGCAGAATATGCACCGTGTGCACATAGCCTAACGTGAGGTTTGGTACATACCTGGAAGGAGATTTTTTGCACCCTTTGTTTTCCTTTGGTGCTGCTTTTTGTTTTCTTTATATATATATATATATATATACAATATATATATATATATATATATATGTTTACAATTTTTTAAAACTAATTTTTTACTTTTTTTACCTTTTTTACTTTGTACCACTATGGGACTATGATTTTTTGCAGCCTGATAGCTTGTATAGTATGGGGATGCAGCAGCATGGACTGACTCCTGACTCTGCTACTCAGCTTCTCCCCCTTATAGGGACTTTTTGCAGTGATGACTCATACAGGGAAAAGAGACTTCCTGTCTCTACATAAAACATAGAAAGATTCAGCTATTCTGTTTTTAATCATAAAATTTCATGGAACCAGGGTCGGACTGGCTTGTAGGGGTACCAGTGAAATGCACGGAGGGCCTGAGAGAGAGACGAAGGAAAAGCAAAGTTTTTAGAAGCAGGGGCCCATTAAATGGGCATGCAGCGGCTCGCATGCAGGGTTCATTGACACAATGACCAAGGCCGACGTCAGCACCTGGTGCAACCGGGGCCCTGTACGAACATGGGGGGCCCACCCGCCATTGGAGAAAATTGCTCTGTATGAGGCCCTTGAGTCAGATGAGCACAGTGCCAGCACCATATCAAATACTCACCTCTCCTCGTTCCTCCTGAGTTCAAGTGTTTTCAGCGTCTTCTGACTCTCTGTGATGTCTCAGGGAAGAGAGCACGATGCTGTTCTGAGCACTGCAGAGAGTCAGAAGATGCCGATGAGACCAGTCATGCACAGAACGGGAGTGATGAGCATTACAGATGAGCAAGCACTAAAATGCTCAGGTGCTCGTTGCTCGAACTGATCAATTCCTAATAATTGCTTGCTTGTTTCGAGTAACGAGTATATTGAGAGTCAATGAGAAAGCCAAGATTTTTTCCGTCAGATCCTACAAAGAGGTCTGGGGGCAGTGAAAATGTTCAAATGGATGGGAAAAGAGATAAAAGGAAGGAAAACAGCATGAGGAAGACCACTTGAAGCATCTCTGACTCCCAGGTCGCTGCTGAGAACAATGGGGTCACACTTTTACTCCACTTTAAGGAGTAACAATAAAACATTTCAAACAGACAAGAAATTGCACTTTACAGCAAAAACAAGTTAAGAAACATTTTTTTCCTCAATAATGACTTGTATATAAGGCAAAATGTAAGAAGGATTTTAAAAAAATATATAATTTAAAATATATCTATCTATCTATCTATACAGTATATCTATCTATATATATATATATTTAATTTAAGTAAACCAATTTAGGTAAGCAAAAATTGATTTTTCTATTAAAAAATAGGAAATTTCAGTATAATTTATGAAGGAAGCAAGAACTGCCAAAAAAGGGATTCAGATACACACTGTATTAGACATAAAGGAGGGCCTCATACACATTCTGTTCAAATTTTAATGTAGTGGTACTTCTAAACTCATAAAGGATATGCACTTTTGAGGGTATGTTGAGGCCAACAGACTGGAGATGCTGGAGTTCATGCTCTTAGCATTGGCATGTGTAGGAGGAAACACTCTTTTATGTGACTACATTTTCAAGGCTGAGGGCTAGCTGCTGTGCTGAGAGAGGGTGGAGTAAGGTGAACAGGACAAACTGCTGGACTGTAAGTGAGATGCAGGTGAAGATGTTATCGTGGATTGAGAAAGATGTGTTGTGCTTGGTGAAATAAAAACAGCAGCCATCTCCACTTCTGTAACAGCTGATGGCTTTCACTCACCCAGACTGTAGGGGGGTAAACAAGTGGAGTTTGTGCACCCAGAGACCTGTATGAGAACACTTGGCACGGTGGCAGAGCAGGAAGAAACAACAGATGCTGTTGATGGGACGGCTGGTGGTTGGTGAGGCCGCAAGTCTGCATTTTAGCAAATTGTGATTCCCAGACTAAGGTACGTTGATCACACATGTGCCGGTTCATGCAAGTAGTAGTCAAATTATTGCAATTTTTGCCTCTACTGAGTCTATTTTTGCAAATTTGTGGGATAATATGAGTTGGGTCATAATTTGCAGACTCAAAAAAGGCCCAGACTAGGCAACCCTTACCGACCCTGAAAACTGCAGATTCACGATCAGTGTTGAGTAAAGACACAGTTGTGGCTGATGATTCAATGCTTGTCATGGTTGCATCACTCTGTGTATGTGCGGCAATCCTGAACATAACCTCATCGTCTTTCTCTTCCACCTCCTCTGCTGAGCTACTCAGCTGCGTGACTCTAAGTTCACACCGAGTGGAATCTTCAACCTCATCGTCATCCTCTCTGATCTCCCACTCCTCGCCCTGAAAGTCACCCTCTTCCTCTTCATGCCCTGACACGACAGTACAGTCCACATACTCCTCTAGTATCTGAGTCTCATTAGGATCACCTTCACCCCTGGGGATTAACTTCTGGTGACGAGGGTCTGGATTCTGCTTGGACGCTACTACATCCAACCCAGGATCCAACATGATCCAACATGAAAAAAATTTATTTATGATTTATTAAGACTGATGATTTTTAAGAGGAAATGGGTCTCCTGATTCCTCACTGCACAGATTTTTATCCCAAACGATTTGGATAAGCAAATAGGGACTCCTGGCTGAACCCCAATATTAGGACTAATGGTTTTTAAGAGTAAATGAGGCCTCCTGATTCCTCACTGCCACACAGTTTTATCACAAATGATTTGGATAAGCAAATAGTGGCTCCTGACTGAACCCCAATATTAGGAATAATGATTTTCAAGAGGAAAAGGGACCTCCTGACTTCTCACTGCAACAGTTTTTGCCCAACCGATTTTGATTAGCAAATGGGCCTTTTATCACAGTCTAGTTAGAAGCTGGAAGATTGATTTCACACAGTACTGCAATCTATCTAGCTAACTAACAAGTTAATTTTCAGCAGCAGCAGTAACGTCCTCTATGCACTGTTACACTGAGAAAATGGTTCCAGCAAAACAAAATGTCCACTTTTTATATGAACAGGGACATGTGACTTCGGCAGCCAATCACAGATGACCTTGTGTCATGATATTGTGGATGGTTTCTGTACCTTGATTGACTGTTGGAATGTACACACATTAAGTTACTACAACAAAATAAATAATGGAAAAAAATTACACTCCACCACGCCTCAGACCTAGACACACCCCCTCCCCTCATAACACGTCCCCATTGCTCATTGTACAGCACCACTATCCTAGACAAAATCAAAACAAAAGTGTTAGTGGAAATGTGATCATTTACTGGTCAGAGACCGAATTTTGTCGACTTTGAGGGAAAAATGCTTGGGAAACCGAACACGCATCCGAATGTGCTATGTTGGTGCCGAATTTGAAATTGGCGAATATTTTACAAACAAGTTCGCTCATCTCTACTTCAGACGACGGAATAAACTATGAGTGAGCAATATAATAATGATAACATTTTGAAAACATTTTTTGAGACATTTATAGCAACAAAATGTATCCAAGAAGATGAAACACCCTATGTATGAGTAATATGATACTGATACATTTTGAACAAGTTTTTGGAGGCTTATGAAGCAACAAAATGTATTCCAGACTACAGAATAGTCTATGGGTGAGCTTTATAATACCGATAAATTTTAAACAACTTGAGGCTTTTAGAGCAATTAAATGTACCCAAGAAGATGTAATACCCTATGGGTGATCAGTATAATAATGATAAAAGTTTGAACAACCTTTTTGAGGGTTAGATATAAACAAAATAAACCCACGAACATGTAATACTGCATGATTGAGAAATATAACCCAGTAAAATTTTAAACTTGTTTTTAGTGTTATATATCACAAAAATATACCCCAAAACACAAAATATGTGTATGGGAAAGAAATTTGAAGAAACAAGCAAAATTGTCAAATGTTTTTTCTACTGTTTTATACCACCAAAATGTGACAGAAAGCACATAATACTGTTAGGATCAGTAATCTAATCCTGAACTATTTTACTACGCTTTTTGTAAATTTTACATAACACCCTATTGCAACAATGCTAACTGTTATGAATGAGTCACCGTAGGAGGCAAAAACAGAAATACTAGCTAAGTCCAGAAAACCAGAGAAATTGGCAGCTATCGGATTGCAGACCCCTGAACCTATCAACAACAACTAGCAGTAGCCGTGGGGGGTTCCTACGGTGCCCTAGACCCCTCGATCACAGCCGGAGAACTAAATAGCCTAAAGACAGAAAGGGAAATCTACACTGCCCCAGAGCAGACCCCAAAGCAATAGGCAGCCCCCAACATATAATGACGGTGAAGCAAGATGAAAAAACACTCACACAGATAGAAAGATAGGCTGAGCAAATGATGGGGCCCAAGCTAACTAAATAGGACAGGATAGAAAAGCTGCTGTCTGCAATCCGCCAAAACCCTATCAAAACAAGAGCCAAAAGACTGATAGGGAAAAAAGCCCTGAAGACGCTAGGCTTCAAAAAGACTATATCAGTACTCAGGTATTTTCTGAAGACAGAGCAGAAGGAATTCAGCTCACCCCAGCAGGGAATGGCAGAAATCCAGAAAAATAAGGCAAAACAAAACCAAAACACAAATGCAAAAAGCAGAGCAGAAAACTTAGCTTTTGAGGCGCAGGAATCAGACTGGTCTCCTAGAATCCCTCTGAGAAATCACCAGCAAGGCAGAAGGGCATCGGCTGCCTTATATCCAGTCAGCAATTCCAGTCACCCAGTCATAATCATCCTGCTCAGGTGCTTGGTAATCAGCCTCACTACCTTCCTTCACCAGAAGAGGGAATTCATCAGACCTCAAGGGTGAAGGGGAAAATGAACTCACAACAGCTAACCCCTTAGTGATAGAACCAATTTGCTACTTAATGACCAAGCCAATTTTTACAATTCTGAACACTGTCATTTTATGAGGTCATAAGTCTGCAACGCTTTAACAGATCCTGCTGATTCTGAGGTTGTTTTTTTGTGACATGTTGTACTTCATGGTAGTGGTAAAATTTCTTCAATATGACTTGTAAACGCAAGTCATATTGAAGAAATTTTACCACTACCATTAAGTACAAGATGTCTAAACAGCAGAAACGATATAGCGAAACCAATATTTTATTCACCATGCAAAGTGACAGATTGAGGATAAAAGCATCAGCATAATTCAGGATGGAAATGCGATATCAACGCGTTTCTGGTGGACTAGCACCCTTAATCTTGATTGATGAATGTCATGATTAAGAGTGCTAGTCCACCAGAAATGCTTTGATATCGCATTTCCATCCTGAATTATGCTGATGCTTTTATCCTCACTCTGTCGCTTTGCATGGTGAATAAAATATTGGTTTCACTATATCGTTGAGCTGGATATTTTCCTTTTCGCATAGCTGCACGTCTAACACAACAGATCCGTGCTCCGATCATCAAGACGCCTGTAATGGTGAGCTGAACTTTTTCTACTTTAAATAGCAGAAACCCCTCACAACTGACCCCATTTTGGAAACTACACTCATCAAAGAATTTATTCAGGGGTATATTGAGCAATTTGAACGCACAGGTACGACACAGAATTTGATAACATTAGGTTGTCATTTTGAAAAAGTAAATTTTTTTCACAAAAATCTTGTTTTAGACTTTTGTCAGAGATTACACCAAAAAGTGGACCCCACAATTGGTTACCCACTTTCTTATGAATGTGGCAATATCCCATACGTAGTCAAAAACTTCTGTTTGACAAATTATTTGTTATAATCTGTGACACAGATTGGTTTTTGCTTGTCCCTGGTGGCACCCCTCTCTCTGTCTGTCACAGTAGTGTCCACATGCAGTGGACTGCAAGAAGTTGGTCACTTGCGAATAAGAATGATGCCCTCTTCTCCAAACATCTGGACACCAACTGTGACTGGAACCCCACTCAGTTTTTCCTGACTGTCCCACAGGCCTCTGTATTTGCAGCATAGAGGGATTTATATAGGGGGATGCTTGTATAATAATTGTCCATATACACGTGGTACCCTTCATGGAGAAAGGGCGTCATTTGCTCCCAGACAATTTTGCCTGGAATGCCAATTGTCTGGGGGCAGTTGGGGGTTGATTTGGCGGTCCCTGCCTTCATAAATTAGGAAGGTGGAAGTGAACCGCGATGAGTTCTCACATGTTTTGTACAATTTGATGCCATGTTTGGCTCGCTTGGAGGGGATAAATTGGCGGAAAGACAAACGGTCCTAGTAGCTCATCAAGGACTCGTCGACTGCCAAATTTTTCTCTGAGGTATTGAAATTTAGAAAAGAATTTTGTAAGAGGGAAATTAGGGGTCTCAATTTATTTAGCCGATCATAGTTGGGGTAAGTTCTTCGGGGGCTGGGGAATCACATCAGAGGAGAGAGAAATTAAATAGAAAATCTGACCTTTTTTTATTTGCGGTCGCCATTATATGGTTAATGATGGCGATCACAACACCGTGGTCAGTAAAAACTGACCCAAATCATGTTCTCTGGGGTCTCAGCTACTCAGCTACCCCCTGTAGCTGAGACCCCAAAGAAATTACGAGGCTGGGGGGACGCTATACACTTAATCCTCAGTGCTGTTAAAAAGTGGCACTGTGGTTTAAGTACCCTTAACTGCCTCCGTTAAACGGTGTATCGGTGGTCGTTAAGGGATTAAACTGTATAGATGTGTCAATGAATCCATTACAACATGTTGAACCAAAACATTTTGAATGTGTAGTTGATGTACTTCTACAGTCATAAAGGCGTTGCAAAACGTGCAAAGCCAGGTAGAAAATAAGATTAGGGTCATCCATATTCTCCTGAAAGGCAACAACTGGTGAATATATGGAATATTGCAAACACTTTATGTGCTGCATTTATCTGGTAGTGTGGAACAGTGTGGGCTAATCCAGGCTTTGTACAGTCTCTGCTCACAATTGAACATGAAGATTTGCATGCGGATCAGGTGTAGATGGAGGAAGACATACAACAGAGAGATTGCAGCCATCCCAGTCTCATCTTATCTGATCAGAGTGGATTGGGAAACAATGAGGAGGTGAACGCTGAGGAGGAGGAAGAGGAGGAACAGGAGATGGTGAGTAGTGCAACAGAGGATAGTAGCCACATAACCTTCGTCCCGTCTCTTCTATATAGTTTAGCTAACCACAGGAATGAAGAGGAAGAGATGGATGAGGAAGAAGAGGAGATGGAGAGTCACCATCATGGTGGATACAGGAGCGTGGCACATATGACTGACTTTATGTAATACTGCCTTTCCCATGACCCTCGTGTTATATTCTTCTTGGCCAAAAAAGTACTGGTTGATCACCCTGCTAGACCAATGCTATAAGGAGAACTCTGCATCTCTTCTTTTTGAGGTGGAAAGGTCTTCTAAAATGGTGCTATACCAGAAGACCATTGTGGAAAATATGTTGAAAAAATTCCTATCAGACAATGCTATCGGCAGGGGACAAGCTTCCTTGCCCAAGGAAGAAGGAGAGACCAGGGAGACACGCAGCAGAGGCAGGGGTACATTGTCAAAGGTGTGGGCAAATTTCATGAAACCATCCCAGCTCTCAGGGCCTGATGACCGGATATTTTTGACAATGAGTGAAACATTTTTGAAGATGGCCAAGCAATACCTGGTCGACCAAACAAGCGTACTCTCTAATTCCACTGTGACTTTCAACTATTGAGTCTCAAAGCTGGACACCTGACCTGAGCTGTCCCTCTATGCCTTGGAGGTGTTGTGCTGCCCTGCTGCCAGCATCTTGTCTGAATGGCTTTTTAATGCCACTGGGGGGATCATAACAGACAGGTGCTTTCACCTGTCAACAGTGAATGCAGTCAGCCTCACTCTTGAGCCTGAAGAGGGAGACAAGCCTCGGCTTATCGTCCCACCTGTTTGCAAGTTGTAGATAAGACGACGAAAACTAAATCTCTGAGCATGTCAAAATACTTGGAGGACATTATAGAATGCTGTATATCAGCCCTGAAAGGTGATGGCTGTAATTTATATTGGCCAAAGCTGATGACAGGTTCGCTTTAAATCTCTGGCGTTTTCTACACTAAAAATGTTTCTCCAGTTCCTGACTGGAGTATCCTTTCTGGCACAGTGCCAGGATGTGCATGCAACTTTCTAGTACTGCTAAATTCATTAAGTAGTATGCGCCGCCTAATGAATTTGGTGTGTTGTACTCTGTCAAGACTGGTGTTTAACAGAAAAATAAACAGGACATGCGGTTTAATATAAGTATAAACAGGAACCAAGCCTGTTCAATAACAGAGGTCTAATATAGTGAGCACCACATCATTATAGGGTATAAAAAAATTGGCAATGACACTAGGGAAGCACAGAATTAAAAAAATAGTCCAGTTAAAGACAACCAAGCCCACCATCTGATTGATCTGTAATTGGACATTTAACAGAATAATTCACAATAGTTTTGTTGACTGTCTGGCGCACACACTACAGATGCTGAAAAGCATCACCCGCAGAACCAAACCTGTCAATACTGCATCCATAAGCAGAGCAGTAGTGTCTGACAGCAGTAGCTGGCAAAGAAACAAGGGCAAGTGAGTTTAGTACAGAACCCCAAAGTCATTTGTATTGATTTGCCATTTTGTTGGCATGTTATCCCAACAATTATTGAATAGATTGTGCTGGCACTCACAATACAAATCATGATTATTATTTTCCTCTAAAAGCCTGCTGATCACTGCAGGTCTGGCTCCCAGAGCTCCTGCTATTCATTTAATATGAGATAGTTTGTAGGACCTTACATTTCTCATTAAATGAATGGCTGATCAGAAAATAAATGGAAGAGTCACATCTCCTACAGCAGGAGTTGCCCTTACTTACCTCTCTTTTCCCTGGCTAATAGGACATATGGAAATTGATTCTCTGAATGAAGAGACCCTTTAATTATTAATAAATTAAAAATGTGGACATAAACATATTTGGCCCAATTCATCAAAGCTTTTAGGCCATTGAACTTGTGCAAGCGCTTTGACATGCCTCAAAATTTTTGCGCAAAGCAGAGTTCTGCAAAAAGTTTGTAACTTTTGGCATTTTCACTTCACTTTGAATAAGCTCCACCAAAGTGGTGCAGCTAGGGAGAACCCAGGGTTGAGCATAGGTGTGGCAATGCCTGTCATCAAATCTGATGAACCAATGAATTCATTAAGTGGAGTGTTAGGTGCTGGGATTTTTCCACTGCACGAGATAGATCCCAAGCCTTGTCTGGTGCTGTGGACTCCCATTCAGGCTCAGCCATTGGAATGCCTGTTCAGCACAGACTCCAGTCCCAGTGCCTTGCCCAGGCTTGTGCTGCATGTGAGTTGCTGCTGGCTCTCCAGCTAAGCCTATGGTGACTACTGGTATACACGTGCAGCATTGTACTCTGGAACCTTAGTCCAGATTTCACCCTACTGAGCATGTCCGTGATGTGGTGCCTTCTCATTGGTGCTCGGAGCTCAGCTGCTCTGGTGATGTAGCATCTTCAGATTGGTCCACAGGCAAGGTCCTGTCTGTCTGGACTTGAGCTTAAGGTATAAAAGGCTCTCAATGGCCCATGCCTGTGGGCTAATATCATTTGTGATTGTATGTGGATACGCTACCACTTTGTGAGCACGTGTGTGGGTTGCTCTTATAGCAGTGAATGTGTGTCTAGGCAGGCAGTGTAGGGTGGGAACTACTGCTTGGTTCAGCACCTGACTCCGGGCATCCTAAGTCGCAGTTGCAGTTTGCACACTGAGTGTCAGAGCGAGCACGACACCAGCCTAGACTACCCTGGGGGGAGCGATAGGGATCCCACCTAGCGTCATATTTGCTGTATCCTTGTAACAGTTAACAGGGTATAGTGGATCACCCACCAGGGTAGTGGAGATACTCGGTACCGGGGCGCTTCTTAAAGGGGCAGTGTCACGGCAGTAGTGACCCGGTCCGTGGCCCTGGGCATCCAATAAAAAGGGGATATTTACAAGGGAGGTAAAGTTTATAATAAAGTGTTCGTGATGGTTAGAGGTGACCAATGGTGTCTGGTTAGAGGTGACCAATGCTGCAGAGCACATCCTCTGGGACTGATGGCAATGCACCTAAGTTGGTGCAGCTCTCCACAGGCAGAGCTTTATCCTAGGGCAGTTGGTATGTAGATGTTAGAGGTAGTGATGATAGATGTAGCAGAGTTGGGTAGGTGACACAGGAATGATCAGAGGACACAAGTGAGGTGCAGTTCCAAAGCTTTACTCACTGTTCTGGTGCACGTATGCCCGCTTTGTGCTGCGTCTTCCTGGTGAGGGGTCCAGCAAACTCCCAGGCAGATCAGGATTCACCTTCCCGGGCTCCCTTCAGTATATGCCTCTCCTGGCCGTTTCACTGTGCTGGCTGTCCACCTCTCCTGCCCAACACCTCACAGTCAGTGTCCCAGGCCAGCAACCACGGACCTTGTCTGGTAACATCCTCTCTGCGTCCCCTTGCTCCCTTATGGCTGCCTTTCCGGAGAAGATAACTGTGGCTTCTGGCTAAGGTACCTACAGGAGCCTCTGCCTCCGGCTTGCTAGTTGAGTCTGATGATATCTCCACTAGGCTAGGGGACCGGTACATCGTGCAACCTGGTCTCTCCAACACTGGATTGGGCCCCACGGGTGGCTCTCACACGTCGCGTGCCCTAAGACCCCTTCTGCTTTCCGGGAGCTTCCTTCCACCTCTTTCCCTCATTCTGCAGCTCCTCCTGACAGAGAGCAGTTTCACACACTACCCAGCCAGGGATGAGACCATCCTCCCGTAGGGTACATCCAGGGTGCCCTGCTTCTGTAGTGTGTGTTGGGTGCAGGTGTTAGAGTCCTGGGTGGTGCTCCCTCCTTACCTGAGAGTGGGGTACCACATCTCTGCATGAGGTGCAGTACCTTTGTGGCGACTGAACCCTCAGGGGCGCCACAATAGCACTTAGTGCTCTGCTGTACGTTACCGCTCTGTGGAGTAACAGAGCTTGGAATTTAGTTTTCTGTTCACATAGTGTGACGGTTAACACTGTGTATTTTGATTACTGCATCTCTACCTTTAATTTTCCATTGTTCACATTAGCTGCAGATTTACATCTCTGCACGGTGGCCCCCGGGTTGTGAAAGCAATTTATTATTATATTTTATTTAGTGCGTTTTGCCAACCCTAACAGTATAGTGTAGTGTATTTCGCTGGCGGACGATCAGCGTCTTCAACAGTACACCCAGCAGCTTGAGAGCAGGTTGACCACTGTTGAGCTGGCTTCTTCAGCTGTGGACCTCACTGCAATGGTAGCACAAGCAGCCACTGAAGCCGCCACTAAGGTTACTGCTGCAGCTCCTGTTTCCTCTGTGCCATGTTTTTCATTGCCCGAAAAGTTTTTCGGGGACAGCAAGGCTTGTAGAGGGTTTGTGAATCAGTGCTCAATCCACCTGGACTTACAGGCTTCATGACTCCCAACAGAGCATACCAAGGTGGGATTTATAATTTCCCTTTTGTCAGGCAGGGCTTTGGAGTGGGATATGCCTTTATGGGAATGAGATGATCACCTGATCGTTAGTGTCTCTCATTTTCTGGGTGCCCTGAAAGAGGTTTTTTTGGGGCCACAAGTAACCCATGACATTGCACTCCAACTCCTGGGTTTAGCTCAGGGTTCATCCTTGGTAGCTAGTTAGCCATTCAGTTTCGTACCCTGGCTACCAAGTTGGAGTGGCCTGATAAGGTCCTAATACCTATCTTCTGGAGGGGATTAGCAGATCATGTCAGGGATGCTTTGGCTACTAGGGAGATTCCAACTACCCTGGAGGAATTAATATCAGTGGCCACCCTCATAGATCTGCGGCATGTTGAGGGTGGTTTGGAGCGAGCTCATACTAAACCTAGGGTTATTTTGGCTCCGAACTTCGCCAGTCCCATGTGTTCCCTAACTTTGGTAGACGACCCCGTAGAGCCCATGGCGTCTCTCGAGCGGAGCCAATCTTCCTCTCTGTACGTCCGCAGCCAACTTGTTTTGCCTGTAGGCAAGCCATTCACTTTGCCAATAATTGTACCAAGCGTCAGAAAGAGTCACAGCCTCAAATGGCCTTGGGGAGAGGTTCACTAGTTCCTGTTGAAGTGTCACTCAAGTTGGCTTTTGGGGTTTCTCTGACATTTGAGTTGGCTTCTCTCACAGCGCAGGCTTTTGTGGACTCCAGGGCCGAGGGTAATTTCATGTACGCTACTTTTGCCCAATGGCACGCTATCCCTTTAGTAATGCTACCTAAGCTGATGTCTTTTCAAGTAGCTAATGGGGCTGTTTTGCCAACCCCAGTCTCCCATCGGACTGTACCCCTTACTCTCACTGTGTCTCCGAAGCATCAGAAGATAATCTCTTTCTAGTTATCCCTGAGGGTATGGATGAGGCACTTTTGGGGATACCTTGGCTGCACCTCCATTCCCCCCAGATTGATTGGGCAATGGAGTGCAAACAAAAATGTTTTCGTGAGAGTCTGTGTCTTAAGGCCCTGATTTCCATGGGTAGGTTTTATGTACCATCTAGAGCTTCGGCCGACCAGCAAAAACACATCCATGCCTCCCAGCGTATGGTGGCTGTCAAGCATGGCAAATGTTACCAGGGAGGGGGTGTTAGCGGGGTTAACGTTAGGTGCCAGGATTTTTCCACTGCACAGGATAAATCCCAAGCTTTGTCTGGTGCTGTGGACTCCCATTCAGGCTCGGCCATTTGGATGACTGCCCTGCACAGACTCTGGTCCCAGCGTCATGCCCAGGCTCGTGCTGCATGTGTAGTTGTTGCCTGCTCTTCAGCTAAGCCTATGGTGACTACTGGTATACACGTGCAACATTGTACTCTGGAGCCTAAGTCCAGATTTCACCCTACTGAGCATGTCCATGTGGCACCTTCTCACTGGTGCTTGGACATCAGCTGCTCTGGTGATGTGGCAGCATCAGATTGGTCCACAGGCAAGGTCCTGTCTGTCTGGACATGAGCTTAAGATATAAAAGGCTCTCAATGGTGCACGCCTGTGTGCCAGTATCAATTGTGATTGTGAGTGGATATGCTACCACTCTGTGAGCACATGTGTGTGGGTTGCTCTTATAGCAGTGAATGTGTGTCTAGGCATGCAGTGTGGGGTGGGAACTCCCGCTTGGCTCAGCATCTGACTCCGGGCGTCCTATGTCGTGGGTGCAGTTTGCACAACGAGTGTCAGAGCGAGCACAACCACCAGCCTAGACTACACTGGGGGAGTGATAGGGACCCCACCTAGCATCATATTTGCTGTATCCCTATGATGGTTAACGGTATAGCACTCAGTGCTCTGCTGTACTTTACCACTCTGTGGAGTAACAGAGCTTGGAACTTAGTCTTTTGTTCACACAGTGGGATGGTTAACACTGTGCATTTTGATTGCTGCTTCGCTGCCTTTGGTTCGCTATTGTTCACATTAGCTGTAGTTTTACATCTCTGCATGGTGGACCCCGGGTTGTGAATGCACTTTATTATTATATTTTATTCAGTGCGTTCCGCCAACCCTAACAAGGAGTGCGCCTCTTATTAAATTCATCATCATGAACCCTACTTAATGAATCAGCCCCATTATGTTTGGTGTCAAAACTATGCAAGCCTATCCCATAGAGTTGAAGAGTGATGTATGACATTTTCAGAACAAATTGGTGCTGTATTTTTTTTTCTTTTCACACAGTGGAACAAATGCCTGATGTTAAATGCAGGGCACTTGTGACTTTTTAAACTAAAATTTTGCATTTTATTTTTATTTAAAATATATCTTAGGAGGTGACTGTGACCTTTCCAACAGGTGTTTTTGTGCTCAACATCCACAATTTTTTCTCTATAAAATTGATCTGAAGTCAAGAAAAGCTGCAATGATTTCCAAACAGTCTGTCTATAACATTCTATCAATGCTAATGAGTTTCACACACAATATTTCGCAATGTACTATTGAAAACAATCTCCAAAGAAAAGCTATTATTTACTGTGTTAGTTATGCCCATTATGTGCTTGGCGCTTTAGTTTGCACCAGTAACTTTGACATTTTGCTTAATACACATGTACTGTAATGGCAGGTCACAAAATGACTATGAAGGCAGCAGATAACTTGTTGCAGATGGACTTAGGGAATTGCGCTGTACTAGTTAGAAAAATATATAAAAAATGTGAAGGTCTCTGTGCCAGTTGAAAGATTCCAATTTTGAAGTTTACATGCTCCTTAATCGTGAGCCATGTGGCCCTGGAAAAAAATCTACGGCAATTTCCCACTTGTGTTTTGTGAAGGCTAGTGTTATGGCGTAGAAAGATTGTGCCATTTGTGTAATTTGAAATTCACTGACCATTGTAGACAGCTGAATGAAGCAGCAATTATTTGGATGAAAACATTAATTGCTGTCAAATGTACAGTAAGTGAACAGATGAAGAAGACAATTTGCTTATTGTTCTACAGCTACAACTGCAGAAAGTATTTTGGGACTTTGTGAAATCCAGCAGATGCTATCCAATAATTTTCTCACTATAAACAGGTAATAGCCAGTTAGGTTTACAATGTATTAAAGAAAATCCAAATTTTAATCTACTTTCCATTTAGTTATTCAATGGCCTATAAACAGATTTCTAAATGTGGTCCACATAAAACAATGAAAAAGTAACAATAACAAACACTTAATGCCAGATAGTCCTGCCAAAGTGTGACTGCAGTAGATAACAGCGCAAAACCTATCATTTCTAACATCTATGTCATCACTGCAGAAGAAAAGGATTACTAGTTTACTAGATGGATTTTTTCACCATTATTATAATATGATTTCTAAATTGCTGTGTATATCATGCTAGTGTACATCAGGGCCAGACTTGGACTGAAATTCAGCCCTGACATTTCAAAGCGCAAAGGCCCTTGCTTCCCTTTTTCTCCCAACTGAGGTGTCTATAATCTATATTACCATGCCTGTGATTTCAGGACTTGCAGTCCCAGAGCTCCTGTGTATGACACATAGTGTCTGACTCCCAATCAGTGTTAGCGTCACTGTCGTTGCCTTCCTATGGATTGAACATAAAGAGGAAGTTTGCGCTGAAGCTGATCTCCGACTTCCACTTCATGTTCAATTTGTACCAAGGCGGGGACAGTGATGCCAGCACTGATTGGGCACAGGGCACCACGTTTCATGGAACTCCAAGAGAGTAGACATAAGCAAACTCGAATGGAAAATGTTGCCAATGTCAAATTCGGCATGATCGTAGCACATTCGGATTGTGTTTGCTTTCACAAGCATTTTTACTCACAGTCGATAAAATGTGGTCACAGTTTGGCAAATCAGCACATTTCCACTTACCATATATACCCGAGTATAAGCCGACCCCCCTAATTTTGCAACAAAAAATTGTGAAACTTATTGACTCGAGTATAAGCTTAGGGTGGAAAATGCAGCAGCTACTGGTAAATTTCAAAAATAAAAATAGATACCATTAAAAGTAAAATTAATTGAGACATCAGTAGGTTAAATGTTTTGAATATACCTTATTGAATCAGGAGCTCCATATAATGCTCCATACAGTTCATGATGGCCCCATAAGATGCTCCATACAAAATACACCCCATATAATGCTGCACAAAGGTTAATAATGGCCCAATAAGATGCTCCATAGAATAATATGCCTCATATGCTGCTCCATAAAGGTTATGGCCCAGTGAGATGCTCCATAGATTATGCCCCATATGCTGCCTCATAAAATGCTCTGTATTTTCCAATGTCAAATTCGGCATGAACGTAGCACATTCGGATTGTGTTTGCTTTCACAAGCATTTTTACTCAAAGTTGACAAAATTTGGTCACAGTTTGGCAAATCAGCACATTTCCACTTACAGTATATACCCGAGTATAAGCCGACCCTCTAATTTTGCCACAAAAAATTGGGAAACTTATTGACTCGAGTATAAGACTAGGGTGGAAAATGCAGCAGCTACTGGTAGATTATGCCCCATATGATGCCCCATAAGATGCTCCATAGATTATGCCCCATAAGGTGTTCCATAGATTATGCCCCATATGCTGCTCCATAGATTATGCCCCATATGAGGCCCATAAAATGCTCCGTAGATTATGCCTCATATGCTGCCCCATAAGATGCTCCATAGATTATGCCCCATATGTTGCTGCTGCAAATAAAAAAAATGACATACTCACCTCTCGTCGCTAGGGGCCAGGTGTTGGTGTCCTGAGCAGGTGGGAACACCGGCACGCTATGGGAGCCAGGTGCCAGTGTTGCCACTAGCTCAGGCCCCCGGCAACTGAGAGATCCACCTGTTCACTGCGAACTAACCACATCATCACGCCCTCTGATTTGAACGTCACTGACAGAGGATGCAGAGGACAGAGCGGTGCGCAGCAGTGGAACGGGGACAGGTGAATATTGCATACTTACCCCCTACTGGCGCAGTCTCTGCAGCCCCTTCTCCCATGGTCTCCAGCAGCTCTTCCTTCCTTCAGTGTTCACCTGGTACCGCTCATTAAAGTCATGAATATGCGCATATTCATGACTTTAATGAGCGGTACCACGTGACTGCTGAACACAGGCGTCAGAGACCTTGGGAGAAGCAGGGGGCTGCAGAGATGTGCCCGGAGGGTGTAAGTATGATCTGACACCCCCGTTCCCTCCCCCTCCCCTGCCAACCCTCTGGCGTATATGATTCAAGTATAAGCCGAGACGGGGACTTTCATCCCCAAAAAAGGGGTGAAAATCTCAGCTTATACGTGAGTATATACAGTAATACGGTACCTTTATTATTACTTTGGCTAGGATAGTAGTGCCCTAAGATAAGTGAGAGGGACGGAGGGGAAATGTTTGATAGCGTGTGGAGAGGATAGAGGAGTGGCGCGTTCTTTTCTTTTTTTTCTTCCCTTAACTTTATATGTGTTTATCCCGACAACCAATCAGGGGGCAGAAACCATCCACAACATCATGACACAATGTCTTCTGTGATTGGCTGCCAAAGTCACTTGTCCTTGGCAATATAAAAAGCAGACATCTTGTTTTGCTGGCACCAGTGTAACAGTGCAGAGAGGTGAACTGGTCAGATAAATAGATAGGATCCTGTCCTGTGTAAAATTGATCTTCCAGCATCGAACTAGCTTATGCAAAAACTGAGAGGCAGTCTCTGGAGGCCCCATTTGCTACTTCAAATCATTTGGGATAAAACTGTGCTTCAGTAGCAAATAAGAAGGCCAGATTTCCACTTAAAAATAGGTAGGCCTAAAACTGGGGTGCAGCCTGGAGGGTCAATCAGCTAATCCAAATTGTTTGTGATAAAACTGTGCTTCAGTGGCAAATCAGAAGGCCAGATTTCCATTTAAAAAATGTTAGTTATAACAGTGTTGCTCATGCACACTATCTAAGAATAATAAATAGTGATTTTTCATTTAGTGACAAGTGACTGACACCTTTGGGCCTATGGTTGTGAAACAGCAGGTTACAAGAGAGGAAGGCTATTTACAACATGAGTGGGAAAAAACGAGGTCGTTGTGGGAGGGGGAATAGGCTTGGTGTTCAACGTTTACGTGGGTTATATGTCAATGTTAATGAACCCTCAGCTGAACAAAAACCATCTGGTCCTATCCAAAAATCACTGACAACATCTGTTAATGGACAGGCTACTCAAATCTCCTTCTTTGGCAGCTGCACAGCGATATTCCTTGTAGATGTGGCTCAGAAAGAGCATGTGCTACAGTGGATAGCAAGCGCTGCATCAAGTGGCCTCTCTTCCTATTCCTCCAGCATAATATCACACACAGTACAAACCTCAAAGGTGGCACCCCAATCATTCTCATTTCCCCTACATCAAAAATTTCCAAATGCCCAACGGACTGAAATGAACCACAGATTGGCCATTCTGCAGAGCTGTTCACACATTTTATTCCAAGGGCATCAGAGGTCATCTGATCCAAAGAATCACAGGATCCAAAGGAGGAAAGCATCTGCACCAATGTCCAAAATGTTTTCATGTTGTACCGTAGCCTGACAAAGTAGGGTCTGACCAGAATCCAAACACTTGTCACCAGACATTAACCACCAATGGTGGAGGTGATCCTGATGATCCAGATACCAAAGTCGTACGTGGACTGTACTGTGCTGTCAGGGCAAGAAGAGGAGACTGGTGACTCTCAGGGTGAAGAGTGTGGGAACAGAGAGGACAATGAGGTTGTAGATCCAATTTGATGTGAACCCAGAGGTACATGGCTGAGTAGCTCAGCAGAGAATGTGGAGGAGGTGGAAGATGAGGAAGTTACTTTTCAGCTCCCCACACAGACACAAAGTGAGGCAACCACGGCAAGGACTACATTCTCAGCCCCAACACTGGCTGTGGCCAGCACCGGTCGTGAGTGTAATTCGCAGGGGCACAAGGGTTGTCTAGCCTGTGCATTTTTGAGATTAAAAAGGATGACCCAACACACATTATCTGTCAAATCTGCAAAATTAAACTCATTAGAGTCAAAAATTGCAATAATTTGACAACTACATGAATGAACTGGCACATGCATGATCAACATGCCTTAGTGTGGGATTCTCACTGCACTAAAATGCGAATTAGTGGGCCTCACCAACCACCGGTCATACCATCAACTTTATCTGCTGCTTCTTTATCCTCCTTCACCATTCCAAGTCTTCACACACTTGTCTCTGGCCACAAAAACTGTCAGCAGAGCCTGTCGCAGAGCCAGTCAGCTGTTATGGAAGTAGACATGACTGCTGCTTTTGTGTCACCCTAGCATAAAACATCTTTCTCAATCCACATTAACATCTCCACCAGCACCTCACTCACCGTTTAGCAGTTGGTCCTGTTTTCCATACTCCACCCTCTCTCAGCACAGCAGCCCTTGGTCCCGAAGTTGTGGTCACGTAAAAGAATATTTCCTCCTACACATGCCAAAGCTAAGAGCTTGAACTCCACCATCTCCAATCTGTTAGCCATGGAAATGCTGCCTTTCCACCTGGTAGATACAGATAGTTTCATAAAGATGATGGCCATCCCAGTCTCCCACAAGTCTTTGACTCCCCAAGGCTTGCAGACAAACCTCTGTATCTAACACTTCCTCCACTTCTTCTGGCTCCTCCACCTCCTCTAAGGCCTTAACCTTTCCCTTAATCCGACACACGTTCCAACAGTGAAATTAGAATTTCCCCACCTCCATACTGAGCAGCCACAGCTCACCGCAATCAGGCAGTGTTCAAATTAATATGCCTTTGGGATCTCAGTCATACAGCTCAAGAGTTGTGGGCAACTATCCAGGCCGAGTTAGAGCAATGGCTGTCTCCACTGAACCTGGAGCCAGGGAAAGCTGTATGCGATAACGGTTCAAACATGGTGGTGGCCCTATGCCATGGAAACCTCCCATATGTGCCTTGCATGGCTCACGTCCTAAACCTGGTGGAACAGCAATTTATCTGCCACTATCCCGGCCTGGATGCACTGCTGCAGAAAGCACGGTCATTGTGTGTTCACTTCCGATGATCGCACTACGCAGGTCATCGACTTACCATGCTACAGAGGTCTTTTGGCCTACCGTAGTCCCATCAGCTGAAACTAGTGACTAGAGGTAAAATGTATACCTCTGATTACAGCTGTGGGCTTACGCTGTCAGCAGTAATGATTTTAACATCGATCAGAAGCAGTGTTTGCTGCGCTGCTATGCACATGACAGTCTAACAAACACCCAATGTTCGGGGGACCGAACCTGAACAGTAACATGGGCTTCCTGGTGAAGTCCATGTTCGGTGTCCCTGCCTGAACCGTAGGTGTTTGGTACGGATGCCAAACTTCACTGTTGGGGTTCTCCCATCTCTAATGGAGACTCCAAGTTGGGTCTCCATCTGGTGGGTTGCCTGTGTTGGAAGGTGTGTCAGATTCTTATTATACTGTTTCCACGCTGTGAAAATTGGTGCCACTTTAGTGGTATGTGACAATTCTTTTTTAAAATGTGGAGATTACAAGTTGGGTCTCCTTCAGGTGGGTTGCCTGTGTAAGTAGGGCTCCAAGACAGGCAGGCCTGCACTCACTTTCAGTCAGCTACCTGTGTTACTTTCCTCATATTTTTCTACCAATAGTGCTGTAGGAAACTGATGTTTGTGCCTTCTGAGTGTGGCTGGAAAAAAAAATTGCAGGTGTTGTATCAGGGCTGTTAGATAAGAAGACTTACACTGCTTCCTTAGCCACCATGTCATAATTGAAACTTTAATTGAAAGTTCTAAAGGCTGGTCCAGAACCTGATACCTCATTCATGGTCTATGGCTGACTTCTGCTGTGCCATTATAAAATTTCTACTGTAGGTAAATTGATGTCACATTTCCTGTAGTCTGCCCCAAATTTTGGGATATATATTATATTAATATTTGCACTCCAAGTTGGGTCTCCTTCATGTGTGGTGCCCTTTGCAGTTTGGCATCCAGACCGGCAGGCCTGAAATTACTTTCAGTCAACTACCAGTGTTACTATCTTTATTTTTTTCTAACATTAGTGCTTTATAAATCTGATATTTTTGCCACCTGAGTCTGCCTGGAAAAAAAAATTGAGCTGTAGCATGATGTATCTGGGCTCCCAGCAAAAAAGGATTACACCGCTCCCTTTACCACAACATCTTAATTGAAACTTCAATTCCTCGCTCTAAATGCTAGCCCAGACCCTGATACAACATGCATGGCCTATGTGCAGTCATATAACCAAAAGTATATACCCGCGTATAAGCTGAGATTTTCAGCCCAATTTTTAGGGATGAAAGTCCCCCTCTCGTCTTATATGCAAGTCATATACCAGGGGGTCGGCAGGGAAGGGCAAGTGGGGGTGTCAGATCATACCCCCTGGCATGCCTCTGCAGCCCCCCGCTTCTCCCACGGTCTCCCTTCCTTCCTTCAGTGGTCCCGTGGTACCGCTCTTTAAAGTCATGAATATGCGCATATTCATGACTTTAATGAGTGGTACCACATGACCGCTAAAGGAAGGAAGGGAGATCGTGGGAGAAGCGGGGATGCAGAGACCGTGCCAGGAGGAGGTAAGTATATGCTATATTCACCTGTCCTCGGTCCAACACTGCTCACCGCTGTCTGCCGCGTCCTCTGTCAGTGACGTTCAGGCAGCAGAGGGCGCAGTGATGTAGTTAGTGTGTGCCGCGCCCTCTGCTGCCTGAACAGTCACTGACAGAGGATGCAGCAGACAGCGGTGAGCAGAGTAGGACCAGGGACAGGTGAATACCTCAGGTGCCAGGGCCCTGAGCCATCGGTGACACCAGCACCTGGCCCTCAGCGACAGAGAGGTGAGTATGTAATTTTTTTATGTGCAGCAGCGGCAGCAACAGAATATGAGGGCATAATGTATGGAGCATCTTTTGGAGACATAATCTATGGGGCAGCATATTGGGGCATAATCTATGGAGCAGGATATAGGGGCAGAATCTATGGAGCAGCATATGGGGGCATAATCTATGGAGCAGCATATGGGGGCATCTTATGGGGCAGCATATGGAGGCATAATCTATAGAGCATCTTATGGGGCAGCATATGGGGGCATAATCTATGGAGTAGCATATGGGGGTATAATCTATGGTGCATCTTATGGGGCAGCATATGGGTCATAATCTATGGAACATCTTATGGGGAAGCATATGGGGGCATAATCTATGGAGCATCTTATGGAGCAGCATATGGGGGCATAATCTATGGAGCAGCATATGGGGGTATAATCTATGGAGCATCTTATGGGGCAGCATATGGGGGCATAATCTATGGAGCATCTAATGGGGGCAACATATGGGGGCATAATCTATGGAGTTGCATATGGGGACATAATCTTTGGAGCAGCTATGGGGGCATAATCTATTGAGCATCTTATGGGGCAACATATGGGGGCATAATCTATGGAGCAGCATATGGGGGTATAATCTATGGTGCATCTTATGGGGCAGCATATGGGTCATAATCTATGGAACATCTTATGGGGAAGCATATGGGGGCATAATCTATGGAGCATCTTATGGAGCAGCATATGGGGGCATAATCTATGGAGCAGCATATGGGGGTATAATCTATGGAGCATCTTATGGGGGCAACATATGGGGGCATAATCTATGGAGTTGCATATGGGGACATAATCTTTGGAGCAGCTATGGGGGCATAATCTATTGAGCATCTTATGGGGCAACATATGGGGGCATAATCTATGGGGTAGCATATGGGGGCATAATCTATGGAGCATTTTATGGGGGCATAATCTATGGATCATCTTATGAGGGCATAATCTATGAAGCATATTATGGGGCATATTCTATGGGGCAACTTATGGGGGCATAATGTATGGAGCATCTTATGGGGCCATAACCTTTATGGAGCAGCATATGGGGCATATATATCAATGGGGCCATTTTTAACCTTTGTGCAGCATTATATGGGGTGTATTTTGTATGGAGCATCTTATGGGGCCATCATGAACTGTATGGAGCATTATATGGGGCTCCTGATTCAATATGGATACTCAAAAACATTTAACCTACTGATGTCTCAACTAATTTTACTTTTATTGGTATCTATCTTTATTTTTGAAATTTACCAGTAGATGCTGTATTTTCCACCCTAGGCTCTTACGCAAGTCAATAAGTTTTCCCATTTTTTTGTGGCAAAATTAGGGAGGTCGGCTTATACACGGGTCAGCTTATACATGAGTATATACAGTTATTTTTATAACTCCAGCCACATTCCTACTAGACTGTGTCCAGTCTTGCTTAATAGACTTATATTGTGCAAGACCACACCTATATAGTTGGCATATGACCACATTTATGCATACAGTCCTGGTGTCAGTCCCGGAGAATACTCACAGTGAACACATTGTGAGCATTCAAAAATCTGCAGTCACATAGCATTATTTTAATTTTACAATGGAAACATAGTATTTTAGAATGGGTTGTCAGTAGCGGACAAGCCCTTAAAGCTAGGAGGGATAGCTAATACTAGAGAAGAGAGAGAGAGGATTCAAAAAGATTTAAATAAACTGGAGAAGTGGGCAGTAACTAACAGAATGGTTTTTAACAGGGAGAAATGCAAAGTACTACATCTGGGCAATAAAAATGAAAAAAGCATATATAGAATGGGAGGAATAGGGCTAAGTGACAGCACATGTGAAAAAGACTTGGGTATACTAATAGATCACAGACTGAATATGAGTCAACAGTGTGATGCAGCAGCAAAAAAGGCAAATGCAGTTCTAGGATGTATTAACAGAAGCATACAGTCTAGATCACGTGAAGTCATTATTTCCCTCTACTCCTCTTTGGTCAGACCTCATCTGGAATATTGTGTCCAGTTTTGGGCACCACATTTTAAAAAAGACATCAACAAACTGGAGCAAGTTCAGAAAAGAGCGACCAGAATGGTGACCGGTCTGCAAACCCTGTCTTATGAGGAAAGGTTGCAGGATTTGGGAATGTTTAGTTTGCAAAAGAGAAGACTGAGAGGAGACTTAATTGCTGTCTACAAATATCTAAAGGGCTGTCACATTGTAGAAGGATCAACTTTATTCCCATTTGCACAAGGAAAGACTAGAAGCAATGGGATGAAACTGAATGGGAGGAGACACAGATTAGATATTAGAAAAAACTTTTTGACAGTTAGAGTGATCAATGAGTGGAACAGGCTGCCACGAGAAGTGGTGAGTTCTCCTTCAATGGAAGTCTTCAAACAGAGGCTGGACAGACATCTGACTGGGATGATTTAGCGAATCCTGCTTTGAGCAGGGGGTTGGACCAGATGGCCCAGGAGGTCCCTTCCAACTCTACGATTCTATGATTCTATGATTCTATGTTGACAATAATTGATAAGGATATGCTCTTTTGCATTTGCCCCAGTCTCTTGATTGCAAAGAATTTATAGGACATTCAATTTTTAAGGAATTTTTAATAGTTTAATGATTCAGTTCTCAAAATGTGTTTTCATGCCAAATAATCATCACTTCATGTGGTTTGTTGGATGTAATTAAGGGAAGGTTAGAATCATAGAATCATAGAATCGTAGAGTTGGAAGGGACCTCCTGGGCCATCTGGTCCAACCCCCTGCTCAAAGCAGGATTTGCTTTTAATTACAGTCATTTTCTGATTTTCCATTAGATTTGTTGAAAAGTGCAGTGTTGAAATTTAAGGTGGGTACCACAGACTAACCAGTGCTAACCAGGGGATTAGTAATTTGTATGAGTTATCATTTTATTCACAATCTCCATAGAACTAGCAGCATTTTTAACGTAAAAATGCTTAGAACAGTCCTCAAGATCCTAGGTAAGCATTATACATAAATATCTACTCTCAAAGCAAGTAAATAAAAATATATATCATTAAAGCGCAATGTAAAAATGACTGCTGCTTCATCCTTGGGACTACGTCCAAGAAAACTTTCAGTTTGAACACAAGTTATAAAATACGCCAGATGGGCAGCAAATAAATACAGTTAACAGTAATTAAATCACATTCTGTGATGCATTGATGATCCATTGGGAAAACTAGTTATTTTGAGGTTTTAATGTCCATAGCATCTAGCCAAGAACAATTTGTTTTTTCATATTAAGGGAAAATTATAAAATGTTTATATTGTGGTAGATCAGCTCACTCAGCTGTATGTGGAGGTAGACATAGGAACACTATCTCTTTAAAAAGGTCCTTGGTTTATTAAATGCCTCATAAACCAAGCTGAATAAAAAAGTAAACACAGCCCTCTAGGCAAAAACAGCAAAACAAACCAAAATGGTAGCACTAAGCACAGTCCTTATGGTAATGGTGATCAGCCCGCTCAGGGTTAGCAAGACCCATGGTTCAGGATTTTAGCACAAAATACAAACACTTCTTTGGAGTGTTCCTCTCCAGACACTGAACCCCTACTGCCTCTGGAGGCCAGCTATTTAAGCCCTAGACCACACCCTGGGGTGGAGATAAGGTGGAGAATCTCTCTCCCACTCTATGATTGTCCACATAAAAAGCAGCTTAAACAGTTTGGCTGTTAACCCCTTGCAACAGTTAATGTGTGGAGGAAAACTTCTGGGTTTTACATCACTGAAGTCATTAATCTCAGTGAAACATATCCATCACCTTGCATACAAGAGGAAGAATATAAAGTTACTGTATCTAAAACGCAAATATACATGAAGGACTATTCACGCTCCTTACCAAAGTGGCTGCAATTCACATTAACATTAGACTGTAAAAGACAAGCCATTCTCTGATCATAATACCTGGCCTAAACACTGGGTTTCTTAGGCAGAGGTAACTGCTACATATACAGTATGCCTCTGAGGCAAATCAGGATATTTGGTGGTTGGGCAAGAAATTGCTGTCTGAGCACAGGCCATGTTTCACAGACACATGAAACCAGACTTAGACCAAATATCCTCAGCAGAAGCATCTTCTTTTTTACATGTGAAATCTCAACTCAGGACTAGGTTCACACGAGCGCATAAAAAAATTGTATGTATGCAGTTCGTATACAATTCATTTTTTTTTTTACTCAGCAGCTATTAATCATTTACAATCCATATATATTTTCCTATGCTACAGAATTGTAATGCATCCAAAAAATCAGATGCCAGACTGTGGCATTCAATTTTTTTATTAAACCCATTCGATTTTGGATTAAAATTGTGAATTTTTTCACAGACAGTTTCTGTCAATGAAAAAAATTGTTCATCTGCACTGCCTCATAGAATAACATTGGTCCGAAAGCTGTCCGATAAAAAATCAGAAACCACTTGTGCTATGTACATGCTTGTGTGAGCGAGTCCTAAAACTGTCCATAAAATTCTATCAATGCTAATCACTTTCAGGGCTCGCTCACACCACCGAATAAATTCGACAAATGCTATCCAATTTTTTAATGGATAGTAGAGTTGAGCGACTTTTGGTTTTTTAGGGTCGCGTTTCGTTTCGTGAAACCCGACTTTTCCAAAAGTCGGGTCGAGCAAGATCGTCCGATTATAGGGAAAAGTCGGGGTCGTCCCGAAACACGAAACCCAATGTAAGTCAATGGGGAATAAAAGTCGGCAGTGAGAGGAGGACAGGAAACACACCTACAGTGCCCATTTGAATGCCAAAAGCATCAATTCTTCTTACTTAAGCTTGTCAACCTTAATTAACTTCATAATACAAGTTACACACTGAAAAATGGGGGTTATTTGGCTAAAGTTGTGGGGGGGGAGGGCTGGCTGCAGGTTTTCATGTGCCCTGGGCGAAAGAGCGCCCCTTTAACACATACCACAACTCATCATGCTCCGATACGGCAGAGAAATAGCGGTATAGTACAATGAAAAATACCTCACTTTTTACATCTCAAGACGAGGCCCATCTATTTCTCCATACAGAATCATTGGTCCCATATAATGTTTGAAACAGTATATGATGAGCTCCACATAATGCTACAGTATATGTTGGTCCCCATGGATGAAGCTCCACTGTCTTATGGGCCCAAATAATGCTCCAAACATAATGGGCCCCATTTCTAATGCTCTAGTGTATAATGGGCCCTGTAAATGCTGCTCCAGTGTCTGATGTCCACCTTTGGAATGTTCCAGTGTATGGTGGGCCCCATCTATCATTCTCCAGAGTATAGTGCTCCCCAAAAATTGCTGTCCCAACATTGAAAACAATCAAATAAGTCTCCTCGCTAGGGAATCCCTGTACTAGTCTAGACTCCTCGTCGTCCCCATCTTCCATCTCACTGCACAGTATTTCAACTTTGCAAGTGCTGTGATCCTGGGCAAGCAGGGGGGGCCCACTCGTTGGCGACGGCACTGGCACAGGGTCCCTGATAGTACTGTGGTGTGTCTGATGGCGGGTGGGCCGAACCTGCACTTTCATCTGCAGCTTCCTCTTTGTCACCGTGTAAGATGGAACTGTATATGGGAAGGTAACCTGAGTTTCATCAGGGTCAGATTCAGGCCGGGTAGCGTGCGAGGGGAATGTAGTGGTCTGGGTCAATGTACCAGCAGATTCATCGAGCAGTGGCTGGGCATCAGTGCACTTGTGTCGCCCCCAGGAGTACGGTCGCCACAGTGGCATTACCTTCTTCCTAGGGAGTGTGATGTCATGCTTGGGAGCAACGAAGGATCTCTCTAGCAGGTTAACTGATTGGGCGTCGTTATTCCCACGAGTCATGACCCTCCAAACAGCGTTCACGAAGGCAAAGTGTTTGTTTTACGTGGGCAGTATGGTTGCAAAGCTGAACCTTAAAGGAATGTCCAGAAGGGCACCACCAGGAGTGGAGCCTACGGTTAAATTCGACTCCACCTGGGTAACCTCAACCATGCCAGCTACAGAACAGATGCACACATTGCAAGCTTAATTACGTTAACGAACGAGACTCCGTCATGCCCCGCGGTCCGAGTCCGGCTTACTAGAGGGACACGTGAGGCTCTGGCACATGAGAATGGCCAATAACTGGTGTGTCATGCCCTTACATGTCCGTGGCTGCATGTGCGCTACACTGAAAAGGCCAGCGTCTGTCGCTTACAGGTGCAGATAACCCGCTGAACAACGTTAGTGATGGGGATCACTGATTACAATTATTACCCGCGAACAATGATTTCCCAGTAAGTGCAGGTCAACCGCAGTTCCGGAATTAGGCCTAACCGTCATTCCTGAAAAAATGAAAAACTTACGTGTGCAAACCACAGGTGCTGTAGCTTGCTTAACAGCTCGCCAGCCGTTCTCACGCCCAGTATGGATTACACGTGATTGCACAAAGGTGA
Source organism: Dendrobates tinctorius (assembly GCF_039654945.1). NCBI lineage: Eukaryota > Metazoa > Chordata > Amphibia > Anura > Dendrobatidae > Dendrobates > Dendrobates tinctorius. Next base: position 7,456,888 of record NW_027361759.1, on the reverse strand, counting down.
GAAAGGGTACCATATCCCCGGATAACATGTATGGATAGCGTACACAATCAAAATATATGTCTCAGGAGGCAGGCTCAGACGGTGTTAGGCCCAGTATGGATTGCACGTGATTGCACAAAGGTTAGAAAGGGTACCGCATCCCCGGATAACATGTATGGATAGCGTACACATTCAAAATATATGTCTATACATCAGGAGGCAGGCTCAGACGGTGTTAGGCCCAGTATGGATTGCACGTGATTGCACAAAGGTTAGAAAGGGTACCGTATCCCCAGATAACATGTATGGATAGCATACACATTCAAAATATATGTCTCAGGAGGCAGGCTCAGACGGTGTTAGGCCCAGTATGGATTGCACGTGATTGCACAATGGTTAGAAAGGGTACCGTATCCCCGGATAACATGTATGGATAGCGTACACATTCAAAATATATGTCTCAGGAGGCAGGCTCAGACGGTGTTAGGCCCAGTATGGATTGCACGTGATTGCACAAAGGTTAGAAAGGGTACCGTATCCCCAGATAACATGTATGGATAGCGAACACATTCAAAATATGTCTCAGGAGGCAGGCTCAGACGGTGTTAGGCCCAGTATGGATTGCATGTGATTGCACAAAGGTTAGAAAGGGTACCGTATCCCCAGATAACATGTATGGATAGCGTACACATTCAAAATATATGTCTATACATCAGGAGGCAGGCTCAGACGGTGTTAGGCCCAGTATGGATTGCACGTGATTGCACAAAGGTTAGAAAGGGTACCGTTTCCCCGAATAACATGTATGGATAGCGTACACATTCAAAATATATGTCTCAGGAGGCAGGCTCAGACGGTGTTAGGCCCAGTATGGATTGCACGTGATTGCACAAAGGTTAGAAAGGGTACCGTTTCCCCGGATAACATGTATGGATAGCGTACACATTCAAAATATATGTCTCAGGAGGCAGGCTCAGACGGTGTCAGGCACAGTATGGATTTGACGGCCCAGATTACACAGCGGAGGAGCAGGGAGAGGTAAAGATTGCAAATGCTGGGGCCCTGCCCAAGCAAGGGGGGCCCACTCGTGGGCGTCGGTACTGGCACTGGGCCCCTCATAGTACAGCGGTGTGTCTGACGGCGGGTGTGCACCACCACCGTCAGAGACACTTGATTGCACTATGAGGGACCCTGTGCCAGTGCCCGCGCCCAAGAGTCGGCCTACCCACCTGTCCAGGGCAACGGCACTCGCACGGTGTCGTGCGCTAGGTGGTGACCCCGGCCATGGGGGGGAGGCAGCACAGTTAGGGAGTTTTAGAAAGTGGCATATGTTGATGTTGGACATTCAGCTGATGCAAAAGGCGAAATAGGTGAAGTCCCAGGAAGAGGTGGACCAAAGCAAGCCATTTTTCTGTCACCCTATGTGTCATCAGGGGAAGGTGGGACAAAATCCTTGGAAACCCATGCATGGTTCATTTTAATGAAGGTTAGATCATCCACATTTTGGGTTGACAGACGGGTCCTTTTTTCTGTCAGGATTGATCCAGCTGCACTGAAGACTCTTTCCGATAGCACACTTGCAGCTGGGAAAGCGAGCTCCTGTAAGGCATATTGGGCCAATTCAGGCCAGGTGTCCAGTTTAGCGACCCAATAGTCAAAGGGGAATGACCTGTGTGGGAGAACATCGATATGGGAGGAAAAGTAGTTTGTAACCATAGTTGACAACTGCTGTCTCCTGTCACTTTCCATCGATGCAGTATTACAAGTTGTGTGAGCGGTATTTGAAAAATCAGTCCACAACATTGTCATGAAACCCCTGTCTCCAACGCCACTTCTGCTGTGTGCACCACGAACACCTCTGCCAAGCTGCCCCCGGCCCGTACGGCTCGTGTGAGAACCATCACCGCTGCTGTGTGCTGGGAATGCCTCAAGCAACCGATTTACCAGAGTTGCTTGTTTATTAGCCAATATTAGGTCAAGGTTCTCCTGTGGCATGATGTTTTGTAATTTGCCTTTATAGCGTGGATCCAGGATGCTGGCCAACCAGTAGTCGTCATCGTTCATCATTTTGGCAATGCGGGGGTCCCTTTTTAGGATCTGCAAGGCATAATCTGACATGTGGGCCAATGTTCCCGGTGTCAATGATGCACTGCGAGTGCTGGGTGGAGGAGCACTTTCTGGTAAATCCACATCCCTCCAGTCACGCACAAACCCTGTACCAGACCTTGCCACGCCAACATTTTCACTTGCCCCACGAGATGCATCCTCCTCCCCTAAGTAATCATCCCCATCATCATCCTCCTCCTCCTCTTCTTCCTCCACCTTGTCCAGGAGAGGTCCCTGAGCAGACAATGGCTGAATGTCATCAAGGATTCCCTCCTCCTCTTCCTCCTCATCAACATTGGCTGCAGACGCCTGCTCCTTAAGGTGCGTCAAAGTTTGCATGAGCAGACGCATAAGTGGGATGCTCATGCTTAGGATGGCGTCGTCTGCGCTTACCAGCCGTGTGCATTCCTCAAAACACTGAAGGACTTTACAGAGGTCTTTCAGCTTCGACCACTGCACACCTGTCAACTCCATGTCTGCTCTCAAAGTGTCTGGCCGTGTATCCTCCCACAAATGCATTATGGCCTGCCTCTGCTCGCACAGCCGCTCCACCATGTGCAGGGTGGAGTTCCACCTTGTTGCAATGTCGATAATGAGGCGGTGGTTGGGAAGGTGGAGCAATCGCTGCAGCTTCTGCATACGAACGGAGTGTACAGGCGACCGGCGGATGTGCGCGCACAGTCTTCGCACCTTCTGGAGCAGGGCTGTTAACTCCGGATAATTTTTGAGGAAGCACTGCACCACCAGGTTCAAGGTGTGAGCCAAGCAAGGTATGTGGCTGAGTTTTGAAAGGGCTATGGCTGCCACAAAATTACGGCCGTTATCACTAACTACCTTGCCTGCCTCAAGATGTACACTGCCCAGCCATGACTCAGTTTGTCGCTTCAAGTACTCGGCCAGCACCTCGGCGGTATGTCTGTTGCCCAAACACATCATCTGCAACACAGCCTGCTGATGCTTTCCACTAGCTGCTCGATAGGGGGACACATCGTGTGCAACAGTGGCAGCTGCAGATGGAGTGCTCGTACGACTGCGCTCTGTGGACGAGCTTTCACTTCTGGAGGAGGAGGAGGAGGAGGAGGGTCAAACGCCTACAGCCAACTGTTTCCTATACGGTGGGCTAGGCAGCACTGTCCCACCACCGCTGTCCCCTGTGGACCCTGCATCCACCACATTAACCCAGTGCGCAGTGATGGACACGTAACGGCCCTGGCCATGCCGACTGGACCATGCATCAGTTGTGAGGTGCACCTTTCCGCTCACTGACTGCTTGAGTGCATGGACAATGCGGTCTTTCACATGATGGTGGAGGGCTGGGATGGCTTTGCGAGAGAAGAAGTGGCGACTGGGTAGGTCATAGCGTGGTACTGCATAGGCCATGAGTTCGCGGAAAGCTGTGCTTTCCACCAACCGAAAGGGCATCATCTCAAACGAGATTAGTTTGGCAATGTGGGCGTTCAAACCCAGTGTACGCGGATGAGAGACTGAGTACTTTCTTGACCTACTCATAGTGTCTGGGAGGGTGAGCTGGACTTGAGAGCTGCATATGGTGGAAGTAGCGGTGGACAGGGCGGACTGAGAGAGGGTTGATGATGGTGATGGAGTTGGTGTTCTTTCTGATGGCCTAGAATCAGTCTTTCGTTGATATAACAGTGGGATTCCCTGACTGCTGTGGCCTTGCAACGACACCTCAACATTTGCTGCTGTGCTAACCGGTGGGCTTACAGTGGGGAAACAATGTAGCGTTGCTGACTACCTTCGTTGTGATCAGTTGCACATGTGGCACTTGAGGTTTGGTGTTGTGTCCACGCTTGCAAGTGCATGCTGGTTAAATGTCTAAGCATGCAACTGGTATTCAAATTTTTCAGATTTTTCCCTCGGCTAAAGGTCTTTGCGCACTTCTTACAGATAACCTTGGCCTGATCATGAGGATTTTGTTCAAAAAAGTGCCACACTGCACTCTTCCTACTTTGGCAGACATTTTGCGGCCTAGCACGCTGTGATCTTTTGACCCTCTGGACAAGCTGTCCAGCAACTCTTTTGATGTTTGGAACCTGTCTTTGGAGTGCTCCGGGCCTGCCAGATAACAGCTGTTGCGATGTCGATGTCTGCTGTGGATGCTCCTCATCTGAGCTATTGGAAGCAGCACCCTCTTCCCCCAATGGATGCCAATCTGGGTCAACAACTGGGTCATCCATCACCTCCTCTTCTATGTCATGTGCACCTTCCTCTGTGTCACCGTGTATGGTGGTATAGTGTGCGGGAAGGGGCACCTGAGTCTCATCAGGGTCAGAATCTGGCTCTGTACACTGCGAGGACAATGTAGTGCTCTGAGTGAATGTACCAGCAGAATCATCCATCAGCGGCTGTGCATCAGTGCACTCCATGTCAGATTCATCTTGGCCTGGGTAATTCACCATTTGACTTGATAATCCAGGCATGGTATGTGAAAACAGCTCCATGGAGTAATCAGTAGTATGGCCTGCGTCATCCTTCAATCTTGGTTGGGGTGAAGGACACAAGGAAAGGTGTGGTTCATGAACATGAGCCTCCAATGACGACTCAGTGCTTTTACTTTTTACAACTGAAGAAGAGGAGGCGATAGAGCTGGAGGCTGAGTCAGCAATGTAAGACAAAACTTTTTCCTGATGCTCTGGCTTTAAAAGCGGTTTGCCAACTCCTAGAAAACTAAGCGTTCGAGGCCTTATGTAGCCAGACGATGACGCAGGCTCAACGCCTCCTGCATTCGGTCCTATTTTGCTCTTGCCACTACCATTAGATCCACCACCAACACCATCATTACCAGCTGCCAACCCCCGCCCAATTCCACGGCCTCTTCCACCAGCCTTCCTCATTTTTGGTAGAAATGTAGACAAAATCCAACAAACTATATAGTAATGTAAAACAAGGTACAAGGTGTCTATAGGACAGGGGAGATTTTGAATTTCTGCAGACACTTGTCGACACTGGACACTTTTGGATTGTGTGAGGCCCACTGATATCTGAGCGCTATGTCACAGGCTCGATGGCACAGCTGTGACCAAAGTGACTAGAGGATAAGGGAGATTTTGAATCTCTGCACACACCACACTTTTGGACACTGGACACTTTTGGATTGTGTGAGGCCCAATGAATATCTGAGCGCTATGTGACAGGCTCGATGGCACAGCTGTGACCAAAGTGACTAGAGGATAAGGGAGATTTTGAATCTTTGCACACACTTTTGGACACTGTACACTTTTGGATTGTGTGAGGCCCAATGAAAATCAGAGCGCTATGTCACAGGCTCGATGGCACAGCTGTGACCAAAGTGACTAGAGGATAAGGGAGATTTTGAATCTCTGCACACACTTTTGGACACTGGACACTTTTGGATTGTGTGAGGCCCAATGAATATCTGAGCGCTATGTGACAGGCTCGATGGCACAGCTGTGACCAAAGTGACTAGAGGATAAGGGAGATTTTGAATCTCTGCACACACTTTTGGACACTGGACACTTTTGGATTGTGTGAGGCCCAATGAATATCTGAGCGCTATGTGACAGGCTCGATGGCACAGCTGTGACCAAAGTGACTAGAGGATAAGGGAGATTTTGAATCTCTGCACACACTTTTGGACACTGGACACTTTTGGATTGTGTGAGGCCCAATGAATATCTGAGCGCTATGTGACAGGCTCGATGGCACAGCTGTGACCAAAGTGACTAGAGGATAAGGGAGATTTTGAATCTCTGCACACACTTTTGGACACTGGACACTTTTGGATTGTGTGAGGCCTAATGAATATCTGAGCGCTATGTGACAGGCTCGATGGCACAGCTGTGACCAAAGTGACTAGAGGATAAGGGAGATTTTGAATCTCTGCACACACTTTTGGACACTGGACACTTTTGGATTGTGTGAGGCCCACTGATATCTGAGCGCTATGTCACAGGCTCGATGGCACAGCTGTGACCAAAGTGACTAGAGGATAAGGGAGATTTTGAATCTCTGCACACACTTTTGGACACTGGACACTTTTGGATTGTGTGAGGCCCACTGATATCTGAGCGCTATGTCACATGCTCGATGGCACAGCTGTGACCAAAGTGACTAGAGGATAAGGGAGATTTTGAATCTCTGCACACACTTTTGGACACTGGACACTTTTGGAATGTGTGAGGCCCAATGAATATCTGAGCGCTATGTGACAGGCTCGATGGCACAGCTGTGACCAAAGTGACTAGAGGATAATTGAGATTTTGAATCTCTGCACACACTTTTGGACACTGGACACTTTTGGATTGTGTGAGGCCCAATGAATATCTGAGCGCTATGTGACAGGCTCGATGGCACAGCTGTGACCAAAGTGACTAGAGGATAAGGGAGATTTTGAATCTCTGCACACACTTTTGGACACTGGACACTTTTGGATTGTGTGAGGCCCAATGAATATCTGAGCGCTATGTCACAGGCTCGATGGCACAGCTGTGACCAAAGTGACTAGAGGATAAGGGAGATTTTGAATCTCTGCACACACTTTTGGACACTGGACACTTTTGGATTGTGTGAGGCCCAATGAATATCTGAGCGCTATGTGACAGGCTCGATGGCACAGCTGTGACCAAAGTGACTAGAGGATAAGGGAGATTTTGAATCTCTGCACACACTTTTGGACACTGGACACTTTTGGATTGTGTGAGGCCCACTGATATCTGAGCGCTATGTGACAGGCTCGATGGCACAGCTGTGACCAAAGTGACTAGAGGATAAGGGAGATTTTGAATCTCTGCACACACTTTTGGACACTGGACACTTTTGGATTGTGTGAGGCCCAATGAATATCTGAGCGCTATGTGACAGGCTCGATGGCACAGCTGTGACCAAAGTGACTAGAGGATAAGGGAGATTTTGAATCTCTGCACACACTTTTGGACACTGGACACTTTTGGATTGTGTGAGGCCCAATGAATATCTGAGCGCTATGTGACAGGCTCGATGGCACAGCTGTGACCAAAGTGACTAGAGGATAAGGGAGATTTTGAATCTCTGCACACACTTTTGGACACTGGACACTTTTGGATTGTGTGAGGCCTAATGAATATCTGAGCGCTATGTGACAGGCTCGATGGCACAGCTGTGACCAAAGTGACTAGAGGATAAGGGAGATTTTGAATCTCTGCACACACTTTTGGACACTGGACACTTTTGGATTGTGTGAGGCCCACTGATATCTGAGCACTATGTCACAGGCTCGATGGCACAGCTGTGACAAAAGTGACTAGAGGATAAGGGAGATTGGATTGCTTTTAAAAAAGCAGTTTGCGGAGCAGTGGGTAAACAGCAATGCAGGAATGTCAGGAAGCCTTAGAAGGCAGCCCAACAACCAACACCACTGATACACCACTATATAGCCTCCCCTTGCACTGCACACACAGTGACTGGTGTGTTGTGCAGGCCAAATCGCTAGCAGCAGAAGCAGTTTTTTTGTCTTCTTCCCTGCCTAACGCTCTCCCTACAGAATCAGCAACCTCTCCCTATACTGAGATCGGCAGAAGTAAGATGGCGGTCGGCGTGCACGCCCTTTTATACCCCCTGTGACGCCCACCAAAGCAAGCCAATCACTTGCATGCCCTTCTGAAAGATGGTGGTGACCCCTGCCTATGTCATCACATTGCCCACAGTGTCCGTGGATCCTGATTGGCTGAAAAAGAGCGCAAAACACACTTTTGAAACGCGACTTTGGCGCGTAAGTCGCCGACCTGGTGGCCGACCTCATCCTAGGGTCGGGTTTCGTTTCATGAAACCCGACTTAGCCAAAAGTCGGCGACTTTTGAAATTGTTCGACCCGTTTCGCTCAACTCTAATGGATAGTACTCAGACAAGTATTATTCAATGGGGCAGTGATGATTAACATTTTTTTTTACTGACAGAATCTGTCTGTCAGAACGCATGTTTTCACTCCAAAATCGGGTGGCTGCAAGAAAAAAATCAAGATATCATACAGAGTAAGGCCACATGCACACATTCACTATTTGGTGAGTTTTTTACCCCGGTATTTGTAAGCCAACACCAGGAGTGGGTGATAAATGCAGAAGGGGTGCAAATGTTTCTATTAGGGCTCATACTCACTGGTGATGAAATCGGACGAATGCAATCCAATAAAAAAGTCGGATTGCATTCGGACCAATGTTATTCAATAGGTGACATCTCATTTGTGATTTTTTTTCTCAGCTGAAATCGGACTGAGAAAAAAATCGCAGCATGCTGAGATCTGCTGTGATTTTTGGCTGAAAATCGCCAATAAAAGTCAATGGGTGCGATAAAAAATCGGACAGCACTCGGACCATGCGAGTGCTGTCCGATTTATAAGCACCGGTGTCCTTTGAAAAGCCAGCAATTCAAGTCTGGCTACTGTAAAATCACACTGACAGCTCAGAAAAGAATAGATAGAATAGATACAGTATATACACATAGAAAACATAGATATAAAGTATACATGTCAGTGACACACACACATATATATGTATTTATATTAGATAGATAGAAGAAAAGACGGTACTTAATATGCAGCTATACAGTAAAATCACACTGACATGTTAGAATACAAAAGATAGAATACATATATACACATAGAATAGGTGAATATATATACTATATATACTGTATATAAATATACAGTATATAAATATGTATTTCAGTGAGGCACATATTTATACCGTATACACTCGAATATAAGCTGAGATTTTCAGCCCATTAATTTGGGCTGAGAGTCCCCCTCTCGGCTTATATTTGAGTCATATACACCAGGGGGTCGGAGGGGGGGCGGGGAGGTCAGGTCATACTTACTCGTCCTGGCGCTGTCTCTGCAGCCCCCAGCTTCTCCGCGATCTCCGTTCCTTCCTTCAGCGGTCATATGGTATCGCTCATTAAACTCCTGAATATGCGCATATTCATGAGTTTAATGAGTGGTACCACGTGACCGCTGAAGGCAGGAAGGGAGACCGTTGGAGAACGGGGCTGCAGAAACTGCACCAGGACGGGTAAGTATAGTGATATTCACCTGTCCGGGGTCCATCGCTGCTTGCTGCTGTCTGGCACGTCATCTGTCAGTGAGGTTCAGACAGCAGAGGGCACGGTGACATGGTTAGTGTGCGCCGCATCCCCTGAAGTTTGAACGTCACTGACAGATGACGTGGCAGATAGTGGTGAGCAGCGATGGACCGGGGGGACAGGTGAATATCTCAGGTGCCAGCAGTGACACCGGCACCTGGCGCCCAGCGATGGAGAGGAGAGTATGTCATATTTTTTATTTTTAAATGCAGGAGCAGCGGCAGAACATGGGGGCATAATCTAAGGAGCGTCGTATGGGGGCAGCATATGGGGGCATAATCTATGGAGCATCTTATGGGGCGATAACCTTTATGGAGAAGCATATGGGGTATATTATTCTATGGAGCATCTTATGGGGCCATTATTAACCTTTGTGCAGCATTATATGGGGTGTATTTTGTATGGAGCATCTTATGGGGCTATCATGAACTGTATGGAGAACTATGTGGGGCTCCTAATTCATATGGATATTCAAAAGCATTTAACCTACTGATGTCTCAATTAATTTTACTTTTACTGGTATCTATTTTTATGTTTTAAATTCACCAGAAGCTGATGCATTTTCCACACTAGGCTTATACTCGAGTCAATAAGTTTTCCCAGTTATTTGTGGCAAAATTAGGGGGGTCGGCTTATACATGGGTCAGCTTATACTCGAGTATATACAGTATATTTATCTTTATATTTCATAGAGAGATGCATAGTAGATTAGGTGATAATTCACTTGTCGGCTTTTGTAAAATCACACTGACAGCTCACAAAACACTAGATATATACACATAGAATACATACATATATATACACATGTCAGTGACACACACATATATACAGTGGGGAAAAAAAGTATTTAGTCAGTCAGCAATAGTGCAAGTTCCACCACTTAAAAAGATGAGAGGCGTCTGTAATTTACATCATAGGTAGACCTCAACTATGGGAGACAAACTGAGAAAAAAAAATCCAGAAAATCACATTGTCTGTTTTTTTTTCATTTTATTTGCATATTATGGTGGAAAATAAGTATTTGGTCAGAAACAAAATTTCATCTCAATACTTTGTGATATATCCTTTGTTGGCAATGACAGAGGTCAAACGTTTTCTGGAAGTCTTCACAAGGTTGCCACACACTGTTGTTGGTATGTTGGCCCATTCCTCCATGCAGATCTCCTCTAGAGCAGTGATGTTTTTGGCTTTTCGCTTGGCAACATGGACTTTCAACTCCCTCCAAAGGTTTTCTATAGGGTTGAGATCTGAAGACTGGCTAGGCCACTCCAGGACCTTGAAATGCTTCTTACGAAGCCACTCCTTCATTGCCCTGGCGGTGTGCTTTGGATCATTGTCATGTTGAAAGACCCAGCCACGTTTCATCTTCAATGCCCTTGCTGATGGAAGGAGGTTTGCACTCAAAATCTCACGATACATGGCCCCATTCATTCTTTCATGTACCCGGATCAGTCGTCCTGGCCCCTTTGCAGAGAAACAGCCCCAAAACATGATGTTTCCACCACCATGCTTTACAGTAGGTATGGTGTTTGATGGATGCAACTCAGTATTCTTTTTCCTCCAAACACGACAAGTTGTGTTTCTACCAAACAGTTCCAGTTTGGTTTCATCAGACCATAGGACATTCTCCCAAAACTCCTCTGGATCATCCAAATGCTCTCTAGCAAACTTCAGATGGGCCCGGACATGTACAGGCTTAAGCAGTGGGACACATCTGGCACTGCAGGATCTGAGTCCATGGTGGCGTAGTGTGTTACTTATGGTAGGCCTTGTTACATTGGTCCCAGCTCTCTGCAGTTCATTCACTAGGTCCCCCCGCGTGGTTCTGGGATTTTTGCTCACCGTTCTTGTGATCATTCTGACCCCACGGGGTGGGATTTTTGCGTGGAGCACCAGATCGAGGGAGATTATCAGTGGTCTTGTATGTCTTCCATTTTCTAATTATTGCTCCCACAGTTGATTTCTTCACTCCAAGCTGGTTGGCTATGGCAGATTCAGTCTTCCCAGCCTGGTGCAGGGCTACAATTTTGTTTCTGGTGTCCTTTGACAGCTCTTTGGTCTTCACCATAGTGGAGTTTGGAGTCAGACTGTTTGAGGGTGTGCACAGGTGTCTTTTTATACTGATAACAAGTTTAAACAGGTGCCAGTACTACAGGTAATGAGTGGAGGAAAGAGGAGACTCTTAAAGAAGAAGTTACAGGTCTGTGAGAGCCAGAAATCTTGATTGCTTGTTTCTGACCAAATACTTATTTTCCACCATAATATGCAAATAAAATGAAAAAAAAACAGACAATGTGATTTTCTGGATTTTTTTTTCTCAGTTTGTCTCCCATAGTTGAGGTCTACCTATGATGTAAATTACAAACGCCTCTCATCTTTTTAAGTGGTGGAACTTGCATTATTGCTGACTGACTAAACACTTTTTTTCCCCACTGTATAAATATAATATATGTATACTGTATATCTGATATATCTAATATAATAAATATACATTATATACCCGCCCACCATTCCAGGAGTAAGCAGCACTGAACATGAGCTCCTGAATTTTCATCACTTTATACCTTGTAATGAGGAAACTTTAGGACACAACCTGGAAAAATTCATCCCCGTGGAATACAGAAGTGAGCAGGACGGAGCCGGACTAAAGATTTTATGAAAAAGGAGGAAAAAATAAGTTCCAAAGGACAAAACAAGAATCCCCTGGAGAACAGACAGCAACCACCAGGCAACACCAGGTCTGACATCCAGAGGACAGCACCCTCAGGTAGGACCATCCTCAGCCTCACCACACTCAGAATCTTGCTAGAACTTAAAACTATCAGAAATAAGAATTAGAATTATAAAAATGGAAAATGTTAATTTGGAACAAGGGAAACTGAACAAAGTAAATGTTGATAGAGAGCCGGAGACACAAGGCAGCAGGGGGTCTAAGATCGTGGAGATAACATACTCTGAAGGGCAGAAGAACAGTCATGCAAAGAAAGCCATAAAAACTGCCACAATTAGAGAAAACCCAGAGACCCTGTATGCAGACTTCACATCTAGTGAGGAAGAGAAAAGGAAAACCAATGTGTTATTCTTCACAGAGCATCTCCGAGCCTGGCACACCGCCCTGTGCAAGCAAAATCAACATACAACCAAGTCTGATACCAATAATAGCCGGCAGATTAGAGTCAGAAACCATAAAGACGACGAATGCAGCTCACTTACCATCACTCTGTACAACAGTGGCACCGTCCTGGTGCAAGGGACCGAGGACAATCTGGGGCAATTTGAAGACAGGTTCCCTCATATTAAACTCCAGGCCCAATCCCACAAAGAACAACAAACCCCAGCCACCTCTGATGTCCACAGGCCTACAGAGACCTCCAGAGACACCACTGCCCCCAATGCTTCACACCCCTCACCCCAGACCCTCAGAGACTGTTTATCTCAATTAGAAATAGAATTTGTACAATTTAAGGAAGAACATCTGAGAAACACTGGTGACAGAAATGCTAATGACCACATAGTTACTGAGATAAGCAAACTGAAATGTGAATACAGGTCATCCCTGCAGCAAATACGAGCCGCAATGTGTGAACTGCAGGAAGAAAATGCCAGGCTGAGACAGGAGATAGAAAAGCTGAAAGCACCAACACCTGGACATCTGAGCCAGGAGGGGGCCATGGAAACGAGGAGTGGAGAGGACATGACCTCCACTGGCCAGGAGGCTGAGAGGCCAAACAACCCCAATATGGAGGAACCGGAGTCTAATCAAAGTGAGCCAGAAGCAAGACCCATAGAAGAGAAAAGAGAACCTGCTACCAGCATAATCTCCAGCACAGACCCCCATCAGCAGCCACATCCCCCACCAACAACATCACAAAGTCCTGACACCGTCCTCATAATGGACTCAAATGGGAAATACCTGAATACAAGGCGGCTATTCCCAGGAAAAAGGGTCAAAAAAATCCGCTGTGCAACTATTGAGCAGGTGACAGCGGTCATCAATAATCCACGGTTTTCCAACCCAAACCATATCATTATACACACCGGCACAAACAATCTGCCAGACCAGCACCAGCAGATCTCAGGACAACTGGCCCAACTAGCAAAGACGGCACAACTAAGATTCCCAGACAGCAAAATCATTCTGTCATCTCTGCTCCCAAGAAAGGACATATCCAACCACACCATCCAGAACATCAATATGGACCTAACAGCAAGAATGAAATCTGTGCCAGGAGTGATTCTGGCTAGTGATGGGCGAGTCCTAAATTACTCGGAATCGCTTGACTCTAGCGAGTCTGAGCCCGGGACTCGCTACTCGTTGCGAGTCTAGCGAGTCCAATGTTAATGAATGGGGAAGCGAGTCTTAGCGAGTAATGTGCGATTTACAAATCGCAGATGTGTCTCGGAAAGCGCTTGCATTGGCGATTTGTAAACCCCACTCGCAACAGTTTGTTGCTGCTGTGTCCGAGTCCAAACTCGCATTTGTTTTTTTTTTTAGCGCCGATGAGGCGAGGGAAGCGATTTTCTCTAGCACACACCATGCTTTGAGCAAACAGGAAATAATCCGAGTCGAGTTGACATACGCACACACACACAGAGCAATACAGAGCAATCACTGTCAACACGCTGCAGTTGATTGATCTGGTGGAGGCTCGGCCCCTGCTTTGGCTCCCCACTGACCCTGCCTATGGGCATAACATCCAGCGGACTACAGCCTGGAGGGAGATCGCTCAAGTGATGTTCCCTGCACTGCTACGGCCACGACCTTGTCCCTTTGCAACCTCTTTTTTGGGAAAATGTGGTTTTTGTGACATTGTTGACAAATGCACAGTCACCGAGATGGAGTTAGGTGGTGCTGTAGGCGTCACTTGCTGGCGGGGTAAGTGTGTGTGCTGACACCTAGCAGTGAAGCTGCACACACTGTGCACTGCACTGTAAGGCTTGATCCTCCCTGCCTGCCTGCCTACAGTCTACACAGTACTCCTCTGTCCTCCTGGTAGCTCTCAGAAGAGCTGTTTGGGTTTAATATAAGGAATCTTGAAGTTTCCCTACACTAACTGACAATCCCTATGATCTGCTCAAGCATCTACCTCACCCTGCTCTATCTCAGATCTCTCAGGAATGTAGAGGAAATGGCGGTGGAAAAGGCTTATATACAGCCTCGCCTCTCATACATGACATAGGCATCACGATGGACAGAAGCCAATCATAGTC